>NC_058524.1:452707903-453346028 GCF_904849725.1 Hordeum vulgare subsp. vulgare
GGAGTAGAGAAGATCATTATGAACGAACACACTCCTGGAGAGGCAACGAATCGGAGAAGGACAAGTAGACCAAGAGCAGTTCAAGAAGAAGACATCAAGATCACGTTGGTGAATGATTTTCCGGCTCCGAGTCTGACAACCAATCCGAGAGAAGCTACCACTCCAACTTCGACTACAGTTAAGATGAAGGTGTTGCCAACATTTCGCTCGTTTCCTCTAACTCATACGACTTATTTGATTCATTAAATGAAGTGATTGGAAACTGCTTCATGGCAAAAGGCCCCAAGGTATCACACCCCAAGTACTTTGACTTTGATAGTGATGAGGATGACTTGTTAGGAGATGATGACTTGCTCTTTGATAAGACTAGTGATAACATTGAAAATGAACTTGAAAGTATTCATGCTAGTCAAGAGAAATCGAATGATGATGATAAGAAAGAGATTGAACGACTAACTAGAGAATTAAACACTCTTAAGTTAGCTCATGAAACTACTCTAGAAGATCATATAGTGCTTGCAAGAACTCATGAGAAGCTACGCTTTGAGAAGCTAAATTTAGAGCAAGAGCATGAGTTTCTAAAAGCAATCAATGATGATCTTTGAAAGAAGAGTTCTTCTTATCTAGCCAAACGATTACTCTTGTCTACTTTTGTTGCACAAGTTAAACCTAAGAACACTAGTAACAAAGGCAAGAAATTTTCTTCATCTAGTAACAACAATGCTAAAGCTAGATCAAATGATGTTGTTGCTAGTAGCTCTATTGATTCCATTAATAATTCTCTTAGCCAAGTTACACTTGATCAAGAAAACGATTTACTGAAAGGGATTATAAAGAGAGGTGTCTTCAAGAGTATTGCCGAAAGTAAGAAAGTTGAAAAAGATATGCGCAAGCAAGGAGGACATCAGAGAAGCAAGGTGTTGGCTATATCAACGTCAACAGAGGTGATTGGGAAGAAGGTCTATATCCCATTCCCAAGTTTGTTCCTCAAGAGGAGAAGTATGATCCTACTCCTCCCAAGGGAACAAGCTCTCACGGTGGCCTTCTACCACAAGACCACAAGGGCAAGGGAAAGCTTCAAGAGGAGATTGACTCATTTGAGGAAGAACCCGAAGCCAAGGTCGAGTGGGTTCCCAAGGACACTTCTAGTACTACCTCATCTATTTCTACCACAACTCCAAGGATACCCATCAAGTTGATGTGGTACCCAAGAGGAAGAACTAGAATGTTCTTGAGGGGTGACTCCTCCAATGAAATTCACTCTTATTCATTTTGGCAAGAACTACATGCAATCAACTCCAACCATATGCATTAGTTCAAGGAGTCACACATTACCTCAAAGGTGAGCAAGGGACAAGGTAATTAATGCATCGTTGGACATCACCTCCCATGTGTTTCACTCCATGTCCATAGATAACTTTGCATTTGTTCCTTTTGCTTTGGGACTAACCCATGTAGGTGAGAAGAGTAAGAAACAACAAGGATTGCTCCCAACTCAAGTTGATCTTCATCAACAATGAGAATCCACCACCACTACACCCACTTGAAGTCTTCTACGACAAGACCCAAGGTTAGTTTATCCCTCTTAGGGGGTATGTCACATCTAAGGGGAGCTTTACTCTAAGACTTGAGTATAAGCGTCTCCGAAATGATGTGAACACATTAATGCATTACGTAAAAGTGGTAACCCCACTTGTGCTTAATCGATGAGTATGACCTATGATAAAGTATTCTTACTTGGCTCCTAAGTCAATATACTCATATATAGATGACTTCATCATCGCCAAAGTGCTTGATAGATGCTAGAATGTTTGTGCATGTTCACCATGTTTTATTTGACATCCTATTGTGTGAGCATGTTGGTATGCATGTTTTTCTCATTCGAGGATATCCAGTTGTTGCTATTTGGCTTTATATTTTCTTTTGGCCAATTGGATATACAAGAATGCCTAAGTACCCTCCTCTAGCTATCTATGCTTTCTCGTCTCAAATTCTATTCATGCTTCATCACAAAAATTGAGCAAGCACTTTAGGGACACTCTGTGTGAGGAGCACTCGGAGATCCGTCTCGACAAGGGATATATTCCAAAACCTCCCAAAGTGCATCTCGGTGTGACCAACCTCAAAATCTCGGTCTCACCGAAGCCTAGGGTTGATTAGGTTTTATCATCTCGGTGCAACCAAGTTTAGCTTTTCGGCCTCATGTAGTTTCACTCTCAGCCGACAGTTGTGGAACTCGGTGGCACCGAAAATTTCATCTCGGTGTCACCGACAATGAATGGATATATATTCCAGCGGAGCCCGACGGTTGAAAATTTCTTCAAACGCTACAACAACCGCACCCCTTTGCTGCCTCACCCTAGTCTCCGGATGTCTACTTGGTTCTCCCGTGCGCCTTTGCCAGGAGTCCTCGGCACCGACGGATTCTTCATCGCCGTTGTCGCCATAGTGAATCCATGCCGAGTTAGGGTATGGATTCGATCTCCTTTTTGCGATCCAATCTGATTCCTTGTGCAATTAGGCACTGCCATTATGTTCCCACGATTGTCACTATTGGGGAACGTTGCATGGGAAACAAAAAAATTTCTACGCACACGAAGACCTATCATGGTGATGATCATCTACGAGAGGGAGATCGGATCCACATACCCTTGTAGATAGCTAAGCGGAAGCGTTAATAAACGCGGTTGATGTAGTGGTACGTCTTCACGATCCGTCCCACGAACCGTCCCACGATCCATCCCACGAACCGTCTCCTGATCCGCCCCACGATCCGCCGCCGAACGGACGACACCTCCGCGTTCCGCACACGTACAACTCGATGACGATCTCCGCCTTCTTGATCCAGCAAGAGAGACGGGGAAGTAGATGTGTTCTCTGGCAGCATGACGGCGCGCTGATGCCAACTGTTCTTCCCCTTTGCAACGGCACCAGAAGAATGCTGCTAGCACTCTCTGGTAATCGAAACTAGAAGAATGTTGTTGACGGCCCACAAGCGCAAGGGATCGCAACAGTTTTCGAGGGTAGAGTATTCGACCCAAATTTGTTGATTCGCACGACGGGAGGTGAGAGAATACTCTCAAGTATTAGTAGTTGAATTGTCAGATTCAACCACACCTGAAAGATTAGTATCTGCAAGCAAAGTAGTTACAACAAAGTAGCGAGTAACGGCGGTGTAACGAGCAATAGCAGCGGCAAGGAAAAGCAGTAGTGACAGCAGTAGCAAGTAGCAACAGTAGCAAGCGACAGTAGTAGCAACAGTAGCAGCAGAACAAGACAAGTAATAGCAGTAGCAACAGTAGTAGCACCAGCAGAGCAAGACAAGTAACAGCAGTAGCAACAGTAGTAGCAGCAGCAGAACAAACTCGTAGGCAATGGGTCGGTGATTTGTTTGGATGATATTCATCATGCAACAGTTATAACACGGAGAGATATGTGGCTAGCTCCCATTCGTCAATGTGATGTAGGCATGCATTTCGTGTGTCGTCATACGTGCTTAGGGAAAAGAACTTGCATGACATCTATTGTCCATCCCTCCCATGGCAGCGGGGTCCAAAAGGAAACTACGTGATATTAAGGTTCTCCTTTTAATAAAGAACCGAACCAACGCATTAGCACTTGGTGAACACATGAACTCCTCAAACTATGGTCATCATCGGGAGTGGTTCCGGTTATTGTCACTCCGGGGTTGCCGGATCATAACACATAGTAGGTAACTATAGCTTGCAAGATCGGATCTAAAACACACATATATTGGTGACAACATAATAATTTCAGATCTGAAATCATGGCACTCGGTCCCTAGTGACAAGCATTAAGCATGGCAAAGTAGTAGCAACATCAATCTCAGAACATAGTGGATACTAGGGATCAATCCCCATCAAAACTAACTCGATTACATGATAGATCTCATCCTACTCATCACCGCCCAGCGAGCCTACGAATAGATTACTCACGAACGACGAAGAGCTTCATGGAATTGGAGAGGGAAGAAGGTTGATGATGACGATGGCGACGATTTCCCCCCTCCGGAGCCCAAGACGGACTCCAGATCTGCCCTCCAGATGAAGAACAGGTGGTGGCGGCGGCTCCGTATCGTAAACGTGACGAAAACTTCTCTTTTTATTTTTTCTAGGTACTTATATACCTGAGGTTTGGGGCGGCAGAGCCGTGTGGGCCCCACAAGCCTGCCCACCGCCACCAGGGGGGGTGGTGGCGGAGCCAGGGCTTGTGGCCCACTAGCCCACCCCCTCAGGTGGAACTTGGCGCAGATATTTTTCATATTTTCCAAAACTGCTCCCCGTAAATTTTCAGGATGTTTGGAGAACTTTGATTTCTGCACAAAAATAACACCAAGACAATTCTGCTAAAAACAACGTCAGTCCAGGTTAGTCCCATTCAAATCATGCAAATTAGAGTCCAAAAAAGGGCAAACGAGTTTGGAAAAGTAGATACGATGGAGACGTATCAACTCCCCCAAGCTTAAAACCTTGCTTGTCCTCAAGCAACTCAATTGACAAACTGAGAGAGAAAGAAAAACTTTGACAAACTCTGTTTGATCTTGTTGTTGCAACTATGTCTAACTCACAACCAGAATTTTAGCAAGATCACAAGTTAACCACATAAGCAAATGACACAAAGGTCTCACGGTAAACTAATATCAATGGCATAATCAGCTAACGAGCAAATAATAATGAGTTCCAAATACCAACACTTCAATCAAAACAAGCATGAAGCAATATGAATAGGTGGTATCTCGCTAGCTCTTTCTGAGACCGCAAAACATAAATGCAGAGCACTTTCAAAGATCAAGGGCTGACTAAACATTGTAATTCATAGCAACGAAGATCCAGTCATAATCATACTCAATATCAATCAAAAGCAAAGCATAAAAATGACAGAGGTGCTCTCTAATTGGTGCTTATATAAGAGGAGGATGACTCGACAGGAAAATAAATAGACAGGCCCTTCGCACAGGGAAGCATTGATTTGCAGAGGTGCCAGAGCTCAAGCTTTGAAAACAGAGATAATAATTTTGGGTGGCATGCTTTCATTGTCAACGCAATGACCAAGAGTTCTCAATATCTTCCATGCTACTCATGCTATAGGCGGTTCCCAAACAGAAAAGTAAAGTTTTAACTCCCCCACCACCAATTAATCACACTCCACGGCTAGCCGAATCCTCGGGTACCGTCCATACTAACATCAATCCGGGGGGAGTCTTGTTTTACAGTTATGTTTTCGATTTAAGCGTGGAACTGGGCATTCCAACTACCGACCCCTTTCTCGTGAATGATAGTGAATAAACACATGTCGAGGATAACACTCCTAGCATGGAACATACCAATAGCCCTCTGTCACCACATGAGCGGTTCGGGCATGCAAAACAGATTATTTCTTGAAGGTTTAGAGAGTGGCACATGCAAATTTACTTGGAACGGCAGGTAGATACCGCAAATAGGTAGGTATGGTGGACTCTCATGGAAAAACTTTTGGGTTTATGGAGGTGGATGCACAAGCAGTATTCCGCTTAGTACAAGTGAAGGCTAGCAAAAGACTGGGAAGCGACCAACTAGAGAGCGACAACAGTCATCTAGATGCAATGAGTTTGACTAACATTGAATGCAAGCATGAACATGATATAAATCACCATGAACACAAACATCATAGAGGCTATGTTGATTTTGTTTCAACTACATGCATGAACATGCGCCAAGTCAAGCCACTTGAAACATTCAAAGGAGAATACCATCCTATCATACTACATCATAGTCATCTCAAAATCTGTGTTGGCATTCAAGACAAACCATTATAAGCTCTCAGCTAAATAAGCATGGTATTAGAAACTATGATCTCTAAGTTGTCATTGCAAACATGGTTCTCTCACAACAAAGCTAAATCTGGGTCGACAAGCTAGTCATATTTACAAAAACAAAATAGATAGAGTTCATACCAGCTTTTCAGTCTCAGTCACTTTATCATATATCATCATTGTTGCCTTTCATTTGCATGATCGAACGATGTGAACAATAATAAGTGCATTGGACTAAGCTGAATCTGCACGCAAACACAAAGGAGAAGACAAAATAATATGGCTCTTTTGAAATCTAAACAGGTAAGCATGCAAGAACCACTAAGCATTGTAACCAATATCTTCTACCTTGACCCAAAGAAAAAGAAAACTATTTACACGGGAAAACTCCCAACAAACAAAAGAAGAAAGAAAAATATTTTTGGGTTTTCTCAAAAGGACACAAAACAAGAAAACAAGAAAACGAAAATAAACTAGCATGGATAATACAGTGGCAAAGTATAAACACCGGTTAACAGAGTGAAAGCATAAGCATGAATGTAAAGTCGGTGAGAACACGTACTCCCCCAAGCTTAGGCTTTTGGCCTAGCTTGGTCTGCTCCCATGGATGATCCTGGCGAAACCCAAAGTCATAATGGGTGTTATACGAGAGTGCTGCAGCCACTGCCTGAATAGCTGCCTCACGAAGTCGAGCAGCAGTCGCCTCCCTCTCATACTCCTCTACCTCTCCTATGGTTATGTAGTATCTTCGTTTAACCTGAAAGTCAAAGAAAGCAGGAGCACGAAGGGTAATATGGAAAACACGCTGCCGATTAGATATCAAGCGGTATAGGAGGGATCCATGATCTCTCTCAAGGAACTGGTAGCGTGTTAGAGCGACACGATCAAGGTAGGCTGTATGGAGAGGAGGGTCTTCTGGACGGATGGATACTCCAAGAAAATTTGCTAAGCGTGTAGCATAAACTCCACCAAAGAAATCCCCCTCACTGGCATTTTTATTCAGCCTCCTTGCTATTATAGCTCCCATATTGAAGCTCATGTCACCTGTTACTGCGCTCTTAAGGATACTAAGGTCGGAAGCGCATAGGTGACAATGTGCACCCTTGCCGTTAATGCACCTACCTATGAAGAGGGCAAGGTAGTGCAAGGCAGGGAAATTGATGCTTCCTATGGTGGCTTGCGTGATATCTCTGGTTTCTCCAACAGTTATACTGGAGACAAAGTCTCTGACCGAAGACTTAGAAGGATCATTAACACTACCTCCATTGGGTATCTTGCAAATCCTATTGAAATCCTCCAGATCCACGGTATAGGATTTATCATACAGATCAAATAGTATGGATGAGTCACGGCCAACTGAGAATTTAAATCTATGCACGAAAGAGGCAGTGAGCATAGCATACTGTTCACATTTATCTGAGAGGAATTCTTCTAACCCGGCATTGCGGACAAGTGCATCAAACTCATCCTTGAAACCTGCTTCGATCATGAACTCATGGGAAGGCCATTCACATGGTTGTACCGGTGCGTCCCTTAGTTGAAAAGGTTCGGGCTCCCGAAAAGAGAGACGAGGACCCTTCTTACTTGAGGAACCACCATGAAACTTCCTCCTGAACATAATTTCCTTTTGCTGAAATTTTTGAAGTTCAAGAGAAAAGTGAATGAAGACCCACCACACCTTGTAGCAACTACTCCTACTAATGCCTAGAGACCGTATCACGCGCTAAAACTACTTGGGACCAGCTAAAATCAACATTTCTAGCTCAAGAACAGGGTCACCAAGGTAGCAAGAATTCGCGAAGGATAAAGCACTAGAGCAAAAACTAATTGGACCAATGGAGGAGTCACTTACCAAGGAGTAATTTCCCCAAAACAGTTCGGAGAATGGTGCCTTGAGCAAGGAGATCGGAAATCACAGCCAAATGAGCAAGAACACGGGTTTGAGCTGCGAAACAATTTTTTCTGGAGGTGGAAGAAGAGGCTGAGAGCTGGAATGAGTGGAGGGGGTGCCTGTGGGCCCCACAAGTGCTTGCACCCCGCCACCAGGGGGTAGGTGGCGGTGGCAGGGCTTGTGGCCCACTGGTCTGGCCGTCAGGCCAACTCTCAGGCCCAGAAATTTTCAAAAATTTCAGAAAAAATCATACTAAATTTTCAGGACCATCGGTGAACTTTTATTTTCGGGGTATTTTTCTCCGGGGCGCTAGAACAGAAAACAGGGAAAGCTAAACTAATTCTATCATTTTTCTTCTAAGCAACAGAAAATGAAAGCTCAAAACAGAGGTATGCGACTCTTTGATTCATCCGTTTCATGGTCATAGAAAGAAATCCGTCAATGGGATTGATCAAGTCCTTATGACAAAACTTTCTCGAATCGCAAGAGAGAATGGAGAATTTTCGAATAGCCACTAAGTCACCTCAATGGGGATATGTATCTCCCCAACAAGCAAATCATACTTCATCTTGACACGAGGAATAGGGCATTCAAAGCTCCCAATGAGAATTGATGAAGTCTTTTCGATAGCATTGATGCAATGTACTTGATATCGTTTCTTCGGAAAGTGCACGGTGTGCTCATTACCGTTGACATGGAAAGTGACATTGCCCTTGTTGCAATCTATAACAGCCCCTGCAATGTTTAAAAAGGGTCTTCCGAGGATGAAAGCCATGTCATCGTCCTCAGGAATATCCAAGATAACAAAGTCTGTTAAGATAGTGGTGTTAGCAACCACAACAAGAACATCCTCGCAAATGCCGATAGGGAAAGCAGTTGATTTGTCGGCCATTTGCAGAGAAATTTCAATGGGTGTTAACTTATCCAACTCAAGTCTACGATAAAGAGAGAGCAACATAACACTAACACCAGCTCCAAGGTCACATAAGGTAGTTCTTACGTAGTTTCCTTTAATAGAGCAAGGTATAGTGGGCACTCCGGGATCACCAAGTTTCTTAGGAGTTCCACCTTTAAAAGTGTAATTGGCAAGCATGGTGGAGATCTCAAGATATGGTATCTTCTGTTTATTAGTCACGATATCTTTCATGTACTTGGCATACGGAGACATCTTGAGCATATCAGTTAACCGCATCTGCAGAAAGACGGGTCTTATCATCTCAACGAAGCGCTCAAAATCCTCATCATCCTTTTTCTTGGATGGCTTAGGAGGAAAGGGCATAGGTCTCTGAACCCATGGCTCTCTTTCTTTACCATGCTTCCTAGCAGTGAAATCGTTCTTATCGTATCTCTTAGGTTGTGGGTTATCAGGATTAACCGTAGGTTCAATCTCCACATCCTCATCGTTGCTAGGTTGAGCATTATTATGAACATCACTGTCCATATTGTCACCAGGTTCATGTTCATCACCAGATTGTGTTTCTGCATCAGACGCAGAAATATCATTAGGTTCTTCAGGTGTGACAATATTTGGTGAACTGGCATGCAGGCTTCTATCATCCTTCTTCTTCTCCTTAGGATGACCGGGTGTATCAGCATTGATTCCTTGAGAATCTTGATCAATTCTCTTAGGATGACCTTCAGGATACAAAGGTTCCTGAGTCATTTTGCCTCCTCTAGTAATGACTGTGACAGAGTTTTCATTTAATTCATTGAGCAGGTCATTCTGAGCTTTAAGTACTTGTTCTACCTGAATAGTAATCATAGAGGCATGTTTGCTCAGAAGCTTCAGATCATTGACATTTCTGTCTACACAAGCACTTAAATGGCTAAGCATACGAGTACTTTGTTCCAAATGTCTGCTAACATAATCATTGAAACTCTGTTGTTTGTCAACAAAGTTGTCAAATTCATCAAAGCATAGGCTAGCAGGTTTATCAAAAGGAATATCACTCTCATCAAACCTACACAGAGAATTCACTTCTACTACTTGTATCGGGTTATCGAGACCATGGATCTCTTCGATAGGTGGTAGATTTTTGACATCTTCAGATCTAATGCCTGTCTCTTGCATAGATTTCTTGGCTTCTTGCATATCTTCGGGACTGAGGAATAGAATACCTCTTTTTTTCGGAGTTGGCTTAGGAGGTGGTTCGGGAATAGTCCAAGCATTATCGTTGATCAAGATGTTATTCAGTAGAGTCTCAACTTGTTCTATAGTTCGTTCCCTAAAAACACAACCAACACAACTATCTAGGTGGTCTCTAGAGGCATCGGTAAGTCCGTTATAGAGGATATCAAGTGTCTTGTTCTTCTTAAGAGGGTGATGAGGCAAAGCATTCTGTAGCTGGACGAGCCTCCCCCAAGCTTGTGGAAGACTCTCTTCTTGGAGTTGAGCAAAGTTGTATATTTCCTGCAAGGCAGCTTGCTTCTTATGGGCAGGGAAATATTTCTCACAGAAGTAATAGACCATTTCCTGGGGACTACGCACACATCCAGGAGCAAGAGAGGTGAACCTGGATTTAGCGTCATCCTTTAGAGAGAAAGGAAACAACTTAAGGATATAGTAGTGGCGGATCTTCTCCTCATTAGTGAAAAGGTTGGCTATTTCGTGTAGTTTGGCAAGATGGGCTATGACCGTCTCAGACTCATAACCGTGAAAAGGATCAGATTCGACTAGAGATATTATCTCAGGATCGACAGATAGTTCATAATCCTTATTGGCGATAAAGATAGGTGAAGTGGCAAACTTCGGGTCATATTTCATCCTAGCTCCCCGAGATTTTTCCTTCCACTTGAGAAGTAATTTCTCAGCGTCATAGGCATCCTTACACGCACGAAAATCCTCAGCTATCTCTCCCTCCATAACGTAACCCTCAGGTATATCAGGCAATTCATATATAGGAGAGCTAGATCTAACAGGAGCGAAAGTAGGTTCTATCTCAATAGTATCAGCAGTATCAGAAGCATCATGAGCATTGGCAGTAACTCTAGCAATATGAGCATCAAGGAGCACTCCTAGTGGAACATCAGGAAAAGTAGAATCTCTAGAAGTATCAAGCATAACATCATCAGGCAAAATAGCATCTCTAGCATCATCAGGCAAAGCAGTATCAAGCATAGCATCTCTAGCAGTATCAAGCATAGCATCATCAGGCATAGCATCTCTAGCAGTATCAAGCATAGCATCATCAGGCATAATAGCATCTCTAGCATCATCAGGCAAAGCTGTATCAAGCATAGCATCTCTAGCAGTATCAAGCTTAGCATCATCAGGCATATCATCTCTAGCAGTAGCATCATAAGCATCATAAAGCACAGACGACAAATCAAGATTTCTAGCAGGAGGTGATGTCGCAAGCTTACTCATAATTGAAGGTGAATCAAGTGCAGAGCTAGATGGCAATTCCTTACCTCCCCTCGTAGTTGAGGGCAAGACTTTGGTCTTCGGATCCTTCAGATTCTTCATAGTGATCAGCAGATATAAATCCCAAGTGACTCAGAGAATATAGCAATACCTCCCCGGCAATGGCGCCAGAAAAATGCTTGATGCCAACTGTTCTTCCCCTTTGCAACGGCACCAGAAGAATGCTGATAGCACTCTCCGGTAATCGAAACTAGAAGAATGTTGTTGACGGCCCACAAGCGCATGGGACCGCAACAATTTTCGAGGGTAGAGTATTCGACCCAAATTTGTTGATTCACACGACGGGAGGTGAGAGAATACTCTCAAGTATTAGCAGTTGAATTGTCAAATTCAACCACACCTGAAAGATTAGTATCTGCAAGCAAAGTAGTAACAACAAAGTAGCGAGTAACGACGGTGTAACGAGCAATAGCAGCGGCAAGGAAAAGCAGTAGTGACAGCAGTAGCAAGTAGCAACAGTAGCAAGCGATAGTAGTAGCAACAGTAGGAGCAGAGCAAGACAAGTAACAACAGTAGCAACAGTAATAGCAGCAGCAGAGCAAGACAAGTAACAACAGTAGCAACAGTAGTAGCAGCAACATAACAAACTCGTAGGCAATGGGTCGGTGATTTGTTTGGATGATATTCATCATGCAACAGTTATAACACGGAGAGATATGTGGCTAGCTCCCGTTCGTCAATGTGATGTAGTCATGCACTCCGTGTGTCGTCATACGTGCTAGGGAAAAGAACTTGCATGACATCTATTGTCCATCCCTCCCGTGGCAGCGGGGTCCAAAAGGAAACTACAGGATATTAAGGTTCTCCTTTTAATAAAGAACCGGACCAACGCATTAGCACTTGGTGAACACATGAACTCCTCAAACTATGGTCATCACCGGGAGTGGTTCCGGTTATTGTCACTCCGGGGTTGCCGGATCATAACACATAGTAGGTAACTACAACTTGCAAGATCGGATCTAAAACACACATATATTGGTGACAACATAATAATTTCAGATCTGAAATCATGGCACTCGGTCCCTAGTGACAAGCATTAAGCATGGCAAAGTAGTAGCAACATCAATCTCAGAACATAGTGGATACTAGGGATCAATCCCCATCAAAACTAACTCGATTACATGATAGATCTCATCCTACTCATCACCGCCCAGCGAGCCTATGGATAGATTACTGATGAACGACGAAGAGCTTCATGGAATTGGAGAGGGAAGAAGGTTGATGATGACGATGGCGAAGATTTCCCCTCTCCGGAGCCCAAGACGGACTCCAGATCTGCCCTCCAGATGAAGAACATGTGGTGGCGGCGGCTCCGTATCGTAAACGCGACGAAAACTTCTCTTTTTATTTTTTCTAGGACGGAAGGGGACTTATAGACCCGAGGTTGGGGGCGGCAGAGCCGTGTGGGCCCCACAAGCCCGCCCACAGCCACCAGGGGTGTGGCAGCGGAGCCAGGGCTTGTGGCCCACTGGCCCACCCCCTCAGGTGAAACTTCGCGCAAATATTTTTCATATTTTCCAAAACTGCTCCCCGTAAATTTTCAGGACGTTTGGAGAACTTTGATTTCTGCACAAAAATAACACCAAGGCAATTTTGCTGAAAACAGCGTCAGTCCAGGTTAGTTCCATTCAAATCATGCAAATTAGAGTCCAAAACAAGGGCAAAAGAGTTTGGAAAAGTAGATACGATGGAGACGTATCACGCGCCGGTGATGGTGATGATCTATTCCTGGAGGGCTTCGCCCGTGGTCCGCAGAAAACCGATCCAGAGGAAGAACTGTGAAGTAGAGATTTAAGGTTGCACGTGGCAAAGTTGTGTCTCAAAAGCCCTAAACCTCTAGTATATAAAGGAGGAGGGAGGAGGAAGCCTTTGCGCCACAAGGGAGACTCCCTTGGGTCGGCCGAACTGGAGGAGGGAGGAGTCCTCCTCCAATCCCACTTGGATTAGGACTCCTTCCTTAATTTCCCACCTCTTTTGGATTTTCCACTTTTTCCTCATGGGATTTCCTTGGATGACTTTCTCAGCCCATTATGCCTTATTGCACATCCAATAAAACCATGTGGACCCCTTGGGGCTTGTTGGCCCACCCAGTGGGCCCCCGGAACCCATTCGTCACTCCCGTTACACTGCCGGCAATGCCCGAAAACCTTTCGGAATCCAAATACCAACTTCCTATATATCAATCTTCATTTCCGGACCATTCCGAAACTCCTCGTGATGTCCAGGATCTTAGCTGGGACTCCGAACAAAACTTCGGTTACCAACACATATAACTCAACTAAACCAAAATGTCACCGAACCTTAAGTGTGCAGACCCTGCGGGTTCGAGAACTATGCAGACATGACCTGAGACACTCCCCGGTTAATAACCAACAGCCGGACCTAGATGTCCATATTGGCTCCTACGTATTCTACGAAGATCTCTATCGGTTGAACCTCTATGTCAAGGATTCATATAATCCCGCATGCTATTCCCTTTGTCCTTCGGTATGTTACTTGCCCGAGATTCGATCGTCGGTATCACCATACCTAGTTCAATCTTGTTACCGGCAAGTATCTTTACTCGTTCCGTAATACAAGATCCCGTGACTAATTTCTTAGTCACATTGCTTGCAAGGCTTATTGTGATGTTGTATTACCGAGTGGGCCTCGAGATACCTCTCCGTCACACGGAGTGACAAATCCCAGTCTTGATCCATGCCAACCCAACAAACACCTTTGGAGATACCTGTAGAGCACCTTTATAGTCACCCAGTAACGTTGCGACATTTGATACACACAAGGTATTCCTCCGGTGTCCAGGAGTTGCATGATCTCATGGTCACAGGAACAAATACATTGACATGCAGGAAACGGTAGCAATGAACTGACACGATCATATGCTACGTTTATAGTTTGGGTTTTTGTCCATCACATCATTCTCCTAATGATGTGATCTCGTTATCAAGTGACAACACTTGTCTATGGTTAGGAAACCTTAACCATCTTTGATCAACGAGCTAGTTAACTAGAGGCTTACTAGGGACAGTGTGTTGTCTATGTATCCACACATGAATTTGAGTTTCCAATTAATACAATTCTAGCATGGATAATAAACGATTATTATGAACAAGGAAATATAATAATAACCAATTTATTATAGCCTCCAGGGCATATTTCCAACAGTCTCTAACTTGCACTAGAGTCAATAATCTAGTTCACATTACTATGTGATTGTAATGAATCTAACACCCATACAGTTCTGGGGTTCGATCATGTCTTGCTTGTGAGAGAGGTTTTTAGGTAACGGATATGAACCTTTCTGATCCGTGTGTGCTTTACAAATCTTTATGTCATCCTATAGATGCTGCTACTACGTGCCATTTGGAAATCTTCCAAATGACTGTTCCACTATACGAATCCGGTCTACTACTCAGAATTATTCGGATTAGTGTCAAAGCTTGCATCGACGTAACCCTTTACGACGAACTCTTTAATCATCTCCATAGTCGAGAAAAATTCCTTAGTCCAGTAGTTACTAAGGATAACTTTGACCGTTGTTCAACGATTAAATCCTGGATCACTCTTTGTACCCCTTGACAAACTCATGGCAAGGCACACATCAGGTGCGGCACACAACATGGCATACTTTAGAGCCTACAACTAAGGCGTAGGGGACGACCTTCGTCCTTTCTCTTTCTTCTGTCATGGTCGGGCTTTGAGTCTTACTCAAATTCACACCTTACAACACAGCCAAGAACTCCTTCTTTGCTGATCTGTTTTGAACTCCTTCAAAAACTTGTCAAGGCATGCATTTCATTGAAAGTTCTATTTAGCGTTTTGATCTATCTCTATAGATCTTGATGCTCAATGTTCAAGTTGCTCTATCCAGGTTTTCCTTTGAAAAACTCCTTTTCAAACAACCCTTTATGCTTTCCAGAAATTCTACATCACTTTCAATCAACAATATGTCAACCACATATACTTATCACCAATTCTATAGTGCTCCCACTCACTTCTTTGGGAATACAAGTTTCTCATAAACCTTGTATAAAACCAAAAGCTTTGATCATCACATCAAAGCGTATATTCCAACTCCGAAATGCTTGCACCAGTCCTTAGAAGGATCGCTAGAGCTTGCAAACTTGTTAGCATCCTTAGGATCGACAAAACCTTCTGGTTGTATCACATACAACCTTTCCTCAAAGAAACCATCGAGGAAACAATGTTTTGACATCCTATGTGCAATATTTCATAAATAATGCAGCAACTGCTAACATAATTCCAACAGACTTTTAGCATCCCTACGAGTGAGAAAGTCTCATCATAGTCAACTCTTTGAACTTGCCGGAAACATCTTTGCGACAAGTTGAGCTTTTCTTAATGGTGACTTTCACCATCATCGTCTGTCTTCCTTTAAAAAATCCATCTGCACTTAACAGTCTTACGACCATCAAGTAGTTCTTCCAAAGTCTACACTTTGTTTTCATACATGCATTCTCTCTCGGATTTCATGGCCTCCAGCCATTTGTCGAAATCTGGGCCCACCATTGCTTCTCCATAGCTCGTAGGTTCATTGTTGTTCAACAACATGACCTCCAAGACAGGGTTACCATACCACTCTGTAGCAGTACACAACCTTGTCGACCTACGAGGTTTGTAGTAACTTGATCCGAAGCTTAATGATCACTATCATCAGTTTCCACTTCAATTGGCGTAGGCGCCACACGAACAACTTCCTGCGCCCTGCTACACACTGGTTGAAGTGACGGTTCAATAACCTCATCAAGTTTCACCACCCTCCCACTCAATTCTTTTGAGAGAAACCTTTCCTCGAGAAAGGACCCATTTCTAGAAACAAACACTTTGCTTCCGGATCTGAGATAGGAGGTATACCGAACTGTTTTAGGTGTCCTATGGAGATGCATTTATCCGCTTTGGGTTCGAGCTTATCATGCTGAAACTTTTCCACATAAGCATCGCAACCCCAAACTTTTACGAAACAACAACTTAGGTTTCTCCAAACCATAGTTCATACGGTGTCATCTCAACGGAAATACGTGGTGCCCTATTTAAAGTGAATGCAGTTGTCTCTAATGCATAACCTATAAACGATAGTGGTAATTCGATAAGAGACATCATAGTATGCACCATATCAATAGGGCGCGACTATGACGTTCGGACACACCATCACACTATGGTGTTCTAGGTGGCGTGAATTGTGAAACAATTTCCACATTGTCTCAACTGTGTACCAAACTCGCAACTCAGATATTCATCTCTATGATCATATCGTAGACATGTTACCCTCTTGTCACGATGATCTTCACTCTGAAATAGCTTTGAACTTTTCAGACTTGTGATTCATCAAGCAAATACTCCCGTATCTACTCAAACCGTCAGTGAAGTAAGACCATAACGATATCCATTGCATGCCTCAACACTCATTCGACCGCACACATCAAAATGCATTGCTTCCAACAAGTCACTTTCTTGTTCCATGTGGTATGATTTTGCATGTCTCAAGTGATTCGAAACAAAGTGAATCCAAACGATCCATCTGCATGGAGTTTCTTCATGCGTTTATACCAATAGCTATGGTTTGCATGTCTCAAACGTTTCAAAAATGAGTGAGTACAAAGATCCATCACTATGGAGCTTCTTCATGCACTTTATACCATCATGACTCAAGCGGCATGCCACAAGTAAGTGGTACTATCATTACTACTTTGTATCTTTTGGCACCAATATTATGAACATGTGTAACACTACGATCGAGATTCAATAAACCATTGAGGGTAATTATTCAAGCAAATAGAATAACTATTATTCCTTTTAAATGAATAACCGTATTGCAATAAACACGATCCAATCATGTTCATGCTTAATGCAAAGACCAAATAACAATTATTTAGGTTTAACACCAATCCCGATGGTAGAGGGAGCGTGCGATGTTTTGATCACATCAATCTTGGAAACACTTCCAACACTTATCGTCACCTGGCCTTTAGCTAGTCTCCGTTTATTCCGTAGCTTTTATTTCGAGTTACTAATCACTTAGCAATCAAACCGGTATCTAATACCCTCATGCTACTAGGAGTACTAGTAAAGTACACATCAATATCATGTATATCAAATATACATCTGTCAACTTTGCCAGCCTTTTTATCTACCATATATCTAGGGTAGCCCTGCCTCAGTGACCGTTCCCCTCATAATAGAAGCACTTAGTCTCGGGTTTGGGTTCAATCTTGGGTTTCTTCATTAGAGCAGCAACTGGCTTGCCGTTTCATGAAGTATACCTTCTAGCCCTTGCCCTTCTTGAAACTAGTGGTTTTTACTAACCATCAACAATTGATGCTCCTTCTTGATTTCTACTTTCATAGTGTAAAACATTGCGAATCGCTCAAGGATCATCATATCTATCCTTGATATGTTATAGTTCATCACGAAGTTCTAGCAGCTTGGTGGCAGTGACTTTGGAGAACCATCACTATCTCATCTAGAAGATTAACTCCCACTTGATTCAAGCGATTGTTGTACTCACACAACCTGAGCACACGCTCAATGATTGAGCTTTTCTCCTTTACTTTGTAGACAAAGAATCTTGTCGGAGGTCTCTGATACGTCTCCAACATATCTATAATTTTTGATGGTTCCATGCTATTATCTTGTCAAACTTTGGATGTTTTGTATGCCTTTTATATCTTTTTTGGGACTAACTTATTAACTCAGTGCCAAGTGCCAGTTCCTGTTTTTTCCCGTGTTTTTGACCCTTTTCAGAGGAGAATATTAAACGGAGTCCAAACGGAATAAAACCTCCGAAAATATTTTTTCTGGAGTAGAAGATATGCAGGGAGCTTGAGAACCAAGGCAGAGGGCACCAGGGGAGGCTACAAGCCCCCTAGCCGCGGCCTGGGGGATGGGGGCACCTAGCAGGCTTGCGCCCCCCCTGTGGCTCCTCTGCCCTACTTCTTCCGCCTATAAATCCCCGAAAAATCCAAAACCACGGGAGAGAGCCACGAAAATACTTTTCCGCCGCCGCAAGCTTCTGTCTCCGCAAGATCCCATCTGGGGCACGTTCTGGTGCCCTACCAAAGGGGGGATTCGGACACGGAGGGCTTCTTCATCAACACCATTGCCTCTCCGATGATGCGTGAGTAGTTCACCATAGACCTTCGGGTCCATAGCTAATAGCTAGATGGCTTCTTCCCTCTCTTGGATCTTCAATACAAAGTTCTCCATGATCTTCATGGAGATCTATCTGATGCAATCTTCATTTGCGGTGTGTTTGTCGAGATTCGATGAATTGTGGATTTATGATCAGATTATCTATGAATCTTATTTGAGTTTCTTCTGATCTCTTATATGCATGATTTCATATCCTTGTAATTCTCTTCGAGTTGTGGGTTTTGTTTGGCTAACTTGATCTATGATTCTTGCAATGGGAGAAGTGCTTGGTTTTGGGTTCATACCATGCGGTGACCTCACCCAGTGATAGAAGGGGTAGCGAGGCACGCATCGTGTTGTTGCCATCAAGGGTAAAAAGATGGGGTTTATATCCATTGCATGAATTTATCCCTCTACATCATGTCATCTTGCTTAAGGCGTTACTCTGTTTGTCATGAGCTCAAAACACTAGATGCATGCTGGATAGCGGTCGATGTGTGCAGTAATAGTAGTAGATGCAGAAAGTATCAGTCTACTTGTCTCAGACGTGATGCCTATATGTATGATCATTGCCTTAGATATCGTCATGACTTTGTGCGGTTTTATCAATTGCTCGACAGTAATTCGTTCACCCACCGTAATATTTGCTATCATGAGAGAAGCCTCTAGTGAACACTATGGCCCCCGGGTCTACTTCACATCATATTTCCAGCCCTACACTTTTACTTTGTTGCACTTTCCGCCTTCAGATCTCACCTTGCAATCAATCGTGAAGGGATTGCCAACCCCTTTGTAGCGTTGGGTGCAAGTTTGCTGTATTTGCGCACGTACGGTGGAGACTTGGCTTGATACTCCTACTGGATTGATACCTTGGTTCTCAAACTGAGGGAAATACTTACTGCTACTGTGCTGCATCACCCTTTCCTCTTCAAGGAAAAAACCAACGCAAGCTCAAGAGGTAGCAAGAAGAATTTCTGGCGCCGTTGCCGGGGAGCATCAAGTGAAGCTTATCCAAGTAACCATCACAAACTCATCTCTTGCATTTACTCTTTTTGCCTCTCGTTTTCCTCTCCCCCACTTCCGAAAAACAAAAAATTACAAAAATATTTGCCTTTTTCGTTCGCCCTTTTCTTTCGCTTGCTTTCTGCCTGCTTGTGTGGGATAGTATACCTGTCCCCATGGCTAGACCTACTGCTTCGAACGATACTCCCGAGACCGAAGTTCTCAATTTCAAACAAAATGAGGAAGAAAACTTAAAGGATGCTTGGTATAGGATTTGCAATGCTCAGAGTAGATCTACTCGTAAGCAATCTACTACCGTCCTGCTTCGCAGCTTTTATGTGGGTATTTCCCCTTGGAATACGTATGTTATTGACACCATCGTAGGCGGAAATTTCTTGGGTAGCCATACCGTTGATTCTTACGGTGGTTTGATAAATTTGGTAGGCTCACCCCCACTCATGGTTAATGGAACTACCTTAACTTTGGAACATGTGATGCGTAGGCTGGATATCATTGAAAATAAAGTTGCTACGATTGAATTCATTGAGAATTTGGTTAAAAAGATCCACAATCAAATCACTCAGTATGGATCCAAGGTGGGAATGACTTTGAAAAATTTAAAGGAGAGGGAACCCACATTTAACGAAAAACTAGGTCATGATTTCGCTAGGATTGGCAAACTAGAGGATGTTATAACCAACTTGGGTTTCGCTTTTGCCGCTGTGCAGAACACTCCAAATTTTGCCCACAATAAGGCCACCAAGTCAGTTTTTGTTCCTAAAAATAGTGGTGAACCATCTAGTAAGAGAGATGAAGACCTTAAGATGATGAGTTGTGACTGCCCGATGCTGACGTTCCAGAAGATTCCCCTTTATTTCCGTTTCCGTCGTGCGGTTATTTTATTTTGTGGCATCATCATGTAGTTTGCATCATGGCATCTTGCATCATCTGTTGCGTGTGGTGTGTTGAGTGTGTGTGCTTCAAGTGCTCTCTGAGTCTTGGTGCAATAGGAACCCCCCTCTCTCCTCTTTATTTGTTTTGTGGCTGCGTTCAAGTTTCTGTTTTAACCCCTTTAAAAATGCGTCTTCTTTTAAAAAAAACCCTTTCATTAAATGTGGGGGCAACCCCTTGGGTTTCCTTTATTTTTCCTTTTGTTTATTTTTAAAATTAGAGTCTCATTTTATTTATTAAAAGGGGTTTTATTTTTTATTCTTCAAAAAAGGTTTTATTTTTATTCATTTAAAAAAATGCCCAATCTATTTATTAGTTGAGGTATATTTTTAAAGGAGTCAAAAGGCATTTATTTTATTTTGTTAAAACCATTTTTTCTTCTGTGGTTGTTTTCTGATTTAAAAAAAAAAGAGGGTTAGAGGGAGAGGGAGCTGCCAAGGCAAGGCCCGGCACGCCTAGCTGTCCAACCCTAGCGCCCCCGGCCCGATGCCTCTCCCCCTCGTCCCTCTTGCGCAGTCGCCCGATCCATCCCAACGTCCTCCCCCCTCGCGCAGCCTTCTCCAAGCCCCGATCCCATCCACCTCGCCAGGGTTGCCATGCCCCGCGCCCCGCCGTGGTCGCCGACGCCCTGGCCTCTTCGCCGTCTCCGCGCGCGTCGCCAGCTGCGGGCTAGCCAGCCCCTGCCCGAGGTGCCCAGGCCTGAGCAGCCCCGCAGCCTGCGCCGTCTTCCCCGTGCACGCCCGTCGCATCCCGAGCTCGCCGCCCCTCGGCCTCGCCCCCGCCAGTGCGCCTGCCCGTCGACCGGACCTCGCCAGCTCCGCGAGCCCCTTCTCCTCGCCCTCGCTCGCCAGGGAGCAGCGCCCGCTCCTCTAGCCCCGCCGTGGATGCCTCGCCGAGCCCCGCCGGCCGTCTCCTCTCGCCGTCCCCCGCCGTGCTGCGCTTCCGGACTCGACTCCCGTAGCCATGGCCGCCGCTTGCCGCCGTATAGCTGCTCCTGTGCTTGCCTACGCGAGATGCTGCTGCCGCCTTGGCAGTTCCCGTGCCGACCACCTGATGTGCCGGTTGCTGTAGATGCTGTGGCTGATGCATGTTGCTTTCCGTTTGCTGCTGCTGGTAGATGCGTTATGCTGCTGCTGCTTGTAATTTGGTACTAGGTTGATAGTTGATGTTGCCTGCTAGCTGCTTTTGCTAGATGCTAGCTGTAGCTTGCCGTTGCCTCATGATATGCTTGCTTGCGTGTTGTTGTTGCTCGTGATGCTGCTTGCTAGGCTGCCGTTTTTCTGTATGCTGTTGCTTGCTAATGCTGTTAGTGCTTGCTGCTAGCTAGTAGCTGCCGATGCATGCTAGTGCTAGTTGCTGCTAGGAAGCTTGCTGCGTGCTAGTTGCTGTAGCTGTTGGCTGCTGTTTCTGCTAAGCTTGCACGCTAGTAGATATTGCTTGCTTGTGCTGCCGCTTGCCGTCGCCGCGTGCACCATTCCCTCCTTCATGGAACCGACAAGATCACGCGTACAACTACATCCTCGACGACCCCCGGAACGTGTTCGACTACCGATGTGAAGACCGTGAACCGACGCCGAAGACCCGTGAACCGACGCCGAGAGTACGACTATCGTCGACGAGACCATGTACAACTACGACCACGACGGTCTTTGTTCTCCTTCACCGAATCGAACCGCTCCGATATGCATGCTTCGAAGGTATACCGTTGGAACGTGTCGTGTAATGAATGCATATGATGTATGAGATGCATCGTATGTTTGCGCCTTATGTTGCCCGTAGCACGTTGTCTCTCTTTCGTCGCGCCCTCGATACATGGGAACCCGGTAACGGGATCACCCAATCTTTATTTGGCGTTCCCGCACGCGCTTCCTAGTCGTTGGCTCTGATATCCCGTTGAGTTATCGGGATAGGAACGTTGCCGTGGCATCGTTTCCGTTTTTGCCGCCATAGTTCCCTTTCGCTCGCCGTGGCGACATATGCTTCTTTCTCTTCTTGCTCGTGTTGTTGTAACTCGCATGCATGACGCATTCATGGCATAATTATCTTGTGTTGCATGTATCTTGTAACGTAGCTCCGATCTATGTTCCGCGTGTTAACCGACTAGGATGACTTGCAGAATCACCGCTTCACCCCTTGCTATGTTAACAACAATTTAATGTTGCCGTGTAAATAATCGGGAGTGAACTAAATAATTAATCGTGGAGTTTTGTCGGTATGCAACTCGTTGCATATCGAGCTTCACTTAATGTGTAGTGTTTGCGTGAGGTGAATTGCCATGCCAGGCCTTGCACCATTGAACAGATCATGCATCATAGTAGGTTGTGCATCATGTTGTGCATCGTGTGGTGAATATCTGTGTTGATGTTCGTTTCCGGTTTGCTTCGTCTCGATAGAGTTCCGCAAGCGTGTCGAAATGTGAGGACCCGTTCGACTATGTTGGTTCGCCGACTTCACGGAGTTGTTCTTCTTCCAAGCGGGATCTGAGGTAAGATGACCATTTCCCCAGATACCATTACTATCATTTCCATGCTAGTTTTACCGTTTCTATCGATTATGTCTCGTTGCCTACCACATGTTAAATATCAGCCTCTCAACAATGCCATGAAAACCTTCAACCTGTTCAACCTAGCAAACTACTGATTGTCTATGTCACCGCTTGCTTAACCCCGTGTTAGCGTTGCTAGTTGCAGGTGCATTGCTTCCATGTGAAAGCATGGGTTCCTTCTTATATCACCATATTAAATGCTATTTAATTTAATGCACCTATATACTTGGTAAAAGGTGGAAGGCTCGGCCTTTCTAGCCTGGTGTTTTGTTCCACCTTTGCCCCCTTAGTTTCGGCTACCCGTGTTATGTTCCATATTTGAGCGCTCCTAACACGATCGGGGTTGTTATGGGGACCCCCTTGATAATTCGTCTTAGATTAAAGCTGGTCTGGCAAGGCCCAACATTGGTACTACATTTGCCTAAACACCTAATAAAATTGCATAGGGACTTTCCGGACCCCGAGGATAATTTAATCAACCCCCGGGCCAGTGCTCCTCATGAGTGTTAGTCCAAAACAGAGCATCTTATTAACGCTACCCGGGGCAACTCGGCGTTTGGCGTGGTAACCATCGCTCATCCGTCGTGTCCTGAGAACGAGATACGTGGCTCCTATCAGGATCGTCGACACGTCGGGCCACCTTGTTGGATTAGTTTTACCTTTGACGGAATATCTTGTGCATCGGGATTCCGGTGATGCTTTGGGTAATCTCAGAGTTGAGGTTTTCCACTAAGGAATCCGACGAGATCGCGAGTGTCGTGATTGAGGATTTCTATGCGGCTTGTGGTAATTTTTGATGGACTAGTTGGAGCACCCGTGCAGGGTTAAATCTTTTCAGAAAGCCGTGCCCACGGTTATGTGGCAACGTGGATACTTTGTTTAACACTGGTTCTAGATAACTTGAAGTTAACTTAATTAAAATATGCCAACTATGTGCATAACCATGACTGTCTCTTTCGTGAGTTCCTTCTCCGACCGAGGACACGGTGGGGTTATGTCTGACGTAGGTAGGTGTTCAGGATCATTCATTTGATCAACCGTAGTTCATGTCCGTTATGCGTAGATCTTCCCCCTCTTATTTCTTGTACACGTAAGTTTAGCCACCAAATATATGCTTAGCCGCTGCTGCAACCTCACCACTTCACCATACCTCACCTAATAAGCTTTGCTAGTCTTGATACCTTTGGAAATGAGATTGCTGAGTCCCCTGTGGCTCATAGATTACTACAACACCAGTTACAGGTACAGGTAAAGATTACTTGACGTGAGCGCATTGATTGTTCATTTGGAGTTGCTTCTTCTTCTTCTTCTTCATCGATCTAGGATGGGTTCCACGCTGGCAGCCTGGGATAGCAAGGATGGACGTCGTTCTTCTTTTCTCGTTTGTTTTCGTCCGTAGTCGGACCCTGCTCTTATTCATGATGTTGATGTATTGTACTGCTGTGACTCTGATGTAGCTTGTGGCGAGTGTAAGCCAATTCTATATATATATCTCGTCTTTTCAGTACATGTACTTGTAACGAGACCCATTCTTGCGATACGACGAGATGCGCTTCTATCCCTGACGTGGCCCTCGTGTCAAATTGAGGATAGGGTCGCATCTTGGGCGTGACAAGTTGGTATCAGAGCAGTACCGACATAGGAGCCCCCTTGATTGATCGAACTTGGCCGAGTCGAGTCTAGTGAAAGTTACTTTGAGTCTAGTTATATATCAGAGAGTAGGATTCTTTTTTTCTCCTCTTCTATGCTCTAGTGAGGAATCTTGACGTAATATTTTAATTCTACTCCTCTTCTCACTCAAGTTTTTTTAGGATCACACGGATATTTTTGAGATCTATATGATGCCGATGTGACGGAGTTCTGTCTTGGTGCCTCCTGTCTGACTTGATTTCTTCCGGGGAGTTGAGCTCCAGGGGATTCTCGAGCACATCGTTATCATTCAGATTTCTTAGTATCTCAGAACGAAGGATGTTCATAATTGCTTCAATACTAGTAGTGGCAAGATAACCCCGATGTCCCCAGTACTGGTGCAGATTGTTCGGGAGTACTGCCATACTTTGTATCGTTGTGATCACAAGGGTCTGTTGTAGATGAAGGTCTGAGATTCTGGTTGTGTGTTGACGAATGTGATACAGGTGACGGGTTAGTATAGGAGTTGTGTGATATTACTCCTTGTATCCGTGTACCAGATTGCATGACCAGATAATTTTGGGAATTCTTAGGTGGGAATTCAAGTAGTATCTTATAGGACAGTCTTCCAACAAATGCATGATGTTAGGTTGGGGTTCAACATCTAGTGGATTCGTTTGTTGACGGTCGACTTACAGCGATTTTCGTTGTGTCTTAAAGAGTCCTTGTAGCTTGCTACGACTCGGGGACACTTCGTATGTCGGATGCACTGCCTTGCACTTGATGGCTACTGTAAGGTTCGAGCCCGTGCGATCCCGTCCACGAAAATATCGAACGGAAATCTCTCTCATGAGTTTGTTCTGGCTTGTTTCATAAGCCTCATCCCTTTGTTTTGTTGGAGTTTGGTAATTCAAGTTGCTTCGGTGTCAAGTGGTGATTTCAGATCTTTCCTAAGAGGTGTTCTCATTTTTTTATGTGATAATGCAAATTCTTTTGTTCGTTCAATTGTCATGTCAATTCTTGTCAACCGGAGTTGTCATGTCATTTCCTTTTCAACCGGAGTCATCGTATCAATTCCATTCAACCGGTGTGCTTCTGTGCAACTGAATTCAATCTTCTCCAGTTTTTGCAGATCATTCTCTCAATTCTTTCCGGAGTTCATCTCATCTGTCTCAAGTTATCTTTGTTTTTCCCCGCCCTCCCACCCTTTTTCTCAGTGATTCAATTTTCATCCAAGAGTTTTCTCTTCTTTGTGCTTCCACTGTCTGTTCTTTCTCTCTTACCCGGTGATTCATTGTGAAGATTCTCACGAGATTCGTGTCATATTTGTTCATTCTTGTCATCTTTTCCGGTGAATTTAATTCAGCTATCCGTGTTCATTATATCCTATTCATCCTTGTTATTCTTTCCGGTGTTGGAGATTCTTATCAACATATCCTGTTATTCATTCATCTCTTTTCTATCTGGTGTGTTGAAGATATCTCAGAGTTTCTTGTTTGAGATCTTTCATTATTTCGAGGTTCTCAACCTCATCTAGTTTTCTTTTTACCGGTGCAATATCTCTCTCCCAAGCAATCTTTTCTAACGGTGGTTTCTTTGAGTGGGCCCATAACCCAGAGGTTATTTTCCAGGATCTTTCCTGGCTCTTTTAATATTTTCCCGGATATCATTAATTCTTTTCAACTATGACGTAAGTATGAATTTCATTAGACATATTCCTTCTTCTAGATCGCTTCAAATTTATTTTCGTCATTGGCTCAACCTTTCATTATTCGTTATTCCGGAGTATCTCAGTAGTTCTTGGTGGTGTCCTTCTCATCATTCTCTCCACTGAAGATTCGAAGGAGTGTTCCTCGTAAATCTTGGTTCAGTCTCTTGCAGAATCATCATTTCAGCTTGGTGTCGTCATCTTATTGTTCTAATCGTGGGTAATCCCTTTCGTGCTATCCGGTGCTTCTCTGAGTTGTTTTCATTCTCGATCCTCCGAAGGCCATCATTTCAGAAGATTCTTCGTTCTTAGCCTTCAGCTTTCATCCTCAATTCTTCTCAATTGTTGTCTCTTCGTTCGTCTCTCAATTATTCCGGTGCCTTGTTTAAGTATTTCTTCTCTCAGGTGGCTCATGATCTCTTCATTCTCATGTTTCTCCATTAATTCGTGGTGTTCCCATTCAATTGTGAATTCTTGCCGGTGGTTGTTTCAAGGCTACTTAAGTTTGTGCTTTATCTATCTCTCTTTAATCTTTTCAAGAAGATTAAGTCGTATGCTAAATCCGTTGATTGTCGTCAATTTAACTTGATGAAGGATTAGCATAACATAATTCTTATTCTTGTTTCATCAAATGATTTCAATTCTTCTTCCGGAGTGGCTCATGATATCAATTTCTTTTCTCAAGTGCCTATCTTTCTTTTTTGGAGTTCCAAGTTATTTTAAGTATCTCTTTGTGAGGCTTCATCTAAATCTTGGGAAGGTCATAATCTTATTCTTTTTCTACCTTCATATTTGTTGCATCATTCAGTTGTATACGGAGGTCCTTATTGGTGGTTCTTCAAGGATGTGATTTTCTCTAAGTGTTCTTCAAGATTCTTGTTGGAGTACCTCGAGCATTCTTTCTCTTGCATTTCCAATGTGTTGGTTCTTCCTTTTTCCTTTGAGGTGGTATTATAGTATTCTTTTTAGTGTAGGAGCCTCGAAGAGTTTTCCTTTCAAGAATGAGATAATTAAATCCACCAATCCTTTGATCTTGAGATTATTCTTAACTCATGGTTTCTTCATTGAGCTATTTTGGTTTGGATTTCACCTAAAGCTTTTCCTATGGATTATGCTATCATGGTGCTTGTAATTAATCCAAGTTCTCAATGTATCCTCTTGGTGTAACAAAGTGTTCATATCTTGTTGCTCCCAATCTATCCTTGTTTCTTTTAGTGGGTGGTTGTCACCTCATAAATGTTGAGATGATTTTCATAAGCCCTCTACTATCTTGTTCTTTCGTTGTTGGTTTTCCAACAACTACCTCAATTCTCTGTCCGGAGGCTCTTCAATTCTATTGTGATGATAGTTGTCATTCTTTTCTTCATTCCCTTCTTCCGCTTGAGCTAGTTCATATTCTATTGTTCCGGAGGCATTGTGATGTTGCTCTTTTGGGTTTATCATCTTGTTCTGTCAAGATCATGGTGTTCCCTTCTTCCACTTAGTTGTTTGTTATGTATATTGTCTATTTCTCTCTTCTTATCGAATTTTTTTCTCCCATTTTCCTACCGAAGTGCTGCCGAAATTTTCCGTGAATTCTTCCTTCTTTCTCATATCATTCCTCATCCCTTTGCAACCTTCAAGGATCGTTGGTTTCACTCGTTGTCAAAGAAGCGACTAAGTTTTACCTCTTGTTCTTTCTCATCCTCTCCCCCCTTTCATTCTTGGATCTCAGGGCGAGATCCTCTTGTAGTGTAGGAGAGTTGTGACAGCCCGATGCCGACGTTCCAGAAGATTCCCCTTTATTTCCGTTTCCGTCGTGTGGTTATTTTATTTTGTGGCATCATCATGTAGTTTGCATCATGGCATCTTGCATCATCTGTTGCGTGTGGTGTGTTGAGTGTGTGTGCTTCAAGTGCTCTCCGAGTCTTGGTGCAATAGGAACCCCCCTCTCTCCTCTTTATTTGTTTTGTGGGTGTGTTCAAGTTTTCGTTTTAACCCCTTTAAAAAAATGCGTCTTCTTTAAAAAAACCTTTCATTAAATGTGGGGGCAACCCCTTGGGTTTCCTTTATTTTTCCTTTTGTTTATTTTTAAAATTAGAGTCTCATTTTATTTATTAAAATGGGTTTTATTTTTTATTCTTCAAAAAGGTTTTATTTTTATTCATTTAAAAAAATGCCCAATCTATTTATTAGTTGAGGTATATTTTTAAAGGAGTCAAAAGGCAATTTTTTTATTTTGTTAAAACCATTTCTTCTTTTATGGTTCTTTTGTGATTTTTTAAAAAAAAAAAGGGTTAGAGGGAGAGGGAGCTGCCAAGGCAAGCCCCAGCAGGCCCAACTGTCCAACCCTAGCGCCCCCGGCCCGATGCTTCTCCCCCTCGTCCCTCTTGCGCATTCGCCCGATCCATCCCCTCGTCCTCCCCCCTCGCGCAGCCTTCCCCAAGCCCCGATCCCATCCACCTCGCCAGGGTTGCCATGCCCCGCGCCCCGCCGTGGTCGCCGATGCCCTGGCATCATCGCCGTCTCCCCCCGCGCCGCCAGCTGCGGGCTAGCCAGCCCCTGCCCGAGGTGCCGAGGCCCGAGCAGCCCCGCAACCTGCGCTGTCTTCCTCGTGCACGCCCGTCGCATCCCGAGCTCGCCGCCCCTCGGCCTCGCCCGCGCCGGTGCGCCTGCCCGTCGACCGGACCTCGCCAGCTCCGCGAGCCCCTTCTCCTCGCCCTCGCCCGCCAGGGAGCAGCGCCCGCTCCTCTAGCCCCGCCGTGGTTCCCTCCCCGAGCCCCGCCGGCCGTCTCCTCTCGCCGTCCCCCACCGTGCTGCGCTGCCGGACTCGACTCCCGCAGCCATGGCCGCCGCTTGCCGCCGTATAGCTGCTCCTGTGCTTGCCCGCGCGAGATGCTGCTGCCGCCTTGGACAGTTTCCGTGCCGACAGCCTGCTGTGCCGGTTGTTGTAGATGCCATGGCTGATGCATGTTGCTTGCCGTTTACTGCTGCTGGTAGATGCATTATGCTGCTGCTGCTTGTAGTTTGCTACTAGGTTGATAGTTGATGTTGCCTGCTAGCTGCTTTTGCTAGATGCTAGCTGTAGCTTGCCATTGCCTGATGATATGCTTGCTTGTGTGTTGCTGTTGCTCGTGCTGCTGTAGATGTTGCTGCTTGCTAGGCTGCCGTTTTGTTGTATGCTGCTGCTTGCTAATGCAGTTAGTGCTTGCTGCTAGCTAGTAGCTGCCGATGCATGCTAGTGCTAGTTGCTGCTAGGAAGCTTGCTGTGTGCTAGTTGCTATAGCTGTTGGATGCTGTTTCTGCTAAGCTTGCATGCTAGTAGATATTGCTTGCTTGTGTTGCCGCTTGCCGTCGCCGCGTGCACCATCCCCTCCTTCATGGAACCGACAAGATCGCGTGTACAACTACGTCCTCAATGACCCCCGGAACGTGTTTGACTACCGATGTGAAGACCGTGAACCGACGCCGAAGACCCTTGAACTGACGCCGAGAGTACGACTACCGTCGACGAGACCATGTACAACTACGACCACGACGATCTTTGTTCTCCTTCACCGAACCGAACCGCTCCGATATGCACGCTTCGAAGGTATACCGTTGGAACGTGTCGTGTAACAAATGCATATGATGTATGAGATGTATCGTATGTTTGCGCCTTATGTTGCCCGTAGCACGTTGTCTCTCTTTCGTCGCGCCCTCGACACATGGGAACCCGGTAACAGGATCACCCAATCTTTATTTAGCGTTCCCGCACGCGCTCCCTAGTCGTTGGCTCCGATATGCCGTTGAGTTATCGGGATAGGAACGTTGCCGTGGCATCGTTTCCATTTTTTCCGCCATAGTTCCCTTTCGCTCGCCGTGGCGACATATGCTTCTTTCTCTTCTTGCTCGTGTTGTTGTAACTCGCATGCATGACGCATTCATGGCATAAGTATATTGTGTTGCATGTCTATTTTAACGTAGCTCCGATCTATATTCCGCGTGTTAACCGACTAGGATGACTTGCAGAATCACCGCTTCACCCCTTGCCATGTTAACAACTATTTAATGTTGCCGTGTAAATAATCGGGAGTGAACTAAATAATTAATCATGGAGTTTCGTCGGTATGCAACTCGTTGCATATCGAGCTTCACTTAATGTGTAGTGTTTGCGTGAGGTGAATTGCCATGCCATGCCTTGTATCATTGAACTGATCATGCATCATAGTAGGTTGTGCATCATGTTGTGCATCGTTTGGTGAATATCTGTGTTGATGTTCGTTTCCGGTTTGCTCCATCTCGATAGAGTTCCGCAAGCGTGTCGGAATGTGAGGACCCGTTCGACTACGTTGGTTCGCCGACTTCACGGAGTTGTTCTTCTTCCAAGCGGGATCTCAGGTAAGATGACCATTTCCCCAGATACCATTACTATCATTGCCATGCTAGTTTTACCGTTTCTATCGATTATGTCTCGTTGCCTACCACATGTTAAATATCAGCCTCTCAACAATGCCATGAAAACCTCAACCTGTTCAATCTAGCAAACCACTGATTGGCTATGTCACCGCTTGCTTAACCCTGTGTTAGCGTTGCTAGTTGCAGGTGCATTGCTTCCATGTGAAAGCATGGGTTCCTTGTTATATCACCATATTAAATGCTATTTAATTTAATGCACCTATATACTTGGTAAAAGGTGGAAGGCTCGGCCATTCTAGCCTGGTGTTTTTTTCCACCTTTGCCCCCTTAGTTTCGGCTACCGGTGTTATGTTCCATATTTGAGCGCTCCTAACATGATCGGGGTTGTTATGGGGACCCCCTTGATAATTCATCTTAGATTAAAGCTGGTCTAGCAAGGCCCAACATTGGTACTACATTTGCCGAAACACCTAATAAAATTGCATAGGGACTTTCTGAACCCCGATGATAATTTAATCAACCACCGGGCCAGTGCTCCTCATGAGTGTTGGTCCAAAACAGAGCAGCTTATTAACGCTACCCGGGGCAACTCGACGTTTGGCGTGGTAACCATCGCTCATCCGTCGTGTCGTGAGAACGAGATACGTGGCTCCTATCGGGATCGTCGACCTTCGGGCGGCCTTGTTGGATTAGTTTTACCTTTGACGGAATATCTTGTGCATCGGGATTCCGGTGATGCTTTGGGTAATCTCAGAGTTGAGGTTTTCCACTAAGGAATCCGACGAGATCGCGAGTGTCGTGATTGAGGATTTCTATGCGGCTTGTGGTAATTTGTGATGGACTAGTTGGAGCACCCCTGCAGGGTTAAATCTTTTCGGAAAGCCGTGCCCGCGGTTATGTGGCAACGTGGATAGTTTGTTTAACACTGGTTCTAGATAACTTGAAGTTAACTTAATTAAAATATGCCAACTGTGTGCTTAACCGTGACTGTCTCTTTCGTGAGTTCCTTCTCCGATCGAGGACACGGTGGGGATATGTCTCACGTAGGTAGGTGTTCAGGATCATTCATTTGATCAACCATAGTTCACGTCCGTTATGCGTAGATCTTTCCCCTCTTATTTCTTGTACACGTAAGTTTAGCCACCAAATATATGCTTAGCCGTTGCTGCAACCTCACCAGTTAAGCATACCTCACCTAATAGCTTTGCTAGTCTTGATACCTTTGGAAATGAGATTGCTGAGTCCCCTGTGGCTCACGGATTACTACAACACCAGTTGCAGGTATAGGTAAAGATTACTTGACGCGAGCGCGTTGATTGTTCATTTGGAGTTGCTTCTTCTTCTTCTTCTTCATCGATCTAGGATGGGTTCCAGGCCGACAGCCTGGGATAGCAAGGATGGACGTCGTTCTTCTTTTCTCGTTTGTTTTCGTCCGTAGTCGGACCCTGCTCTTATTCATGATGTTGATGTATTGTACTGCCGTGACTCTGACGTAGCTTGTGGCGAGTGTAAGCCAATTCTATATCTATATCTCGTCTTTTCAGTACATGTACTTGTAACGATATCCATTCTTGCGATACGACGAGATGCGCTTCTATCCCTGACGCGGCCCTCGTGCCAAATTGAGGATAGGGTCACATCTTGGGCGTGACATGAGTGTTCACCCTACTTATGGTTTGAGTACCAAAGACGACGATACGTGATTCTTTCGCCTTATGCCTAGCTAAGGGCATTAAACAATAGCGCTTGTTGTGAGGCAACCCAATGAATTTATCTTTACTTTTTTGCTTTCTGTTTTGTTGCGTCGAGACCATCATAATTCTGTTATGATTGTGTTTTTTGTGTTTATTTTTGTGTTTGAGCCAAGTAAAACCTTTATGACTAGTTTTGGTGATGGTTGTTTGATCATGGTGAAAAAAGACAGAAAATTTTCGCTCACGAAATTATATTTCATTTTTATCCAGAAAGAGCTTTTGAGTTGATTCTTTTTTCTGCTGGTTGATATGCCAATTGCCCAAATAGTCGTAATTGTTCAGAATTTTTGAGATACCAAAAGTATACGAAGTATACAGATTGCTACAGACTGGTCTGTTTTTGACAGATTCTGTTTTTGTTGTGTTGATTGCTTATTTTGATGAAACTATGGATAGTATCATGGAGTAATAGCCGTGGAAAAGTGAAAATATAGTAATCTAACACCAATATAAATATAAATAAAGTTTGCTACAGTACCTAAAGAGGTGGTAGTTTGTTTTCTTATGATAATGATATCACGAGTTTCTGTTTAAGTTTTGTGTTGTGAAGTTTTCAAGTTTTGGGTGATGTTCTCATGGACAAATGGATGAAGAGTGGAAAGAGATCAAGCTTGGGGATGCCCAAGGCATCCCAAGCCAAATTCAAGGACACCAAAAAGCTTAAGCTTGGGGATGCCCCGGGAAGGCATCCCCTCTTTCGTCTTCAATCCATCGGTACCATTACATGGAGCTATATTTTTATTCACCACATTATATGTGTTTTGCTTGGAGCGTTGTGTATTATAGGAGTCTTTTCTTTTCGTTGTGTCACAATCATCCTTGCTGCACACCTTTTGAGAGAGACATGCACTCATCGTTAATTTGCTAGAATACTCATTGAGCTTCGCTTATATCTTTTAAGTTAGGCAATTTAGCTCACATGTACTTCACTTATATCTTTTGAGCTAGATAACTTTACTCTAGTGCTTCACTTAGATCTTTTTAGAGCACGGCGGTGTCATATTTTGGAGAAATAAGAACTCTCGATCTTCACTTATATCTTTTTGAGAGTGCTCTCTTTGAGTAGCTGGGTAGTTGGGTTGTGCTATGAAAGTAGTCCTAAAGATGACAGGCATCCAAAGAGGATACAATAAAACTTCCATATTCTTGTGCATTGATTAGAAAGAGAAGTTTGATTCCTCTCAATTAGTTTTGAGACATGGATTTGGTAATATTAAGAGACGTGTTAGTAGGGTGTTGTGAATCTAGAAATACTTGTGACGAAGTTAGTGATTCCCGTAACATGCACGTATGGTGAACCGCTATGTTAGGAAGTCGGAGCATAATTGATTTATTGATTGCCATCCTTTGTGTTGCGGTCGGGATCGCGCGATGGTTAACACCTACCAACCCTTCCCCTAGGAGTATGCGTTTAGCACTTTGTTTCGATTACTAATAAAAACTTTCGCAATAAGTATGTGAGTTCTTCATGACTAATGTGAGTCCATGGTATAGATGCACTTTCACCTTCCACCATTGCTAGCCTCTCTAGTGCCACGCAACTTTCGCCGGTACACAAAACCACCATAGACCTTCCTCAAAACAGCCACCATACCTACCTATCATGGCCTTTTCATAGCCATTCCGAGATATATTGCCATGCAACTCCCACCGTTCCGTCTCATGACTTGTGCCGTCACTTACATATTGCCATTGCATGATCGTAAGATAGCTAGAGAGATGTTTCAACGTTACACGCCAAGCTAGATCGTTGCACATCCCGGTACACTGCCGGAGGCATTTCCTATAGAGTTATCATCATTCTAAGCATTGAGCTGTGAGTAAATGAAAGTGTGATGATCATAATTATTAGAGCATTGTCCCATGTGAGGAGAAAAAGAGGCCAAATTTGCCCACACACAAAAAAAGAGAGAAAGAGAGAGATATGGAAAGAGGCCAAAGAGCCCAAACAAAAAAAGAGAGAAAAAGAGAGAAGGGACAATGCTACTATCTTTTTCCACACTTGTGCTTCATAATAGCACCATGTTCTTCATGATTGAGAGTCTCTTGTTTTCTCACTACCATATACTAGTGGGAATCTTCATTATATAACTTGGCTTGTATATTCCAATGACGGGCTTCCTCAAAATTGCCCTAGGTCTTCGTGAGCAAGCAAGTTGGATGCACACCCACTAGTTCTACTTTTGAGCTTTCACACACTTATAGCTTTAAGTGCATCCATTGCATGGTAATCCCTACTCTTTCACATTGATATCTATTGATGGGCATCTCCATAGCCCTTTGATATGCCGAGTCAACGTGACCATCTCCTCCTTTTTGCCTCACAACCTTCACCACACTCAATTCCACCTATAAGTGCTATATCCATGGCTCACGCTCATGTATTGCGTGAGAGTTGAAAAAGGTTTGAGAAAGTAAGAGTGCTAAAACAATTACTTGGCCAATACCGGGGTTGTGCATGATTTAAATTCGTTGTTTGGGGATGATGGAGCATAGCCAGACTATATGATTTTGTAGGGATAACTTTCTTTGGCCTTGTTATTTCGAAAGTTGATGATTACCTTGCTAGTTTGCTTGAAGTATTATTGTTTTCATGTCAATAGCAAACTATTGTTTTGAATCTTACGGATCTGAAAATTCATGTCACATGAAAGAAGTTACAAAGGACAAATATGCAAGGTAGCATTCCACATCAAAAATTCATTCTTTATCACTTCCCTACTCGAGGACGAGCAGGAGTTAAGCTTGGGGATGCTTGATACGTCTCCAACGTATCTATAATTTTTGATGGTTCCATGCTATTATCTTGTAAAACTTTGGATGTTTTGTACACCTTTTATATCATTTTTGGGACTAACTTATTAACTCAGTGCCAAGTGCCACTTCCTGTTTTTTCCGTGTTTTTGACCCTTTTCAGAGGAGAATATGAAACGGGGTCCAAACGGAATAAAACCTCCGAACATATTTTTTCCGGAGCAGAAGATACGCAGGGAGCTTGAGAACCAAGGCAGAGGCCACCAGGGGAGGCCACAAGCCCCCTAGCCGCGGCCTGGGGGGGCGCCTAGCAGGCTTGTGGGCCCGCTGTGGATCCTTTGGCCTACTTCTTCCACCTATAAATCCCCGAAAAGTCCAAAACCACGGGAGAGAGCCACGGAAATACTTTTCGCCGCCGCAAGCTTCTGTCTCCGCAAGATCCCATCGGGGTCACATTCTTGTGCCCTGCCGGAGGGGGGATTCGGACATGGAGGGCTTATTCACCAACACCATTGCCTCTCCGATGATGCGTGAGTAGTTCACCATAGACGTTCGGGTCCATAGCTAGTAGCTAGATGGCTTCTTCTCTCTCTTGGATCTTCAATACAAAGTTCTCCATGATCTTCATGGAGATCTATCTGATGTAATCTTCTTTTGCGGTGTGTTTGTCGAGATTCGATGAATTGTGGATTTATGATCAGATTATCTATGAATCTTATTTGAGTTTCTTCTGATCTCTTATATGCATGATTTCATATCCTTGTAATTCTCTTCGAGTTGTGGGTTTTGTTTGGCCAACTTGATCTATGATTCTTGCAATGGGAGAAGTGCTTGCTTTTGGGTTCATACCGTGCGGTGACCTCACCCAGTGACAAAAGGGGTAGCGAGGCACGCATCGTGTTGTTGCCATCAAGGGTAAAAAGATGGGGTTTATATCTAATGCATGAATTTATCCCTCTACATCATGTCATCTTTCTTAAGGCGTTACTGTGTTTGTCATGAACTCAATACACTAGATGTATGCTGGATAGCGGTCGATGTGTGGAGTAATAGTAGTAGATGCAAAAAGTATCGGTCTACTTGTCTCGGACGTGATGCCTATATGTATGATCATTTCCTTAGATATCGTCATGACTTTGCGCGGTTCGATCAATTGCTCGATAGTAATTCGTTCACCCACCGTAATATTTGCTATCATGAGAGAAGCCTCTAGTGAACACTATGGCCCCCGGGTCTACTTCACATCATATTTTCAGCCCTACACTTTTACTTTGTTGCACTTTCCGCCTTCAGATCTCACCTTGCAATGAATTGTGAAGGGATTGACAACCCCTTTGTAGCGTTGGGTGCAAGTTTGCTGTTTTTGCGCAGGTACGGTGGAGATTTGGCTTGATACTCCTACTGGATTGATACCTTGGTTCTCAAACTGAGGGAAATACTTACTGCTACTGTGCTGCATTGCCCTTTCCTCTTCAAGGGAAAAACCAACGCAAGCTCAAGAGGTAGCAGTCTCATACCTCTCAACAAGGGCACGAGCATGAAATCTCAATTTCATCTCCTAGAACATCTCTCATGTTCCGTGACGTTTCAAAACGTCTTCGACGCCTTGCTTCTAAGTCATTAGGTATTACGCACTGAACTATCACGTAGTCATCAAAAACGTGTATGTCGGATGTTCGCAACATCCACAGACGACGCTCGAGGTGTAGCACACCGAGTGGTGCATTAAGGACATAAGTCCTCTATGCAGCAATGAGGACAATCCTCAGTTTTACGGACTCAGTTCGCAAAGTTGCTACTATCATCTTTCAACTAAATTATCTCTAGGAACATATAAAAAGAGTATAGCTATAGCGCAAGCTACATCGTAATTCGCAAAGACCATTAGACTATGTTCATGATAATTAGTTCAATTAATCATATTACTTAAGAACTCACACTCAAAAAGTACATCTCTCTAGTCATTTGAGTGGTACATGATCCAAATCCACTAACTCAAGTCCGATCATCACGTGAGTTGAGAATAGTTTTAGTGGTAAGCATCTCTATGCTAATGATATCAACTATACGATTCATGCTCGACCTTTCATGTGTTCCGAGGCCATGTCTGCACATGCTAGGCTCGTCAAGCTTAACCCGAGTGTTCCGCGTGTGCAACTGTTTTGCACCAGTTGTATGTGAATGTTGAGTTTATCACACCCGATCATCACGTGGTGTCTCGAAACGACGAACTGTCGCAACGGTGCACACTCGGGGAGAACACAATTTTGTCTCGAAATTTTAGTGAGAGATCACCTCATAATGCTACCGTCGTTCTAAGCAAGATAAGGTGCATAAAAGGATTAACATCACATGCAATTCATAAGTGACATGATATGGCCATCATCTTGTGCTTCTTGATCTCCATCACCAAAGCACCAGCACGATCTTTTTGTCACCGGTGCCACACCATGATATCCATCATCATGATCTCCATGAGTGTGTCGCCATCGAGGTTGTCGTGATACTTATGCTATTACTACTAAAGCTACGTCCTAGCAATATAGTAAACGCATCTGCAAACACAAACATTAGTTTAAAGACAACCCTATGGCTCCTGCCGATTGTCGTACCATCGACGTGCAAGTCGATATTAACTATTACAACATGATCATCTCATACATCCGATATATCACATCACGTCATTGGCCATATCATATCACAAGCATACCCTGCAAAAACAAGTTAGACGTCCTTTATTTTGTTGTTGCATGTTTTACATGGTTGCTATGGGTATCTAGTATGATCGCATCTTACTTATGCAAAAACCACAACGGAGATGTGCAAATTGCTATTTAACCTCTTCAAGGACCGCCTCGGTCAAAACCAATTCAACTAAAGTTGAAGAAACCGACACCCGCCAGTCATCTTTATGCAACGAGGTTGCATGTCAATCGATGAAACCAGTCTTTCGTAAGCATACGAATAATGTCGGTCCGGGCCGCTTCAATCCAACAATACCGCCGTATTGAGAAAAGACTAAGGAGGGAAGAAAATCAAACATCACCGTCCACAAAACCCTTTGTGTTCTACTCGAGATAACATCTACGCATGAACCTAGCTCATGATGCCACTGTTGGGGAACGTTGCATGGGAAACAGAAATTTTCCTATGCACACGAAGACCTATCATGGTGATGTCCATCTACGAGAGGAGATTTGGATCTACGTACCCTTGTAGATCGCACAGCAGGAAGCGTTAGGAAATGCGGTTGATGTAGTGGAACGTCTTCACGTCCCTCGATCAGCCCCATGAACCGTCCCATGAACCGTCCCGCGATCCGTCCCACGATCCGTTCCGATCTAGTGCCGAACGGACGGCACCTGTGCGTTCAGCACACGTACAGCTCGACGATGATCTCGGCCTTCTTGATCCAGCAAGCAAGACGGAGAAGTAGATGAGTTCTCCGACAGCGTGACGACGCTCCGGTGGTGGTGACGGTCTACTTGTGCAAGGCTCCGCCCGAGCTCCGCAGAAATACGATCTAGAGGAAGAATTATGGTGTCTAGATCTGAGTTGCACGTGGCAAAAGTTGTCTCAAATCAGCCCTAAATCACCACTATATATAGGATGGAGGGGGAGGAGGCTTGCCTTGAGTACCAAGTCCCCAAGGGTGCGCCGGCCAGGAAGGAGAGGAGCAATCCTGCTCCAACTAGGATTGGAAAGTGGAGTCCTTCTCTTCCTTCCCACCTCCCCTTTTTTTTCTCTTTGGTTTTTTCTCTTCTTGGCGCCAAGGACTTATTGGGCTGTCCCACCAGCCCACTAAGGGATGATGGTGCCACCCTATAGCCTTGGGATCACTCCCGGGTGGGTGGGCCCCTCCCGGTGAACTCCCGGAACCCATTCGTCACTCCCGGTACATTGTCGGAATTGCCCGAAACTTTCCGGTAACCAAATGATACCATCCTATATATCAATCTTCGTTTCTGGACCATTCCGGAAACCCTCGCGACGTCCGTGATCTCATCCGGGACTCTGAACAACATTCGGTAACCACACATATAACTCAACTATACTAAAACATCATCGAACCTTAAGTGTGCAGACCCTGCGGGTTCGAGAACTATGTAGACATGCCCCGAGGCACTCCTCGGTCAATATCCAATAGCAGGACCTGGATGTCCATATTGGATCCTACATATTCTCCGAAGATCTTATCGGTTGAACCTCAGTGTCAAGGATTCATATAATCTCGTATGTCATTCTCTTTGTCCTTCTGTATGTTACTTGCCCGAGATTCGATCGTCGGTATCCGCATACTTATTTCAATCTCGTTACCGGCAAGTATCTTTACTCGTTCCGTAATACAAGATCCCGTGACTTACACTTAGTCACATTGCTTGCAAGGCTTGTGTGTGATGTTGTATTAACGAGTGGGCCCCGAGATACCTCTCCGTCACACGGAGTGACAAATCCCAGTCTTGATCCATACTAACTCAACGGACACCTTCGGAGATACCTGTAGAACACCTTTATAGTCACCCAGTTACTTTGTGATGTTTGATGCACACAAGGTATTCCTCCGGTGCCAGTGAGTTATATGATCTCATGGTCATAGGAACAAATACTTGACACGCAGAAAACAATAGCAATAAAACGACACGATCAATATGCTACGTTCATAGTTTGGGTCTAGTCCATCACATGATTCTCCTAATGATGTGATCCAGTTATCAAGTGACAACACTTGCACATAGCCAGAAAAATTTGACTATCATTGATCAACTGGCTAGCCAACTAGAGGCTTGCTAGGGACATTGTTTTGTCTATGTATCCACACATGTATCTATGTTTTCATTCAATACAATTATAGCATGAATAATAAAAAATTATCACGAACAAAGAAATATAATAATAACTAATTTATTATTGCCTCTAGGGCATATTTCCAACACCCATGGCATGCCCAAGGCACCTACCAGGTCCAGGAGGAAGCTCAATTCTGATGAACAAGATGCTGATTTCATCCATGAGGAATCGCCTCCCCAGAAGCAGAAGGAGAAGACCATGGTGAGGAAGACTGTGAGGAAGGAGTATGCTAAACCTTCACACATTAGAGCTCCAGAGTCCAGGCTTAACAAGAAGCCATGTGTGAAGAGAGCTCGGAAGATAACTATGCATGTCATTGGTAGGCAAACCTCTATGTCTGAAGATCCAGCAGAAACTGCTGAAGCTGATGATGAGGAAGAAATTCCAGCTGAGGTCCCTCCTCCAAAGAGGACAAAGCTGATGGCTGATCTATGACAAAGAAGCCTTCTTCTTGCAAGAAGTCTTCTGCTCCTAAGAAACCTGTAGCTCTCAACAGGACTACAAAGGATATTCGTGCAACTAAGAAAAACAAAAGTTCTGCGTCCAGAGATTTTGCTGCTGAGGAAGATGAGGATGCCCTTGTGCTTATGAAGCTAAGATCTCATTGCGAACTCATGATACATATCATCTCGTTGCTGAGGACATGAAGAAGAGGAAAGATGTAGGTCTGAGGAGGTGGAGGTCTGTTGATCCATATGCTATGAGAAGGAGAACTGCTGTCGATCCCCTCTTTCACACAAGGGAACAACAAGATTTCTATGAGACAATGTTGCTTGACAAGAATCCTGTAGTCAGCGATATGAGATATATCGATTAGGAATACATCAAGGCCAATGGAGACTATTTTCCTCATGTGAGAGAAAATTTCAGGAAGGGTGACATTGAAGATTTTGTTGGCAAAGAGATGACTGCATGGAATGATGAGATGATCATGCAATTCTATTCCACCGCTCATTTCTATCTAGATGGAAGAATTGTTTGGATGACTGGGGGTCACTAGTGTGAGTCTACAGTTGATAAATGGGCTACTATCATTGGTGCTCCTAAATCACGAGAAGAGTACTTGGATGTGTATTCATAGCTCAAAATGAATCATAAATCCAGGGCCAACATGTACAAGCCTGTGCCCAATGATTATGTGTCATCTCACAAACTTGACTCTGTCTATTTCTTGCAAGCAGGAATACCCACTACAAACACTATCATGAGACACACCGTGATGCCCAAGTCAGGTGATGACAAGATGATTAGAGGTTATTCCATCAACATGCTTCATCATCTAGACACCCACACACCGTTCCGAGTGATGGACTTGATAGTTGAGACTGTCAAGAGGACTGCCGCCGATCATAAGAGATCTTGTGGATATTCTCCATACATTCAGATGCTGAGCAATGCCAAGATTGGCAAGCATGCATATCTACTTGATCGTCCCCACCTGCCACTCCAGCCTGATTTTGAGGGCAATGAAGTTGCTATGGATGATACCCATCCCAGCTCAGCTACTGCTAGAGAGGCAGTAGAGGCAGCAACTACAGAGGCAGCTAGGATGCTCCAGATCAACCCCCACAGCTCAAAACCAGAGATGAGCATATGTCCTTCTTCGTCAGCACCATCCAAGGGATGGAGAAGAATTTTTTTAGATCTTGCTAAACCATAAGAGCCTAGAGAGGATTGTGGAGACAAAATTCCATGACCTGGATGTCAAGGTGATGGAGTTGACCACAACTATTCAGCAAATTCAACATGAAGTTGATTCAATGAAGATTCCACGCTGCAACAATGATGATGATGATTCGCCTCTTCCTACTACCACTCAGTCCAGGACCCAGACTAGGTCAACAACTGTGCCAGTACCGGAAGCAAGACCATCTTCGTTAGCTCAAGCTTCAGCTCCTGCTCTTGCACCTCCACTGTCTGCACCTCCAGCTCGAGCAACATCCGCAGAAGCCTTCGTCGATGCTCTCTTGTCCACTCCATCTTCACCTACCGGAGGAGATCGTGCCTAGAGAGACGCTTAGTTATAGATCTTTGAACTTTTTGGTAACTTCTTGCCAAAGGGGGAGAAGTGTATAGATCAAATAGGGCTTTGAGAGGGAGAGCTTTGCATTTTATTTGCTCTCGTTTGGTTTTTCAAAAACTTTTAGACTTTTGGATGACTTTATCCATGTGTTTGATTATATGCTATGGTAGTTTGATGCTACCATATCATTACTTTTGAGCTATCCACATGTTGATCATTCACGTCTTGTTTGGTGTTATGTGCATTGCTTTTCATTCATATCAGTTATGCGCACCACCAAGTTGTATGTGACATGGAAGAGTAACCCATGATCCGAATCGATTGTGCATTTGCATTCAAATGCAATTTAAAATAATGCACAAATTTAGGGGAGCTCTTGTTTTTCACATACTTCTCAAAGCTTTGATGCTAATCATTAATTATATCTCTTGTGGAAGCTTTGATCTATATGTTGTCATCAATTACCAAAAAGGGGGAGATTGAAAGCACAATTGCTCCCTAAGGTGGTTTTGGTAATTAATCTCAACATATGCATCATTGGACTAATGAGTTTATTCAAATATATTTCAGAAAAGTTCAAAGATGCTTTGGCTATAGGATTGTGAGGAGATGACCCTTGATGAAGGAAGGAATAGGATTGGCTCATGCTTCATGCAAGAAGACTCTTCATTTTATACTTTGTGAGAAATCACTTTGAGGCCATAGGAAAGCCAATACTATTAAAAGGGGATGAGGTATTATGATGAATTGGTTGCTCAAGTGCTTAGAGGTAGCCACCAAAAATACTCAGCCACTCTCCCATGAAATATCTTTGTCCAAACCCAAACCAGCAAAATTGGTGCCATCAACAATTTCCATTCAGCCCTACCGATTTACACTTGACAGAACCGATGCCAAATCTTACCATATCGGTACCACCAACATTCCTATTGGTGCCATCGAGATTCAGTGACCAACTTTCTATTGAGAAGATTTCAAGAATCAGAATTTCCGAGTTTGAAATCGGTCTCACCGAGATTTGGAAACTCGTCCAGGTCATCGTATCGGTACCACCGAGATTCCTATATCGGTCACACTGAGAATTCAAAAGTTGCGACATTTAGTGCAGCTCGGTACCACCGAGATTCATTTCGGTGTCATCGAGTTGGGGCAATAATGTTGTAACAATTGATTTTGGCAGATGCCTATATATACCCCTCCACCTACCTCTCACTCGTAGAGGAAGCACTCGGAACACACACACTTGCCATATCCATTATTCTGAGAGAGAACCACCTAGTCATGTGTTGAGATCAAGAGATTCCATACCAACCATTTGAACCTTGATTTCTAGCCTCCCAAGTTGCTTTCCACAAGATCAATCTCTCCTACCCCTGCCAAATCTGAGAGAGAGTGATTGAGTGTTGATGACACTATCTTTAGAAGCACAAGAACAAGGAGTTCATCTTTCTACCACATCTATTACCTTTTGGAGGGTGGTTCCTCCTAGATTGGTTAGGTGTCGCCAAGGAGCCTTGTACTTCGTGTTGTGGAGTTGAACCAAGATGTTTGTAAGGGCAAGGATATCGCCAACTTCGTGAAGATCTACCATGAGTGAGGCTAGTCCTGTGTGGACGGAAGCCGTGGTGGAATAGACAAGGCCACTTCTTTGTGGACCTCTTGTGGGTGGAGCCCTCCGTGGACTCTCGCAGTCGTTACCCTGTGTGGGTTGAAGTCTCCACTTACATGGACGTACGATAGCGCCACCTATCGAAAGCATGCCAAAAATCATCGTGTCAACCTTTGTGTTTGATCTCCCTACCTTACCCTCTACTTTACACTTGCATGTTTTACTTTTCACTCCTACACTCTTAGATGTGCATGTGTAGGGTGTACTTGACTAGTCATCATTGCTAAAACTGCCTCACACTTAAAATTGGGAAAAGGCTAAGTTTTTATGCTATCAAGTAGTCTAATCACCCCCCATTAGACATACTTTTGATCCTACACCAGTTGTCCATCTTGATGTAAAGACATCCACTACTCTATCCAGTTGATCTTCATAGAATTATGTTGTGCTAGCCAGTCCCAGCCAAGGATGCCATCGTAAGTATTGAGAGGTAGCAGCCTGAAATTTGATACAAACTAAACTCCATTGCCGGCCCAACTACAAGCAGAAATGTCATGCTGGCAGGAAATAGTAGTTCCACCCACAACAGTAACCTTAAGTGGTGTAATAGATGAGACACCCCACAATGAGATATACTTACTGTCAAGGAAGGAGTGAGAACTACCAGAGTCAACAAGGAAATTCAAAGAGTGACCTTGGAGCAACACTTCCAACTGCAAAACAGGCGTCTCAGGTTCCTTGCCCACGACAACAGTGAGAGATTGATGGAGTGCATTGAAGAAGTTGAAGAAGCTATTGATAGCTGTATTTACTTCTCCCAATTCTTCGTGCAATAGAGCAAACTTATAAGAAGCATCTAAAGCCTTGGGTTCTGCAAGGCGACCACAATTCTCACCCCATGTTTCAACCCATCGAGATATCTGGTAGTGTAATGCATTGCGTTTGGGAAATCTTCATACGTTGTTAAGTGATCGTACAACTCAACGAAGAGATCAACATAAATATTCAATTGTGTTGGTTTGTGCAATACAAAACAACTTGTGTAGAAGAGTTTGGTGCTGGTTACGACCAAACCTGCTTTGTAGGGGAGTTTAGAATTCCGTCCAACTAGAGTTAGGCATACGATGTTGGACTGACTCCAATGACCGCTCTGCAGCCTCCCTGAACTGAGCCATGGCCAAGGAAATCCATCTGTATCCAGGAGTGATCCCAACCGGCATTGATCTTCTCGATGTTTTTTTGACAATAGGATTTGTACCATCAAATTTAGGCATGTCTAGGTGCAGAGAAAAGAGAGACAGTTCAGTAGCATCCACAACAGAGGAATCACAAGGCAAAAACAAATTCTGGGAAGGATTTGACTCTCACGCACCTTTGACCGGAGAAGGGACATAGATGTTATGTGCCTTCCCTCGGTGGTTGTTGTCGAAGCCAATGACATCGATGGTGGCGCCGCCACAACCCTACCCAACGTTGCACGATGACGAGCTCCCGTCCAGCTTGGAACCTGGATGTGCACACTCAAAGTTGTTCACGTACGCCCTGATCTGCTTGAGATCGAGCGTGACCTCGTCGCGGATGGCGTCGGCTCACACCGACATGGGGCCGTCAAGCATAGAGTTATTGTCTTCCAACATCTTGCTCATGGGCTGGAGGATCGACTTACCTTGCGCCTTGAGCTTCTGGTCCAAATCCACGGAGATCTCGTGGCGGAGAAGCTCATACACCCCACGTACCTCATCATTGAGGTCCTCCATGGCTTCACGCCGAAGTTGAATCTGATGTGGTGGCGATGCAACGGAAACTCCAAGGCAAGAGGCTCTGATTACCAACTGTGAAGTGCTTGGATCTAGATCTCACAATAATGGCAAAATCAGGGAATTCGAACTGGATATTTGAATTACACAGATGCGTTCCACCCAACCTCCCTCACACCAGTCACCTTACACATCGGTTAAAGATGCCTAGTCCATCACCATCCGTGCAAGGGAGTAGCCAACGGCTATAAGTACTGTTATGCCCGAATCATCGGGCCCAATATAGACTTGCAAGTCACCGGGGTAAGTTCCTGGGCCTGGTCGGCGTGGGCCTTGGCTCCGACACTTTAGCCTTCTGGTTGTTCTCGACAACAATGTCACACGATGCTCCTACCTTCTCTTTAGGTACATCGTGCCTTGTTAGTGGGTCGCTAACATCCACACTGGGAAGATAGTGGCACAACATCTTACACATCCAATGCAAGAGCTTTCGCGAACGCCACCAGTCCACTACCATATCCACAGAATGTGCCATAGCTTCATCTGCCTTCAGTGCTAGAGGTTCTCTCCGTTCATACTTCAAAGAAAAAATTGTTTCATGGGTGGGTGATGCAATCAAACAAACTTGAGCCCAAACATAATTCTGTAGAATGAGTGAGCATGCCGTTGAAAACCAATCTGTGATTGGATGGTTAAAGAGACAGTTATATCCTTAATTCATTAGGATTCAAGTCCCGACGCTCGCATTATTTCATGTATACATTCATAAGGATGAATGTATGCACGCTTATATGAGCACTTCAAAAAGTGACCATGCAGTTGCGACCCTACGAATCCCTATCCTTTTGTTACCTTACCGATCAATATACATGTTTGTAATGGAGCAACAAGTCATTTACGCTTTTGGAATACCATAGGCTCAAGTTTTAGGGAATGAGTGGATGTATTTTTTTGAACATAGTACAAACATAAGCGCTCATATATACACACATACATTCATCCCTATAAATTTAGACACACACATCCTACCTCTATGAGCATCTACGAGAGACTGAGCTGTCATATTATTTTGAGATTTACAAAATCACCGTAGGCGCCTCGTTGATGACGGAAACGTCTCCTTCTACTAAATGCGCATGGTCAAAAATCTTGAAATAAATTCAGGAATAATGCGAGCAACATGACTTGAACCGTGGTGGGCTCGGATACCACTGCCCCTTTAACCAGCCAACCACATGTTGGTTCGCAGTGGACGTACTACCGGTAAATGTGGTTAGAACATCTACACCCAAGAGTCTTGAATCCGTTTTAAACGTTCGGTGAACGGTTCACCGGACTGGTCACTCCAATAAAAAATAACCCTATCCATACACGCGTTTCATATTTCTAGACAGACGAACGAGTCATCGACCTGTAAAGAAACCCAACCTAAACAGACACCTCAAATTGCCCCAAACATCTGGACCGTGAACCACCCCTTATATGAAGCTCAAATATAAAGCGAATATGAGACGGTTTGGATGCATCTGTGCGTTTGTCACGTCAAGACGACTCATCGTGTACTCAACAAAAATCTCCATCCGACAAACCCTAGACCCAAGTGCGCTCTAGTCCACTTAATGCTCTATGTTCCCTCCTCTTCCCAATCCGATCTATGGCATCCGACCACAACAACGCGGGCTCTGGTACTCCGATGTGGACGCAATGGTTCTTCGCATCGCACTGCGCTGGTCACGGCTAGGCCGGGGCGGGGCTTGTACGTCACCCGCCCCTTCTCAGCCATCACCGGAGGGCGTCTATGACCACCGTTGGATGCTCGTGCCCTTGTCGGCGCCCGATCGATCGTGAATGCCATAGTCGGAGGCCAGGGCTGCACGATGCGAGCAACAACGGGCGAGGGAGAGGGCTGCAGTGCGAGAGCGTTGGCGAGGCACCAGTCAAGCGCGCCCTGGTGTATCCCGAGGACGTGCTCCTTACATCGCTTCTCCGCCTCTCCCTCACGCCAGTGGAGTAGGATGTGCAGCGGCTCAGGCTCAAGAATGCCAGAGCGCTCTGGCTCGTCGTCGAGCTGTCGGAGCACGAGGCAAAGACGTAGACGAGGCGGCACGTTAAGCAGCAGGAGCGCTTGCTCTAGAGGCTGGCCGAGCAGATCTTGTCGGACAATGCCTGAGACGTCAACGACGGATTTAGCTTTGATGACGACAACCTTCCGACGACCGACGCCTACACCGAGGGCCAAGGAAGCACCGCCGACCACAAATGGAAGGGGCCGGCAAGGAAATGCTGATTTCCTTCACCCTTCTCCGTTCAATATAGTTTTTTTTTATGTTTAAGTACCGTCTGGACGACGGAAACTGCTTATTTTTGGTTGTCCAATGATCCTTATTTGTGAATTATGCCCGATTAAGTAGGTTTCTTCTGAGTTTGTTGTTCTACATAGGTTAATTTTGTACGTTACATATGTTGTATGGATATGAGGGACCGAATATGAAATAGATGGCTGCACATGCAACAAAATGAGGGGTGCCCAGCAAGTGTTTGTGGACATGTCCGTCCGTGTCATTTGAGAGGTCGGGTTTGATGTGTGCGGTGCTTTTATAATGAAAGATTACCACTTCATCCGTCAATTCTGAAGTCCAAACCTAATTTATGCGCAATTTTAATATATAATTTGTTGCCATATGGTTTACCTGGACAACCAGTATGCCCTCCTTCCCAAAAAATTAAAACAAAAAACACATTACTTTGTTTCCACGAAGAATGGATTTATTTACTCAAAATAAAGCACCAAGTAAATACTAAATAGTGAATACACAATCGGTCTTTATATAGTTAGGATGCATACAACCAACAACAATGCACATACACAAAACATTCGTCGGCAAATAGCATTGTCATATGAGATCAAAACTATGCCTAAGCAAGGAAAAAGAAAGGACCCCGATAAATCCCGACCGTTCGGATTTTAAGCATGTCACTCCGAACGTTTTTTCATGGCAACCTTAGTTGACGCGAGGTGACAAGTTTAGTTGTTAAGATATGGCAATTTTGTCACGGTTCGTTTTTTGTCAGAAAAGTGCCATGTTTGCCAACCTCTCGTGAACTAAATTTGCTATGAAAAACATTCAGGATAACATGTTTAAAGCCCGAATGTTCGGGTTTATCATTTCCCCAAAAATGACCCGAAGCGATCAAATTCATGACCGATAAACTATAGTAACAACCATATCGACACCAATCATTTCATGAACCACACCATAATAAAAGCAGGATCTTCAACAACAATGCTTTCAGAAAAAAAAATCGACACTCGAGCCATAATGTCATCGGATCCAATCAGCAAAAGACAGTCTAGGTTTTCACCCTAAAGAAGCAGTGTGAGTATATCCGAACAATACTTTAAAGGACAACTATACAAAAAACATCGACATGTATGACCAACTTAATTCATAACTTGATTTTCATCGTGAAGCTCGAGGCTGGATACTCAAGAAGTACCACCATTAGAGTCATCATGTATTATCGTCACCACTTTTCCATGATTCTAAGTTTCTAACAACTACTCCCTTTGTCTTAAAATTCTTGTCTTAAATTTATCTAGAAATGGATGTATCTAAATACTAAAACATGACTATATACATTCATATCTAAACAAATTTAAAACAAGAATTTTGGACGGAGGAAATACAAGCTTTGGTCTAGAAAATATATTATGTTCTGCGTTTTCTTTTGAGGAAATAAATGTTTCTTTCCTTTCGCTCTTGATTCCCAGCAGGAATACAATGAGCTCCTCACCAGCTGCATGTTTAAATCAGACAGAAACTTCGGAGAAACTGGCAGAAACGAATGGTTCAATCAGGCGTGCCCTAAGAAACCAAGAATTTGACAATAAATAACTTGCAGAAACTTCGCATGAAGCACCACAAATCTTCCGGAGTCCCGTTGCCAATCCACCAGCCGCAAGAAGGCACGAGCGCGCAGTCAAATGAAGAACGCGGTTGTTAGCTGTGACTGTCATCTGCCGATATATAACCATAGAAAAAGAACACACGTACAACAAATTTGATTAATACCCACCCCGTGCAAGCTATGTATACCCTATCGGCATGACGACCGGGACGACTCGGTAGTGGTCGCGTCGAGTCGTACAGCCTCCAACCGCAAAATATGTTTGCCCGACAGACGTCTCGCCAACAAACCAAACCAAACCAAACCAAACCAAGCAAGGACACCAGAAAAGTTCAGAGACAGGGCAAAGCTGCAGGAAAGCAGGCATTAACTACGAGTTGTTGATTGGGATTAGGTGAAGGACGACTAGTTAGTTAGTGGCTGCGTGCAGCTTTCTGTCAGCAGATGCCTACGGCCGCCGCCCGGCAGCAGCATGCCTGGAGGCTGAGACTAGTCAGTAGCTGCCTGCTCTCGAGTGGTCTCTTTGTCTGTTTGCCGAGCGTTTGGTTGTTCTTTCTCACGTCGCTGACAGTTTCACTGTATCTACTGGTGGCTTGTGATTATGCTCTCTAGTCACCTAAATCCTAGACCTTTTTGGTCGTCGGCCTCTCGTGATTTCGGCCTTGGAAATGCAAAAATGGACATTCCGCGCCGGGTTTTGTGGCAGAAATGTGCTAGGGACAACCGGCCAAGTAGAATGTTGCAGTTGGTTGGATGCTGGCTCAAAGTGTGGTTGTATCCGAAGAAGTGGCCCCAGAATCAAATTCTGGGTTTGCTCGTTTGCTGATTTGGTGTCTTACTAATAGTCCCTTCGATTCTTTCTACTCTGTGTATAAGGCTGGTCATAGTGGAGGTAACTTAGGTAGCATTATATACTTGGACTAACAAACATGCTGATGTGGCAAACGATTAAGGATGAGAGAGAGGGTTAGAGTAATATAGATAGATACCATAACATGTTAAATGTTATGCTACTATGTGTCATGCATGTCAATAAATGAGGTCGTCTATAATACTAGTTTATGATACTTACTAGTTTATGATAATATGCATTATGGATGTAGTATCATACAATAGTAGTGTAACACCCTGATTTTTCAAACCTTTTCTTTTTAAAATATTCTTGAAGATCACTTGTAATTTGGTGGATTTTCAAATTCTCAAAGCAAGTTGGATTATGAAATCTCTGATTTCTTGTCTTGACAACCCAAAACCTTTGCTTCTTACTAAAACCTTTCTGAGATTTATTTGCAATATTTTATTCCATCAAATAATTCTCTTTTTCTATTTTGGGAATTATGCCATCACTATGGGTTGTGAAGCAACCTATAGCTTGGATGAGCTTTAAGACCCAAAACTTTTACAACATCTTCTCAATACCATATAATTTCAAAATATGCAAAATATTTCTTTGTCCAATGGAGAATTATGGGCAGAGTAATTATTTATTTTCTGACCAGAATTATCCCTTTGTGAACCAACCCCATGATTCCTGTTTTGAAAAATTCCCAATAAATTCCTGTAGTTACTAGGGATCATATATGGTTCCAATATGTGAAAACATCCCATGGTCCAATACAAATTTTGAGCAAAAGCACTCTGCTAAGTTTCTGCTAAAACAGAACCTTTGTGAAGGAAGTTCTAGCTAGGAGTGCACAATAGAGCTACAAATTTTTGGGCATGTGTGCACTACCAAATGACACTTCCCCACCAAATGACACTGGTAGCAAAGCTTGCAATTGAGTGCTAAGAGCTCATTTGTGTTCTGGACCACAAAGATGGTTTCCAAAGGAACTATATTCATTTGTTATTCAAACCTTGCCAATCTTTGCCAGTTTAGAGTCTTTTCTATGTTGATCCTCCTAGACATCTTATCTTGCTTTAACCTAACCCTGTTGAGCTCTAAAACCTCCCAAAGTCTGTAGACAGAACCTGTTGTTGATGTTCCTAGTCGCAGGAAGGCTTGTATGATCAGACAAGCAGTGGATGCTGACTGATGGGAGGCTGGTCGATGCTATGGACAAGGTCTCCAGGCCTGCGTTGCATCGGGGTAGCCACAACCGTGGTGATCACGGTGCTGGCATGCCACAGAGCGCGCTCTACGCAACTCTAGTGACAGCTGAGACACCCCGAGCCGTCAATCGCTGCCCCACCCTTGTCCTAAGCGCCGACGAGGTCCCTGGTAGCCGCGTGGCACCTCCCGAAGCCTCTGGGTCGCCGGAGAGGGCCGCCGCCGCTCCGAGCCAAGCTCCGCCACGGGCAGCACAGTGGGCTTCGGCCACTGTGATCGTCCGCAAGCCATTAATGGCTCCGGACCCGTCGTGTCGCTCCCCTGACCTCCTCCATCACCTCACCTCCACGCCACGACAGCCAACTCGCCGTCCTTGATCCAGTGGCACGCCCGAGCCTCGCCGCTTCGGGAGAGCTCGGCAGCGCTTGTCGCTGGCCTATATAAGGCGCTGCCTGAACCCCTCATAGCCCTCACCCCTCTCCTCCACCCCTGGATTAGCCCTAGAGACCCCCAGCAAGAGCCGGGAGCTCGTCTCCCTCAGCTCGGGCGACAGGCTCCGCCGCCAAATCGCCTCTGTCGCCAGCCTCCTCCGCCCTTCCCCAGTCAAATCCGAGGCCGCCATTGTGTTCCCTTGGTCCCTCTGGTGCTCCTCGGGCCTTCAGTGAGACGAATCCCTACCGGAACTGTCGTCGTCGACGACCACCGTAGCCTCCACCCGCCGGAGAAGAAGGGGCGACACCGTCCGTCCACCTCCGGAGGAGCTACGGGTACAGGGAGGACCATCGTCGAGAGCCCGATCCATTCCCGTCATCTCCCAACATCGCTGTCGTCTCTATCGCCGGTGAACCGCCCTCCTCTATTCCCCCTCCTCTCTCTATTTTAAAAGGGACATGCCCCACCTGCCAGTGTCTGAGGCTCGCGACCGAAGCGTTAAGTGAAGGCGCTCCTCCAGTTTACGCCTTCGACGTGGCCCCTCCCAGGATTTTCTTTTCTTTTATTAATTCCAGATTTAAACAGAAACTTTGACCATTTAAATCTTTTTATTTACAAGTGCAAATCACTTGATTCTTTTTTGCATTGAGTTGGTATTGAATTTCTTTACAATCTGGTAAATTTTGGTATTTTTCCCACACTCATAGAATTTCTGGTTAATAAAAAGGTATTTAATGATTTTCCTTTTCTTTTGCTATTTCAAACACATTTTCAGAGGGAACTTTGAAGACCAGGAGTGTTTGAACAACCCCACTGATCAAGGCAAGCCATCATATCCATGTGATGTAGATTTGCATAGCATAACTCACATCTTCATGCATTATACTTGCTTAACTTGTTAAGAAATAATCATTTAATAAACAATCATATAGAGATATATGCGTATGGTATAAATCACTATGGTTACTATGGCATAGTGGATGATCATGAGTCACCTGACTGGGCATAATCGTACAACCACCTCTTGTCGGTATGGGAAGGCCGTGACTTGGGTTGTCCGCGTGATCTCTCACCGATATGCCCCAAAGAGGGAGGGTATGCACGCGTGCTACCTTGGCTCGGTAGGCGGTGATAACCCTGTGAGCCCAGTTAAGTTGAGTTGGGCCCGTCCCCGGTTGGGACAGTTTTGTTTGGCCACGACGATGGCAGGTGTCATGAGGACACAGGGCCACCCAGGGCAGGACTCCGGAAGGGAGTGGTTGCCGGGGATATGATGAGAGAGTCATGGGTGAGGCATGTTGCGTTGGAGCAATGCTGGTCCACCCGAATGGGATCACGAGGTTAGTGCTCCAGAGTGTGGGTAAAGTGTGCAACCTCTGCAGAGTGTCAAAACTATTCGAATAGTTGTATCCACGGTAATGGACAGCCCGACCAGACCTCAGTAGATGGTAAACCATGTGTACGTTAGTAATGATGGAAGAACTCTCCAGTTGAATGGAGATGCTTGATAAGCATTCCGGTGGTTGTGAGACAACCACAGACATGAGTAAGTGGTTATTATAAAGCCAAGTGGTATTATTCTTAATTTTGTTGCCATGCTATTGTTTGCTGCATTGCTTGGTTATTATGAGCTTGCGAGTACATTCCAAGTACTCACCTGGCGTATCATGCCAGATGGAGGAGAAGCCGGGGACGGAGGTCCTGATGATGCGTACTAGGAAGTGTCCACAGCAGTGTCCGTGTGTATGGAGTTGTCGCTATGTTCCGCTACGCTGTAGAAGTACTTAGTAGTTTTGAGGCCCCGCTATGTCTCATAAATAATGTAGATACTATGCAGCACCAAGGGTGCCTTTGGCCTCGCTATCATTGTAAGATATGTGCTTGTAACCGTATGCTATCAATAAAGTCAGTTCAGTTATGTTTCAAGTTGATGAGTGTTTCCAGAAGACATGATCTCTGGGTTGGAAACACTGGTAATCCAATTCGTTGAATCAGGGTGCCACAAGTACCATATGCATGATACTGCTATATGATACTCCCCACTATGGCTAGCCTAACTTGAATCACACATACCACGGAGCGCTACATATGAGAAATTTTGGATGGAACTACCCCTCCGTTCGATTCATTGCAACAACCGGAACAGTTGTGAGACGATACTTACGGGAGGCAGTTATTGGCCAGTCCTTCTTGTTTAAGCACTCCTGTATCCCCGCGTATCTCCCTGCATGGGCATGAAATAGCGTCGCATGGGACACGTCGGCGAAAAAAACGAGGGGGGGGGGTCAGGTTCCTAGCCACTCCCCAAGGTCGTCCTCAGCCGTCGATTTTGGCCCATTTTCGACGCAAATTGGCCACTTTCAACACAAAATGAGACTAATTTTGGCCCCATATTCGACGTGTTTGGCACAAATTGAACATGTCTTTTAATGTTTTATCACATTGTTCACCACAGAAATCAATAAAAATAAAAAATAGTTCAACAAATCAAATATAGTTCAACAAATCAATACAAATCAAAATAGTACAACAAATAAAAACTCATAATTCATCACACATCGAGCTAGGCGTTGTCCTTGAGTCTCCATAGGTGCTCCACCAAATCGTTCTACAGTTGTTGATGCACCTGTGGGTCTCGGATCTCCTGGCGCATGTCGAGGAAGGCAGCCTAGGTTGTCGGTAGGTGGTGATCAACTTGGACAAGAGGACCCTTCTTGTAGTATGGTTCAGTGTCAAACACTGGCTCTTCATGTTCGCTCTCAGTGATCATGTTGTGCAAGATGGGAAAACAAGTCATGACTTCCCACATTTGATCTTTCGACCAGGTCTGAGCGGGGTACCGAACAACAACAAATCGAGATTGAAGCACACCAAATACCCGCTCGACATCCTTTCTGCAAGCTTCTTGACGCATGGCAAAGTAGGAGTTCTTGCCTCTTAGTGTACGGTTTGAGATAGTCTTCACAAATGTGGATCATCTCGGATCGATGCCATCTGCTAGGTAGTATCCCTTGTTGTAGTGGTGCCCATTAATCTCATAGTTAATCGGAAGAGCATGACCTTCAACAAGCTTGGCAAAGACATTCGAGCACTGCAGTACGTTGATGTCATTGTGAGTTCCTGGCATACCAAAGAAGGAGTTCCAAATCCGGAGGTCATGTGTGGCCATTGCCTCAAGTACCACACTGCAACCTCCATTGGCGCCTTTGGATAACCCCTGGAAAGCAAATGGACAGTTTTTCCATTTTCAATTTATGCAGTCGATACTTTCAAGCATCCCAGGAAATCCACTTTGTTGCATTCTATGCTAGGATCTGAGTAGTGTCTTCAGCATTGGGTGATCGCAAGTAATGAGGTCCAAACACCGCCCCCACTGCCCTGTAGAACTTGTACAAACATGCAATCGTGGTGGACACATCCATGCGTTCATAGTCTTCGAGAATATCACCGTGAGCTCTGTATGCAAGCATCCTCATAGCTGTCGTGCACTTCTAGAGTGAGGTGAATCCAAGTATGCCGGTGCAATCCTTTTTGCACTTGAAGTAGCTGTCGAACTCCTTGATGGAATTCACAATGTTGAGGAAAAGCTTCCGGCTCATCCGACAATGACGCCGAAATACTTTGTCACCGTGCAGAGGAGCATCGACGAAGTAGTCGGTGTAGAGCAAGCAATAGTCTTCCAGTCGATGCATGTGCTTTGCCTTCAGCCGCTCCGGCGCCGAGCCACCTAGCTGCGACTTTGCATTGCTCGCGAAAGAGGTATGCTAGAGCGGCGAGCACCATGAGGTGCTCTTCATTCCGGGCGTCGGCATTGTATTCCTCCTCCAGTAGCGCCGCAAACGCCTCCTCGTCATCAAAGACCATCGCCGAAGCAAATCGCTGAACACCTTGCGGGCGTGGCAGTCGTGCAGCCGCGTGCGTGGCCAAAGCGCCGAAAAAACTTGCCAGGAAGCAGGGGGGCGAAGCCGCGACGAACCCTTCCTTTGTCACCAGGGAGATGGCCCTTGTAGTGGCGGTAGGTACGTGGTCGGCGCCGTGATCGGCACGATGACAAAGGTGTACTGCACGGGGGGGGGGGGGAGATCTGGAGGTGAAAACCCCTTTTTTGCCTAATACTGGCCGCCCACGCGCCGTTTTCCCTTCCGTTGGAGCCCAAGCGCCGCCAGCGCGTTGGGTTCGGTCTGGGATTGCCGTGCCTAAAATGGGCCCAACCTACGAAAATTAGCGTCGTGGGGGCGCGACTGATACGTCCCAAACGTATCTATAATTTCTGCTTGTTCCGTGATCTTTTGGGTGACATTGTTATATGTTTTGCTACACTTTTATATCATTTTACACATATTTGGACTAACCTACTAACTCAGTGCACCAAGTGGCAGTTTCTGTTTGCTGATGTCTATTTTGCACGGGCTTTTACCCAATTTTCCGAAGCCCAAAAAATTCCATAAAAATATAAAAAAGTCAGCGAAACAGAAGCATTCGGATCATCGAAGATGGGCTAGAGGGGGGCCAGGGGCCTCCCAGGCGGCGTGCTGGCGTGGCCAGGCCCTAGGCCGCGCCAGGAGGTCGTCTGGGTGGGTTCCACCTCCTCCGGTGCCCTCCTTTGGCCTATATTTAGAGTCCCGAGAGGAAACCCTCGGAGACTTTCTGGAATCGCGAATTTCTCCATCGTTCCGCTGCCGCAGTGCTTCCAAGATCGGGAGCGTCAGGAGACCTCTTCCTGGCACCATGCTAGAGGGAGGATTGACCTCCGGGAGCTTCTCCACCGCCATGGACGCTTCCTGGATGTGCCGTGAGTAGTCCTCCTTGGACCATGAGTCCATGACCAGTAGCTATGTGATGTCTTCTCTCCAATCTTGTGCTTCAATGGTTAGTCCTTGTGAGCTGCCCTACATGATCAAGGAATCTATGTAATTCTCTTGCTATTGTTATGCTCGGTTTGTTGGGATCCGATGGATTATGAGATCATGTTCAGATTGTTATGAGTTATATATTTGTTATCCTTTTATATTATGTTCATTAGTGATTCATGCATGTTTTCTGTTGCTATTTATTGCTTGGGCCAAGTAGTAGATTGTAACTCCAAGAGGGAGCGTTATGCATGATTGTGGGTTCATATGCCCCTTGATGTCTAGCTTGAGTGACAAAAACATGAGACTAGGGGATGTGCTTGTTGCCACCACGGAGAAAACAACGGTGCTTGTGACCGCGGTTGCCAGGATTGTTTACCTTACGCATAGTTCGTTAATGCAGTTGTTCGTTGTTTTGAATTTACACTTTTTGTGGAGCTCGAAACTTAATACCGGAGAGATGTTCTGGATATATATCTCAAGGTGGATGATTACTAAGTAGATGCTCATGAATAAACGGTCTACTTGTCTTGGCGTACTGCCCATTACTATTGGACCTCTAACTATCAAGTAGCATAATTAGCATTGCGGTGCGATCATAATTCTGTCAATTTCCCAACTGTGATTTGTTTACCCAAGCATAGTTGTTTATCGTCTTTTGGGAGAGAGACATCACTAGTGAACATCATGTGACTCCGGTCCATATCACCATCATTGTTTACACCTCCATCATTGACCGCTTTCAATTACTTTTCCGTTGCAATCACTATTACCTTCCCGCTTGTGTTTTGATCCTTCGCAAACTACAAGGCCGGAGAGATTGACAACCTCTGTGTACTCGTTGGGAGCAAAGTTATTTGTTGTGTGTGCAGGTCCACGTCTTCTGCTAGTGCCAGGATGGAAGACACCTACTTGTTGATCCTAGGAGTCCTTCTGGTTCGATAAACCTTACAGTCTCCGTGTAAGGGAAATCTGTTGCTGACTACATCTCCACCTTCCACTTGGGGTATCCAACGAGGGGTGAGAAGTATATCCATCAACTCGTCATCAAGCAAATTTATGGCGCTGTTGCCAGTGAATCCAGTCTTCAAGATAGGGGAGTTGCACGCTATCCTTTACCTTTGCTTTTTAGTCTTGTTAGTTTGCTTTTTAGTTTTTTGCTTTAGAGTCATATACCAAAAACTACAAAAAATAGTTGCTTTGTTCTTGCTCGTTGCCGCTGCTATGGGTTCCACTGAGAACACCAAGTTGTGTGACTTCACTAGTTACAACAACAATGATTTTATCTGCACTCCTATTGTTGTTCCCGCCAGTGGAGCCACATCCTATGAGATTAAACCTGCTTTACTGAACCTAGTTATGAAAGATCAATTCTCCGGTGATGGAGATGCTGCTGCCTTGCACTTGAACAATTTTGTTGAGGTCTCTGATATGCAAAAATATAAATAAGTAGATGGTGATATTGTTAAACTTAAGATTTTTCCTTTCTCCTTGAGAGGAGGAGCTAAAGTGTGGTTTCAATCTTTGCCTAGGAATAGCATAGATTCTTGGGATAAGTGCAAAGATGCTTTTATTGGGAAGTATTACCCGCATGCTAAGATTATCCAGTTGAGGAGTAACATTATGAATTTTAGGCAATTGGATAATGAACATGTTTCTCAAGCTTGGGAACGTATGAAACCTCTTGTTAAGAACTGCCCTACACATGGTTTGACTACTTGGATGGTTATCCAAACTTTCTATGCAGGATTGAACTTTACCTCACGGAATCTGTTAGACTCGGCCGCGGGAGGAGCCTTTATGTCAACTACACTTGGTGCTGACACAAAGCTATTGGATGAGATGATGACAAATTATTCTCAATGGCACACCGAGAGAGCTCTAACAGGTAGGAAGGTAAACTCTATTGAGGAGATCTCCTCCCTTAATGATAAGGTTGACATGATCATGACTCTACTTACTAAGCAAGCTCCTATTGATACTCATGATGTTCCTCTAAATTCTTTTGTTGCTCAAGAAAGAGAGCAAGTGGATGTTAATTTAATTTCTAGGAACAACTTCAATAACAATACTTATAGGAGTAATTTTGCTAGCAATCCTAGACCATTCCCATCCAACAACTTTGGGAACAATAACAATTATCCTAGCACCAAAAATTTCACTTCTGAATTAAAGAGCATGCTTAAGGATTTTATCACTTCTCAAAAAGCCTTCAACAAGAGTGTAGAAGAGAAACTAGAAAAATTAGATAGTCTCTCTTTGAAGGTGGAAAACATAGCTCATGATGTAGAGATGCTTAAAATTAGAACTTCCCTACTTGACGAAAGGAACACCACACCCATGAATGCTATCCAAGTCCAAATTAATGAGAACATAGGAATGCTAGCCAAATTTAAAGATAGATGGGCTATAGAAAAGGAATAGGAAGAGAGAATTAAGATCCTTCCTACACACACTACCATTGCTACTATACAAGTTGTTGAGGATCTCAAAACTTTTAGCACTCATCGCACTCCTAGTTCCAATGGACCTATTAATGGTGATGATAATACCTCAACTATAGGACAAGAAGGTCCTTTGAATTTAGAGACTACCAAAAGAATGAGCTTAGATCACATTACTACCACTTTAATTAATGGTAGTAACCTTGATTTTGACAATTGTAGTCTCTCCGAAGTTATCACCTTTTTTGCAAAGAATGGCTAAAGACCCCCACACTAGTACACTCAATATTGCCTTCACCGAGCATATTACCAATGCTCTTATCAAAGCTAGGGAGGAGAAGCTCAAGCTAGAGACTTCTATTCCTAGAAAACTATAAGATGGTTGGGATCCTATGGTCAAAATAAAATTGAATAGTATCTCTTGATTTGCATTGTGTGATGTTGGAGCTAGTGCCTCCGTTATGCCTAAAAGAATGTATGATATGCTTGATTGGAAACCTTATGATCCATGTTCTTTTGGTGTTCGTCTTGTTGATTCTTCCATAAAGAAACCTTTAGGGATAATTTAGGATGTTATTATTATTGTCAATGATAATTATGTGCCCGTTGATTTTCTTATTATGGACACTGAATGTGATCGTTCATGTCCAATTATTTTAGGACATCCTTTTCTCCGCATCGTTGGTGCTATCATTGACATGAAAGAGGGAATTATTAAATTACAATTTCCTCTTAAAAAGGGAATGGAACACTTCCCTAGAAAGAAGATTAAGTTACCTTATGAGTCCGTCACTCGGGCAAGTTATTCTTTTGGAGTTGATAACAATTGATCTTCTTGCATTATGGCTAGCTCAAAGGCATAAAAGAAAGCGCTTGTTTGGAGGCAACCCAAATTTTTTTACTTTCTGTTTTAGTGGTCTTGATGTGTGTTACTGCTGTAGCAACATCATTGTATCTTTATTTTTAAGCTTTGTGCCAAGTTATAGCCTCCGATTGCAAGAAAGTTCAAAAATTGTGACATGCTGTCCAGAAACAGATTATGTATGCTTGCCGGATAAATTCGCCACAAATCACCAAATCATATTTTTGATCTCAATTTGTTTTACAGCATGATCTATATAATTGCCTTTCTGGCATCTGTTCTGAGTTTTTTGATTTGAGTTGCAGAAGGGCCCCGAATAAATTATTTACTACATGTTGTTCTGTTTTTCACAGATTTTGCCATGTTTTGCGTTTTCATTGTTTTGCAAATCCTAAGCTTGCTTTTTATTTGCAAAAACATTTTGGCAATCATGAAGTAGTAGCTTTTCATGAAAATCTTTATTTCCAGCAGGTAATGAATTATTTTATTAAGGGAACTAACCACTCTAATCAACTTATGATGAGTTTCGTATGAAGGGAGTTTTCAAGTACGCGATGAGAGATGATGAAAGAAGATATAGTGGTGTCAAGCGCTCAAGATTGGGGATGCCCCCATGCACCCCAAGAAATATTCAAAGGAGACTCAACCGTCTAAGCTTGGGGATGCCCCCCGTGCATCCCCTTCTCTATCAACAATCATCAGTTCGTCCATCTTCATGCTATATTTTTATCACTTCATATGATATGTGCTATGCTTGGAGAGTCCCTCTATTTGCTTTTTAGTTTGTTTTAGTTTTGCTTGCTGTTCATAACAAGTCGGAACCTAGCCTACCTTGTTTGGGAGAGGGACACACTCCATTCCACTCTAGAACACAACATAGGTTTTCATGCTTATCTTTTTCTGTGTGTTCTTCATCTTTTTGTAGCTACTGTCATGCTTAGCTCTTAGTTTTCATGATTATCTTTTTAAGAGCTTTTATTTAGGTTTCTTGTGGAACTCTCTTCAGTTATCATGCTTATCTTGTTTAGAGAGTTGGCTTGTTGCACTGAGTTGTGTGTCTTGCATGAGTAGGTAACTCAGGTTGCTATTTAAGTATAGTACTAACTTGCAATAGTTTTGAGGTATTGATTTGAGTAATGTTTGGACTATTGGTGCCAAGAGCTTGAGCCTATTAGTGATAGGTGTCGTATTTTGGGAAATCCGTATGTTTTTCAAAAACTAAAAAATAGTTGAGAACTCTAGCTACTAAATTGATCGCTAACCTCTGGAGGGGTTGGAATATATAGAGTACCCTCACGTTACCATGAGTCGAGGATGCGCAAGGATAACCAAACCCCCAAACACTCCTCCTCGGGGTACTTGTCTCTTTGTGAATTCCTAACTAGATAGAGAGTTACCGATAATAAGTATATGAGTTCTACGGAATAATGTGAGTATTGGATTGTTGGCACTTCCACCATCCATATTTTGCTAGCCTCTTCGGTACTGTGCATTGCCCTTTCTCACATTGAGAGTTGGTGCAAACTCCGCCGGTGCATCCAAACCCATGACATGATACGCTCTGTCACACATAAGCCTCATTATATCTTTCTTCAAAACAGCCACCATACCTACCTACTAAGGCATTTCCATAGCCTTTTCAAGATACATTGCCATGCAACATCCACCATCTCATGATTTGATATTCATGTCATACATGCTTTTGCTTGATCGAGGAGCCGCATGCTAGTTGGGTCTTGCCCTTATTACTGCTACATGACGCGCTAGTATCATGGCATATCATGCAACACTCGCAGATGCATACATTTGCATACATCATGATAGTTTTCACATGTCTTTATGTTGAGTACTTCTTGTAAAGTGTGATGATTTTTATTTTTTATTCATGTAAAACATAGAGTGTTGCCCTTAACTGAGGAAAAGATCCCAAACTGGACAAAATAAAAGATCCCAAAGAGGACAAATGAGAGATAAAAGAAAGAGCCAAAGAGGCCAAAAAAAAGAGAAAAATAAAAAGGAAAAAAAGAAATAAAAAGAGAGAAGGGGGCAACACTATTATTCCTTTTGAAAGATCCACACTCGTACTCCATTGCTATATTGGTACTACATAAAGATTATCATTCATGCATAACTATGTGGGAACCCTTACACTATAGAACTTTTTTTTTTGCATATTCCAACGATGAGCCTCCTCAAATGAGCTCTAGGTCTTCATGAGCAAACAAGTTGGATGCACCCCCACTAGTTCCATTGGAGAGCTTACCTTAGCTCATATGTGCATCCGTTACATGGCAATCCCTACTCCTCACATCATATCTATCATTTGGCTTTCTCTCGCTTATGGTTGTCCTCATTGATGTGAGCCTTTCGCACCTTTTTGTCTTCCATCCCCATCATTATTATATTTGCCATCCTAAGTGCCAACATATCTTGCTTACGCTCATCCAATGCATGAGTGCTCAAAGTCAAAAGGGAGAGGATCATTTTGACTTGTGCCTATCTAGTGGTCTGGGGATGAGTCAAAATAAGATTTCGAAGGAGACTAAGTGCGAGGTTTAGTAAATTGAGTTCTCAATAAAAAATATATATATTATGATCTCAGACCATCTCCCACTTCTTGCACGCAAACACCATTTGGAGACATTCGAGTCAAGGACAGCGAGAGATCTTGCACCTTTATGTTCTTACTTTGCTAAATCCAATACTATATATAAACTCTTGCTTATTATTGTCTTGACTTGAATTGCATATCTTACTTGCTTTACTTTGAAGTTCTTATATGTGTGTTAGCATGTCACCACAAAAATTATTGTGTTATCATTTATCTACTCGAGGACGAGCAGAAATTAAGCTTGGGGATGTTGATACGTCCCAAACGTATTTATAATTTTTGCTTGTTCCATGATCTTTTGGGTGACGTTGTTATATGTTTTGCTACACTTTTATATCATTTTACACATATTTGGACTAACCTACTAACTCAGTGCACCAGTGCGAGTTTCTGTCTACTGATGTCTATTTTGCACGGGCTTTTACCCAATTTTTCGAAGCCCGAAAAATTCCATAATATATATATATATATATATATATATATATATATATAATCAGCGAAACAGAAGCATCCGGATCATCGAAGATGGGCTAGAGGGGGGCCAGGGGCCTCCCAGGCGGCCTGCTAGCGCTGCGAGGCCCTAGGCCACGCCAGGAGGTCGCTTGGGTGGGTCCCACCTCCTCCGGTGCCCTCGTTTGGCCTATATTTAGAGTCCTGAGAGGAAACCCTCGGAGACTTTATCGAATCACGAATTTCTCCATCGTTCCACCGCTGCAGCGCTTCCAAGATCGGGAGCGTGAGGAGAACTCTTCCCGGCACCCTGCCGGAGGGAGGATTGACCTCCGGGAGCTTCTCCACCGTCATGGACGCTTCCCAGACGTGCCATGAGTAGTCCTCCTTGGACCATGAGTCCATGAACAGTAGCTATGTGATGTCTTCTCTCCAATCTTGTGTTCAATGGTTAGTCCTTGTGAGCTGCCCTACATGATCAAGGCATCTATGTAATTCTCTTGCTATTGTTATGCTCGGTTTGTTGGGACCCGATGGATTATGAGATCATGTTCAGATTGTCATGAGCTATATATTTGATTATCCTTTTATATTATGTTCCTTAGTGATTCATGCATGTTCTCCGTTGCTATTTATTGCTTTGGCCAAGTAGTAGATTGTGACTCTCAGAGATGTTCTGGATAGATATCTCAAGGTGGATGATTAGTAAGTAGATGCAGATGAATAAACGGTCTACTTGTCTTGGCGTACTGCCCATTACTAGTGAACATCTAACTATCAAGTAGCATAATTAGCATTGCGGTGCGATCATAATTCTGTGAATTGCCCAACTGTGATTTGTTTACCCAAGCATAGTTGTTTATCGTCTTCTGGGAGAGAGACATCACTAGTGAACATCATGCGACTCCGGTCCATATCACCATCATTGTTTACACCTCCATCATTTACCGCTTTCATTTACTTTTCCGTTGCAATCACTATTACCTTCCAACTTGTGTTTTGATCCTTTGCAAACTACAAGGCCGGAGAGATTGACAACCTCTCTGTACTCGTTGGGAGCAAAGTTATTTGTTGTGTGTGTAGGTCCACGTCTTCTGCTAGCGCCAGGGTGGAAGACACCTACTTGTTGATCCTAGGAGTCCTTCTGGTTTGATAAACCTTACAGTCTCCGTTTAAGGGAAATCTGTTGTTGACTACATCGCCACCTTCCACTTGGGGTATCCATCGAGGGGCGAGAAGTATATCCATCAACTTGTCATCAGCGACTAGGGCGATTTTTCAGCGCCGACGATAAAAAACACGCGTGGGGGTCTGTTGGGGCCGCGACTGGAGATGCTCTTTTTGGCCTATCCTGCCAAGCTTGCGTTGCATGCTTGCCAAAGTTAATGCAAATGAGTAGGCTAGTGGTGCATGTGGACCGAAGGAATAGGGATAGAGTTGGAACAAATGGCTAAGAGTATCTCCACTCGTCCGCTCAACAAGCCCCCACGACGTCTTTTTTAGTGTTGATGATGAAAATCGGCCCAGCCGCGCCCCCAACTCCTTGTTTATCGTCAGTTTGCACCGAAATAACAATCGGCGAACCCGAGTTGAACCCAGCCCCCCGGGGGGCACCTCGGGGCACCGACCGAATAGAAAAGGCTCGCGGGCCCGCGCTGTCAATGACAGACGGGCCTATTCCCATCGTTTTCTCCCCCTTTCCCTCCATTTCCTTGTTCCTTCTTCCCCTTCTCCCCCGCCGCTCCCGCCATCCGACCGTCATGCCACCAAAGAAGTATTCCGTTCCTCACCCCGCTACTGCTGCTGATTCCATCCATCCAAAGCCAAGGAAGCCGATGGCAGGATCGCTGAGCGTGTCGAACGATGAGTGGAGGGTGGATGTCTAGTGCCGGGAGGCGGGCACAGCCGACCGGCGGTACAAACTCATCGCCAAGAATGTCACGGATGCGGCGGCGACGGCAACCGAGTAGGGAGCGGAGTCTCGTGCGAGGATGATGAATCCGCCCGACACTACCCGTAGGCCGCGTGGGGGAGTCAACAGAGCGTCGCTTCCTTGACCAACTTCTTGCCGCCGCTGCCGCCCTGGGGGTACACACATGGCGATTTCAACCCCAACATCACCTTCGTGCATGGTGTGCCGTAGCGTTCCTTCCCCTTCGGCTTCAACCCCGACCCGTGCACTTCCTCCCCCTCATTCAACATCGGTCTCAACACCCAGTACCTCTACTCGGTGCCGGCGTACTCACCAGCCTCGCGTGTGCCGCCTCAATGCCGGGATGCCCTATGATAACCCACAAGTATAGGGGATCAATTGTAGCCTTTCTCGATAAGTAAGAGTGTCGAACCCAACGAGGAGCTAAAGGTAGGACAAATATTCCCTCAAGTTCTATCGACCACCATACAACTCTACGCACACTTTACATTCGCTTTACCTAGAACAAGTATGAAACTAGAAGTACTTTGTAGGAGTGATAGGATAGGCTTGCAAGAAAACGTAAATAAAAACTAGGGGCTGGTTAGATAAAGAAACAATTACGTTAGTGTGACGAGTGTGGAAAAGTGGTGGTAGGAGTTGCGGAATTGTCCCTAAGCAATTGACTATGTTACTAGACCGATAGCAAGTTTTATGTGGGAGAGGACACTCCTAGCATGTCATCCCTTACATGGAATTCTATGCACTTATGATTGGAACTATTAGCTAGCATCCGCAACTACTAACGTTCATTAAGGTAAAACCCAACCATAGCAATAAGATATATTGGTCCCCCTTCAATCCCGTATGCATCAATTTCTATGCTAGGCTGAAGCTTCTGTCACCCTTGCCCTCCAATACATAGTCCTATTAACATACTACTAACCCTATGGTGTGATCCACGCGCGCGCTCATATGATGGGCACCAAAAGACAGCAACATAAGCACAAGCAAATTAAACCAATCATAGCAATTCATCAATCATCGATGGGACAAGGAAAATCTACTAAGACATCATAGGATGGCAACACATCATTGGATAATAATATGAAGCATAAAGCACCATGTTCAAGTAGAGGGTACAACGGGTTGCGGGAGAGTGGACCGCTGAATATAGATGGGGGAAGGTGATGGAGGTGTTGGTGAAGATGACAGAGGTGTTGGTGTAGATCGCCGTAACACGATGATGTCCCGGGCGGCGTTCCGGCGCCGCCATGAGAGAGGGGGAGAGATCCCCCTTCTTATTCTTCTTCCTTGACCTCCTCCCTAGATGGGAGAAGGGTTTCCCCTCTGGTCCATGGTCTCCATGGCGGCGGAGGGGCGAGAGCCCCTCCAAGATTGGATCTCTCTCTCCGTGTCCTTCTGTTTCTGCGCTCCCAGATTCTGGCTTTCACCGTTTCCTAAATTACCGGAGATCCGTAACTCCGATTGGGCTGAAATTTTAACACGATTTTCTTACGGATATTAGCTTTCTTGCGGAGAAAGAAGGGCCCCAACCGCCTTAGGGACTGGTCACAAGCCTGCCAGCCGCGCCCCCACCCCCAGGCCGCGGCTAGGGGGCTTGTGACCCCCTCGGGCATCGTTTCCCGTTGATTCTTCTTCCCAAAAATCATAAATATTCCAGAAAAAAACCCCTAGGTTTTTTTATTGTGTTTGGACTTCGTTTGGTATGGATAATCTGCGAAACAAAAAACATGCAACAAACAGGAACTCGCACTGGGCACTGGATCAATATGTTAGTCCCAAAAATAGTATAAAAAGTTGCCAAAAATATATGAAAGTTGTAGAATATTGGCATGAAAAATCAAAAATTATAGATACGACGGAGACGTATCAGCATCCCCAAGCTTAATTCCTGCTCATGCTCGAGTAGGTAAATGATAAAAAAGATAATTTTTGATGTGGAATGCTACCTAGCATAATCTTGATCATATAATCTAACCATGGCATGTATACTAAAACACAAATGATTCGAAGCAATAGTCTATCATTTGACATAAAGACAATAATATTTCAAACATACTAACAAAGCAACCATGTCTTCTCAAAATATCATGGCCAAAGAAAGTTATCCCTACAAAATCATATAGTCTGGCTATGCTCCATCTTCCCCACACAACGTATTTAAATCATGCACAATCCCGGTTTTAGCGAAGCAATAGTTTCATACCTTAGTGTTCTCAAACTTTTTCAACTTTCACGCAATACATGAGCGTGAGCCATGGACATAACACTATAAGTGGAATAGAATATGGTGGTTGTGGAGAAGACAAAAAGGAGGAGATAGTCTCACATTAACTAGTCATATCAACGGGCTATGGAGATGCCCATCAATAGATATCGATGTGAGTGAGTAGGGACTGCCATGCAACAGATGCACAAGAGCTATAAGTGTATGAAATCTCAAAAAGAAACTAGTGGGTGTGCATCCAACTCGCTTGCTCACGAAGACCTAGGGCAATTTGAGGAAGCCCATCATTGGAATATACAAGCCAAGTTCTATAATGAAAATATCCCACTAGTATATGAAAGTGACAACATAGGAGACTCTCTATCATGAAGATCATGGTGCTACTTTGAAGCACAAGCGTGGTAAAGGATAGTAGCATTGTCCCTTCTCTCTTTTCTCTTTTTTTGGTGGGCTTCTTTGGCCTCTTTTTTTTTATTTGGGCTTCATTAGCCTCTTTTATTACTTGCTCACATGGGACAATGCTCTAATAATGATGATCATCACACTTTTATTTACTTACAACTCGATAGTTAGAACAAAATATAACTCTATATGAATGCCTCTGGTGGTGTACCGGGATGTGCAATGATCTAGCGTAGCAATGACATCAAAAAACGGACAAGCCATGAAAACATCATGCTAGCTATCTTACGATCATGCAAAGCAATATTACAATGATGGTGCGTGTCATAATAAATGGAACGATGGAAGTTGCATGGCAATATATCTCGGAATGGCTATGGAAATGCCATAATAGGTAGGTATGTTGGCTGTTTTGAGGAAGGGTATATGGTGGGTGTAATGCATCGGCGAAAGTTGCGCGGTACTAGAGAGGCTAGCAATGGTGGAAGGGTGAGAGTGCGTATAATCCATGGACTCAACATTAGTCATTAAGAACTCACATACTTATTGCAAAAGTCTATTAGTCATCGAAACAAGGTACTACACGCATGCTCCTAAGGGAAGGGTTGGTAGGAGTTAACCATCGCGTGATCCCGACTTCCACACAAAGGATGACAATCAATAAATAAATTATGCTCCGACTTCGTCACATAACGGTTCACCATACGTGCATGCTACGGGAATCAGAAACCTTAACACAAGTATTTCTACGAATACACAATTACTCACTAGCATGACTCTAATATCACATCTTCATGTCGCAAAACTATTGCAAGGAATCAAACATATCATATTCAGTGATCTACAAGTTTTATGTAGGATTTTATGACTAACCATGTGAATGACCAACTCTTGTTAACTCTCTAAATAGGTATAAGTGAAGCATGAGAGTTTAATTCTTTCTAAAAAAGATATGCCCCGCTCTAACAGATATAAGTGAAGCAAAAGAGCATTCTACAAATGGCGGTTTTCTATGTGCAGGGAAACAGGCAATCCAAACTTCAAATGATATAAGTGAAGCACATGAAGCATTCTATAAAGCCAAGGACTATCTCATACCAGCATGGTGCATAAAAGAAAAAGGAAAAATAAACACAAAAGATGGTCCAAGCATTTGCACATATCATGTGACGAATAAAAATATAGCTCCGAGTAAAATTACCGATAGATTGTAGACGAAAGAGGGGATGCCTTCCGGGGCATCCACAAGCTTAGACGCTTGAGTATTCCTTTAATATTACCTTGGGGTGCCTTGGGCATCCCCAAGCTTAGGCTCTTGCCTCTCCTTGTTCCTTCATCCATCGTGGTCTCACCCAAAACTTGAAAACTTCAATCACACAAAACTCAACAAAACCTTCGTGAGATCCGTTAGTATAATAAAGTAAATCACCACTTTAATTACTGTTGTGAACTCATTCCAAATTCATATTAGAATTATATCTACTGTAATCCAACTTCACCATGGTTCATACCCCCCGATACTACCCATAGATTCATCAAAATAAGAGAACAATGCAAAGAAAACAGAATCTGTCAAAAACAGAACAGTCTGTAGTAATCTGAACATTTACCATACTTATGTTACTCCAACAATTCTGAAAAATTATGAAAATTTGGGAAATTTGCATATAAATCAGCATAAAAAAGAATCAACTCAAAATCTCTTTCTGGATAGTAATTAAAAATAATTTTGTGAGCGCAAAGTTTCTGTCTTTTTCGGCATGATCAAACAACTATCACCCAAACTAATCATAAAGGCTTTACTTGGCACATTATTTTTATAATACAAAGGAATTGTACAAGGGGATAATTATTTTTGCGAGAAACTTCCATGAAAAATTCTACATTGTTTCCATGAGCATGAACACAAGTGTTCAAGGTCGACCCTCACTTCCGCAATGCATCACCTTTCAATCGCTTCTCTTTTGGAAAAAGTTTTAAGTTCCCCTCTATATTTTTTTGTTTTTAAACTATATAAAAGCACTCAACAGAAATAAATGACTCTCTAAAACTTTTGGGTAGTCTCCCAGAGAGCGTTTTCTTTAAAGCCATTAAGCTAGACATAAAGTGCTCAAGTAATGGATCCACCCGGATCCCAAGGTATATCAAAGAAAATTTTAATTAACAATGATTTGTAATTTAGTAGTGAGCACAAGGTAACATATATCATGCAATGACGAAGTCTAACTCTCTTCCTATGCATTGGCATGTCATAAAAGAACAATTCATGCACATCAAGTAAAGGCCAATACATAGCATAAGCAGTTTCTTGCAATTTTATCGTATTGGAAACATAGAGAGGTGGAGATGTAGTTCCTCTCTCATAATAATTGCAAGTAGGAGCAGCAAGCACATGCATATTATATTCATCAAAACCATCATGTGTAATAATAGAAGGCAACCCATCTATGTAATCCCTAATAAGAGCAAACTTCTCCGATATAGTGTAGTTGGGAGAGTTCAAAAAGATAATAGGACTATCATAAGTGGGTGCGATAGCAACAATTTCATGTTTAACATAAGGAACTATAGCAAGTTCATCTTCATAAGCATCATTCATATTGACATCATGGCCACAAGCATAGCAAGCATCAAGTTCATCAAAAAGGGATATTTCAAACGAATTCAAGGGATCATAGCAATCAACATAGCATTCATCCTTCGGTAAGACCCAAGGGAAATTAAACAATGTATGAGTTGAAGAGTTACTCTCATTAGAAGGTGGCCACGGGTAGCTAATCCGCTCTTCCTCCTTTTGTTCTTCGCTCTCCTCGTCATCTTTTTCATCTAATGAGCTCACAGTTTTAGCATTTTCTTCTTCCATAGTTTCCTGCAAAATATTAGTCTCTTTTTGGGCAGCGTAGAATTTCTCCATAAATCGATAAATATGGGCATTATATTTATAATTAGTATAACAATAACGAAGCATAACCAAATTTTCAGATTGATAAGCAGCAGCATCATTATCATCACACCTTTTAAATAGAGCTTCAATTTCATAAGCACCCATAAAAGCAATAAACTCTTCTATTTGCTCCACATCATAGTAATCATATATACCATTAGCATAAGAAGCCAAGGTTTCATTAGCATTAAATTTACAAGAAAAGGGAAGGTGTTGAGCCTTCATCCTAGAGCAACAAGTAATATCATATCTCGAGCATAGCTCCCAAGCATACCATTTCAACAAATGAATTTGATCCCATAATAGTTTCTCTTTTTGAGTCAAGCGATAATCCCTAAAGTATTCACGTTGATCCAACGTGTATCCCATTATATAATTTAATGGGGTTTTCTCAGGATTAGTGAAGAAGTGCATAATATTTTCCACATAACGAGCATCAAGGGTTTTAGGAGGTTCCCCATCTCCATGAGTAGCAAGTACACCTAATTTTTTCTGGTATTTCGTGTTCCATATCCATAACTAAAGATAGAGAACAACTTAGAACAGCAAATAAATCTACTTAGTGATAAAGCAAACAAGCACACACGAGAATATTCACCCCACGCTATTGCTCCCCGGCAACGGTGCCAGAAAAAGGTCTTGGTAACCCACAAGTATAGGGGATCAATTGTAGCCTTTCTAGATAAGTAAGAATGTCGAACCCAACGAGGAGCTAAAGGTAGGACAAATATTCCCTCAAGTTCTATCGACCACCGATACAACTCTACGCACACTTTACGTTCGCTTTACCTAGAACAAGTATGAAACTAGAAGTACTTTGTAGGAGTGATACGATAGGCTTGCAAGAAAACGTAAATAAAAACTAGGGGCTGGTTAGATAAAGAAACAATTACGTTAGTGTGACGAGTGTGGAAAAGTGGTGGTAGGAGTTGCGGAATTGTCCCTAAGCAATTGACTACGTTACTAGACCGGTAGCAAGTTTTATGTGGGAGATGCCACTGCTAGCATGTCATCCCTTACTTGGAATTCTATGCACTTATGATTGGAACTATTAGCAAGCATCCGCAACTACTAACGTTCATTAAGGTAAAACCCAACCATAGCAATAAGATATATTGGTCCCCCTTCAATCCCGTATGCATCAATTTCTATGCTAGGTTGAAGCTTCTGTCACCCTTGCCCTCCAATACATAGTCCTATTAACATACTACTAACCCTATGGTGTGATCCACGCGCGCGCTCAAAAGATGGGCACCAAAAGACAACAACATAACCACAAGCAAATTAAACCAATCATAGCAATTCATCAATCATCGATAGGAAAACGAAAATCTACTCAGACATCATAGGATGACAACACATCATTGGATAATAATATGAAGCATAAAGCACCATGTTCAAGTAGAGGGTACAACGGGTTGCGGGAGAGTGGACCGCTGAATATAGATGGGGGAAGGTGATGGAGGTGTTGGTGAAGATTGCGGAGGTGTTGGTGTAGATCGTCGTCACACGATGATGTCCCGGACGGCGTTCCGGCGCCGCCGGGAGAGAGGGGCAGAGAGCCCCCCTTCTTCTTCTTCTTCCTTGACCTCCTCCCTAGATGGGAGAAGGGTTTCCCCTCTGGTCCATGGTCTCCATGGCGGCGGAGGGGCGAGAGTCCCCTCCGAGATTGGATCTCTCTCTCTGTGTCCTTCTGTTTCTGCGCTCCGAGATTCTGGCTTTCACCGTTTCTTAAATTCCCGGAGATACGTAACTTCGATTGGTCTGAAATTCTAACACGATTTTTCTTCCGGATATTAGCTTTCTTGCGGCGAAAGAAGGGCCCCAACTTCCTTAGGGATTGGTCACAAGACTGCCAGCCGCGCCCCCACCCCCAGGCCGCGGCTAGGGGGCTTGTGACCCCCTCGGGCATCGTTTCGCGTTGATTCTTCTTTCCAAAAATCATAAATATTCCAAAAAAATCCCCGTAGGTTTTTTATATCCTTTGGACTAAGTTTGGTATGGATAATCTGCAAAACAAAAAATATGGAACAAACAGGAACTGACACTCCGCACTGGATCAATATGTTAGTCTCAAAAATAGTATAAAAAGTTGCCAAAAGTATATGAAAGTTCTAGAATATTGGCATGAAACAATCAAAAAATATAGATACGACGGAGACGTATCACCCTACCCTTCTTATCCAACATGACACCACAATTTAGCCACATCGACGCCGACATGGACGAGATCATCACGAGCGGCTCAATCGTCGCTGCGTCCTGCCCGGGGTTCGACGTGCAAGATTAAACGAGGACACCATCGTCGACATGGACAACGAGCTCGACGACGCCGAGGAGGAGGAGGAGTTGGAAGAAGAGGAAGAAGAGGCGGAACCAAAACCAACACTGAAAGCGAGAAATAAGAAGCGGGGCCGAACGCCTGGATGGGCGAACCTCGTGTCAAGTGGACGCCCAAGGAAGACCAGTGCCTTGCCGAAGCGTGGAAGACCGTCACCATCGATCCAATTACCTACGCAAATTAGAACACCGACACGTACTGGAGGAGAATCAAGACAGCGTTCAACGAACGCAAGATGGTCGACCCCGCGGCAACAAGGCCATGTCGAACCACTGGGCGGCGATCGAGACGGCCTGCAACAAGTGGCATGGGATCGTCGAGGAGGTCACTGCTCGCCCGAAAAGCGATGCTAACATCGAGGTCAGGTATGAACATAGTTCGTCGGCCCCAGTTCGTCGCGTCGTCGTGTAGTTAGCCGACACGTTTTGTCTGCGGCTCTGTAGATGATTCAGATGTTTAGCATGTATCATCAAGACAACGACGACCAAGAGTTTAAGTGCCCTCATGTGTTCTCCAGGATCGAGTCCTGCGAGAAGTGAAGGGACGTTCGGCTCCTCTCGCCAAGGCCAAGGAGACCTGCAACCCGACGCGCCTGCCCCGGCTACGACAGAAGGGTGCCCCAATGGCAACAAAATAGCCAAGGCGGCGAGGGACGTGGCGCCCGCTGCAATCTTCAATCGAGCAATGCATCGCCGACGCTAAGAACCACACCGCCAAGAGGGAGGAGAAATCCAACGCGCGGTGGTCGGCGTTGATGACGAAGCACGACGTCAAGCTCGACCTTTTCAGGACCAACGTCGCCGCGAAGAAGAGGAACATCGACCTGGCGTTCTTGATGGCGGCGGACATGTCGACGATGGACGAGTAGGTGAAGACGTATTACCTCGCGGAGCACGTCCTCATCTTAAAGCAAATGCCCGCGCCGACGGCGACCACGACGGCAACACCAACGACGACGGCCAACCCGAGCACACAAACCACGCCCACACCGACCCCGACTACGCCGACGCTGAGCCCGAGCCCGTGCCCACGCCCGCGATGACCCAGGCCAGTCCCGCGGCACAGGAATCAGACGTTTGATTCGTTCCATGTCTACGATTCCTTCCTTTTGATTGTCGAACTATTGGGTGTGTTTGATCATCGAACTATGGCATTGCTATCGTCGACTTGTGGCATGATGATCGTCGAACTAGTGACGTTTTCTTGACAGTGAAAAAGAGAAATTTAAGTTTGTTGACGTTTGGGGCCCAAACCTATGGACGCGTCTGGAAACTCCCTCGCCCCTGGGACGAGAAAAGCACCGACGCAAACGCCAAAAGGCATTCACCGGGTGTGTTTGGGGACAAACGGCTGAAGTTGCTCTAAGTATTCACACCGCTCAGACTATTACTAAGAAAGAAAAAAGAAAAAAATTATGGACAGACTAAATAGGATCGAAGGAAGTACTAGTACATATTTCCGCCCCTAAATTCCCCTAAAAATCATCTCCTGGGTTCAGTTTAAATGGATAAGGATTTAACACACACCCTTGTATACAAGTACGAATTGTACTGCCCTTGTCCCTTTCCTTTCCACTGACATGCGCGGGTTCCATTGTTAAGTCGTCCACACGGCCGGATGGACCAACTTTGGCATCTTATCCGACATGGAATCTCGCGTTCGTGCCGATCCATTGGCTCGCACTCATCATTTAGCGGAGCACATACATTACATTAGTATAGGGGCAGGTAGCAGATTATGCGCGCCCATGAGCACGCTCGAGCCGAGCCAGCCCGATACACGCAAATGGAAGGTGCACGGGCCCTTGTATCGGTGCGTGTTCACGTGCACCTAGCTAGCTACCGCGCCCGTCGCTCGACGTTTCCCCTACGGCCATGGGGCCCTATCCAGCACGCGAGGGTATAGCACGCCCGCCACCTCCACGTACCGCTGCTAGCGACGTGCACGTCGACGGGGGGCGTCATCTTTGCCGATACGATGTCGTATCAGCGTCCAAATTATTATGTGGCTGCGAGGAAACACAAACCTTCACCACAAACTGTTGGCATCAGCCATCAAGCAACAGGCCAGTATCCAGGTTTGGAGGGCCGTGCATTGGCGCATGATCGGTCGATGACAGACAGCCGGCAGATCCGGTGCCGATTCGGTCGACCCGATCCGCCCCGGCCGCGCTGCCGTGCACCGGATCCGTCGCGGCCGGGGACGCGCATGCGTGCGTCGGAAGCATGCCGTGCCATGCCATGCATGCATGATGCCACCGGCACCGGGCGCGCGCGAGCGCACGCTCGTGGCCGCATCATGCCGGTGGCCCGGCAAGAGCACCGCGAGCCCACATGCCCGGAGATCTCGTCACCAGTGACTGTCCGTCCCCACGAGATGGCTTTGGCAAGCACACACACACATGCGACCGACCGACCAAACCGGACCGAAAAGCAGAGCGGGAGGAAGCAGCGGCAAAAGGGCCTGTGCCTGCTGTTGAGGGGCCACGCACCCAACCCGAACCACACCACACCATGCGTATACCTATCCCCGATCCCGGCCGGGCCCCACCATGTGCATGCAGCATTCTTTGCCCTCCTCGGGCCCCACGGCGCCCGCGCACCACGCACCAACCCAATGCCCTCCTTCCGAGCTAGAGCTAGAGCTACTAGTGGCGTGCGTGGTCGTTATATAACACCCCGCGCCTGCACTCCTGCCACCTCTTAGCAAAAGCGAGGCGCTCTACTCACCACCAAAGCTACTCTAGCCCCCACCACCTTGTCGATCGGCGCCATGGGCAACTGCCTGAACAAGGCGTCCACGCAGCAGCAGCAGCGCGAGATGCGGCGGCGGCGGCACGGCCACGGCGAGAGGGTCGCGCCGGAGGAGAGGGAGGAGGAGGAGGAGCTCAGGAGCATCGGCCAGGTGCTGCTGCAGGAGGAAGAGGAGGAGGAGGAGGAGGCGCCGGCTGCGGCGTCGGCGGCCGGGATGAAGGTGAAGGTGGTCCTGACGAGGGCGGAGCTGGAGTGGCTCATGGCGCAGCTCAAGAGCGGCGAGCAGCGCCTCGAGGACGTCCTCCGCCAGATGGGCAACGCCCGCGACGTCGACGACAAGCCGCCGCGCGCCGACGGCTGGCGCCCGCGCCTCGAGTGCATCCTCGAGTGCCCCGAGGCCGCCGACGCCACCTAGCTCAACCTGCACGCGGCCGTTCTCGATCTCCCCTCCCCGGTCACCACCATCAGAGCTCGATCTCCTCCATGAGCTACCAGCTTTCTTGCTTAGATCCGTCCGTGTGCATGGTCCATGGTGTGATCCACGGAGAGGCTTCTTGTTTTTTGTGTGTTTCTCTCCAAAGGATCCATGGAGTGGCTTGATCTAGGATGCACACCAACTGTACTATGTAGCCCGTTAGAGTTAGTAGCAGCTTGATCTCTTACTGGTGTTTGTTGTACTCGTGCGTGCGCTTTGCTCGTCCGCTTGTTTTGGTTTTTCCCTCTATGTTCTGTTTGTAAATAGTGTGGCCTCACATGGCAACGTCTGCTGCAGTTTTGCATCGGATCGGCTCGGATCAGCTGTGACAATTTTAGCTCACTTTGGTGGCGCAATCTACCCTTTTGTTTTCACCTTGTATACATTCAGATTCGCTGCCATATTTCCCACATATATTAAACACCGATGCTCTGTTATTAGATGGTTCAGTTTGTGAGTGGCAAAGCTCTAGTCTACATTCCGACAGTGTATGCACAAGCACAAGCACAAGCACAAGTGCAGAACAACTTGGATCGAATGACCGGAGGAGAGGAAAAGCAGCACGAAAAAGCGCCATTGCCGCGCAAAAAAGGTACACTCCGAAGTGCTATACCCATTACCGTATGTAGCTAGCAGTATTCGTTAATCTTTATGGAAGCAAAAGCAAACTTGGGTCAACTTTTGGCCCCGGTTAACTTGGTCCCGACCCGCCCATCGATGCATGCTTAACATAACAATCAAGGCGGTCAAAGTCGTGCACGTGCTTAGGCGTAATAACCTCGCCTCATATATAGATGGGTTGTTATTGTGCGCTTTGCGTCCAAGAAAGCTGGTGGACGCGATGTTACGGCTCACCAGCTTTTTCAACCACGAGAGCGACGCCTCTCTGCGGGGGTCGCTGCTCTGACTAATCCATCCACGTATGACCCCAAACAAAACCACGCATTCTCATCGCCTACGTTTCCGACTGGTTTGCCCGTTAAATAACAAGAAAAAGGAATAACAGTCTGTCTCTTTCAACGAAACCACGCACGTTCGCCTGCTCGGTGTGGTCATGATTTGGGACTCCAAATGGGTTTCAAAATACGATCGAAAGTGCTATCAAAGCAGGGCCTTGAGCCACGAGCCCATGAGTCAAAGTAAATGGGGTGACAAAAGAGGCAGGCTGCTGCGCACATGGTCGTCGGCGGCTCATGCTACTCACGTAAGTATACACCACTTGTAATTGTCGTAGAAAAGCAGTGTACGCTTGTACTGTACAGCCGAGCTGCCGAGGACCGAGGGGGCGAATATACGCACGTATAAAAAAAATGCACGCACGTACGGCCCGTCGATCTCGGTACGGCATATGTGATACATTTCGAACTTTCGATCCGTTCGGTCCAGCAGGCCCGGATGTAGTATTTGAAACATTCCAAGCCGTGACGTTGGCGGAGCGCGAGCGCACTATTACCACGTGCGCCTGTGCAGAGTTCTTCCATTCTCCGGAGCGCACGAGCGCTCAGTTTTCCTGCCGGAATTCAGAGCCAGCGCCAATTCTGACGCGAAACTTTGGGCCAAGCCACATTTTCTCTCGCGACCTGCAGTGTCTGTACGCTACCCTGTACGGAACGCGAGACTCCCGAGATTGAACTCTGGCAGGCGACCGGGGATCCGAAGCCATGGGCACGTGAAAAGAAGGCAACCTTATCAGTTTGGAGTACAATAGGGAGACGATGCCTAGCAGTTTCTGTGTGATCACGTATAGCGCGCTTGGTAGTCAGCACACACCCTAATCAGGTAAGTTGGGGCAAAAAAAACACGTTTGATTGTATATGGGTGGCGCTGGCTTGCATCAGCATGATATTTTAAATAGGCCATAGACTCGCTCGCTGGAAATTCTCGAGTCAGTACTTTTCAGCGAACGAGACTAAGCACGATGCAAAGGGAAAGTAGTTTGCATGTTCGGGAACAAGTTTTCAAGTTCAGGATAAGCACTTTCTCTAGCCTCATCTTCGACGGTGACGACGACTCGGATCTACGCAAGGAGCTGTGCGAACGCGGTCGAAGCACTCTCGCGCAACAGGAGGTGTTGCTCCCCTCCCTATTGGCCACCGTCCGATCATCCTTGACCCACTCATGCCCCCTATCCCTTTCACCGTCGTTGTCTGGCATTCCGGTAAGCAACACCCCCTTCCTATGTTAACCCGTTAAGCAGGATGTAGGAATGATATCCTCATTGCTCAACGCACCCACGATGTCATTAGGTTACGGATGCATGGATGAAGCTGGTAGTTTGGACTACAACACTAATAGCTGCGATTCAGGCATGGCTCATGTTCATACACAAGAGACTTGTTCATCATGGTGAGAGACATGTCATCACTTATGCTCCAATGCTTATTCGAGATCAAGAGAGGATGGAGAATCATCTACAACTGCAATGACACGTAGTCTCTATGGATTCTTCGAATGAAAAGAACATCACTTGCCATACTTGTCCAGACCTTCACGGGCAGGGAGCTGCTACAAGATAGCATTCACACAATTGTGAAGGTGCAAGTGGCCATGTTTCTTCATGTTGTTGGCCATTACTAGAGGTTCAGGGTTATGCACAACACCTTCAGGAGATTAATGGAGACCATCTCCGCGTACTTCACGCAGGTGCTCTATGCTGTTGGGGAGCTCAAAGAAGAGATGAGCACGTCACCAACCGGCCGGACTCCTACCAAGATTCGCAGTATTCCAAGATGGTATCCATACTTGAAGGCGAGCACTACTAGATATAGTTCATGCTTTGATATGCTTGTAATGTTCAGATATAGCCATAACACTTGTAAAGAGAAGATGAGTATATGGAATTGACTTACACTTGGCGCAAGCTAAATCATGATCATCTCAAATACAATCATCCGTAGCAATCATCATACATAAAAGCAGGGTTCGACTACGGACGAAATCAAACAATAAAAGCGACATCCATCTTGCTATCACAGGCTGCTGACCTAGAACCCATCCTATGATAGTTGAAGGAGAAGAAGAACAAGAATAACTCCAAATCAAACAAGCATCACTCTCACATCAAAGCGTCTCATTACCTGTACCTGCATCTGTTGTTGTACTCCCTCTTTTCAGGTTATAGGGATCAAAGCTGAAATCTCATCGACCAAGATGAACTATGAGTGGATGACACTAGTTTTAACTAGCCAATGAAATATTTCTCACATATTCAATTCTCGAGGCAATAAATGTAGCATCCTCCTTCTCACTGGACTTGCATGGTGGATGTAGAAAAGGATGCATGCATACCCACTATTTTTCTTTCTCTAATCTCTATGACTTAAATATGGCGTGGGACTCAAAGCACTTTAACTCAGTTGGTCTCAAAATGAGCCTAATATAATGGAAATCTGAATTTTTTTAGTTGAGCCCTATAAACCGTAAAGGAGGGAGTAGTAATTTGTGATCCATGGAGACTCAACAATCTCATTTCCAAGGGTATGAAGACTAGCAAAGCTTAATGGGTGAGGTATGGTTAAGTGGTGAGGCTGAAGCAAGCACTAAGCATTTGATATCTGACTAACTTACAAGTATACGAATAAGAAGAGTTCTACGCAAAACGAATGTGAACTAGTAATGATCAAGAAGTGCTCCTGAACACCTACTTACGAGTCAATCATAACCCCATCGTGTTGTCTTTCCAAACTCCCTCGAAAAGAGACATCACAGTTACACACACGGTTGGTGTATTTTAGTTGAGTTTACTTCAAGTTTGCCATAACCGGGTGTTAAGCAATTTCCAAGTTGCCACATAACCGTGTGCATGGGTTTCTGAAAGATTTAATCATGCAGGGATGCTCCAACTCATCCATCACAAACTAACCACAAATTACGGTGGAAAACCTCAACTTCAAGATAGCCCAAAGTATCCTTGGAATCCTGGTGCACAAGACATTCGAGGAAAGTAAAAAAATCCAACAAGGTCGCCCGATGTGTCAACGATCCCGATAGGAGCCGTGTATCTCGTTCTCAGGATACGACGAATAAGGGAAGCGTAGAGTGGTCTGATAAAAATCTCCCAGGTTACCTCGTGTTGGCCCTGCATGGTGCTCCAGTTTTGGACTAGCACCATCAACACCGCCCCTGTATTATGTTGAATTAATCTGTGGGTAGTGCTAACTCCCTATGTGTTAATAAAGGTGTTCAGTATTATTATGTTGGGCAAATATAGTACCAATGTTGGGCCTTGCCGAAACAGTTTTATCCCAAAACAAATAGTCAAGGGGGTCCCCATAACAAACTCGAGCATGTTACAAGCGCTCGATATAGAACACATGACCGGTACACATAAAATAGGGCGACAAAGATGGAACAAAACACCAAGCAAAAGGCCAAGCCTTCCACCTTTTAGCAAGTTTATATGTGCATTAAATAAATAGCAAGAATATTGTGATATCCCAAGATACCCATGTTATCACAGGGAACAACCTACACGTGCAACTAGCAATGCTATAAGAGGGGCTAAGTAAGTGGTCACTTAGCCAAACAATGGTTTGCTGGGAAGTGGAGGGTTAGAGGCTTATCATGGAATTTTGGAAAGGCTTCACAAACAAGTGGTAAGAAGCGAGACATAGCGATAGAAATGAGACAACTAGTATGGTAATGATAGTGGTGGTATCCACGCAAATGGACATCTTCCCGCGATCCCACTTGAAAGAAGCATGAATCCATGAATTACACGAGCAGGCGTAGTCAAATGAATCATCAAACTCCGAAACGGTTTCAGAACCTAGCGAGGAGAAGCAAATCAGAAAACAAACAAATGACATGGTAAACACCACAACATATTGATGACATGATGCACAAATAATGACGATGCATGTCAAGTTTAACTATGCAAGGCATGACAAGTACAACAATCAACTACTACACATTAAGTGAAGTTTAATATGCAACGGGTTGCATATTGACGAAACTCCACATTCAAATCATTTAGTTCACTCTCTTTATTTACACTACAAGTTTAGATATTGTTAAACAATGGTAAGAGGTGAAGCATAATTAAACTATCTATCTAGTCATTTTAAATGAGATCGGAAACAACATATAGTATTTTCGAAACGATCACATATGCAAATTTCAAATTTGGTTCAGATCTAAACTAACCACATTTTATATTTATTAAATAGGGAAAAACAAAACGAACCATGTTAGTCCTCGTCATTCTAGGCGATTTATGTATATAGATCATTTGAAAGGGAGCTACAGCCTAAAATAGATGACCAACACAAGATAAATATTTCATGCATGCAAAATGCATGCAAACAACAATCACACACATTTCAATCATGAATGCAACAAGATATTATGAAACTACATGAAATTCTAGGAAAGTTCCATGTACAACATGTTTAAAACGGAGCAACGATTCAACAACTACAAACAACTCAAGTTTTAGTGGTAATCTGTCCAAAAGAGCAACATAGCAATTTGCAACCCTCACAATAACAAGCTACAGGAACCCAAAATGCACAAACAAGATATAGGGTAGTAGTATATTATATGCACATCATTTCATCAAAAGGAATCATGGTGAAAATAGTCATAAATTAATTGATAGGATGCTCACAACATGTCTTGAAAATATAGGAGATTGGGAGTTAGTGTAAATCATAGATTTTCACAAACAAATTTTAACATGAAGGCATATTCATGGCAAGAAATATGTATGCTACAAAAAATTCCATGCCATGAAAATGTACAACATGGTAGTTGACATAATGGACTTCATTTCATTCTAGAAGAGCATGAGCAAAAGATTCACGGAAACATGGCTATTGTCCACACAAGATGCAATGTTGAACATTACAGATTCTCAGACTTAGTGAAAATTAGAGTAGACATGAGCAACATATTTTAACAAGTTGACATGTTTGAGACCAGAAATAAATTTGATACAAAGTCTATTCATGGCAACTAATGGAACAACATGTTAGTCCATAACATGCATTTTGAAATATACTCAAAAGAGTTATAGATCCATGGCAATGAACAAGACCAAATGCTAAGTTGATGAACATATTTCAGACTTAGAATTATTATCTAGCTAGAAAACAACAAAATTAGGCATGTTCACGTGATGAAAACTATAACTCGACATAGATTACATGGCATGGCAAAAATATTAGCAGCAAGTAGACATAACATACTTCAAATTACTCCATTGGCTCTGTTGCATAGGACGCATGGTTTGATTAATATGATTTTTGCAAAGCGGTACTTTTCATTAACAGAAATACGGTTTTAACACGAAGGCAAGTTAAGTGCAACAAATAGACATGATGTAGATGTTTTACACAAAAACTAATGGCATGGCATGATAGAGCACATCGAAGAGAACAAATTACAAGAAGGAACCACATGCATAGGAGCTACGGTTATGTAGTTATGAAATAAATCGTTTTAATAGGCTATTGTAGAAAATCTAATCAAATAGGAAGTTTAATTTTTTTTATCATGGGTGAAAGTTGAATATTATTAATCTACACAAAATTCTAAACATTTTACATGTTTAAATCATTTTAATTCGATACACGATTTGTGACATATTACATGCACGAACATGAGGGTCTTTTCTATAAAATAAATAATTCCTCGATAAATAGAAAAATTCATAGAGGAGGAAAAAAAACACTACGGGCCAGAACTGACTAAAGGGTCAGCAATGAACATGGGTGTTGTGTAGCTATTATGAGCTCAGGGTGGTGGATAGGCACAGGGGTTGTTGGGCGCTCAACTTGGGCCGAAGTCAGCCTGGGTGGAGCTGGGCCGGCTCCTAGGCGAGGCTGGCCCATGCGAGCAGCGCTGGTGCGGGACCGGTTGAGGCAGGCCTTCGCGATGACGAGGTTGGGCTGGGCGTTCTACAGTTGGCGAGGTTGAGACCGGTGGCTGGGCTGTGCCGCGAGACAGATTATGCCGACCCACTCATGGGTCAACGGGCGCATGCGGATCGAGCGAGCATCATCCTCGTCTCAATAGAGGGAGGAGGCGGCGCTGGAGACCAGCCATGGCAGTGAACGACGGCGGCTTGAAGTGGGAGTAGGCGAGGCAGGCTAAGGCAAGCACGGATATGGTGGTTCCCCATACTGATCTAGCCGGATCCGGTGGTGGCGCCCCAAATGGTGGCGGCCGGAGCTTGGGGAAAGAGAACGTGAAGATGAGCACGAGGGAAGAGGAAAAGGTGAGGGCGGCGAGGTCGACCTGGTGGCTCACTGGTGAGGTCGACCCAGTGGCTCGCCGGCCAGGTCCGGTGCACCGGTGGCAGGTCAGCGAATCTCAGACTAGGGGTCCTCAGGCCGTCTATCTATTCTCATGTACCGAGTTTCCGGACTTGTTCGACCGTTATTAGAAGTATCGTAATTAAGATGGATTCTTATAAAGACTTGGCATATAATCCAAAGATGATATGGTGATTGCTGTATTCCTTCCTTATTGTAATCGACTTTTTGTAAACCCTAACACCCGTGATATCTACATAAGTTAGGAGGTCATAGTTTGTGGGATACATTAAGATCATTACGATTACGGTTTAGACCACAACATCTGATCTCGAAGTAGATCAAGAGCAGGACGTAGGTTTTTACCTCCAATGCGAGTGCTGATGCGAAGGCGTCTCGGGGCGCGTGGTCTGAGCTGGTGGCTGCGTCAGATGGGCCCGAGCGGGTCTGCGCGAGTGGTGGGAGGTGTAGGTGGCAGCTGGGGATGGTGTGCATGGAAAACGAGGCAATCGACTAGGTTTTCCCAAAATGGAAGGCTATGGGTTTATTTATAGCAAGGAGTCTAGGGATATCTGTTTTTACCTCAATTCAGACCGTAGGATCGCGATCGGATGGCGTAGAATGATGGAGGGGCCAGTTGGACTTTGTGGTGTGTGTAGTTGGGCTAGGCTCGGAATGAGAGGGAAGGTTTGTGCCCGACAACAGAGTTTTAAAATGCCGAAAATATGATCGGCTAGTGTCGTTAAATGTCTATTTGTTGGGGCGTCAAATGGACTCTGAATGCAATAAAATTTGGTAGGCAATCTATGTGGGGAAACGTTGCATGAGAAACAAAAATTTTCTTACGCACACGTAAGACCTATTCATGGTGATGAACATATACGAGAGGGGAGAGTGCATCTACATACCCTTATAGATCGCTAAGCGGAAGCGTATATAACGCGGTTGATGTAGTCGAACATCTGCGCGATCCAAATCGCAGTCCATCCCGCGATCTCATCACAAACCACCTCGCGATCTCATCACGATCCATCCTGATCTAGTGCCGAACGGACGGCACCTCCGAGTTCAGCACACGTACGGCTCGATGACGTCTCATCCTTCTTGATCCAGCAAGAGAGGAAGGAGAAGTAGATGAGATCTCAGCCAGCACGACGACATGGTGGAGATGATGGTGGAGCAGTGCCAGCACGGCTTCGCCAAGTGCTTCCGGAACCGATGTGAGGAGAAAAGAGAGTTATGGGAGAGGTAGGGCTGCCACCGGGGCGTGGGAATTGGTGTGTTCAGCCCCTCCCTCTCCCCACTATATATAGGAGGCAAGGAGGAGGGTTGGGTCGTAGCCCTAGCCCCTCCTCCAAGGAGGGGGCATGCGCCTAGGGAGGTTTCCTCCCACCCCAAGGCACCGAGGAGGTGCCTTCCCTTTTAGGGACTCTTCCTTCCCAACCACATGGGTCCTTGGGGCTGGCCCAACAAGGCTTGGACACCCCCTTATAATCCATGCACGTCCTAGGGGCTGGAGGGACCCTTCCGGATGTTGGAAATATGCCCTAGAGGCAATAATAAAATAGTTATTACTATATTTCTTGTTTCAAGATAATCGTATATTATCCATGCTATAATTGCATTGAATGGAAACATAAATGCATGTGTGGATATATGGACAAAACAATGTCCTTAGTAAGTCTCTAGTTGACTAGCCTGTTGGTCAAGGATGTTTAAGGTTTCCTAGCCATAGACAAGTGTTGTCACTTGATGATGGGATCACATCATTAGGAGAATGATGTGATGAACAAGAACCAAACTATAAACGTAGCATATGATCGTGTCATTTTGTTGCTATTGTTTTCTGCATGTCAAGTATACATTCCTATGACCATGAGATCATGTAACTCATTGACACGAGAGGAATGCCTTATGTGTATCAAACGTCACAACGTTACTCGGTGACTATAAAGATACTCTACATGCATCTCCGAAGGTGTCCGTTGAATTAGCATGGACCTAGACTGTGATTTGTCACTCCGTGTGGCAGATAGGTATCTCAGGGCCCACTCGGTAATACAACATAAAAAACAAGCCTTGCAAGGAATGTGACTAAAGAGTTAGCCACGGGATCTTGTATTACAGAACGAGTAAAGAGACTTGCCGATAACAAGATTGAAATAGGTATGGCAATACGGACGACAAAATCTCGGGCAAGTAACATACCGAAGGACAAAGGGAATGCTATACGGGATTGTGTGAATCCTTGACATAGAGGTTCAACCGATAAGATCTTCGTAGAATATGTAGGATCCAATATGGATGTCCAGGTCCTGTTACTGGATATTGACCGGAGAATGTCTCGGTTATGTCTACACAGTTCTCGAACCCGTATGGTCTGCACACTTAAGGTTCACTGACGTTTTCGGTATAGTTGAATTATTGATGTTGGTAACCGAATGTTGTTCGGAGTCCAGGATGAGATCCCGGATGTCGCGAGTGTCTCCGGAATGGTCCGGAAACAAAGATTGAGATATAGGATTGTTGCATTTGGCTTTCAGAAATATTTCGGGCATTACCGGTAAAGTACCGAGAGTGACAAATGGGTTCTGGGGTTTTACCGGGAGGGGCCACCCACCCGGAAGAGAACCAAATAGGCCCATGGGTGGCGCACTAGCCCTTAGTGGGCTGGTGAGGTGATGACCCACAAGTATAGGGGATCAATGGTAGTCCTTCCGATAAGTAAGAGTGTCAAACCCAACGAGGAGCAGAAGGATCTGACAAGTGGTTTTCAGCAAGGTAAAATCTGCAAGCACTGAAATTGTCGGTAACAAGTGATTGTGTGGTGAGATGATTCGTAGCAAGCAACAAGTAACAAAAGTAGCAACGGTGCAGCAAAGTGTCCCAATCCCTTTTGTAGCAAGGCACAAGCCTGGACAAAGTCTTATAGGAGGAAAAACGCTCCCGAGGACACACGGGAATTTCTGTGATCCTAGTTTCATCATGTTCATATGATTCACGTTCGTTACTTTGATAGTTTGATATGTGGGTGGACCGGCGCTTGGGTACGCCCTTACTTGGACAAGCATCCCACTTATGATTAACTCCTCTCGCAAGCATCCGCAACTACGAAAAGAAGAATTAAGACAAAGTATAACCATAGCATTAAACTAGTGGATCGAAATCAGCCCCTTACGAAGTAACACATAAACTAGGGTTTAAGCTTATGTCACTCTAGCAACCCATCATCTACTTACTACTTCCCAATGCCTTCCTCTAGGCCCAAATAATGCTGAAGTGTTATGTAGTCAACGTTCACATAACACCACTAGAGTGAAAACAACATACAACACATCAAATATCGAACGAATACCAAATTCACATGACTACTATTAGCATGACTTATCCCATGTCCTCAGGAACAAAGGTAACTACTCACAAAGAATAATCATATTTATGACCAGAGAGGTAATGAGTAGCATCAAGGATCTGAACATAAAATCTTCCACCAAGTAATCCAACTAGCATCAACTACAAAGAGTAATCAACACTACTAGCAACCTTATAAGTACCAATCGGAGTCGCGAGACGGAGATTGGTTACAAGTGATGGACTAGGGTTTGGAGATGAGATGGTGCTGATGAAGATGTTGATGATGACGAGTCCCCTCCGATGAGAGGAGTGTTGGTGATGACGATGGTGACGATTTCCCCGGCAGGATTGTCCTGCTAGAGATCTAGATTGGTTCTGCTCAAGTTCCGCCTCGTGGCGGCGGCGAAACCACGAAAAAGCTCCTCCTTGATTTTTTACTGGATGAAACCCTTCATATAGCAAAAGAGGGGGCAGTGGGCCAGCAGGTTGCCCACAAGCCCTCATGGTGCGACCTGGGGGGTGGCCGCGCCGTGCAGGCTTGTGGGCACCCCCTGGCGCCCCTCTGACACTTCTTTGGCCCAGTATTTTTGATAAATCAGGAAAAAAAATCCTCGTTGATTTTTACGGCATTTGGAGTTGCGCAGAATAGGTATCTCAACTTTGCTCCACTTTCAGACCAGAATTCCAGTTGCTGGCATTCTCCCTCTTCATGTAAACCTTGCAAAACAAGAGAGAAAAGGCATAAGAATTGTACCGTGAAGTGAAATAACAGCCAAAGAAGCGATAAATATCAACATGAAAACATGATGCAAAATGGACGCATCAAATCCCCAAGCTTAGACCTCGCTTGTCCTCAAGCGAAAGCCTAGCTCAATAAATATGTCCACATGTTTAGGGAGAGAGGTGTCGACAAAACTAGATACGGACATGCATGCATCATGATCATGATCAGAATAGCAATACCAACATATAATCTCTCATGCTAAAGTGATAATTCCTTCACAAAGTAAAGCATGGATCAAGAACTTACCGAGAAGTAACAACCGATAGCCTTTAGTCATTGAAGCAATTGCAATTTATCACAACATCAGAAAGAGTCAAATAAGAGCTTATAAAGCAAATCCACATACTTAATCATTCTTTCGTTCTCTACAATTGCTACAACTCACGTGGTACTCATGAGATCAAAGTTTCAGCTGGACACAGAGAATATAGGGGCTTACAGTTTTGCCTCCCAACTGCTTACCTCAAGGGTAATGTCAACAATAAGAATTCATGAATGCCTACCTCCATGTTGACATATGAATATACATCTTTCCCTAGCAAATGACGTTAGCCAAGATAAAGGCGAAATAAGGAATTGGTGAAGATCACCATGACTCTTTCAGGGACAAAAAGTAAAGGTACAAGATAGGCCATTCACAGAGGGAAGCAGAGGTTGTCATGCACTTTTTAGGTTTGGATGCGTGTCCTCTTAGTGCAGAGGAACGTCACTTTATATTGCCTCCTGTGATAAAGAACTTTATTATGCAGTCTGTCGCTTTTATGTCTTCCTCATCACAGGTTCGTATAAAGCTTATTTTCCACACACTAATAGATCATACATATTAGAGAGCAATTTTTATTGCTTGCATCGATGACAACTTACTTGAGGGATCTTATTCAATCCATAGGTAGGTATGGTGGACTCACATGGCAAAACTGGGTTGATGGTTTATGGATGCACAAGTAGTATCTCTACTTGGTGCGGGAGTTTTGGATAATATGAGGTGGAAGCAATCGTCACATGCTAAGCGATATCTAATCACATAACATTGTTCAGTGCCAAGCAAACACAATTCATTATGTTGTCTTCCTTGTCCAACATCTACTTCTAGGCATGCAATAGTTTAGTAAGTGTTCACAATCATAGATGGTGTCAGAGATGATATATTTATATGTGAACCTCTCCTTCTTTATCACTTCCTATTAATTGCAACAATGACCAAGGTCTACGTTTGCCTACCCTCAACAAGTTTCAATCCTCATTCTTTTTATATGTGAAGCCATCACTTCCCATAAGATCATTACATGATCTTTTATGCTTTTGTTCTATTCTCACTCTTTTGATCATGGCAAGAGGCAAAGCCCTTCAACTAAGACACTCTTTATTATATGGCTCACGAGCTCGAATACAACGGGGGTGACACAAAGCAAAACTCCAGACTAAAACAGTAAGACTTTTAATCTACTAGAGAAAGAGAAAACTGAAAAGGAAAACTAAAACGAAGGTAAAGGCAAAAGATGTGATGGTGATACGATACCGGGGCAACTCCCCCAAGCTTGGCACAAGCCAAGGGGATTGCCCATACCAATGCTCAGTTTTCTTCCTTTGGTGGTGAAGGTGGAGGAGTTGTTGCAACATAAGTTTGATCCTCCGTCTTCAGAGGCATAGGTGCTCCATCATGGAAAGATGAACGAGTCTCCGGAATCCTCAAATCTTCAGCCAACCTTATTGATTTAAACCTATACTCATACTCACAGTTTTGGTTCTGCAGGTCATAGATCTGGGCCTGGAGTTGATCAATCCTGTCATAGAGCCTGGAGAGATGCTTCCCAATGTCATTGGCATCAATCCTTTGCTTGTTGGTGAACTCCGTGATCATCATGTGGTTGGCGTTGAGTCCACGCTCCACGATCCCTTGGCACTTGAAGACTTGTTGCTCCATTGCTTCGAGCCCCGTCTCCACGCTTCCGGACTTCTTAGACCCCTCAACGTCACGGATGTGCAACATCCCCTCACGCATCTCGATAGATTGAGGGTGTTGCAGCACTCCCGTGAAGTAGGGATTGATGACCTTCTTGAAGATCTTGTCCTTCGGAGCTTTTGGGGAAGTCATAGTGATCTAGATGTGCAACAGAAACAGGCTCGAAACGAAAAACAGATGAAATCTGCGTGATGCAGGGGTCAGACCAAACGGGAGTATATATGATGATTTTTTTCAGACCAGAAGGAGTACCCCGCACGAAAATGGAGTCCAGGAGGCGCACGAGGTGGCCACAAGCCCTCACGGCGCGGCCCGGGGGTGGGCCCACGCCATGCAGGCTTGTTGCCTGCTCGCGCACTTTCCGGACTACTTCCAATTTTTGTATTTTTGAAATATTCCAAAACGGAGAAAATTTCCTACTAGAAAAATATTTGGACTCTATTTTCTTACCGAATCACATACCTCTTCGTTTTCGGAGTCTGAAACAGGCTGATAAATATCCCTTAGGTATTCTTCTGGAGTTATGGTATTGATAATATTGCTTTCAACATTTATGGGAGTACATCAGATATAATGCTTGATTCTCTCCCCATTTACCACTCTCGGACAATTACCTTCCGTGTTGTTGATCTTGATAGCACCGGAACGATATACTTCCTCAACAACATAGGGACCTTCCCATTTAGAGAGAAACTTGCCTGCAAAGAATCTTAAACGAGAGTTATATAGCAAGACATAATCACCTACACTGAACTCACGCTTTTGTATCCTCTTATCATGCCACCTCTTAACCTTCTCTTTGAACAGCTTGGCATTCTCATATGCCTGAGTTCTCCACTCATCAAGCGAGCTAATATCAAATAACCTCTTCTCACCAGCAAGTTTGAAATCAAAGTTGAGCTCTTTGATTGCCCAATAAGCTTTATGCTCCAGCTCAAGAGGTAAGTGACATGCTTTCCCATACACCATTTTGTACGGAGACATGCCCATGGGATTCTTATAGGCAGTTCTATAAGCCCATAGTGCATCATCGAGCTTCTTAGACCAATTCTTTCTAGACCTGTTAACAGTCTTTTGCAGAATTTGTTTAATCTCTCTGTTGCTTAGCTCTACTTGACCACTGGACTGAGGGTGGTAGGGAGACGCAATTCTATGGTTGACATCGTACTTAGCGAGCGTTTTACGGAAAGCACCATGTATGAAGTGTGAACCACCGTTGGTCATTAGATATCTAGGGACTCCAAATCTAGGGAAGATAAGTTCTTTCAGCATCTTGATAGAAGTGTTGTGATCAGCACCACTAGTGGGGATAGCTTCTACCCACTTAGTGACGTAATCAACAGCAACTAAGATGTGAGTATACCCATTACTATTTGGAAAAGGTCCCATATAATCAAAGCCCCAAACATCAAATAGTTCGATGACAAGTGAATAGTTCGTAGGCATTTCCTGATGTTTACTGATATTACCTATTCTTTGACATTCGTCACAAGACAAGACAAACTTACGGGCATCCTTGAAGAGAGTGGGCCAATAGAAACCTGATTGCAATACCTTGTGTGCAGTTCTATCTCCGCATGGTGTCCTCCGTAGGCCCCGGAGTGACACTTCTTTAGGATCTGTCCCTGTTCATGTTCAGGTACACAATGTCTAATAACACCATCTACTCCTTCCTTATAAAGGTGAGGATCATCCCAAAAGTAGTGTCTCAAGTCAAAGAAGAATTTCTTCTTTTGCCGGTACGTGAAACTAGGTGGTATGTATTTAGCAACGATATAGTTTGCATAATCAGCATACCACGGTGCACTACGTGAAGCATTGATGACATTCAAATGCTCATCAGGAAAGCTATCATCAATAGGTTGTGGGTCATCAAGAACGTTCTCCAACCTAGACAAGTTATCTGCTACAGGGTTATCAGCACCCTTCCTGTCGACAACGTGCAAATCAAATTGTTGTAGCAAGAGAACCAATCTGATAAGTCTAGGTTTAACGTCTTTCTTCTCCATGAGGTACTTAATAGCAGCATCATGAGTGTGAATAGTGACTTTGGAATCAACTATGTAAGACCTGAACTTTTCACATACAAACACGACTGCTAAAAATTCCTTCTTCGTAGTAGCATAGTTTCTTTGGGCACTGTCTAGAGTTTTACTAGCGTAGTGAATAACATTCAACTTCTTATCGACTCTTTGCCCTAGAACAACACCAACAACATAATCACTAGCATCACAGATGATCTCAAAAGGTAAGTTCCAATCAGGTGGTTGGACAATAGGTGCAGTTATCAAAGCCCTCTTAAGTATTTCGAAGGCTTCCTCACAATCATCGTCAAAGACAAAAGGAATATCCTTCTGCAAGAGATTGGTAAGAGGCGCAGAAATCTTAGAGAAGTCTTTGATGAACCTTCTATAGAAACCAACATGACCAAGGAAACTTCTTATACCTTTGATATCTGTGGGGTATGGCATTTTCTCGATTGCATCAACCTTAGCCTTATCGACTTCAATACCTCTTTCAGAAATTTTATGTCCTAGGACGATGACTTCATTAACCATAAAGTGGCACTTCTCCCAATTCAAGACAAGATTGGTGTCTTTACATCTCCGCAAGACTCGATCAAGGTTGCTGAGGCAATCATCAAAAGAAGACCCGTAAACGGAAAAGTCATCCATGAAAACCTCAACAATCTTTTCACAAAAGTCAGAGAATATAGCCATCATACATCTTTGAAAGGTGGCAGGTGCATTACATAAGCCAAAAGGCATGTGTCTATAGGCAAAGGTACTGAAAGGGCAGGTGAAAGTGGTATTCTCCTGATCAGATTGTGCAACTCGTATTTGGGAGAAACCAGAATAACCGTCTAGAAAGCAGAAGTGCGTGTGTTTAGACAACCTTTCTAGCATTTGGTCGATAAAAGGCAAAGGGTAATGATCTTTCCTAGTGTCTTTATTCAATTTCCTAAAATCGATCACCATCCTATAGCCTGTAATAATCCTTTGTGGGATCAATTCATCCTTATCATTATGGACAACCGTAATGCCTCCCTTCTTAGGGACGCAATGCACCGGACTCACCCAATCACTATGAGCAACAGGATAGATGATACCTGCTTCCAGGAGCTTTAGTATTTCTTTTCTCACCACTGCTTTCATCTTAGGATTCAATCTCCTTTGATGATCAACAACTGGTTTGAAATCAGGATCAGTTTTAATCTTGTGCTGGCATAGAGTGGGACTAATGCCCTTAAGATCATGAAGAGTATATCCAATAGCATCACGGTGCTTCCTCAGAGTTTTTAGTAACTTATTTTCTTCATGCTCCGAGAGGCTAGCACTAATAATGACAGGATATATCTCCTTTTCATCAAGATAGGCATACTTCAGAGTATCAGACAACTGTTTAAGCTCGAACACAGGATCACCCTTTGGTGGAGGTGGATCCACAAGCAGTTCAACAGGCTAGTTATTCTTAAGGATAGGATATTTTTCTAAGACAACTCTATCTATCTCATCCCTTTCATCCATATGCATATCATTTTCATGCTCAAGCAAGTATTGCTCTAAGGGATCAGTAGGAGGCACAACAATAGAAGCTAAGGCAATAGTTTCATCCCTACTAGGCAACTCCTTTTCATGAGGTTATCTACCAAACTTAGAGAAATTGAACTCATGTGACACACCTTCAAAGCCAACAGTGACAGTTTGCTTCTCACAATCAATATGAGCATTGACAGTATTGAGAAAAGGTATGCCAAAAATGATGGGACAAAAGCTATCTTGTGCAGTAGCAAGAACGAGGAAATCAGCAAGATACTTAATTTTACCACACAAGACTTCAACATCCCTAACAATTCCCACAGGGCACATAGTATCTCTATTGGCAAGCTGAATAGTGACATCAATAGGCATTATCCCAAGAGGTGCAATCTCATCTTTGATTTCATCGTATAAGGATTGATGTATTGCACTAACACTAGCACCCACGTCACATAAACCATGATAACAATGATCTCCTATCTTAACAGAGACAAAATGCATGCCAACAACAGGCCTATGTTTGTCTCTAGCGTGAGGTTTAGCAATTCTAGCAGCATCTTCACAGAAGTGAATATTATGTCCCTCAACATCGTCGGACAGAAGATCTTTGATAATAGCAATGCTAGGTTCAACTATAATTTGCTCAGGGGGTGTAGGTGTTCTAATATAGCCTCTACCTATCAGAGTTGAAGCTTTAGAATGATCCTTTATCCTAACAGGGAAAGGTGGTTTCTCAATGTAAGCACTGGGAACAACATGATCATTATAGGCAATGACTTTCTCTTCAACTGGAGTGGGTTTAACTATATTGAATTCTGAAGGACGATGATACTTAAACCACTTCTCTTTGGGGAGATCAATATGAGCAGCAAAGGATTCACACAATGAAGCTACTATCTCAGAGTCAAGTCCATACTTAGCGCTAAAATCACTAAAGGTATTTGTCTCAACAAAGGATTTAACGCAATCCAACGTGAAATTCATACCTAAATCCTTACCTTCTTCAAGCTCCCAATCTTCAGAGTTGCATTTAATTCTCTCCAATAAATTCCATTTGAAGTCAATATCTCTCTTCATAAAAGAACCGGTACAAGAAGTGTCAAGCATGGTGTGATCATCATGAGAAAGCCGAGCATAGAAGTTCTGAATCATAATTTGTCTCGAGATCTCATGATTGGGGCATGAATATAGCATTGATTTATGCCTCCCCCATGCTTGAGCGATGCTTTCTCTGTCACGAGGCCAAAGATTATAAATATAATTCCGATCACCATGTACTAAATGCATAGGATAAAACTTTTGATGAAATTCCAATTCCAACCGATTGTAGTCCCATGATCCAGTGTCATCACATAGCCTATACCATGTCAACGCTTTATCCTTCAAAGATAAAGGAAAGACCCTCTTCTTGACCTCATCCTCGGGCAAACCTGCAAGCTTAAATAAACCACAAACTTCATCTACGTAGATTAGATGCAAGTCTAGATGTGATGTTCCATCTCTTGTAAAAGGATTAGCTAGCAGTTTCTCAAGCATACCTGAAGGAAATTCAAAGAAAATATTTTCAGTAGGTGCAGCAGGTTGAGGAGCAACTCTTTGTGCTTCCGTTGGACGTGAATATACCCCGAACAAGCCCCTCAAAGGATTAGTATCCATATTGACAAGTGACAATAAATTTGAACACACTATATGAATGTTTCCTTACCAAGTTCCACTTACCAAAGGCGCTTCACTCCCCGACAACGGCGCCAGAAAAGAGTCTTGATGACCCACAAGTATAGGGGATCAATCGTAGTCCTTTCAATAAGTAAGAGTGTCGAACCCAACGAGGAGCAGAAGGATTTGACAAGTGGTTTTCAGCAAGGTAAAATCTACACGCACTGAAATTGTCGGTAACAAGTGATTGTGTGGTGAGATGAGTCGTAGCAAGCAACAAGTAATAAAAGTAGTAACAGTGCAGCAAAGTGTCCCAATCCCTTTTCTAGCAAGGGACAAGCCTGGACAAAGTCTTATAGGAGGAAAAACCCTCCCGACGACACACGGAAATTTCTGTCATGCTAGTTTCATCATGTTCATATGATTCACGTTCGTTACTTTGATAGTTTGATATGTGGGTGGACCGGCGTTTGGGTACCGCCCTTACCTGGACAAGCATCCCACTTATGATTAACCCCTCTCGCAAGCATCCGCAACTACGAAAGAAGAATTAAGACAAAGTCTAACCATAGCATTAAACTAGTGGATCGAAATCAACCCCTAACGAAGTAACGCATAAACTAGGGTTTAAGCTTATGTCACTCTAGCAACCCATCATCTACTTACTACTTCCCAATGCCTTCCTCTAGGCCCAAATAATGGTGAATTGTTATGTAGTCGATGTTCACATAACACCACTAGAGGAAAAACAACATACAACACATCAAAATATCGAACGAATACCAAATTCACATGACTACTATTAGCATGACTTATCCCATGTCCTCAGGAACAAAAGTAACTACTCACAAAGCATAATCATATTCATGACCAGAGAGGTAATGAGTAGCAGCAAGGATCTGAACATAAACTCTTCCACCAAGTAATCCAACTAGCATCAACTACAAAGAGTAATCAACACTACTAGCAACCTTAAAAGTACCAATCGGAGTCGCGAGACGGAGATTGGTTACAAGTGATGAACTAGGGTTTGGAGATGAGATGGTGCTGATGAAGATGTTTATGGTGACGAGTCCCCTCCGATGAGAGGAGTGTTGGTGATGACGATGCCGACGATTTCCCCCTCCAAGAGGGAAGTTTCCCCGGCAGGATCGTTCTGCCGGAGCTCTAGATTGGTTTTTCTCAAGTTCCGCCTCGTGGCGGCGGCGAAACCACGAAAAAGCTCCTCCTTGATTTTTTTTCCTGGACGAAACCCTTCATATAGCAAAAGAGGGGGCCAATGGGCCAGTTGGTTGCCCATAAGACCTCATTGTGCGGCCTGGGGGGTGGCCGCGCCGTGCAGGCTTGTGGGCATCCCTTGGCGCCCCTCTGTCACTTCTTCGGCCCCGTATTTTTGATAAATCAGGAAAAAAATCCTCGTTGATTTTACGGCGTTTGGAGTTGCGCAGAATAGGTATCTCAACTTTGCTCCACTTTTAGACCAGAATTCCAGTTGCCGGCATTCTCCCTCTTCATGTAAACCTTGCAAAATAAGAGAGAAAAGGCATAAGAATTGTACCATGAAGTGAAATAATAGCCAAAGAAGCGATAAATATCAACATGAAATCATGATGCAAAATGGACATATCATGAGGCCATCCCAATAAGGCTTTTTCGGCCAAAGCAATAATAAAGAAGGACAAAAAAGAAGGAGGTGGACAAGATAGGAACGAGTCCTCCACCAAACCAAATTGGAGGAGGACTCCTCCCTCCTTGCCTCGCCCGAAGCTCCTCCTTGGAGTAAGAGGCAAGCCAACCACCCCTTGGTTCCTCCTATATATAGTGGATGGTTTTAGGGTTTTTTCAACTCAAGCCTTTGTGCAGCCCTCTCTCCTTCCACTACTTTGTGACACCTCGTATCTAGATCGATACGGCACAACGAAGCCCTGCCGGAGTAGCTCCACCATCATCACCGCCACACCGCCGTGCTGATGGAGAATTCAGCTACCACGTCGTCTCTCTTGCTGCATCAAGAAGGCGGAGATCGTCGTCGAGTTGTACATGTGCTGAACGCGGAGGTGTCGTCCGTTCGGCGCTAGATCGGGATGGATCGTGGGACGGCGGCAATTTGGATCGCGAAGACGTTCCACTACATCAACCGTGTTTCTTAATGCTTCCCGCTTAGCGACCTACAAGGGTATGTGGATTCGATCTCCCTCTCGTAGATGATCATCACCATGATAGGTCTTCGTTTGCGTAGGAAAGTTTTTGTTTCCCATGCAACGTTCCCCAACAGTGGCATCATGAGCTAGGTGATATCTCGAGTAGAACACAAAAGAGTTTGTGGGCTTTGATGTTCAATTTGCTACCCTCCTTAGTCTTTTCTTGATTCGGCGGTATTGTTGGATTGAAGCGGCCCGGACCAACTTTACTCGTACGCTTACGAGAGACCGATTTCATCGACTGACATGGAACTTGTTGCATAAATATGACTCGCGGGTGTCTGTTTCTTCAACTTTAGTTGAATCGGATTTGACCGAGGCGGTCCTTGGAGAAGGTTAAATAGCAATTTTCATATCACTGTTGTGGCTTTGTGTAAGTAAGATGCGATCATACTAGATACCCATAGCAGCCACGTAAAACATGCAACAACAAATTAGAGGACGTCTAACTTGTTTTTGCAGGGTACGCATGTGATGTTATATGGCCAAAGACATCACATGATATATTGGATGTATGAGATGATCATGTTGTAATAGTTAAATATCGACTTGCACGTCGATGCTATGGCAACCGGCATGAGCCATAGGGTTGTCTTCAAACTAACGTTTGTGCTTGCAGATGCTTTTTCTATTTCGCTAGGTGGTAGCTTTAGTAGTCATAGCATAGATAGCGTGACAACCTCGATGGCGGCACGATGATGGAGATCAAGGTGCGGTGCCGGTGACGATGGAGATCATGTCGGTGCTTTGGTGATGGAGATCAAGAAGCACAAGTTGATGGCCATATCATGTCACTTATGATTTGCATGTGATGTTAATCCTTTTATGCACCTTATTTTTCTTAGAACGACGGTAGCATTATAAGGCGATCCCTCACTAAAATTTCAAGATAAAATTGTGTTCTCCCCGACTGTGCACCGTTGCGACAGTTCGTCGTTTCGAGACACCATGTGATGATCGGGTGTGATAGACTCAACGTTCACATACAACGGGTCCAAAACAGTTGCACACATGGAACACTCGAGTTAAACTTGACGAGCTTAACATGTACATACATGGCCTCAGAACACAAGAGACCAAAAGGTCGAGCAGGAATCATATAGTTGATATGATCAACATGGAGATGTTCACCACTGAAACTATACTCAACTCACATGATGATCGGACTTGAGTTAGTGAATTTGGATCACGCGACACTCAAATGACTAGAAGGATGTATATTTGAGTGGGAGTTTATTAGTAATATGATTAGCTAAACTCAATTGTCTTGAACATAGTCTAAGTAATCTTTGCAAAATTTTATGTTGTAGATCAATGGCTCGCGTAGTAGCAACCCTGAATTTTAATACGTTCCTAGAGAAAGCTAAACTGAAAGATGATGGAAGCAACTTTGTTGACTGGGCTCGAAATCTAAGGCTTATCCTCCAAGCTGGCCAAAAGCAATATGAGCTTGATGTTGCTCTAGGTGATGCACCACCCGCTACAGCAACCCATGATGTTTTGAACGCTTGGCAAGCGCGTAAGGGTGACTACTCACTAGTTAAATGTGCAGTTTTGTATGGCTCAGAACCAGGACTTCAAAGACGTTTTGAACGTCATGGAGCATATGAGATGTTCCAGGAGTTGAAGTTTATATTTGAGAAGAATTCCCGGATCGAGAGGTATCAGACCTCCGATAAGTTCTATGCTTGCAAAATGGAGGAGAATTCGTGTGTAAGTGAACACGTGCTTAGAATGTCTGGGTACTCTAACCGTCTAGTTGAGCTGGGGATTGAACTCCCGCAAGAAGCTATCACTGACAGCATTGTTTAGTCACTACCACCTAGCTATAAGAGCTTCGTGTTGAACTATAACATGCAAGGAATGAATAAGTCACCCGACGAGTTATTTGCGATGTTGAAAGTCGCTGAGTAAGAAATCGAGAAAGAGCATTGATACGTCTCCAACGTATCTATATTTTTTTTATGGTTCCATGCTATTATCTTGTCAACTTTGGATGTTTTGTATGCATGAACATGCTATTTTATATCATTTTTGGGACTAACCTATTAACTCAGTGCCAAGTGCGAGTTCCTGGTTTTTCCGTGTTTTTGACCTTTTTCAGAGGAGAATATTAAACAGAGTCCAAACGGAATAAAACATGTGGAATGATTTTTTCCGTAACAGAAGATACGCAGGGAACTTGAGAACCAAGGCAAAGGACCCCGGGGGAAGTCACAAGCCCCCTACCCACGGCCTGGGGGCGCCTAGCAGGCTTGTGGGCCCCCCGTGGCTCCTTTGCCCTACTTCTTCCGCCTATAAATTCTCCAAAAATCGAAAACTGCGAGAGAGAGCCACAAAAATACTTTTCCACCCCGCAAGCTTCTGTCTTCGCAAGATCCCATCTGGGGCACGTTCTGGTGCCCTGCCGGAGGGGGGATTCGGTCACAGAGGGCTTCTTCATGAACACCATTGCCTCTCCGATGATGCGTGAGTAGTTCACCACAGACCTTCGGGTCCATAGCTAGTAGCTAGATGGCTTCTTCTCTCTCTTGGATCTTCAATACAAAGTTCTCCATGATCTTCATGGAGATCTATCCGATGTAATCTTCTTTTGCGGTGTGTTTGTCGAGATCCGATGAATTGTGGATTTATGATCAGATTATCTATAAATATTATTTGAGTCTCCTCTGATCTCTTATATGCATGATTTCGTATCCTTGTTATTCTCTTCGAGTTGTGTGTTTCGTTTGGCCAACTTGATCTATAATTCATGCAATGGGAGAAGTGCTTGGTTTTGGGTTCATACCGTGCGGTGTCCTCACCCAGTGACAGAAGGTGTAGCGAGGCACGCATCATGTTGTTGCCATCAAGGGTAAAAAGATGGGGGTTTATATCTATTGCATGAATTTATCCCTCTACATCATGTCATCTTGCTTAAGGCGTTACTCCGTTTGTTATGAACTTAATACACTAGATGCATGCTGGATAGCGGTCGATGTGTGGAGTAATAGTAGTAGATGCAGAAAGTATCAGTCTACTTGTCTCGGACGTGATGCCTATATGTATGATCATTGCCTTAGATATCATCATGACTTTGCGCGGTTCTATCAATTGCTCGACACTAATTCGTTCACCCACCGTAATACTTGCTATCAAGAGAGAAGCCTCTAGTGAACACTATGGCCCCCGGGTGTACTTCACATCATATTTTTAGCTCTACACTTTTACTTTGTTGCACTTTCCACCTTCAGATCTCACCTTGAAATTAATCGTGAAGGGATTGACAACCCCTTTATAGCGTCGGGTGCAAGTTTGTTTGTTTTTGCGCACGTACATTGGAGACTTGTCTTGATACTCCTATTCGATTGATACCTTGGTTCTCAAACTGAGGTAAATACTTACTGCTACTGTGCTGCATCACCCTTTCCTCTTCAAGGGAAAAACCAACGCAAGCTCAAGAGGCAGCAAGATGGCGTCGTTGCCGGGAAGGATCAACTCAAGAATAGTCTCCCGTCAACGTGCCAATTTCTGGTGCCGTTGCCAGGGAGGATCAAGTCAAGAATAGTCTCCCGTCAACGTGCCAATTTATGGCGCCGTTGCCGGGGAGTATTCAAAGTGAAGCATATCCAAGTAACTATCGCAAACTCATCTCTTGAATTTACATTATTTTCCTTTTGCCTCTCGTTTTCCTCTCCCCCACTTTTGAAAAAAACAAAATTTACAAAAACATTTGCCTTTTTCGTTTGCCCTTTTCTTTCGCTTGCTTTCTGTTTGCTTGCGTGGGATAGTCTACCTATCCTTATGGCTAGTCCTATCGCTTTGAACTATACTCCCGAGAGCGAAGTTCTTAATTTCAAACAAAATGAGGGAGAAAACTTAAAGGATGATTGGTATAGGATTTGCAATGCTCAGAATAGATCTACTCGTAAGCAATCTACTACCTCTTCTGCTACGCAACTTTTATGTGGGTATTTCCCCTTGGAATAGGTATGTTCTTGACACAATCGTAGGCGGAAATTTCTTGGGTAGCCATTCCGTTGATTCTTGCGGTGCCTTAATAAATTTGGTAGGCTCACCCCCACTCATGGTTAATGGAACTACCTTAACTTTGGAATATGTGATGCGTAGGCTCGATATCATTGAAAATAAAGTTGCTATGATTGAACTCATTGAAAATTTGGATTAAAAGATCCACAATCAAATCACTCAGTATGGATCCAAGGTGGGAATGACTTTGAAAAATTTAAAGGAGAGGGAACCCATAGTTAACGAAAAACTAGGTCATGATTCCGCTAGAATTGGCAAACTAGAGGATGTTATAACCAACTTGGGTTCCGCTTTTGCCGCTGTTCAGAACACTCCAAATTTTGCCCACAATAAGGCCACCAAGTTTGTTTTTGTTCCTAAAAACAGTGGTGAACCATCTAGTAAGAGATATGAAGATCTTAAAATGTTGAGTGTTCACCCTACTTATGGTTTGAGCACCAAAGACGATGATACTTGATTCTATCGCCTTATGCCTAGCTAAGGGCGTTAAACAATAGCGCTTGTTGGGAGGCAACCCAATGAATTTATCTTTGATTTTTTTGCTTTCTGTTTTGTTGTGTCCACGCCATCATAATTCTGTTATGATTGTGTTTTTTGTGTTTGTGCCAAGTAAAACCTTTATGACTAGTTTTGGTGATGGTTGTTTGATCATGTTGAAAAAGACAGAAACTTTTTGCTCACGAAATTATTTTTAATTTCTATCCAGAAAGATCTTTTGAGTTGATTCTTTTTTCTGCTGGTTGATATGCAAATTCCCTAATTTCATAATTTTTCAGAATTTTTGAGATACCATAAGTATACGAAGTATACAGATTGCTACAGACTGGTCTGTTTTTGACACATTCTGTTTTTGTTGTGTTGATTGCTTATTTTGATGAAACTATGGATAGTATCGGGGGGGGGGGGGGGTGGGGGGGTACTAGCCATGGAATAGTGAGAATACAGTAATCTAACATCAATCTAAATATAAATCAAGTTTACTACAGTAACTAAAGAGTTGGTAGTTTGTTTTCTTATGCTAATGATATCACGAGTTTCTGTTTAAGTTTTGTGTTGTGCAGTTTTCAAGTTTTGGGCGATGTTCTCATGGACAATGGGATAAAGAGTGGAAATAGCTCAAGCTTGGGTATGCCCAAAGCATCCCAAGCCAGATTCAAGGACACCAAAAAACCTAAGCTTGGGGATGCCCCGGGAAGGCATCCCCTCGTTCGTCTTCAATCCATGGTAACGTTACTCGGAGCTATATTTTTATTCACCGCATGATATGTGTGTTTCTTGGAGCGTCATGTATTGTAGGAGTCTTTTCTTTTTGTTTTGTCGCAGCCATCCTTGCTGCACACCTTTTTGAGAGAGACATGCACTCATCGTGAATTTGCTAGAATACTCATTGAGCTTCACTTATATCTTTTGAGCTAGATAACTTTGCTCTAGTGCTTCACTTAGATCTTTCTAGAGCATGGCGGTGTCATATTTTGAAGAAATAAAAACTCTCTATCTTCACTTATATATTTTTGAGAGTGCTCTCTATAAGTAACTTGGTAATTGGCTTGTGCTATGAAAGTAGTGCTAAATATGATAGGCATCCAAAGAGGATATAATAAAAACTTCCATATTCAAGTGCATTGATTAGTAAGAGAAGTTTGATTCCTCACAACTAGTTTTGAGATATGGATTTGGTAATATTAGAGTTATGTTAGTAGGGTGTCGTGAATCTAGAAATACTTGCGTTGAAGTTAGTGATTCCCGTAGCATGCACGTATGGTGAACCGCTATGTTAGGAAGTCGGAGCATAATTGATTTATTGATTGTCAGCCTTTGTGTGGCGGTCGGAATCGCGCGATGGTTAACACCTACCAACCCTTACCCTAGGAGTATGCGTTTAGCACTTTGTTTCGATTAGTAATAAAACTTTCACAATAAGTATATGAGTTCTTCATGACTAATGTGAGTCCATGGTATAGATGCACTTTCACCTTCCACCATTGCTAGCTTCTCTAGTGCCGCGCAACTTTCGCCGGTGCACAAACCCACCATATACCTTCCTCAAAAACGCCACCATACTTACCTATTATGGCATTTTCATAGCCATTCCGAGATATATTGCCATGCAACTTCCACCGTTCCGTCTCATGACTTGTGTCGTCACTTTCATATTGCCATTACATGATCGTAAGATAGCTAGCGAGATGTTTCAACGTCATACGCTAAGCTAGATCGTTGCACATCCCGGTACACTGCCGGAGGCATTTCCTATAGAGTCATCATTGTTCTAAGCATTGAGCTGTGAGTAAATAAAAGTGTGATGATCATCATTATTAGAGCATTGTCCCATGTGAGGAAATAAAAAAAAAGAGGCCAAAGATGCCCATCAAAAAAATGAGAAGAGGCCAAAGAGACCAAACAAAAAAAGAGAGATAAAGAGAGAAGGGGCAATGCTACTATCCTTTTCCACGCTTGTGCTTCAAAATAGCACCATGTTCTTCATGATAGAGAGTCTCTTGTTTTGACACTTCCATATACTAGTGGGAATCTTCATTATATAACTTGGCTTGTATATTCCAATGATGGGTTCCTCAAAATTGCCCTAGGTCTTCGTGAGCAAGCAAGTTGGGTGTACACCCACAAGTTATCCTTTTGAGCTTTCACACGCTTATTGCTCTAAGTGCATCCGTTGCATGGTAATCCCTACTCATTCACATTGATATCTATTGATGGGCATCTCCATAGCCCGTTGATACGCCGAGTCGATGTGACCATATCCTCCTTTTTGCCTCACAACCTCCACCACACTCTATTTCACCTATAGTGCTATATCCATGGCTTACGCTCATGTATTGCATGAGAGTTGAAAAAGTTTGAGGAAGTAAGAGTGCGAAAACAATTACTTGGCCAATACCGGGGTTCTGCATGATTTAAATTCGTTGTGTGGGGATGATGGAGCATAGCCAGACTATATGATTTTGTAGGGATAACTTTCTTTGGACTTGTTATTTTAAAAGTTCATGATCACTTTGCTAGTATGTTTGAAGTATTATTGTTTTCATGTCAATAGTAAACTATTGTTTTGAATCTTACGGATCTGAACGTTCATGCCACAAGAAATAATTTACAAAGGAAAAATATGTTAGGTAGCATTCCACATCAAAAATTCAGTCTTTATCACTTCCCTACTCGAGGACGAGCATGAGTTAAGCTTGGGGATGCTTGATACGTCTCCAACGTATCTATAATTTTTGATGGTTCCATGCTATTATCTTGTCAACTTTGGATGTTTTGTATGCATGAACATTCTATTTTATATCTTTTTTGGGACTAACCTATTAACTCAGTGCCAAGTGCCAGTTTCTGTTTTTTCCGTGTTTTTGACCTTTTTCAAAGAAGAATATTAAACGGAGTCCAAATGGAATAAAACCCGTGGAATGATTTTTTCCATAATAGAAGATACGCAGGGGACTTGAAAACCAAGGCAAAGGACCTTGGGGGAGGTCACAAGCCCCCAAGCCGCGGCCTGGGGGCGCCTAGCAGGCTTGTGTTGCCCCCGTGGCTCCTTTGCCCTACTTCTTCCGCCTATAAATTCTCTAAAAGCCCAAAACCACCAGAGAGAGCCACGAAAATACTTTTCGGCCACCGCAAGCTTCTGTCTCCGAAGATCTCATCTGGGGACCGTTCTGGTGCCCTGCCGGAGGGGGATCCAGACACGGAGGGCTTATTCATAAACACCATTGCCTCTCCGATGATGCGTGAGTAGTTCACCATAGACCTTCGGGTCCATAGCTAGTAGCTAGATGGCTTCTTCTCTCTCTTGGATCTTCAATACAAAGTTCTCCATGATCTTCATGGAGATCTATCCGATGTAACCTTCTTTTGCGGTGTGTTTGTCGAGATTCGATGAATTGTGGATTTATGATCAGATCATCTATGAATATTATTTGAGTCTCCTCTGATCTCTTATATGCATGATTTCGTATCCTTGTAATTCTCTTCGAGTTGTGGGTTTCGTTTGGCCACTTTATCTATAATTCTTGCAATGGGAGAAGTGCTTGGTTTTGGGTTCATACCGTGCGGTGTCCTCACCTAGTGACAGAAGGGGTAGCAAGGCACGCATCGTGTTGTTGTCATCAAGGGTAAAAAGATGGGGCTTATATCTATTGCATGAATTTATCCCTCTACATCATGTTATCTTGCTTAAGGCGTTACTCTGTTTGTTATGAACTCAATACACTAGATGCATGTTGGATAGCGGTCGATGTGTGGAGTAATAGTAGTAGATGCAGACAGTATCGGTCTACTTGTCTCGGATGTGATGCATATATGTATGATCATTGCCTTAGATATCATCATGACTTTGCGCGATTCTATAAATTGCTCGACAGTAATTCGTTCACCCACCGTAATACTTGCTATCATGAGAGAAGCCTCTAGTGAACACTATGGCCCCCGGGTCTACTTCACACCTTATTTTCAGATCTACACTTTTACTTTGTTGCACTTTCCACCTTCAGATCTCACCTTGCAAATAACCGTGAAGGGATTGACAACCCCTTTATAGCGTTGGGTGCAAGTTTGTTTGTTTTTGCACAGGTACATTGGTGACTTGTCTTGATACTCCTACTGGATTGATACCTTGGTTCTCAAACTCAGGGAAATACTTACTACTACTGTGCTGCATCAACCTTTCCTCTTCAAGGGAAAAACCAACGCAAGCTCAAGAGGTAGCAAGCATCAAGTGTTGATGGTCAATAAGACCACTAGTTTCAAGAAAAACGGCAAAGGCAAGAAGGGTAACTCCAAGAAGAGTGGCAAAGTTGTTCCCCTCTGACGAAGAAACACAAGGCTGGACCTAAGGTGAAAAGTGAGTGCTATTATTGCAAGGGGACTAGTGAGTGGAAGCGCAACTGCCCCAAGTATCTAGCCGATAAGAAGGCGGCCAACGCCAAACAAGGTATATATGATATACATGTTATTGATGTGTACCTCACGAGCTCTCTTAGTAGTGCATGGGTATTTGATACCGGTTCTGTTTCTCACATTTTCAACTCAAAATAGGAACTATGGAATAAATGAAGGCTCGTGAAGGATGAAGTGTTGATGCGCGTGGGAAATGGTTCAAAGGTTGATGTGATCGTTGTCGGCACGGTCTCACTTCAGTTACCATTGGGATTAGTGATGAACTTCAATAACTGTAATTTAGTGCATGCGTTGAGCATGTACACTATATCTGGATCTTGTTCATTGCGAGACAGTTACTCATTTAAGTCAGAGAATAATGGTTGTTCTATTTATATGAGTAATATCTTTTATGGTCAAGCACCCAATGTGAGGGGTTTGTTTATATTGAATCTCGATTGTGATGACACACATATCCATAACATTGAGACCAAAAGATGTAGAGTTAACAATGATAGCGCCACTTTCTTGTGGGACTGCCGCTTAGGTCATATTGGTGTTAAGCGCATGAAGAAACTCCATGCTGATGGACTTTTGGAGTCACTTGATTTTGAATCACTTGACACATGTGAAGCATGTCTCATGGGCAAGATGACTAAGACTCCATTCTCTGGAACAATGGAGCGTACAAGTGACTTGTTGGAGATCATTCATACTGATGTGTGCGGACCAATGAGCATAGAGGCATGGCGGATATCATTATTTTCTCACCTTCACTGACGATTTGAGTAGGTATGGCTATATCTACTTGATGAAGCAAAAGTCTGTAACGTTCGAAAAGTTCAAACAATTTCAGAGTGAAGTTGAAAATCATCATAGCAAAAAGATCAAGTTCCTATGATCTGATCGAGGAGGTGAATATCCGAGTTACGAGTTTGGTGCTCACTTGAGACTGATACGTCCATTTTGCATCATGTTTTCATGTTGATATTTATCGCTTCTTTGGCTGTTATTTCACTTCACGGTACAATTTTTATGCCTTTCCTCTCTTATTTTGCAAAGTTTACATGAAGAGGGAGAATGCCGGCAACTGGAATTCTGGCCTGAAAGTGGAGCAAAGTTGAGATACCTATTCTGCGCAACTCCAAACGCCGTAAAAATAAACGAGGATTTTTTTCCCGATTTATCAAAAATACTAGGCCGAAGAAGTGCCAGAGGGGCACCACGGGGTGCCCACAAGCCTGCACGGCGCGACCCCCCCCCCCCCCCAGGCCGCGCCATGAGGGCTTGTGGGCAGCCTGCTGGCCCACTTGCCCCCCTCTTTTGCTATATGAAGGGTTTCGTCTAGGAAAAAATCAAGGAGGAGCTTTTTCGTGGTTTCGCCGCCGCCACGAGGCGGAACTTGAGCAGAACCAATCTAGAGCTCCGGCAGGACGATCCTGCCGGGGAAACTCCCTCCCGGAGGGGGAAATCGCCGCCATCGTCATCACCAACACTCCTCTCATCGGAGGGGACTCGTCACCATCAACATCTTCATCAACACCATCTCATCTCCAAACCCTAGTTCATCACTTGTAACCAATCTCCGTCTCGCGACTAAGATTGGTACTTGTAAGGTTGCTAGTAGTGTTGATTACTCTTTGTTGTTGATGCTAGTTGGATTACTTGGTGGAAGAGTTTATGTTCAGATCCTTGATGCTACTCATTACCTCTCTGGTCATGAATATGATTATGCTTTGTGATTAGTTACTTTTGTTCCTGAGGACGTGGGATAAGTCATGCTAATAGTAGTCATGTGAATTTGGTATTCGTTCGGTAATTTGATATGTTGTATGTTGTTTTTCCTCTAGTGGTGTTATGTGAACGTCGAATACATAACACTTCACCATTATTTGGGCCTAGAGGTAGGCATTGGGAAGTAGTGAGTAGATGATGGGTTGCTAGAGTGACACAAGTTTAAATCCTAGTTTATGTGTTGCTCCGTAAGGGGCTGATTTGGATCCACTAGTTTAATGCTATGGTTAGACTTTGTCTTAATTCTTCTTTCATAGTTACGGAAGCTTGCGAGAGGGGTTAATCATAAGTGGGATGCTTCTCCAAGTAAGGGCAGTACCCAAGCACCGGTCCACCCACATATCAAACTATCAAAGTAACGAACGCGAATCATATGAACATGATGAAACTAGCATGACAAAAATTCCTGTGTGTCCTCGGGAGCATTTTTCCTCCTATAAGACTTTGTCCAGGCTTGTCCCTTGCTACAAAAGGGATTGGGCCACTTTGCTGCACCGTTGCTACTTTTGTTACTTGTTGCTTGCTACGAATCATCTCACCACACAATCACTTGCTACCGACAATTCAGTGCTTGCAGATTTTTCCTTGCTGAAAACCACTTGTCAGATCCTTCTGCTCCTCGTTGGGTTTGAGACTCTTACTTATCGAAAGGACTACGATTAATCCCCTATACTTGTGGGTCATCAAGACTCTTTTCTGGCGCCGTTGCGGGGGAGTGAAGCGCCTTTGGTAAGTGGAACTTGGTAAGGAAACATTCATATAGTGTGCTGAAATTTATTGTCACTTGTCACTATGGATACTAATCCTTTGAGGGGCTTGTTCAGGGTATCTTCACCTCGAACGGAAGCACAAATAGTTGCTCCTCAACCTGTGGCACCTACTGAAAATATTTTCTTTGAATTTCCTTCGGGTATGCTTGAGAAAACGCTGCCTAATCCTTTTACAGAAGATGGAACATCGCATCCAGACTTGCATCTAATCTTTGTAGATGAAGTTTGTGGTTTATTTAAGCTTGCAGGTGTGCCCGCGGATGAGGTCAAGAAGAAGGTCTTTCCTTTATCTTTGAAGGATAAGGTGTTGACATGGTATAGGCTATGTGATGATACTGGATCATGGGACTACAATCGGTTGAAATTGGAATTTCATCAAAAGTTTTATCCTATGCATTTAGTACATCGTGATCGGAATTATATTTATAATTTTTTGCCTCGTGATAGAGAAAGTATTGCTCAAGCTTGGGGGAGGCTTAAATCAATGCTATATTCATGCCCCAATCATGAGCTCTCGAGAGAAATTATCATTCAGAACTTCTATGCTCGGCTTTCTCATGATGATCGCACCATGCTTGACACTTCTAGTAACGGTTCTTTTATGAAGAGAGATATTGACTTCAAATGGAATTTATTGGAGAGAATTAAATGCAAATCTGAAGATTGGGAGCTTGAAGAAGGTAAGGAGTCAGGTATGAATTTCACGTTTGATTGCGTTAAATCCTTTGTTGAGACAAATACCTTTAGTGATTTTAGCACTAAGTATGGAGTCGACTATGAGATAGTAGCTACATTGTGTGAATCCTTTGCCGCTCATATTGATCTCTCCAGAGAGAAGTGGTTTAAATATCATCCTCCTTTAGAAGTCAATGTAGTTAAACCCACTCCAGTTGAAGAGAAAGTCATTGCCTATAATGATCTTGTTGTTCCCAGTGCTTACATTGAGGAACCACCTTTCCCTATTAGGATAAAGGATCATTATAAAGCTTTAACTGTGATACGTAGAGGCTATATTAGAACGCATACACCCCCTAAGCAAACTAGAGTTGAACCTAGTATTGTTATTATCAAAGATCTTCTGTCTGAAGAAGTTGAGGGACATAATATTCACTTCTGTGAAGATCCTGCTAGAATTGCTAAACCTCACGCTAGAGACAAACATAGGCCTGTTGTTGGCATGCCTGTGATTTCTGTTAAGATAGGAGATCATTGTTACCATGGCTTATGTGACGTGGGTGCTAGTGTTAGTGGAATACCTCAATCCTTATATAATGAAATCAAAGATGAGATTGCACCTGTTGAGATAGAGCCCATTGATGTCACTATTCATCTTGCCAATAGAGATACTATATGTCGTGTGGGAATTGTTAGGGATGTTGAAGTCTTGTGTGGTAAAACGAAGTATCCTGCTGATTTCCTCGTTCTTGCTACTGCACAAGATAGATTTTGTCCCATCATATTTGGTAGACCTTTTCTCAATACTGTCAATGCTCACATTGATTCTGAGAAGCAAACTGTCACTGTTGGCTTTGAAGGTGTGTCACATGAGTTTAACTTATCCAAGTTTGGTAGACAACCTCATGAAAAGGAGTTTCCTAGTAAGGATGAAACTATTGCCTTAGCTTCTATTGTCGTGCCTCCTACTGATCCCTTAGAGCAATACTTGCTTGAGCACGAAAATGATATGCATATGGATGAAAGGGATGAGATAGATAGAGTTGTCTTAGAACATATCCTATCCTTAAGAATAACTTGCATGTTGAACTGCTTGGGGATCCACCCCCACCAAAGGGTGATCCTGTGTTCGAGCTTAAACAGTTGCCTGATACTCTTAAGTATGCATATCTTGATGAAAAAGAGATATATCATGTTATTATTAGTGCTAGCCTCTCAGAGCATGAAGAAAAGAAGTTATTAAAAACTGTGAGGAAGCACCGTGCTGCTATTGGATATACTCTTGATGAGCTTAAGGGCATTAGTCCTACCCTATGCCAGCACAAGATTAAAACCGATCCTGATTTCAAACCAGTTGCTGATCATCAAAGGAGATTAATTCCTAAGATGAAAGAAGTAGTGAGAAAAGAAATACTAAAGCTCCTGGAAGCAGGTATCATTTATCCTCTTGCTCACAGCGATTGGGTGAGTCCGGTACATTGCGTCCCTAAGAAGGGAGGCATTATCGTTGTCCCTAATGATAAGAATGAATTGATCCCACAGAGGATTATTACTGGCTATAGGATGGTGATCGATTTTAGGAAATTGAATAAAGCCACTAGGAAAGATCATTACCGTTTGCCTTTTATCGACCAAATGCTAGAAAGGTTGTCTAAACACACACACTTCTGCTTTCTAGACGGTTATTCTGGTTTCTCCCAAATACCAGTTGCACAATCTGATCAGGAGAAAACCACTTTCACCTGCCCTTTCGGTACCTTTGTTTATAGACGTATGCCTTTTGGCTTATCTAATGTACCTGCCACCTTTCAAAGATGTATGATGGCTATATTCTCTGACTTTTGTGAAAAGATTGTTGAGATTTTCATGGATGACTTCTCCATTTACGGGTCTTCTTTTGATGATTGCCTCAGCAACCTTGATCGAGTCTTGTAGAGATGTAAAGATACCAATCTTGTCTTGAATTGGGAGAAGTGCCACTTTATGGTTAATGAAGGCATCGTCTTAGAACATAAAATTTCTCAAAGAGGTATTGACGTTGATAAGGCCAAGGTTGATGCAATCGAGAAAATGCCATACCCCACATATATCAAAGGTATAAGAAGTTTCCTTGGTCATGTTGGTTTGTATAGAAGGTTCATCAAAGAATTCTCTAAGATTTCTAGTCCTCTTACCAATCTCTTGCAAAAGGATATTCCTTTTATCTTTGACGATGATTGTGAGGAAGCCTTCGAAATACTTAAGAGGGCTTTGATAACTGCACCTATTGTTCAACCACCTGATTGGAACTTACCTTTTGAGATCATGTGTGACGCTAGTGATTATGTTGTTGGTGCTGTTCCAGGGCAAAGAGTTGATAAGAAGTTGAATGTTATTCACTACGCTAGTAAAACTCTAGACAGTGCCCAAAGAAACTATGCCACTACGGAGAAGGACTTTTTAGCAGTCGTGTTTGCATGTGAAAAGTTCAGGTCTTACATAGTTGATTCCAAAGTCACTATTCACACTGATCACGCTGCTATTAAGTACCTCATGGAGAAGAAGGACGCTAAACCTAGACTTATCAGATGGGTTCTCTTGCTACAAGAATTTGATTTGCACGTTGTCGACAGAAAGGATGCTGATAACCCCGTAGCAGATAACTTGTCTAGGTTGGAGAACGTTCTTGATGACCCACAACCTATTGATGATAGCTTTCCCAATGAGCAACTGAATGTCAAGGTTGGAGAACGTTCTTGATGACCCACAACCTATTGATGATAGCTTTCCCAATGAGCAATTGAATGTCATCAATGCTTCATGTAGTGCACCATGGTATGCTGATTATGCAAACTATATCGTTGCCTAATATATACCACCTAGTTTCACGTACCAGCAAAACAAGAAATTCTTCTTTGACTTGAGACATTACTTTTGGGATGATCCTCACCTTTATAAGGAAGGAGTAGATGGTGTTATTAGACGTTGTGTACCTGAACATGAACAGGGACAGATCCTACAGAAGTGTCACTCCGAGGCCTACGGAGGACACATGCGGGAGATAGAACTGCACACAAGGTATTGCAATAAGGTTTCTATTGGCCCACTCTCTTCAAGGATGCCCGTAAGTTTGTCTTGTCTTGTGACGAATGTCAAAGAATAGGTAATATTAGCAAACGTCAGGAAATGCCTATGAACTATTCACTTGTCATTGAACCATTTGATGTTTGGGACTTTGATTATGTGGGACCTTTTCCAAAATCCAACGGGTATACTCATATCTTAGTTGTTGTTGATTAAATCACTAAGTGGGTAGAAGCTATCCCACTAGTAGTGCTGATCACAACACCTCTATCAAGATGCTGAAAGAAGTTATCTTCCCTAGATTTGGAATCCCTAGATATCTAATGACCGACGGTGGTTCACACTTCATCCATGGTGTTTTCCGTAAAACGCTTAGTAAGTACGATGTCAACGATAGAATTGCGTCTCCCTACCACCCTCAGTCCAGTGGACAAGTAGAGCTAAGCAATAGAGAGATTAAACTGATTCTGCAAAAGACTTTCAACATGTCTAGAAAGAATTGGTCTAAGAAGCTCGATGATGCACTGTGGGCTTATAGAACTGCCTATAAGAATCCCATGGGCATGTCTCCGTACAAAATGGTGTATGGGAAAGCATGTCACTTACCTCTTGAGCTAGAGCATAAAGCTTATTGGGCAATCAAAGAGCTCAACTTTGATTTCAAACTTGCCGGTGAGAAGAGGTTATTTGACATTAGCTCGCTTGATGAGTGGAGAACTCAGGCATATGAGAATGCCAAGCTGTTCAAAGAGAAGGTTAAGAGGTGGCATGATAAGAGGATACAAAAGCGTGAGTTCAATGTAGGTGATTATGTCTTGCTATATAACTCTCGTTTAAGATTCTTTGCAGGCAAGCTTCCACTAAATGGGAAGGTCCCTATGTTGTTGAGGAAGTATATCGTTCCGGTGCTATCAAGATCAACAACACGGAAGGTAATTGTCCGAGAGTGGTAAATGGGTAGAGAATCAAGCATTATATCTCAGGTACTCCCATAAATGTTGAAAGCAATATCATCAATACCATAACTCCGGAAGAATACCTAAGGGATATTTATCAGCCTGTTTCAGACTCCGAAAACGAAGAGGTATGTGATTCGGTAAGAAAACAGAGTCCAAAACTTTTCCAGTAGGAAATTTTCTCCGTTTTGGAATATTTGAAAAATACAAAAATTGGAAGTAGTCCGGAAAGTGCGCGAGGAGGCGACAAGCCTGCACGGCGCGGGCCCACCCCCTAGCCGCGCCGTGAGGGCTTGTGGCCACCTCGTGTGCCTCCCGGACTCCATTTTCGTGCAGGGTACTCCTTCTGGTCTGGAAAAATTATTATATATACTCTCGTTTGGTCTGACCCTTGCATCACGCAGATCTCTTCTGTTTTTCGTTTCGAGCTTATTTTCTGCCGCACATCTAGGTCAAGATGTCTTCTCAGGATTAAGAGGGCGAGAGCTATGTGGCTGATTACCTTGCTAACCCCACGGTCTATGGGAACATGGATCCTTATGGCTAGACAACTGATGAGGAAGAAGATTATGATCCGAAGGGGAAGGAACAAACAAGTTCCGATGAAGAGGAGGCTCCTCTACCTCAACCTGGACACAGTCATGTGGAGTTGAAGAAGTCGAGCCTCCCTGACTCAAGGAAGAAGTCCAAGACATTGTTTATCCCTTCTCGTTTCTTGTAGGAGAGTAAGCAGGAATTATGCCAAAGGGTGTTGAAGCTTGAAGAGGAAAATTATGATCTGAGGGAGCAGAATTTTATGCTCAAGTGGAAATTGAACAAGCTCAAGACTTCTTCAACAACTCCACCATCACCACCAAAGGAAGACAACTGAGCATTGGTATGGGCAATCCCCTTGGCTTGTGCCAAGCTTGGGGGAGTTGCCCCGGTATCGTATCACCATCACATCTTTTGCCTTTACCTTTGTTTTAGTTTTCCTTTTCAGTTTTCTCTTTCTCTGGTAGATTAAAAGTCTTAGTGTTTTAGTCTTGATTTTTTGCTTTGTGTCACCCCCCCGATGTATTCTTGCTCGTGAGCCATATAATAAAGAGTGTCTTAGTTGAAGGGCTTTGCCTCTTGCCATGATCAAAAGAGTGAGAATAGAACAAGAGCATGAAAGATCATGTAATGATCTTATGGGAAGTGATGGCTTCACATATACAAAGAATGAGGATTGAAACTTGTTGAGGGTAGGAAAACGTAGACCTTGGTCATTGTTGCAATTAATAGGAAGTGATAAAGAAGGAGAGGTTCACATATAAATATATCATCTCTGACACCATCTATGATTGTGAACAGTCACTAAACTATTACATGCCTAGAAGTAGATGTTGGACAAGGAAGACAACATAATGAATTGTGTTTGCTTGGCTCTGAACAATGTTATATGATTAGATATCCCTTAGCATGTGACGATTGCTTCCACCTCATATTAGCCAAAACTCCCTCACTAAGTAGAGATACTACTTGTGCATCCATAATCCGTCAAACCAGTTTTGCCATGAGAGTCCACCATACCTACCTATGGATTGAATAAGATCCCTGAAGTAAGTTTTCATCGGTGCAAGCAATAAAAAATGCTATCTAATATGTATGATCTATTAGTGTGTGGAAAATAAGCTTTATACGAACCTGTGATGAGGAAGACATAAAATAGGCAATATAAAGTGACGTTCCTCCGCACTAAGAGGACACGCATCCAAACCTCAAAAGCGCATGACAACCTCTACTTCCCTCTGTGAAGGGCCTATCTTGTACCTTTACTTTTTGCCCTTGAAAGAGTCATGGTGATATTCACCAATTTCTTGTTTCGCCTTTGTCTTGGCTATCGTCATATGCTTGGGAAAGATCTATATTCATATGTCAACTTGGAGGTAAGTATTCATGAATTATTATTGTTGACATTACCCTTGAGGTAAGCACTTGGGAGGCAAAACTGTAAGCCCCTATCTTTCTCTGTGTCCAGCTAAAACTTTGACCTCATGAGTACCACGTGAGTTGTAGCAATTGTAGAGAATGAAAGAATGATTGAGTATGTGGATTTGCTTTACAAGCTCTTATTTGAGTCTTTCTGATGTTGTGATAAATTGCAATTGCTTCAATGACTAAAGGCTATGGGTTGTTACTTCTCGGTAAGGTTCTTGATCCATGCTTTACTTTGTGAAGGAATTATCACTTTAGCATGAGAGATTATATGTTGGTATTGCTGTTCTGATCTTGATCATGATGCATGCATGTTCGTATCTTGTTTTGTCGACACCTCTCTCCCTAAACATGTGGACATATTTATTGAGCTAGGCTTTCGCTTGAGGACAAGTGAGGTGTAAGCTTGGGGGAGTTGATACATCCATTTTGCATCATGTTTTCATGTTGATATTTATCGCTTCTTTGGTTGTTATTTCACTTCATGGTACAATTCTTATGCCTTTTCTCTCTTATTTTGCAAGGTTTACATGAAGAGGGAGAATGCCGGCAACTGGAATTCTGGCCTGAAAGTGGAGCAAAGTTGAGATACCTATTCTGTGCAACTCCAAACACCGTAAAAATCAACGAGGATTTTTCCCCGATTTATCAAAAATACTGGGTCGAAGAAGTGCCAAAGGGGTGCCAGGGGGTGCCCACAAGCCTGCACGGCGTGGCCACCCCCCAGGCCGCGCCATGAGGGCTTGTGGGCAGCCTGCTGGCCCACTTGCCCCCCTATTTTACTATATGAAGGGTTTTCTCCAGGAAAAAAATCAAAGAGGAGCTTTTTCGTGGTTTCGCTGCCGCCACGAGGCGGAACTTGAGCAGAACCAATCTAGAGCTCCTGCAGGACGATCCTGCCGGGGAAACTTCCCTCCCGGAGGGGGAAATCGTCGCCATCGTCATCACCAACACTCCTCTCATCGGAGGGGACTCGTCACCATCAACATCTTCATCAGCACCAAACCCTAGTTCATCACTTGTAACCAATCTCCGTCTCGCGACTCCGATTGGTACTTGTAAGGTTGCTAGTAGTGTTGATTACTCTTTGTAGTTGATGCTAGTTGGATTATTTGGTGGAAGGGTTTATGTTCAGATCCTTTATGCTACTCATTACCTCTCTGGTCATGAATATGATTATGCTTTGTGATTAGTTACTTTTGTTCCTGAGGACATGGGATAAGTCATGCTAATAGTAGTCATGTGAATTTGGTATTCGTTCGGTAATTTGATATGTTGTATGCTGTTTTTCCTCTAGTGGTGTTATGTGAACGTCGACTACATAAGACTTCACCATTATTTGGGCCTAGAGTAAGGCATTGGGAAGTAGTAAGTAGATGATTGGTTGCTAGAGTGACAGAAGCTTAAACCCTAGTTTATGCGTTGCTTCGTAAGGGGTTGATTTGGATCCACTAGTTTAATGCTATGGTTAGACTTTGTCTTAATTCTTCTTTCGTAGTTGTGGATGCTTGCGAGAGGGGTTAATCATAAGTGGGATGCTTGCGAGAGGGTTTAATCATAAGTGGGATGCTTGTCCAAGTAAGGGCAGTACCCAAGCACCGGTCCACCCACATATCAAACTATCAAAGTAACGAACGCGAATCATATGAACATGATGAAACTAGCATGACAGAAATTCCCGTGTGTCCTCGGGGGTGCTTTTCCTCCTACAAGACTTTGTGCAGGCTTGTCCCTTGCTACAAAAGGGATTGGGCCACTTTGTTGCACCATTGCTACTTTTGTTACTTGTTGCTTGCTACGAATCATCTCACCACACAATCACTTGTTACCGACAATTTCAGTGCTTGTAGATTTTTCCTTGCTGAAAACCACTTGTCAGATCCTTCTGCTCCTCGTTGGGTTCGACACTCTTACTTATCGAAAGGACTACGATTGATCCCCTATACTTGTGGGTTATCAGAGACTATGTGGAATTGTTTCACAGTTCACACCGCGTGGAACACCACAACGGAATGGTGTGTCCGAACGTCGTAACTGTACTTTATTATATATGGTGCGGTCTATGATGTCTTTGTTGGAAATATGCCCTAGAGGCAATGATAAATAGTTATTATTATATTTCCTGTTTAAAGATAATCGTTTATTATCCATGCTATAATTGTATTGAATGAAAACATAGATACATGTGTGGATACATAGACAAAACAATGTCCCTAGCAAGCCTATAGTTGGCTAGCCAGTTGATCAATGATAGTCAAGGTTTTTAACTATATGCAAGTGTTGTCGTTTATAACTGGATCACCTCATGAGGCGAATCATGTGATGGACTAGACCCAAACTATGAACGTAGCATATTGATCATGTCATTTTATTGCTACTGTTTTCTGTGTGTCAAGAATTTGTTCCTATGACCATGAGATCATATAACTCACTGGCACCATAGGAATACCTTGTGTGCATGAAACGTCGCAACGTAACTGGGTGACTATAAAGGTGCTCTACAGGTATGTCCGAAGGTGTCCGTTGAGTTAGTATGGATCAAGACTGGGATTTGTCACTCCGTGTGACGGAGAGGTATCTCGGGGCCCACTCGGTAATACAACATCACACACAAGCCTTGCAAGCAATGTGACTAAGTGTAAGTCACAGGATTAGGTATTACGGAATGAGTAAAGAGACTTGCCGGTAACGAGACTGAAATAGGTATACAGATACCGACGATCGAATCTCGGGCAAGTAACATACCGAAGGACAAAGGGAATGACATACGAGATTATATGAATCCTTGACACTGAGGTTCAACCGATAAGATCTTCGGAGAATATGTAGGATCCAATATGGGCATCCAGGTCCCGCTATTGGATATTGACCGAGGAGTGCCTTGGGGCATGTCTGCATAGTTCTCGAACCCACAGGGTTTGCACACTTAAGGTTCGATGATGTTTTAGTATAGTTGAGTTATATGTGTGGTTACCGAAAGTTGTTCGGAGTCCCGGATGAGATCACGGACTTCACGAGGTTTTCCGAAATGGTCCAGAAATGAGGATTGATATATATTCATTTGGTCACCGGAAAATTTCGGGCAATTCTGGCGGTGTACCGGGAGTGACGAATGGGTTCCGGGAGTTCATCGGGAGGGGACCACCCACCCGGGAGTGAGCCCAAGGCCCTAGGGTGGCGCCACAAGTATTTAGTGCGCTGGTGGAGTCAGCCCAAGGAGCCCATGGCACTACATAAGAAAATACCAAAAAGAAAATAAAAAGAAAAGGGAAAGAGGGAGGTGGGAAGGTAGAGGAGGACTCCTCCTTCCCAAACCGAATTGGAGGAGGAGCTCCTCCGTGGCGGCCGGCACACCCTTGAGGCCTTGTGCCTCAAGGCTAGCCCCTCCCCCTCCCTCCTATATATAGTGTTGGTTTAGGGCTTTTTGAGACACAACTTTGCCACGTGCAACTCTATCCTAAACCACACAGTTTCACCTCTAGATCGGATTTCTGCGGAGCTCGGGCGGAGCCCTGCAGGAGTAGATCATCACCACCACCGGAGCGTCGTCACGCTACTGGGGAGCTCATCTACTTCTCTATGTTGCTTGCTGGATCAAGAAGGCCGAGACCATCATCGAGTTGTACGTGTGCTGAACGCGGAGGTGCCGACCGTTCAGCGCTAGATCGGAACGGATCGTGGGACAGATCGCGGGACGGTTCGTGGGACGGTTCGACAGACGTGAAGACATTCCACTACATCAACCGCGTTTCTTAACGCTTCCCGTTGTGCGATCTACAAGGGTACGTAGATCCAAATCTCCACTCGTAGATGGACAACACCATGACAGGTTTTCGTGTGCGTAGGAAGTTTTTTGTTTCCCATGCAACATTCCCCAAAAGTGGCATCATGAGCTAGGTTCATGCGTAGATGTTATCTCGAGTAGAACACAAAAGGTTTTGTGGACGGTGATGTTCGATTTGCTGCCCTCCTTAGTCTTTTCTCAATTCGGCGGTATTGTTGGATTGAAGCGGCTTGGACCGACATAACTCGTACTCTTACGGAGACTGGTTTCATCGATTGACATGCAACCTCGTTGCATAAAGATGACTGGCGGGTGTCGGTTTCTCCAACTTTAGTTGAATTGGTTTTGACCGACGTGGTCCTTGGAGAGGTTAAATAGCAATTTGCACATCTCCATTGTGTTTTTTGCGTAAGTAAGATGCGATCATACTAGATACCCATAGCAGCCACGTAAAACATGCAACAACAAATGAGAGGACGTCTAACTTGTTTTTGCAGGATATGCTTGTGATATGATATGGCCAATGACGTGATGTGATATATTGGATGTATGAGATGATCATGTTTTAATAGTTAATATCGACTTGCACGTCGATGCTACGGCAACCGGCAGGAGCCATAGGGTTGTCTTTAAACTAACGTTTGTGTATGAAGATGCGTTTACTATAGTGCTAGGTTATAGATTTAGTAGTAATAGCATAGATAACACGACAACCTCGATGGCGACACGTTGATGGAAGATCATGGTGTGGCGCCGGTGACAAGAAGATCATGTCGGTGCTTTGGTGATGGAGACCAAGAAGCACAAGATGATGGCCATATCATCTCACTTATGAATTGCACGTGATGTTAATCCTTTTATGCACCTTATTTTGCTTAGAACGACAGTAGCATTATAAGGTGATCTCTCACTAAAAGTTCAAGACGAAATTCTGTTCTCCCTGACTGTGCACCGTTGCTACAGTTCGTCGCTTTGAGACACCACGTGATGATCGGGTGTGATAGACTCAACGTTCACATACAGCGGGTGCAAAACAGTTGCACGCGCGGAACTTTCGGGTTAAGCTTGACGAGCCTAGCATGTGCAGACATGGCCTCGGAACACATGAGACCTAAAGGTCGAGCATGAATCGTATAGTTGATATGATTAGCATAGGGATGCTTACCACTGAAACTATTCTCAACTCACGTGATGACCGGACTTGAGTTAGTGAATTTGGATCATGTACCACTCAAATGACTAGAGAGATGTACTTTTTGAGTGGGAGTTTAGCAAGTAATTTGATTAGTTAAAATCTAATTATCTTGGACATAGTCTAAGTCCACTTTGAAATATTTGTGTTGTAGATCAATGGCTCACGTGACAGTCAACCTGAATGTTAAGACGTTCCTAGAGAAAGCTAAGTTGAAAGATGATGGAAGCAACTTTGTAGACTGGGCTCGTAATCTTAAGTTGCTCCTGCAAGCTCGAAAAAAGGATTATGTCCTTAATGCTTGATGACCCACAAGTATAGGGGATCAATCGTAGTCCTTTCTATAAGTAAGAGTGTCAAACCCAATGAGGAGCAGAAGGATCTGACAAGTGGTTTTCAGCAAGGTAAAATCTGCAGGCACTGAAATTGTCGGTAACAAGTGATTGTGTGGTGACGTGATTCGTAGAGAGCAACAAGTAACAAAAGTAGCAACGGTGCAGCAAAGTGTCCCAATCCCTTTTGTAGCAAGGGACAAGCCTGGACAAAGTCTTATAGGAGGAAAAACGCTCCTGAGGACACACGGGAATTTCTGTCATGCTAGTTTTATCATGTTCATATGATTCGCGTTCGTTACTTTGATAGTTTGATATGTGGGTGGACCGCTTGGGTACTTCCCTTACTTGGACAAGAATCCCACTTATGATTAACCCCTCTCGCAAGCATAAGCAACTACGAAAGAAGAATTAAGACAAAGTCTAACCATAGCATTAAACTAGTGGATCCAAATCAGCCCCTTGCGAAGCAACGCATAAACTAGGGTTTAAGCTTCTGTCACTCTAGCAACCCATCATCTACTTACTACTTCCCAATGCCTTCCTCTAGGCCCAAATAATGGTGAAGTGTTATGTAGTCGACGTTCACATAACACCACTAGAGGAAAAACAACATACAACATATCAAATTACCGAACGAATACCAAATTCACATGACTACTATTAGCATGACTTATCCCATGTCCTCAGGAACAAAAGTAACTACTCACAAAGCATAATCATATTCATGACCAGAGAGGTAATGAGTAGCATCAAGGATCTGAACATAAACTCTTCCACCAAATAATCCAACTAGCATCAACTACAGAGAGTAATCAACACTACTAGCAACCTTACAAGTACCAATCGGAGTCGTGAGACGGAGATTGGTTACAAGTGATGAACTAGGGTTTGGAGATGAGATGGTACTGATGAAGATGTTGATGGTGACAAGTCCCCTCCGATGAGAGGAGTGTTGGTGATGACGATGGCGACGATTTCCCCCTCCGGGAGGGAAGTTTCCCCGGCAGGATCGTCCTGCCGGAGCTCTAGATTGGTTCTGCTCAAGTTCCGCCTCGTGGCGGCGGCAAAACCACGAAAAGCTCCTCCTTGATTTTTTCCTGGACTAAACCCTTCATATAGCAAAAGAGGGGGGCCAGAGGGCAAGTGGGCTGCCCACAAGCCCTCATGGCGCGGCCTGGGGGGTGGTCGCGCCGTGCAGGCTTGTGGGCACCCCTTGGCGCCCCTGTGGCACTTCTTCGGCCGAGTATTTTTGATAAATCAGGAAAAAAATCCTCATTGATTTTTATGGCGTTTGGAGTTGCGCAGAATAGGTATCTCAACTTTGCTCCACTTTGAGGCCAGAATTCCAGTTGTCGGCATTCTCCCTCTTCATGTAAACCTTGCAAAATAAGAGAGAAAAGGCATAAGAATTGTACCGTGAAGTGAAATAACAGCTAAAGAAGCGATAAATATCAACATGAAAACATGATGCAAAATGGACGTATCAACTCCCCCAAGCTTAGACCTTGCTTGTCCTCAAGCGAAAGCCTAGCTCAATAAATATGTCCACATGTTTAGGGAGAGAGGTGTCAACAAAACAAGATACGAACATGCATGCATCATGATCAAGATCAGAACAGCAATACCAACATATAATCTCTCATGCTAAAGTGATAATTCCTTCACAAAGTAAAGCATGGATCAAGAACCTTACCGAGAAGTAAAAACCAATAGCCTTTAGTCATTGAAGCAATTGCAATTTATCACAACATCAGTAAGAGTCAAACAAGAGCTTTTAAAGCAAATCCACATACTCAATCATTCTTTCATTCTCCACAATTGCTACAACTCACGTGGTACTCATGAGATCAAAGTTTCAGCTGGACACAAAGAAAGATAGGGGCTTACAGTTTTGCCTCCCAACTACTCACCTCAAAGGTAATGTCAACAATAATAATTCATGAATACTTACCTCCAAGTTGACATATGAATAGAGATCTTTCCCAAGCATATGACGTTAGCCAAGATAAAGGCGAAATAAGGAATTGGTGAAGATCACCTTGACTCTTTCAAGGGCAAAAAGTAAAGGTACAAGATAGGCCCTTCGTAGAGGGAAGCATAGGTTGTCATGCGCTTTTGAGGTTTAGATGCGTGTCCTCTTAGTGCGGAGGAACGTCACTTTATATTGCCTCCTGTGATAAAGAACTTTATTATGCAGTCTGTCGCTTTTATGTGTTCCTCATTACAGGTTTGTATAAAGCTTATTTTCCACGCACTAATAGATCATACATATTAGAGAGCAATTTTTATTGCTTGCACCAATGAAAACTTACTTGAGGGATCTTATTCAATCCATAGGTAGGTATGGTGGACACTAATGCAAAACTGGTTTGAAGGTTTATGGATGCACAAGTAGTATCTCTACTTCATGCGGGAGGTTTTGGCTAATATGAGGTGGAAGCAATCGTCACATGCTAAGGGATCTCTAATCATATAACATTGTTCGGAGCCAAGCAAACACAATTAATTATGTTGTCTTCCTTGTCCAACATCTACTTCTAGGCATGCAATAGTTTAGTGAGTGTTCACAATCATAGATGGTGTCAGAGATGATGTATTTATATGTGAACCTCTCCTTCTTTATCACTTCCTATTAATTGCAACAATGACCAAGGTCTACGTTTGCCTACCCTCAACAAGTTTCAATCATCATTCTTTTTATATGTGAAGCCATCACTTCCCATAAGATCATTACATGATCTTTCATGCTTTTGTTCTATTCTCACTCTTTTGATCATGGAAAAAGGCAAATCTCTTCAACTAAGACACTCTTTATTATATGGCTCACGAGCAAGAATACATTGGGGGTGACACAAAGCAAAACTCAAGACTAAAACATTAAGACTTTTAAACTGCTAGAGAAAAAGAAAGAAAACTGAAGATGAACAAACTAAAACAAAGGTAAAGGCAAAAGATGTGATGGTGATACGATACCGGGGCAACTCCCCCAAGCTTGTCACAAGCCAAGGGGATTGCCCATACCAATGCTCAGTTGTCTTCCCTTGGTGGTGAAGGTGGAGTTGTTGCAACATGAGTTTGATCCTCCGTCTTCCAAGGCATAGGTGCTCCATCATGGAAAGATGAATGAGTCCCCGGAATCCTCAAATCTGCAACCAACCGTATTGATTTAAATCTATACTCATACTCATAGTTCTGGTTCTGCAGGTCATAGATCTGGGCCTGGAGTTGATCAATCCTGTCATAGAACCCGGAGAGATACTTCCCAATGTCATTGGCATCAATCCTGTGCTTGTTGGTGAACTCCGTGATCATTGTGTGGTTGGCGTTGAGTCCACACTCCGCCATCCCTTGGCACTTGAAGACTTGTTGCTCCATTGCTTCGAGCCTCGTCTCCATGCTTCCGATCTTATTGGGCTCCTCAACATCACGGATGTGCAACATCCCCTCACGCATCTCGATAGATTGAGGGTGTTGCAACACTCCCGTGAGGTAGGGATTGATGACCTTCTCGAAGATCTTGTCCTTCATAGCTTTTGGGGAAGTCATGGCAATCTAGATCTGCAACAGAAATTTGCTCGAAACGAAAACAGAGGGAATCTGCGTGATGCAGGGGTCAGACCAAACGAAAGTATATATAATAATTTTTTCAGACCAGAAGGAGTACCCCGCATGAAAACGGAGTCCGGGAGGCGCAAGGGTGGCCACAAGCCCTCACGGCGCGTCAAGTTGGTGGGCCCGCGCCGTGCAGGCTTGTCGCCTCCTCGAGCACTTTCCGGACTACTTCCAATTTTTGTATTTTTTCAAATATTCCAAAACGGATAAAAATTCCTACTGGAAGAGTTTTGGACTCTGTTTTCTTACCGAATCACATACTTCTTCGTTTTCAGAGTCTCAAATAGGCTGATAAATATCCCTTAGGTATTCTTCCGGAGTTATGGTATTGATGATATTGCTTTCAACATTTGTGGGAGTACTTGAGATATAATGCTTGATTCTCTGCCCATTTACCACTCTCGGACAATTACCTTCCGTGTTGTTGATCTTGATAGCACCGGAACGGTATACTTCCTCAACAACATAGGGACCTTCCCATTTAGAGAGAATCTTGCCTGCAAAGAATCTTAAACGAGAGTTATATATCAAGACGTAATCACCTACATTGAACTCACACTTTTGTATCCTCATATCATGCCACCTCTTAACCTTCTCTTTGAACAACTTGGCATTCTCATATGCCTGAGTTCTCCACTCATCAAGCGAGCTAATATCAAATAACCTCTTCTCACCGGCAAGTTTGAAATCAAAGTTGAGCTCTTTGATTGCCCAATAAGCCTTATGCTCTAGCTCAAGAGGTAAATGACATGCTTTACGTACACCATTTTGTACGGAGACATGCCCATGGGATTCTTATAGGCAGTTTTATAAGCCCACATCGTATCATCGAGCTTCTTAGACCAATTCTTTCTAGACCTGTTGATAGTTTTTGCACAATCAGTGTAATCTCTCTATTACTTAGCTCTACTTGACCACTGGACTGAGGGTGATAGGGAGACACAATTCTATGGTTGACATCGTATTTAGCAAGCGTTTTACGGAAAGCACCATGAATGAAGTGTGAACCATCGTCGGTCATTAGATATCTAGGGACTCCAAATCTAGGGAAGATAACTTCTTTCAGCATCCTGATAGAGGTGTTGTGATCAGCACTACTAGTGGGGATAGCTTCTACCCACTTAGTGACATAATCAACAACAACTAGGATGTGAGTATACCCGTTGGATTTTGGAAAAGGTCCCATATAATCAAAGCCCCAGACATCAAATGGTTCAATGACAAGTGAATAGTTCATAGGCATTTCCTGACGTTTACTAATATTACCTATTCTTTGACATTCATCACAAGACAAGACAAACTTACGGGCATCCTTGAAGAGAGTGGGCCAATAGAAACCTAATTGCAATACCTTCTGTGCAGTTCTATCTCCCGCATGGTGTCCTCCGTAGGCCTCGGAGTGACACTTCTATAGGATCTGTCCCTGTTCATATTCTGGTACACAACGTCTAATAACACCATCTACTCCTTCCTTACAAAGTTGAGGATCATCCCAAAAGTAATGTATCAAGTCAAAGAAGAATTTCTTCTTTTGTTGGTACGTGAAACTAGGTGGTATGTATTTGGCAATGATATAGTTTGCATAATCAGCATACCACGGTGCACTACGTGAAGCATTGATGACATTCAATTGCTCATTGGGAAAGCTATCATCAATAGGTTGTGTTTCATCAAGAATGTTCTCCAACCTAGACAAGTTATCTGCTACTGGGTTATCAGCACCTTTTCTGTCGATAACGAGCAAATCAAATTATTGTAGCAAGAGAACCCATCTGATAAGTCTAGGTTTAGCGTCTTTCTTCTCCATGAGGTACTTAATAGCAGCATGATCAGTGTGAATAGTGACTTTGGAATCAACTATGTAAGACCTGAACTTTTCACATGCAAATGCGACTGCTAAAAATTCCTTCTCCGTAGTAGCATAGTTTCTTTGGGCACTGTCTAGAGTTTGACTAGCGTAGTGAATAACATTCAACTTCTTATCGACTCTTTGCCCTAGAACATCACCAACAGCATAATCACTAGCGTCACACATGATTTCAAAAGGTACGTTCCAATCAGGTGGTTGAACAATAGGTGCAGTTATCAAAGCCCTCTTAAGTATTTCGAAGGCTTCCTCACAATCATCATCAAAAAGAAAAGGAATATCCTTTTGTAAGAGATTGGTAAGAGGCCTAGAAATCTTAGAGAAGTCTTTGATGAACCTTCTATAGAAACCAACATGACCAAGGAAACTTCTTATACCTTTGATATCTGTGGGGTATGGCATTTTCTCGATTGCATCAACCTTAGCCTTATCGACTTCAATACCTCTTTCAGAAATTTTATGTCCTAAGACGATGCCTTCATTAACCATAAAGTGGCACTTCTCCCAATTCAAGACAAGATTGGTTTCTTTACATCTCTGCAAGACTCGATCAAGGTTACTGAGGCAATCATCAAAGGAAGACCCGTAAACGGAGAAGTCATCCATGAAAACCTCAACAATCTTTTCACAGAAGTCAGAGAATATAGTCATCATACATCTTTGAAAGGTGGGAGGTGCATTACATAGGCCAAAAGGCATACGTTTATAAGCAAAGGTACCAAAAGGGCAGGTGAAAGTGGTTTTCTCTTGATCAGATTGTGCAACTGGTATTTTAGAGAAACCAGAATAACCGTCTAGAAAGTAGAAGTGTGTGTGTTTGGACAGCCTTTCTAGCATTTGGTCGATGAAAGGCAAAGGGTAATGATCTTTCCTAGTGGCTTTATTCAGTTTCCTAAAATCTATCACCATCCTATAGCCAGTAATAATCCTCTGTGGGATCAATTCATCCTTATCATTAGGGACAACGGTAATGCCTCCCTTCTTAGGAACGCAATGTACCGGACTCACCCAATTGTTGTGAGCAACAGGATAAATGATACATGCTTCCAGGAGCTTTAGTATTTCTTTTCTTACTACCTCTTTCATCTTAGGATTCAATCTCCTTTGATGATCAGCAACTGGTTTGAAGTCAGGATCAGTTTTAATCTTGTGCTCACATAGAGTAGGACTAATGCCCTTAAGATCATCAAGAGTATATCCAATAGCAGCACGGTGCTTCCTCAGAGTTTTTAGTAACTTCTTTTCTTCTTGCTCTATGAGGCTAACACTAATAATAATAGGATATATCTCCTTTTCATCATGATAAGCATACTTAAGAGTATCAGGCAACTGTTTAAGATCGAACACAGGATCACCCTTTGGTGGGGGTGGATCCCCAAGTAGTTCAACAGGCAAGTCATTCTTAAGGATAGGATATTGTTCTAAGACAACTCTCTCTATCTCATCCCTTTCATCCATATGCATATCATTTTCATGCTCAAGCAAGTATTGCTCTAAGGGATCAATAGGAGGCACGGCAATAGAGGCTAAGGCAATAGTTTCATCCCTACTAGGCAACTCCTTTTCATGAGGTTGTCTACCAAAGTTGGAGAAATTGAACTCATGTGACACGCCTTCAAAGCCAACAGTGACAGTTTGCCTCTCACAGTCAATATGAGCATTGACGGTATTGAGAAAAGGTCTGCCAAATATGATGGGACAAAAGCTATCTTGTGCGGTAGCAAGAACGAGGAAATCAGCAGGATACTTCGTTTTACCGCACAAGACTTCAACATCCCTAACAATTCCCACAGGGCAGATAGTATCTCTATTGGTAAGCTGAATAATGACATAAATAGGCTCTATCTCAACAGGTGCAATCTCATCTTTGATTTCATCGTATAAGGATTGAGGTATTGCACTAACACTAGCACCCACGTCACATAAGCCATGATAACAATGATCTCCTATCTTAACAGAAACAACATGCATGCCAACAACAGGCCTATGTTTGTCTCTAGCGTGAGGTTTAGCAATTCTAGCAGCATCTTCACAGAAGTTAATATTATGTCCCTCAACATCGTCGGACAGAAGATCTTTGATAATAGCAATGCTAGGTTCAACTCTAATTTGCTCAGGGGGTGTAGGTGTTCTAATATAGCCTCTACGTATCATAGTTGAAGCTTTAGAATGACCCTTTATCCTAGCAGGGAAAGGTGGTTTCTCAATATAAGCATTGGGAACAACAGGATCATTATAGGCAATGACTTTCTCTTCAACTGGAGTGGGTTTAACTACATTGACTTCTAAAGGAGGATGATATTTAAACCACTTCTCTTTGCGGAGATCAATATGAGCAGCAAAGGATTCACAGATGAAGCTACTATCTCAGAGTCAAGTCCATACTTAGCGCTACTATCTCAACAAAGGATTTAACGCAATCAAACATGAAATTCATACCTGACTCCTTATCGTCTTCAAGCTCCCAATCTTTAGAGTTGTGTTTAATTCTCTCCAATAAATTCCATTTTAAGTCAATATCTCTCTTCATAAAAGAACCGGTACAAGAAGTGTCAAGCATGGTGCGATCATCATGAGAAAGCCGAGCATAGAAGTTCTGAATGATAATTTCTCTCGAGAGCTCATGATTGGGGCATGAATATAGCATTGATTTAAGCCTCGCCCAAGCTTGAGTGATGCCTTCTCTGTCACGAGGCCAAAAATTGTAAATATAATTCCGATCACGATGTACTAATTGCATAGGATAAAACTTTTGATGAAATTCCAACTTCAACCGATTGTAGTCCCATGATCCAGTATCATCACATAGCCTATACCATGTCAACGCCTTATCCTTCAAAGATAAAGGAAAGACCTTCTTCTTGACCTCATCCTCGGGCAAACCTGCAAGCATAAATAAACCACAAACTTCATCTACATAGATTAGATGCAAGTGTGGATGTGATGTTCCATCTCATGTAAAAGGATTAGCCAGCAGTTTCTCAAGCATACCTGAAGGAAATTCAAAGAAAAATATTTTCAGTAGGTGCAGCAGGTTGAGGAGCAACTCTTTGTGCTTCCGTTGGACGTGAATATACCCCGAACAAGCCCCTCAAAGGATTAGTATCCATATTGACAAGTGACAATAAATTTGAACACACTATATGAATGTTTCCTTACCAAGTTCCACTTACCAATGGCGCTTCACTCCCCGGCAACGGCGCCAAAAAAGAGTCTTGATGACCCACAAGTATAGGGGATCAATCGTAATCCTTTCGATAAGTAAGAGTGTCGAACCCAACGAGGAGCACAACGATCTGACAAGTGGTTTTGAGCAAGGTAAAATTTGCACGCACTAAAATTGTCGGTAACAAGTGATTGTGTGGTGAGGTGATTCTAGCGAGCAACAAGTAACAAAAGTAGCAACGGTGCAGCAAAGTGGCCCAATCCCTTTTGTAGCAAGGGACAAGCCTGGACAAAGTCTTATAGGAGGAAAAACGCTCCCGAGGACACACGGGAATTTCTGTCATGCTAGTTTTATCATGTTCATATGATTCGCGTTCGTTACTTTGATAGTTTGATATGTGGGTGGACCGCTTGGGTACTTCCCTTACTTGGACAAGAATCCCACTTATGATTAACCCCTCTCGCAAGCATAAGCAACTACGAAAGAAGAATTAAGACAAAGTCTAACCATAGCATTAAACTAGTGGATCCAAATCAGCCCCTTGCGAAGCAACGCATAAACTAGGGTTTAAGCTTCTGTCACTCTAGCAACCCACCATCTACTTACTACTTCCCAATGCCTTCCTCTAGGCCCAAATAATGGTGAAGTGTTATGTAGTCGACGTTCACATAACACCACTAGAGGAAAAAACAACATACAACATATCCAATTACCGAACGAATACCAAATTCACATGACTACTATTAGCATGACTTATCCCATGTCCTCAGGAACAAAAGTAACTACTCACAAAGTATAATCATATTCATGACCAGAGAGGTAATGAGTAGCATCAAGGATCTGAACATAAACTCTTCCACCAAATAATCCAACTAGCATCAACTACAGAGAGTAACCAACACTACTAGCAACCTTACAAATACCAATCGGAGTCGCGAGACGGAGATTGGTTACAAGTGATGAACAAGGGTTTGGAGATGAGATGGTACTGATGAAGATGTTGATGGTGACAAGTCCCCTCCGATGAGAGGAGTGTTGGTGATGACGATGGCGACGATTTCCCCCTCCGGGAGGGAAGTTTCCCCGGCAGGATCGTCCTGCCGGAGCTCTAGATTAGTTCTGCTCAAGTTCCGCCTCGTGGCGGCGGCGAAACCACGAAAAAGCTGCTCCTTGATTTTTCCTGGACGAAACCCTTCATATAGCAAAAGAGGGGGGCCAGTGGGCTAGTGGGCTGCCCACAAGCCCTCATGGCGCAGCCTGGGGGGTGGCCGTGCCGTGCAGGCTTGTGGGCACCCCTTGGTGCCCCTGTGGCACTTCTTCGGCCCAGTATTTTTGATAAATCAGGAAAAAATCCTCGCTGATTTTTACGGCGTTTGGAGTTGTGCAGAATAGGTATCTCAACTTTGCTCCACTTTCAGGCAAGAATTCCAGTTGCCGGCATTCTCCCTCTTCATGTAAACCTTGCAAAATAAGAGATAAAAGGCATAAGAATTGTACCGTGAAGTGAAATAACAGCCAAAGAAGCGATAAATATCAACATGAAAACATGATGCAAAATGGACGTATCAATGCTGTGCTAGGAGATGAACTACCCGCTACGGCTGATCAAGATGTTAAGAATGCTTGGTTAACACGTAAGGAGGACTACTCAGTAGTTCAATGTATAGTCTTGTATGGCTTAGAGCCGGGACTTCAACGTCTCTTTGAGCGTCATGGAGCATATCAGATGTTCGAGGAGTTGAAGTTTATCTTTGAGAAGAACACCCGAAACGAGAGGTATGTGACCTCCAATAAATAATATGCTTGCAAGATGGAGAAGAATTTGTCTGTGAGTGAACATGTGCTCAAAATGTCTGGGTACTCAAACCGTCTAGCTGAGCTGGGGATTGAACTCCCACAAGAGGCTATCATTGACAGAATTCTTCAATCACTGCCACCAAGCTACAAGAGCTTTGTGTTGAACTATAACATGCAAGGGATGAAAAAGTCACCCGGCGACTTATTCGCGATGCTGAAACTTGCAGAGTCAGAACTCCGGAAAGAGCATTGATACGTCTCCAACGTATCTATAATTTTTGATGGTTCCATGCTATTTTCTTGTCAACTTTGGATGTTTTATATGCATGAATATGCTATTTTATATCTTTCTTGGGACTAACCTATTAACTCAGTGCCAAGTGTCAATTTCTGTTTTTTCCGTGTTTTTGACCCTTTTTCAGACGGAGTCCAAATGGAATGAAATTTTACGATGATTTTTTTGGACCAAAAGAAACCCCCGAAGCTTTGGAAGAAGGCCAGAAGAGCCATGAGGGAGTCACAAGCCCTGAGGCTGCCACCAACCCCTAGGCGGCGCCTACGAGGCTTGTGACCTCCTCGTGGGCCCAACCGACGTAATTCCACCGCCATAAATTCTTATAAATTCAAAAAAAACACAAAAAGATACCTAGATAGGGAGTTCCGCCGCCGCAAGCCTCTGTAGCCACCAAAAACCAATCTGGAGCCCATTCCGGCACCCTGCCGGAGGGGGAATCCATCTCCGGTGGCCATCTTCATCATCTCGGCGATCTCCATGACGAGGAGGGAGTAGTTCTCCCTCGGGGCTGAGGGTATGTACCAGTAGCTATGTGTTTGATCTCTCTCTCTCTCGTGTTCTTGAGATCTCTTGATCTTGATGTACCATGGGCTTTGCTACTATAGTTGGATCCTATGATGTTCTTCCCCCTCTCCCTCTTGTAATGAATTGAGTTTCCCCTTTGGAGTTATCTTATCGGATTGAGTCTTTGAGAACACTTGATGTATGTCTTGCACGTGTCTATCTGCTGTGATCAACTTGCGGGTTTCTAACATTTGGAACCTATGCATATGGGTTGGCACACGTTTAATTCATGTGGGTACTCGATATATGTTTTGGTGATCAACTTGCGGGTTCGTGACATTGGGAACCTATGCATAGGGGTTGGCACACGTTTTGACTCTCCGGTAGAAACTTTGGGGCACTCTTTGAAGTTCTATGTGTTGGTTGAATAGATGATTTTGAGATTATGTGATGCATATCGTATAATCATGCCCACGGATACTTGAGATGACAATGGAGTATCTAGGTGACATTAGGGTCTTGGTTGATATGTATCTTAATGTGTTATTCTAATATGAACTCTATGATGGATCGAACGGAAAGAATAGCCTCGTGTTATTTTACTACAGACTCTTGAATAGATCGATCAGAAAGAATAACTTTGTGGTGGTTTCGTACCCGACAATAATCTCTTCGTTTGTTCCCTGCTATTAGTGACTTTGGAGTGACTCTTTGTTGCATGTTGAGAGCTAGTTATATGATCCAATTATGTTATTATTGTTGAGAGAACTTCACTAGTGAAAGTATGAACCCTAGGCCTTGTTTCCACGCATTGCAATACCGTTCGTGCTCACTTTTACCATTTGTTACCTTGCTGTTTTTGTAATTTCAGATTACAAAAACCTATATCTACCATCCATGTTGCACTTGTATCAACATCTCTGCGCCGAACTAGTGCACCTATACAATTTACCATTGTATTGGGTGTGTTGGGGACACAAGAGACTCTTTGTTATTTGGTTGCAGGGTTGCTTGAGAGAGACCATCTTCATCCTATGCCTCCCACGGATTGATAAACCTTAGGTCACCCACTTGAGGGAAAATTACTACTGTCCTACAAACCTGTGCACTTGGAGGCCCAACAACGTCTACAGGGAGAAGGTTGCGTAGTAGACATCAAGCTCTTTTCTGGCGTCGTTGCCAAGGAGGTTAGCGCTTGAAGGTATATCTTTATATCTTGCAATCGAATCTTCTTGTTTCTTGTTCTTTCGCTAAAAATTACAAAAAAATGGAATTGAGGATGCCTCATATGCTCCATCTTTTCAATGTCTTTCATGAGCATGATGGGAAGGAAAATTGTGCTTAAGTGCTGAAAGAAGAATTACATAGAATGCTTGGCATAGAATATGTGAACGATGAGCATGATTGCACTGTCCTTAGCATGAATTCTTTGAATACCCATGATGCTAATGATATGCAAAGCCACAAGCTTGTGGATGCTATATTTGATGAAGATGATCTTTTTAGTTCTTCCACTTTGAATGATCAAAATCATTTTGATGAAAGCGTGCCCCCTATCTATGATGATTATTGTGAGGATACTTATGCTTTAAAGAAGAGGGATGATAAAACTCGTCATACTCTCGATAACCCTTTTGCTAAACCTTGCTTTTTCATTGTGGACACAATTTGTAGTGCTCAAGTCTTTTACGATACTCCCACTACTATTCTTGAGAATAGATTTCCTTATGTGGAGAGTAGTAAAATTTCTATGCTTGTAGATCATGAAAAGAAAGCCTTAGGTGCTGGTTATATTGTTGAATTCATTCATGATGCTACTGAAAATTACTATGAGAGAGGATCATATGCTTCTACTTATTGCAATAGTATCAAGCTTCCTCTCCATGTGTTGAAAATTTTGAAGCTATCTTGTTTTGCCTTCCTATGCTTGTTGATTCTTGCTCCAAGAAGTTGTTTGATCACAAAATCCCTATGCATAGGAAGTGGGTTAGACTTAAATGTGCTAGCCATTTGCTCCATGATGCTCTCGTTGTGTTTCAATCCTTACCTTTTATGTGAGCATCATTGAAATTAATGCCTAGCTAAGGGCGTTAAACGATAGCGCTTGTTGGGAGGCAACCCATTGAATAAATTTTTCTTTGCTTTTTGCTTCCTGTTTTTTTCTCCACACCATCATAATTCTATTATGATTGTGTCTTTTGTGTTTCTTTTTGTGTTTGTGCCAAGCAAAACCGTTATGATTAGTCTTGGTGATGATTGTTTGATCATGCTGGAAAAAGACAGAAACTTTGTGGTCACGAAAAGAATTTTAATTTTTATTCTGTAAGAGATTTTGAGTTGATTCTTTTTTGCTTCTGATTTCTATGTAATTTCTTCAAACTGTCGTAAGTTTTCAGAGTTTTGTAAGTACATAAGTATACGAAGTATATAGATTGCTACAGACTGGTCTGCTCTTAACAGATTCTGTTTTTGTTGAGTTGGTTGCTTATTTTGATGAAACTATGGATAGTATCGGAGGGTACTACCATGGAAAAGTGAAAATACGGCAACCCAACACCAACATAAGTAGAATTTAAGTTTGCTACAGTACCTAAGGAAGTGGTGATTTGCTTTCTTATACTAATGATATCACACGTTTCTGTTTCAGTTTTGTGTTGTGAAGTTTTCAAGTTCTGGGTGAAGTTCTTATGGACAAAGAGATAAAGAGTGGCAAGAGCTCAAGCTAGGGGATGCCCAAGGCACCCCAAGTTGATTCAAGGATGCCGAAAAAGGCTAAGCTTGGGGATGCCCCGGGAAGGCATCCCCTCTTTCGTCTTCAATCCATCGGTAATGTTACTTGGAGCTATATTTTTATTCACCACATGATATGTGTTTTGCTTGGAGCGTCTTGTATCGTAGGAGTCCTTTATTTTTGTTGTGTCACAATCTTCCTTGCTGCACACCTAGAGAGAGAGACATGCACTCACCGTGATTTTGTCGAGCTTCACTTATATCCTTTGAGTTAGGCAATTCAGCTCACATGTGTTTCACTTATATCTTTAGAGCTAGTTGATTTTGCTCTATGTGCTTCACTTATATATTTTAGAGCACAGCGGTGCATGGCTTGGTAGTTGGATTATGCTATGAAAGTAGTCCCAAAAGTGGTTTTTATCCAAAGGGATACGAAAACTTCCATCTTCATGTGCATTGAGTAGAAAGAGAAGCTTGATTCCTCTCAATTAGTTTTGAGATGTGGTTGTGGTAATATTTAAGTTATGTTAGTATGGTGTTGTGAATCTAGAGATACTTGTGTTGAAGTTAGTGATTCCCATAGCATGCACGTATGGTGAACCGCTATGTGATGAAGTTTGAGCATGATTAGTTTATTGATTGTCATCATTTGTGTAGCGATCAGGATCGCGCGATGGTTTATACCTACCAACCCTTCCCCTAGGAGTATGCGTTGAATGCTTTGTTTCGATTACTAATAAAACTTTTGCAACAAGTATATGAGTTCTTCTTGACTAATGTTGAGTCCATGGTTTAGATGCACTTTCACCTTCCACCATCACTACCTTCTTTAGTACCGTGCAACTTTCGCCGGTGCATAAACCTACCATATAGCCTCCCTCAAAACAGCCACCATACCTACCTACTATGGCATTTTCAAAGCCATTCCGAGATAAATTGCCATGCAACTACCACCATGACATGTGCCACCACTTCTACATTGCCATTGCATGATCATAAGATAGCTAGCATGATGTTTCCATTGATGTCTATGCCATGCTAGATCATTGTCACGGTACACTACCGAAGGCATTCCATATAGAGTCATCATTGCTCTAAGTTTTGAGTTGTAAGTGTGATGATCATCATTGATACAACATTGTCCCATGTGAGGAAATAAAAGAGGCCAGCGAAGCCCATTTACAAAAAAGAGGCCAAAGATGCCCACCAAAAAATTAAAAAAAAGAGGCCAAAGAGCCCACCAAAAAATGAGAAAAAAAGAGAGAAGGGACAATGCTACTATCTCCTTTCCACACTTGTGCTTCATATTAAGCACCATGATCTTCATGATTGAGAGTCTCTCATTTTGTCACCATCATATAGCTAGTGGGAAATTTTCATTATATAAGTTGGCTTGTATATTCCTATGATGGGCTTCCTCAAAATTGCCCTAGGTATTCGTGAGCAAGCAAGTTGGATGCACACCCACTAGTTTTCCTTAAGAGATTTCACATACTCATAGCTCTAGTGCATCTCTTGCATGGCAATCCCTACTCATTCACATTGATATCTATTGATAAGCATCTCCATAGCTCATTGATATGCCTAGTCAATGTGACCATCTTCTCCTTTTTTGTCTCACAGCCTCCACGACTCCATTCCACCTATAGTGCTATAACCATGGCTCACACTCATGTATTGCGTGAGAGTTGATAAAGTTTGAGAAAGTAAAGGTGTGAAAACAATTAATTGGCCAATACCGAGGTTGTGCATGATTTAAATTCGTTGTGCAAGGATGATAGAGCATAGCCAGACTATATAATTTTGTAGGGATAACTTTCTTTTGGCTCTGTTATTTTGAAAGTTCATGATTACCTTGCTAGTTTGCTGGAAGTATTATTGTCTCCACATCAATAGAAAACTATTGTTTTGAATCTAACGGATCTGAACATTCATGTCACGTGAGAGAAGTTACAAAGGACAACTATGCTAGGTAGCATGAAACATAAAAAATTCATTCTTTATCACTTCCCTACTCGAGGACGAGTAGTAGTTAAGCTTGGGGATGCTTGATACGTCTCCAACGTATCTACAATTTTTGATGGTTCCATGCTATTATCTTGTCAACTTTGGATGTTTTATATGCATGAATATGCGATTTTAAATCTTTTTTGGGACTAACCTATTAACTCAGTGCCAAGTGACAGTTTCCGTTTTTTCCGTGTTTTTGACCCTTTTCCAGACGGAGTCCAAATGGAATGAAACTTTACGATGATTTTTTTGGACCAAAAGAGAACCCCGAAGCATTGGAAGAAGGCCAGAAGAGCCACGAGGGAGTCACAAGCCCTGAGGCCGCCACCACCCCCCTAGGCGGCGCCTACCAGGCTTGTGACCTCCTCGTGGGCCTAACCGACGTAATTCCACTCCCATAAATTCCTAAAAATTCAGAAACCCCCAAAAAGAAACCTAGATCGGGAGTTCCGCCGCCGTAAGCCTCTGTAGCCACCAAAAACCAATCTGGAGCCCGTTCCGGCACCCTGCCGGAGGGGGAATCCATCTCCGGTGGCCATCTTCATCATCCCGGCGATCTCCATGATGAGGAGGGAATAGTTCTCCCTCGGGGCTGAGGGTATGTACCTGTAACTATGTGTTTGATCTCTCTCTCTCTCTCGTGTTCTTGAGATGTATTGATCTCGATGTACCATGGGCTTTGCTACTATAGTTGGATCTTATGATGTTCTTCCCCCTCTCCCTCTTGTGATGAATTGAGTTTCCCCTTTGGAGTTATCTTATCGGATTGAGTCTTTGAGAACACTTGATGTATGTCTTGTACGTGTCTATCTGCTGTGATCAACTTGCGGGTTTGTGACATTTGGAACCTATGCATATGGGTTGGCACACGTTTGATTCATGTGAGTACTCGATGTATGTTTTGGTGATCAACTTGCTGGTTCGTGACATTGGGAACCTATGCATAGGGGTTGGCACACGTTTTGACTCTCCGGTAGAAACTTTGGGGCACTCTTTGAAGTTCTATGTGTTGGTTGAATAGATGATTTTGAGATTATGTGATGCATATCGTATAATCATGCCCACGGATACTTGAGGTGACAATGGAGTATCTAGGTGACATTAGGGTCTTGGTTGATATGTATCTTAAGGTGTTATTCTAGTACGAACTCTATGATGGATCGAACGGAAAGAATAGCTTCGTGTTATTTTACTACGGACTCTTGAATAGATCGATCAGAAAGAATAACTTTGTGGTGGTTTCGTACCCGACAATAATCTCTTCGTTTGTTCCCCGCTATTAGTGACTTTGGAGTGACTCTTTGTTGCATGTTGAGGGCTAGTTATATGATCCAATTATGTTATTATTGTTGAGAGAACTTCACTAGTGAAAGTATGAACCCTAGGCCTTGTTTCCACGCATTGGAATACCGTTGGTGGTCACTTTTACCATTTGTTACCTTGCTGTTTTTGTAATTTCAGATTACAAAAACCTATATCTACCATCCATATTGCACTTGTATCACCATCTCTTCGCCGAACTAGTGCACCTATACAATTTACCATTGTATTGGGTGTGTTGGGGACACAAGAGGCTCTTTGTTATTTGGTTGCAGGGTTGCTTGAGAGAGACCATCTTCATCCTACGCCTCCCGTGGATTGATAAACCTGAGGTCACCCACTTGAGGGAAAATTACTACTATCCTACAAACCTCTGCACTTGGAGGCCCAACAACGTCTAGAAGGAGAAGGTTGCGTAGTAGACATCAAGCATCAAGTGTTGATGGTCAATAAGACCACTAGTTTCAAGAGAAACGGCGAAGGCAAGAAGGGTAACTCCAAGAAGAGTGGCAAACCTGTTGCCAATCCAATGAAGAAACCCAAGGCTGGACCTAAGCCTAAAACAGAGTGTTATTATTGCAAGGGACTGGGTCACTGGAAGTGCAACTGCCCCAAGTATCTCACTGATAAGAAGGCGGCCAAGGAAAAAAGCAGGTATATTCGGTATACATGTTATTGATGTGTACTTAACCAAATCTCGTAGTAGTGCCTGGGTATTCGCTACCGGTTCTGTTGCTCATATTTGCAACTCGAAACAGGAACTACGGAATAAATGAAGGCTGGCGAAAGATGAAGTGACGATGCGCGCGGAAATGGTTCCAAGGTTGATGCAATCGCCGTCGGCATAGTTTCAATTCAGTTACCATCAGGATTAGTTATGAACTTAAATAATTATTATTTAGTGCCTGCGTTAAGCATGAACATTATATCTGGATCTTGTTTATTACGAGACGGTTACTCGTTTAAGTCCGAGAATAATGGTTGTTCTATTTCTATGAGTAATATCTTTTATGGTCATGCACCCAATGTGAGAGGATTGTTTATATTGAATCTTGATAGTGATGATACACATATACATAACATTGAGACCAAAAGAGTTAGAGTTAACAATGATAGCGCCATGTTTTGATGGCACTGCCGCTTAGGTCATATTGGTGTAAAGCGCATGAAGAAACTTCATTCCGATGGACTTTTGGAGTCATTTGACTTTGATTCACTTGACACGTGCGAACCATGCCTCATGGGCAAGATGACTAAGACTCCGTTCTCCGGAACAATGGAGCATTTAAGTGAGTTGTTGGAAATCATACATACCGATGTGTGCAGTCCCAACCCGAATTGGAGCAGGAGTCCTCCTCCTCCCTGGCAATCGACGCACCCTTGAGGCCTTGTGCCTCAAGGCTAGCCCCTCCCCCTCCCTCCTATATATAGTGGTGGTTTAGGGCTTTTTGAGACACAACTTTGCCACATGCAACTCTAGCCTAAACCACACACTTTCACCTCTAGATCGGATTTCTGCGGAGCTCGGGCGGAGCCCTGCAGGAGTAGATCATCACCACCACCGAAGCACCGTCACGCTGCCAGGGAGCTCATCTACTTCTCCGTCTTGCTTGCTGTATCAAGAAGGCCGAGATCATCATCGAGCTGTACGTGTGCTAAATGCGGAGGTGTCGTCCGTTTGACGCTAGATCAAAACGGATCGGGACAGATCGTGGGACGACGGTGATTTGAATCACGACGCTGTACCACTACATCAACCACGTTTCTTAAACGCTTCCCGCTTAGCGATCTACAAGGGTATGTGGATCCGATCTCCCTCTAATAGATGAACATCACCATGATAGGTATTCGTGTGCGTAGGAAATTTTTTGTTTCCCATGCAACGTTCCCCAACATAGAAAGACGTATCTTGTCCCCTTGTGTCACTCGGATAAATAAACCCGTGTTATTGAACCCCCTACAACGCACCCCTCTCATTGAAGAAATATCAATCTAGTTGACCCAACTATTTCGATAGATCAAAGACATTTATGAAGCTATCATAATCATGCAAATAAGAATCATAATTAGAATTCACACAAGACTCAAATCTTTATCATGAATAATCTGAACTTAAACCCACAATTCATCGGATCCCAACAAAAGCACCGCACGAAATAATTACATCGGATAGATCAAATCGAAGATGCGATGATCATTGTATTAAAGATCAAGAGAGAGAGAGAGAGGAGAGAGAGAGCCATCTAGGTACTAACTACAAACCCGTAGGTGTGTGGTAAACTACTCACACATCACCATGGGAGCAACAACGTTGATGTAGAGGTCCTCCGTGATTGATTCCCCCCTCCAACAGGGCGCCGAAAAAGGGCTCCAGATAGCCTCACAGCGGAACAGGGACTTGCGGCAGCGGAAAAAGTGTTTCAGGAGGCTCCCTAGGATTTTTGTGGTAATTGAGGATTTATAGAATGAAGAGGGACGCCAGAAGGCACTTGGGGGCCCACCACACATCACGACGCGACCACCCCCTGGGCGCACCCTATTGTGTGGTGGCTCCCTCGTGTGACCTCCGGTATCCTCCCAAGCTTCCAGGTCTTCTTTTGGTCCAGAAAATCATAAATAATTTTCTCAACAATTGGACTTCGTTTGGTATTGTAAACTTGAAAAGCCGAAAACATGCAGATAACAACACCTGGCACTAGGCACTGGGCTAATAGCTTAGTGCTAAAAAATAAAATTAATTGGTATATAAACACCCAAAAAGTATCCTAGGATGATAATATTATAGCATAGAACAATAAAAAATTATAGATACGCTTGAGATGTATTAGCATCCCCAAGCTTCATTCCTGCTCATCCTCGAGTAGGTAAATGATAAAAACATGATTTTTGATGTGACATGCTACCCAACATCTAATCTATTGCAGGTTTGATCATTGAGAAACGATAAACCAATAAACATTAACATAGTAATATTTATAGACATAAGCAACATAATCATCAAGTTTCAAAATATACGATCCTTAAAGGATGTTCACCCCTTATTCATTTTATCATATAAGTATAGCATGGCTCTGTCCTCACCACATAAATACAAATGTTAAGCACCACAGTGTCAAGTGAGGCAAATGGATCGTACTTTTTAACGCGCTTTAGCTTTTTATTACTCTCTCAATATATGAGCGTGAACCATGGATATAGCATAAATGTGTAGTAGAATATGGTGGTAAGTTTCAAAGGGGTGAAACTGGAGAAGAAAGTCTCGCATCAACTAGGCATATCAACGGGATATGGAGATGTCCATCAATATATAACAATGCAAGGAGTAGGGATTGCCATGCAATGGATGCACTAGAGCTATAAGTGTATGAAAGCTCAACTGAAGCTAAGTGGGTGTGCATCCAACTTGCTTTCTCATGAAGACCTCGGGCATTGAGGAAGCCCGTCATTGGAATGAAAAAGCCAAGTTCCACAATGAAAAGTTATCACTAGTATATGGAAGTGATAAAACATGAGACTCTCTATATGAAGAACATGGCGCCACTTTGAGGCACAAGTGTGGAAAAATAGGTAGTAGCACTGTCCCTTCTCTCTTTTCTCTGATTTATTTCTTTTTTCTTTATTTATTTTTCTTTTTCTTTCTTTTTTATTTCTCTCTTTTTCTTTATATTATTTCTTTTCATTTTTGTCTGGAGTCTCATCCCGAATTGGAATCATTATCTCCATCATCCTTTCCTCACTCATACAGCGTCCTAATAATGATGATCATCACATTTTTATTTACTTACAACTCAATATGAAAACTGTAGTATGACTATATATGAATGTATGTGGCAGTGTACCAGGATGTGAAATGATCTAGCATAGCCAAGGTTATCAAAAAACGGAGAAGCCATGGAAATATCATGGTAGCTATCTTACGATCGTGCAAATCAATATGACAATGGAAGTACAAGTCATATGATGTGACAGTGGAAGTTGCATGGCAATATATCCCGGAATGGCCATGGAAATGCCATGATAGCTAGGTATGGTGGCTGTTTTGTGGAATATATATTGAGGTTTATGTGCAACAGAGTGTATCATGTCAAAGGTTTTGGATGCACCGATCCTCGAGGTGAGAATGGGGAATGCACGGTAGGCTAGCAAATATGTGGAGGTGAGAGTGCATATAACCATGGATTCACATTAGTCATAAAGAACTCACATAATTATTGCAAGATTTTATTAGCTCTCTCAAAACAAAGCACTACTCGCATGCCCCTAGAGAGGAGGTTGGTAGGAGTTAACCATGGCGCGCCCCCGGCTTAAACATCACTAGGATTTCAACGAGGAATACATACGCTCACACATCATCACCATGCCATAAAAATATTTGCATGAACATCAAGTTAACAACCTCTAATTCACGATACCTATATTAACCAATGATCATGCGCTCATGCTTTTTGATATTAGCACATTAATATCATTAACCATGATTTCTATTTTATGTGCTACATGTGGTTTTGATTATGCGCTCATTGAATACCTATTATTTTTGGACTAGTATTATAACCCATGCAAATTACCTTCGATGTTTATTAACTCTCAAACAAATATAAAGTGAAGAACAATATTGCAATTATATCTTTAAAATCTATTCGCCATCGTTCCCTAAATGATATAAGTGACTCACTAGAGCAAGTGCTAAGCTCAAAAGATATAAGTTAAGCACATAGAGTATTCTCATAAATCATGGTGATCTTATGTCTCTATCTTAAGTGAGAGTATTCAGGTAACAACGATTGTGGAAAACTAAAACAAAAACGAACTAAAGCAAATGATGCTCCAAGCAACACTCATATCATGTGATGAATAAAAATATAGCTAAAACTCACATACCGATGGATTGAGGCGAAAGAAGGGATGCCTTCCGGGGCATCCCCAAACTAAGAAGCTTCATTCTTCCTAGAATATTACCTTGGGGCACCTTGGGAATCCCCAATCTTAGGCTCTTGCCTGTCCTTATTCCTTCATCCATCGCGATAACACCCAAAGCTTGAAAACTTCAGCACACAAAACTCAAGAGAAACTTCGTGAGATCCATTAGTATAATAAACATATCAAATACTTTAGGTACTGTTATAAATTTATTCATATTTTATTATTTCATAAGGCACTATATTCTAACTTCGCTATGACTTATACCCCCGATACAATCCATGGCATCATCAGAACAAGCAAACTATGGAGGCAAAAATAGAATTTGTCAAAAACGGAACAGTCTGTAATGATATAGTTAAGTACCATACTTACGTAACTCCAATAATTCTAAAAAAAATTAGGATCACCTGATTAATTCGTACAAAAATACATTTTAAAAAATTTAGATCAAAAAGACATTCCAGTAAAATCAAAGAAAAAATTTCACTGTTCACTAAAGTTTCTTTTCTTTGCACCGTATCAATTCTACTATCATTCAAATCATCCCAAAGGCTTTACTTGGCACAAACACTAATTTAAACATAAAGATGTAATCATTACAGAGACAACAATCGTGTTATCACTGTAATGCCCCGGACACACCCGTCGACGGTCGTTACTCCTGGCGGGATCTAGACTGGCTCCACATATCAATACTAGTCTTTTCTGCGCACTTTGTCCTCACTCATACGCACCCAGGATCAACTTCGCGGTCGGTCACCCATCCTAGAACTACTCGAAGTCGAGCACGCTTAACCTGTGAGAGTGGAACCGACGTCCTCATCGACGTCTGCACATCCAGTATAGTACATGTGCCATGTTGTGTGCCATGAAGGGTCATAAACATCATGAACAACATGACCACACACCTGTCCGCAAACATCCGTGTAACCGCGAGGGTTGGCTCTGATACCAACTTGTAACGCTCCGGACACACCCGTCGGCGGTCGTTACTCCTGGCGGGATCTAGACTGGCCCCACATATCAACACTAATCTTTTCTGTGCACTTTGTCCTCACTCAAGCAAATATGTGGAGGTGAGAGTGCATATAACCATGGCTTCACATTAGTCATAAAGAACTCACATAATTATTGCAAGATTTTATTAGCTCTCTCAAAGCAAAGCACTACTCGCATGCCCCTAGGGAGGAGGTTGGTAGGAGTTAACCATGGTGCGCCCTGCTACGGCAACAAAAGTCCTTCCCCGGCAACGCCAGGAATTCCTCTTGCTACTTCTCTTGCTTGCGTCGGTTTTTCCCTTGAAGAGGAAAGGGAGATGCAGCACACGAGCAGTAAGTATTTCCCTCAGTTTGAGAACCAAGGTATCAATCCAGTAGGAGAATCTCGTCAAGTCTAGAGTACCTGCGCAAACACAAAAGAGCTTGCACCCAACGCTATAAAGGGGTTGTCAATCCCTTCAAGATTGATTGCAAAGTGAGATCTGAAGGCGGAAAGTGCAACGAAGTAAAAAGTGTAAGGCTGAAAATATGGTGTGGAGTAGACCTGGGGGCCATAGTGTTCACTGGAGGCTTCTCTCAAAATAGCAAATATCATGGTGGGTGAACAAACTACTGTCGAGCAATTGATAGAACCGCGCAAAGTCATGACGATATCTAAGGCAATGATCATACATATAGGCATCACGTCCGAGACAAGTAGACCGATACTTTCTGCATCTACTACTATTACTCCACACATCAACCGCTATCCAGCATGCATCTAGTGTATTGAGTTCATGACGAACAGAGTAACGCCTTAAGCAAGATGACATGATGTAGAGGGATAATCTCAAGCCAATGATGAAAACCCCATCTTTTTACCCTTGATGGCAACAACACAATGCGTGCCTCGCTACCCCTTTTGTCACTGGGTGAGGTCACCGCACGGTATGAACCCAAAACCAAGCAATTCTCCCATTGCAAGAATCATTGATCTAGTTGGCCAAACAAAACCCACAACTCGAAGAGAATTACAAGGATATGAAATCATGCATAAGAGAGATCAGAAGAAAATCAAATAAGATTCATAGATAATCTGACCATAAATCCACAATTCATCGAATCTCGACAAACACACGGCAAAAGAAGATTACATCGGATAGATCTCCATGAAGATCATGGAGAACTTTGTATTGAAGATCCAAGAGAGAGAAGAAGCCATCTAGTTACTAGCTATGGACCCGTAGGTTTATGGTGAACTACTCACGCATCATCGGAGAGGTCTAGGTGTTGATGAAGAAGCCCTCCGTATCCGAATCCCCCCCTCCGACAGGGCACCAGAACATGCCCCAGATGGGATCTTGCGGAGATAGAAGCTTGCGCCGGCGGAAAAGTACTTTCGATGATCTCCTGATTTTTTATGGAATTTTAGGGAATATATAGGCACAAAACCTAGAGCAAAGGAGCCCCAGGGAGCCCACAAGCCAGGGGGCGCGGGCCCCCCTAGCCGCGCCATGAGGGATTGTGGGGTCCCTGGTGGCCCCTGCCCTGATTTTCCGCCTTCCAAATCTTTTTCTGTTCCGGAAAAAAAATCTTTTTGGCAGTTTCATTCCGTTTGGACTCCGTTCAAAATCCTCCTCTGAAAGGGGTCAAAAACATGGAAAAACAGGAACTGGCACTTGGCACTGAGTTAATAAGTTAGTCCCAAAAAATATATAAAAGGCATACAAAACATCCAAAGTTTGACAAGATAATAGCATGAAACCATCAAAAATTATAGATACGTTGGAGATGTATCAAGCATCCCCAAGTTTAACTCATGCTCGTCCTCGAGTAGGGAAGTGATAAAAAATGAATTTTTGATGTGGAATGCTACCTAGCATAGTTATCCTTTGCAACTTCTTTCACGTGACATGAATGTTTAGATCCGTAAGATTCAAAACAATAGTTTGCTATTGACATGAAAACAATAATACTTCAAGCAAACTAGCAAGGTAATCATGAACTTTAAAAATAACAAGGCCAAGGAAAGTTATCCCTACAAAATCATATAGTCTGGCTATGCTCCATCATCCTCACACAACTAATGTAAATCATGCACAACCCCGGTATTGGCCAAGTAATTGTTTTCGCACTCTTACTTTCTCAAACTTTTTATAACTATCACGGAATACATGAGCGCGAGCCATGGATATAGCACTATAGGTGGAATGGAGTGTGGTGGTGGTTGTGAGACAAAAAGGAGGAGATGGTCACATTGACTCGGCGTATCAAAGGGCTATGGAGACGCCCATTAATAGATATCAATGTGAATGAGTAGGGATTTCCATACAAGGGATGCACTAGAGCTATAAGTATGTGAAAGCTCAAAAGGAGAACTAGTGGGTGTGCATCCAACTTGCTTGCTCACGAAGACCTAGTGCAATTTTGAGGAAGCCCATAATTGGAATATAAAAGCCAAGTAATATAATGAAGATTCCCACTAGCATATGGTAGTGACAAAGCAAGAAGCTCTCAATCATGAAGAACATGGTGCTATTATGAAGTACAAGTGTGGAAAAAGATAGTAGCATTGTCCCTTCTCTCTTTTTCTCTCTTTTTTTATTTGGGCTCTTAGGCCTCTTTTTTTTCTTTTTTATTTTCTCTTTTTTTTGGGCACTTTGGCCTCATTTTTTTTATTTCCTCACATGGGACAATGCTTTAATAATGATGATCATCACACTTTTATTTACTCACAGCTCAAAGCTTAGAAATGACTCTATAGGAAATGCCTCCGACAGTGTACCGGGATGTGCAACGATCTAGCTTGGCGTATGACGTTGAAACATCTCGCTAGCTATCTTCTGATCATGCAATGGCAATATGAGAGTGACGGCACAAGTCATAAGACGGAACGGTGGGAGTTGCGTGGCAATATATCTCGGAATGGCTATGAAAATGCCATAGTAGGTACGTATGGTGGCTGTTTTGAGGAAGGCATATGGTGGGTTTGTGTACCGGCGAAAGTTGCGCGGCACTAGAGAGGCTAGAAATGGTGGAAGGTGAAAGTGCATCTATACCATGGACTCACATTAGTCATGAAGAACCCACATACTTGTTGCGAAAGTTTTTATTAGTAATCGAAACAAAGTGCTAAACGCATACTCCTAGGGGAAGGGTTGGTAGGTGTTAACCATCGCGCGATCCTGACCTCAACACAAAGGATGACAATCAATAGATCAATTATGCTCCGACTTCCTAACATAGTGGTTCACCATATGTGCATGCTACGGGAATCACTAACTTCAACACAAGTATTTCTAGATTCACAACACCCTACTAACATAACTCTTAATATTACCGAATCCACGTCTCAAAACTAATTGAGAGGAATCAAGACTTCTCTTTCTACTCAATGCACATGAAGATGGAGGTTTTTGTATCCTCTTGGGGTGCCTATCACCTTTGGGACTACTTTCATAGCATAAGCCAACTACCAAGTCACGCACCGCCGTGCTCTAAAAGATATGAGTGAAGCAAATAGAGAAAAATTATCTACCTCGAAAGATATAAGTGAAGCACTATGAGCATTCTAGCAAAATCACGATGAGTGCATGTCTCTCTCTCTATCAAAAAGGTGTGCAGCAAGGATGATTGTGACACAACAAAAAGAAAAAACTCCTACGAAACAAGACGCTCCAAGCAAAACACATATCACGTGGTGAATAAAAAGATAGCTCCAAGTAATGTTACCGATGGATTGAAGACGAAAGAGGGGATGCCTTCCCAGGGCATCCCCAAGCTTAGGCTTTTTGCTGTACTCGAATTTGGCTTGGGATGCCTTGGGCATCCCCAAGCTTGAGCTATTTCCACTCCTTATCTCTTTGTCCAAGAGAACATCACCCAAACCTTGAAAACTTCACAACACAAAACTAAAACAGAAACTCGTGATAACATTAGCACAAGAAAATAAACTACCACCACTTTTGGTACTGTAGCAAACTTGAATTTTATCTATATTGGTGTTGGGCTACTATATTCTCAATTTTCCATGGCTAGTACCCCCGATACTAATCATAGTTTCATCAAAACAAGCAACCAACTCAACAAAAAACAGAATCTGTCAAAAATAGACCAGTCTGTAGCAATCTGTATACTTTGTACACTTCTCGTACCTCAAAAATTCTGAAAACTTACGACGGCCTGGGAAAAAGGCATATGAACCAGCAGCAAAAAAATCAACTCAAAATCCCTTTCTGAATAAAAATGAAAAATCATCTCGTAGCGGAAAGTTTCTGTCTTTTTCCAGCAGGATCAAACAACCGTTACCAAGACTAATCATAAACATTTTGCTTGGCTCAAACACAAAAAGAAGCACAAAAAACACAACCACAACAGAATTATGAAATTGTGGAAGAAACAAAACAGAAAGAAAAAGATAAATTCATTGGGGTGCCTCCCAACAAGCGTTATTGTTTAACGCCCTTACCTAGGCATAAAATCAATAGAATCACGTATCGTCGCCTTTGGCGCTCAAACCATAAGTGGCCCTCAACATGGATTCATAAGGCAATATTATTTTCTTTCTAGGCAAGTGCTCCATGCCCTTCTTTAAAGGAAATTGAAATCTAATATTCCCTTCCTTCATATCGATGATAGCACCGATAGTCCTTAGGAAAGGTCTACCAAGAATAATAGGGCATGTAGGATTGCAATCAATGTCAAGCACAATGAAATCCATGGGTACATAGTTCCTATTTGCAATAATAAGAACATCATTGATCCTTCCCGTAGGTTTCTTGACAGTAGAATCTGCAAGATGCAAATTAAGAGAACACTCTTCAATCTCATTAAAACCCAGAACATCACATAAAGACTTTGGAATCACGGAAACACTAGCACCCAAATCACACAAAGCATTGCATTCATAGTTTTTGATTTTGATTTTGATAGTAGGTTCCCACTCATGATGAAGCTTTCTAGGGATAGAGACTTCCAATTCAAGTTTCTCTTCAAGAGACTTTATCATAGCTTTGACGATATGATCGGTAAAGGCCTTGTTTTGGCTATAAGTGTGTGGATAATTTAACATGGATTGCATCAAGGAGATGCATTCAATCAAGGAGAAACTATCATAATTGAATTCCTTGGAATCCAAGGTAGTAATTTTAGTACTACTCAAAGTTTTAATATCTTCTACTCCACTTTCAATGCTTTTAGCATCAAGATAGATGGACTCCGAATCATTGGGGCACTTTTCAACCAAAGTGGATTCATATCCAGCCCCATATTCATTAGGTTTGACACAAGAAAACAAAGATTCAATGGGAGTCACACCAAGCACTTTAAGATCTTCGTGATTCTTATCACGAGAACACGCCTTTTTAAGCCATTCATGTCTAGCACGAATTTGGGCGGTTCTTTATTTGCTCTCAATCATGGAAACACGCATAGCTTTCAAAGTTTCATCCATATTGATCTTGGGAGGAGCACATCTAACTTTCAAAGCATCAACATCACTAGACATGGTAAAAAGTGCAATGAAGTAAAAAGTGTAAGACTAAAAATATGGTGTGGAGTAGACCCGGGGGCCATAGTGTTCACTAGAGGTTTCTCTCAAAATAGCAAATATCATGGTGGGTGAACAAATTACTATCGAGCAATTGATAGAACCGCGCAAAGTCATGACGATATCTAAGGCAATGATCATACATATAGGAATCACGTCCGAGACAAGTAGACCGATACTTTCAGCATCTACTACTATTACTCCACACATCGACCGCTATCTAGCATGCATCTAGTGTATTGAGTTCATGACGAACAGAGTAGCGCCTTAAGCAAGATTGCATGATGTAGAGGGATAATCTCAAACCAATGATGAAAACCCCATCTTTTTACCCTTGATGGCAACAACACGATGCGTGCCTCGCTACCCCTTCTGTCACTGGGTGAGGTCACCGCACGGTATGAACCCAAAACCAAGCACTTCTCCCATTGCAAGAATCATAGATCTAGTTGGCCAAACAAAACCCACAACTCAAAGAGAATTACAAGGATATGAAATCATGCATCAAAGAGATCAGAAGAAGCTCAAATAAGATTCATAGATAATCTGATCATAAATCCACAATTCATCGGATCTCGACAAACACACCGCAAAAGAAGATTACATCGGATAGATCTCCATGAAGATCATGGAGAACTTTGTATTGAAGATCCAAGAGAGAGAAGAAGCCATCTAGTTACTAGCTATGGACCCGTAGGTCTATGGTGAACTACTCACGCATCATCGGAGAGGTCATGGTGTTGATGAAGAAGCCCTCCGTATCCGAATCCCCCCTCCGGCAGGGCACCAGAACGTGCCCCACATGAGATCTTGCGGAGACAGAAGCTTGCGGCCGCGGAAAAGTACTTTCGATGATCACCTGATTTTAATGGAATTTTAGGGAATATATAGGCGCAAAACCTAGGGCAAAGGAGCCTCAGGGATCCCACAAGCCAGGGGGCGCGGGCCCCCCTGGCCACGCCATGAGGGCTTGTGGGGTCCCTGGTGGCCCCCTGCCCTAATTCTCCGGCTTCCCGATCTTTTTATGTTCTGGAAAAAATCTTTTTGGCAGTTTCATTCCGTTTGGACTGTGTTTAAAATCCTCCTCTGAAAGGGGTCAAAAACATGGAAAAAACAGGAACTGGCACTTGGCACTGAGTTAATAAGTTAGTCCCAAAAAATATATAAAAGGCATACAAAACATCCAAAGTTTGACAAAATAATAGCATGAAACCATCATAAATTATAGATACGTTGGAGAAGTATCACGCCCCCGGCTTTAAACATCACTAGGATTTCAACGAGGAATACATACGCTCACACATCATCACCATGCCATAAAAATATTTGCATGAACATCAAGTTAACAACCTCTAATTCACGATACCTATATTAACCAATGATCATGCACTCATGCTTTTTGATATTAGCACATTAATTTCATTAACCATGATTTCTATTTTATGTGCTACATGTGGTTTTGATTATGCGCTCATTGAATACCTATTATTTTTGGACTAGTATTATAACCCATGCAAATTACCTTCGATGTTTATTAACTCTCAAACAAATATAAAGTGAAGAACAATATTGCAATTATATCTTTAAAATCTATTCGCCATCGTTCCCTAAATGATATAAGTGACTCACTAGAGCAAGTGCTAAGCTCAAAAGATATAAGTTAAGCACATAGAGTATTCTCATAAATCATGGTGATCTTATGTCTCTATCTTAAGTGAGAGTATTCAGGTAACAACGATTGTGGAAAACTAAAACAAAAACGAACTAAAGCAAATGATGCTCCAAGCAACACTCATATCATGTGATGAATAAAAATATAGCTAAAACTCACATACCGATGGATTGAGGCGAAAGAAGGGATGCCTTCCGGGGCATCCCCAAACTAAGAAGCTTCATTCTTCCTAGAATATTACCTTGGGGCACCTTGGGAATCCCCAATCTTAGGCTCTTGCCTGTCCTTATTCCTTCATCCATCGCGATAACACCCAAAGCTTGAAAACTTCAGCACACAAAACTCAAGAGAAACTTCGTGAGATCCATTAGTATAATAAACATATCAAATACTTTAGGTACTGTTATAAATTTATTCATATTTTATTATTTCATAAGGCACTATATTCTAACTTCGCTATGACTTATACCCCCGATACAATCCATGGCATCATCAGAACAAGCAAACTATGGAGGCAAAAATAGAATTTGTCAAAAACGGAACAGTCTGTAATGATATAGTTAAGTACCATACTTACGTAACTCCAATAATTCTAAAAAAAATTAGGATCACCTGATTAATTCGTACAAAAATACATTTTAAAAAATTTAGATCAAAAAGACATTCCAGTAAAATCAAAGAAAAAATTTCACTGTTCACTAAAGTTTCTTTTCTTTGCACCGTATCAATTCTACTATCATTCAAATCATCCCAAAGGCTTTACTTGGCACAAACACTAATTTAAACATAAAGATGTAATCATTACAGAGACAACAATCGTGTTATCACTGTAATGCCCCGGACACACCCGTCGACGGTCGTTACTCCTGGCGGGATCTAGACTGGCTCCACATATCAATACTAGTCTTTTCTGCGCACTTTGTCCTCACTCATACGCACCCAGGATCAACTTCGCGGTCGGTCACCCATCCTAGAACTACTCGAAGTCGAGCACGCTTAACCTGTGAGAGTGGAACCGACGTCCTCATCGACGTCTGCACATCCAGTATAGTACATGTGCCATGTTGTGTGCCATGAAGGGTCATAAACATCATGAACAACATGACCACACACCTGTCCGCAAACATCCGTGTAACCGCGAGGGTTGGCTCTGATACCAACTTGTAACGCTCCGGACACACCCGTCGGCGGTCGTTACTCCTGGCGGGATCTAGACTGGCCCCACATATCAACACTAATCTTTTCTGTGCACTTTGTCCTCACTCAAGCAAATATGTGGAGGTGAGAGTGCATATAACCATGGCTTCACATTAGTCATAAAGAACTCACATAATTATTGCAAGATTTTATTAGCTCTCTCAAAGCAAAGCACTACTCGCATGCCCCTAGGGAGGAGGTTGGTAGGAGTTAACCATGGTGCGCCCTGCTACGGCAACAAAAGTCCTTCCCCGGCAACGCCAGGAATTCCTCTTGCTACTTCTCTTGCTTGCGTCGGTTTTTCCCTTGAAGAGGAAAGGGAGATGCAGCACACGAGCAGTAAGTATTTCCCTCAGTTTGAGAACCAAGGTATCAATCCAGTAGGAGAATCTCGTCAAGTCTAGAGTACCTGCGCAAACACAAAAGAGCTTGCACCCAACGCTATAAAGGGGTTGTCAATCCCTTCAAGATTGATTGCAAAGTGAGATCTGAAGGCGGAAAGTGCAACGAAGTAAAAAGTGTAAGGCTGAAAATATGGTGTGGAGTAGACCTGGGGGCCATAGTGTTCACTGGAGGCTTCTCTCAAAATAGCAAATATCATGGTGGGTGAACAAATTACTGTCGAGCAATTGATAGAACCGCGCAAAGTCATGACGATATCTAAGGCAATGATCATACATATAGGCATCACGTCCGAGACAAGTAGACCGATACTTTCTGCATCTACTACTATTACTCCACACATCAACCGCTATCCAGCATGCATCTAGTGTATTGAGTTCATGACGAACAGAGTAACGCCTTAAGCAAGATGACATGATGTAGAGGGATAATCTCAAGCCAATGATGAAAACCCCATCTTTTTACCCTTGATGGCAACAACACAATGCGTGCCTCGCTACCCCTTCTGTCACTGGGTGAGGTCACCGCACGGTATGAACCCAAAACCAAGCAATTCTCCCATTGCAAGAATCATTGATCTAGTTGGCCAAACAAAACCCACAACTCGAAGAGAATTACAAGGATATGAAATCATGCATAAGAGAGATCAGAAGAAAATCAAATAAGATTCATAGATAATCTGACCATAAATCCACAATTCATCGAATCTCGACAAACACACGGCAAAAGAAGATTACATCGGATAGATCTCCATGAAGATCATGGAGAACTTTGTATTGAAGATCCAAGAGAGAGAAGAAGCCATCTAGTTACTAGCTATGGACCCATAGGTTTATGGTGAACTACTCACGCATCATCGGAGAGGTCAAGGTGTTGATGAAGAAGCCCTCCGTATCCGAATCCCCCCCTCCGACAGGGCACCAGAACATGCCCCAGATGGGATCTTGCGGAGACAGAAGCTTGCGCCGGCGGAAAAGTACTTTCGATGATCTCCTGATTTTTTATGGAATTTTAGGGAATATATAGGCACAAAACCTAGAGCAAAGGAGCCCCAGGGAGCCCACAAGCCAGGGGGCGCGGGCCCCCCTAGCCACGCCATGAGGGCTTGTGGGGTCCCTGGTGGCCCCTGCCCTGATTTTCCGCCTTCCAAATCTTTTTCTGTTCCGGAAAAAAATCTTTTTGGCAGTTTCATTCCGTTTGGACTCCGTTCAAAATCCTCCTCTGAAAGGGGTCAAAAACATGGAAAAACAGGAACTGGCACTTGGCACTGAGTTAATAAGTTAGTCCCAAAAAATATATAAAAGGCATACAAAACATCCAAAGTTTGACAAGATAATAGCATGAAACCATCAAAAATTATAGATACGTTGGAGATGTATCAAGCATCCCCAAGTTTAACTCATGCTCGTCCTCGAGTAGGGAAGTGATAAAAAATGAATTTTTGATGTGGAATGCTACCTAGCATAGTTATCCTTTGCAACTTCTTTCACGTGACATGAATGTTTAGATCCGTAAGATTCAAAACAATAGTTTGCTATTGACATGAAAACAATAATACTTCAAGCAAACTAGCAAGGTAATCATGAACTTTCAAAATAACAAGGCCAAGGAAAGTTATCCCTACAAAATCATATAGTCTGGCTATGCTCCATCATCCTCACACAACTAATGTAAATCATGCACAACCCCGGTATTGGCCAAGTAACTCATGCTTTTTGATATTACCACATTAATATCATTAACCATGATTTCTCTTTTATGTGCTACATGTGGTTTTGATTATGCACTCATTGAATACCTATTATTTTTGGAATAGTATTATAACCCATGCAAATTACCTTCGTTGTTTATTAACTCTCAAACAAATATAAAGTGAAGAACAATAATGCAATTATTTCTTTAAAATCAATATGTCGTCGTTCTCTAAATGATATAAGTGACTCACTAGAGCAACTGCTAAGCTTAAAAGATATAAGTTAAGCACATAGAGTATTCTCATAAATCATGGTGATCTTGTGTTTCTATCTCAAGTGAGAGTATTCAGGCAACAATGATTGTGGAAAACTAAAACAAAAACAAACGAAAGCAAATGACGCTCCAAGCAACACTCATATCATGTGATGAATAAAAATATAGCTCCAAGTGACATACGGATGGATTGAGGCGAAAGAAGGGATGCCTTCCGGGGCATCCCCAAACTAAGACGCTTCATCTTCCTAGAATATTACGTTGGAGCGCCTTGTGAATCCCCAATATTAGGCTCTTGCCTCTCCTTATTCCTTCATCCATCGCGATAACACCCAAAGCTTGAAAACTTCAGCACACAAAACTCAACAGAAACTTCGTGAGATCCATTAGTATAATAAACATATCAAATACTTTAGGTACTGTTATAAATTTATTCATATCTTATTATTTCATAAGTTACTATATTCTAACTTCGTTATGACTTATACACCCGATACAATCCATGGCATCATCAAAACAAGCAAACTATGGAGGCAAAAACAGAATTTGTCAAAAACACAACAGTCTGTAATGATATAGTTAAGTACCATACTTATGTAACTCGAATAATTCTAAAAAATTAGGATCACCTGAGTAATTTGTATAAAAATACCTTTTAAAAATTTAGATGAAAAACACGTTCCAGTAAAATCAGAGAAAAAATTTCGCTGTTCACTAAAGTTTCTTTTCTTTGCACCGTATCAATTCTACTATCATTCAAATCATCCCAAAGGCTTTACTTGGCACAAAAACTAATTTAAAAATAAAAATGCAATCATTACAGAGACAACAATCATGTTATCACTTTAACACCTCGGACACACCCGTCGACGGTCGTTACTCCTGGCGGGATCTAGACTGGCTCCACATAACAATACTAGTCTTTTCTGCGCACTTTGTCCTCACTCATACGCACCCAGGATCAACTTCTCGGTCGGTCACCCATCCTAGAACTACTCGAAGCCGAGCATGCTTAACCTGTGAGAGAGGAACCAACGTCCTCATCGACGTCTGCACATCCAGTCCATTACATGTGCCATGTCGTGTGCCATGAAGGGTCACAAACATCATGAACAACATGACCACACACCTGTCCGCAAACATCTGTGTAACCGCGAGGGTTGGCTCTTGTACCAACTTGTAATGCTCTGGACACACCCACCGGCGATCGTTACTCCTGGCGGGATCTAGATTGGCTCCACATATCAATACTAGTCTTTTTTGCGCACTTTGTCCTCACTCAGGCGCACCCGGGATCAACTTCCCGGTCGGTCACCCATCCTAGAACTACTCCAAGCCGAGCAAGCTTAACCTGTGAGTTCTGTTCGAATGGGCTTCCGGAAAAGAAGGAATTTCTTATTGATATGAGTAGTCTACCATCCCTAATAAGCCAGGCTATCACAATCACACACAAACATAAATTAAAAACAAAATTAATAAGATAACTATTGCGTTGCCTCCCAACTAGCACTATTGTTTTACGCCCCTAGCTAGGCATAATTCATATGACTCTAGTGTTGTCATCTTTGACACTCCACCCATAAGTAGACCTCATGATAGATTCATAAGTTGGTTTTATTCTCTTTCTAGGGAAGTGTTCCATCCCTTTCTTTAATGGGAATTGGAACCATATGTTTCCCTCTTTCAAATCAATTAATGCACCTATATTTTGTAGAAAAGGTCTCCCAAGTATTATTGGACAAGACGGGTTGCATTCAGTATAAAGAACAATAAAATCTACAAGCACATAATTTTTATTAGCAATGAGGAGAACATCATTTATTCTTCACATAGGTTTCTTGGTAGTAGAGCAATCAAGATGTAAATTAAGCGAACACTCGTGAATATTAGTGAGACCAAATACATCACATAAATATTTAGGTATAGTTGGAAAATTAGTGCCTAGGTCACACAGGCATTGCATTCATATTCTTCGATTTTAATTTTAATAGTAGGTTCCCACTCATCATGCAACTTTCTAATAATAGAGACTTCTAGCTCAAGTTTTTCATCATAGGCTTTTACAATAGCTTCTACTATATGTTGGGTAAAAGCTTTATTTTGTTCATAAGCATTGGGTGAGCTAATGATGGATTGCTATAAGGAAATACATTCTACTAAAGAACAATTATCATAATTGAAATCGTTGTAATTCAATATAGTGGGCACATCACTAGATACAGTTTTAACCTCTCCAAACCCACTTTATTCAGTTTTATCACCATACTCATCACCCTCCAAGCAATTGGGACACTCTCTAGATAAAGTTCACTCATCTCTAGTCCCTTTATCTCATTTTCAGATTAGTAAACATAGATTCAATAGGAGAAGTACCAAGCACTTTAAGATCTTCATCATGATTACTAATGGAGAGAGATTTCGGTTTAGCAACCATCCTATTTACTAGAGTGGTTTGTTTACCCATCGTAGTTATGTGATCTTCATCGTGTGGGTAAACAAATTACTATTGAACAATTGATAGAAAAGCGCATAATTATGTGATATTCATGACAATGATCATATATAACACTTGGGCTTATTCTCCTAACACCTTCCCACCCACCCGTCACACAGCTACAAACTAACGATCGAACTGCACGCATAAAAAAATGCTACTGCACCCCACCGACCCACCTCCCCAACTCATCCCCCGTTCCCCTCCACCTTCCTCCCATGCCCCTACCACAGAAGCAACCGACGATCCACCCCACCCACCCCTAATCCATCCCCTCCTACCACCTTCCTCCGCGCGTCGGAACCACCCCACCGCCACCTCAAGGCCCGTCATGCCACAACCACCCCCGAGGCATTCGCCGCCACCTCTCGGTCCTCACCTCACCCCCGGCGCGGCCTCAACCGCTGGACCCGGTCGCCCCCGAACCAAGGCCCCTCATCAACCTCCAGCTCTGACCGCCACCGGCCTGCGTAACTCTCCTGCTAGGCTGCGGCGATCTCCGCGAAGGCGGCTGAGTCAGCCGGCCTCCCCTCTGCCCCCGCTCCGGTCCCGACGGACGCATGCACGCCACGATGCGCCACGGTGACGGTCGGCGCGGCTCGGTCACTGCCATGGATAACAAGATCTTCTCTGCATCGTTGCGTGCTTCTCCCGGGAGGTTGCGCCTCACGGCACCGGCGGTTGTGGGAGGGATGTCGTCCCTGCAGCTGCTTCTAATAACACCCAGCGAATCTTGGCCCTAACATTGCATGCGTGCTCTATGCGCGTGCAGGAGGTCGAATGCGGCGGCAGCGCGAGGGGTCCGACCAGGCGGCGGAGGTGCGCATGGTGCCAATGGCCCTGACGCGGGCAGGGCGGGGTTTAGCGGGGTGGTGCTAAACAAGACGCGGTGGCGGTTGGGCAGCTTCTAGCTATGTGTGCCCTGCACCTGCTGCGGCAGGCCCATGGGCGTGTGCGCCCTCTCCCCGTGCTGCTACACCATCAACTGCAACATCCCGAACCGCCCCTTCGCATTCTGCTGCCGCGAGGGCCCTAGGAGGAGCTCCTCCAAACTGTTGCGGTTCATTTGATGTTTTTTTATGCTTGGTAAATTTTATCTTGTAGCTCACTGTGACACAAATATTTAAAGTTTCGTGGAGCGGGCTTATCCGCTCTCCCCGACGAGGATTCCGTGCTCCCCTTCCTCGAACCACGCATCTAGGAGCTCCTCCCGGCCCACCGCGGCCTCCTGCACGGAGCACCACCACTCTTCCGTCGAATCATGGCATGCAGTTTGAAGCATGTGAACAAAGCAGTGCAAATTGTGCATTTTGTGTTTGAGAATTTTATGTATTAGAATTGCATGCACTCATTTTGTGTTCGTAACGAGGCCGCATCTAGAAAATGTAGTTTGAAGTATGTGCACATGCAGTGCAAACGGTGTTTTTTGTGTTTGGTGATTTTGCATAAAGCATAAAAGTTGTAGGGACTCATTTTGGTTGCAGTTTCACCCGGAACATGGTGTTGTTCTTACTTTCGCATGCAGTTTGGACCATGTGGACATGCAGTGAAAAACGATATTTTTTCTCTGTTTGATGATTTCCCCGTTGTGGGGCGTTGGTCCATGCCCTACAGTTCGGTAGCCCTCCACGCCCGAGGGGTATTTTAGTTTGTTATAAAACTTGTTGAGAAAAAAATGCATGTAGTTTGTTTAGATTTGTGGCAATGTTCACTTGATGCGAACATCACTCATTTCTGTGTGGCGTCATTGTGTTAGAAAAATAAAATCATGTAGTGCACCTGCCCGCCAAATGCAGTGCGGTCTTCTGTCTGATGCGGTTTCACGCGTCAACTTAAGTTCAACAAAAGATACAATGAAGTTAAGTTGTTTGTCGGATGCAATGCGGTCTTCAAAAAATTACATTCACCAAAAGAAACCATGAAGTTCACTTGTGTGTCGGATGCACTGAAGCAATGCGGTTATCTGTTTGATGAAGTTCCCTCGTCGATTTTGGTGTCGTGAAAAAACACAGTGTTCGTGTTTCGGCAAATTTAAAACTGCCCTTAAAGCATAAGGAATTAGAGAGAATGTTCTACATGAAAAAAGATGTGTCTCGTCAATATCTTTCCAACACTATCATTTGCTTCGTTCGGACGAGCAGTTTGGAAAATTTCCGAAAATATGCTCAGTGCAACTCGTAGGCAGTAGCACCGTTTTCAAAAATCATTTAAAACCATAAGGAATCTCAACAAATGACCAACATATAAAAGTTGCGCATATTTCACATATTTTCAATGTCGTATCATACGCCTCGTTCCGAGAAACGATTGAAAAACTCGAGCGAAAACAGTCCCAAAAAATGAAAAAGTTCAAAAAACAAAATTTCATTTTTAGTAAATTTGAATTGCTCTCAACCGTAAGGAATTAGAGAGAATAATCCACATGAAAAAGATGCGGCTCGATTATATCTATCCAACGACATATTGTTTGCTTCATTCCAACGAGCGGTTTAGAAAAAATCGCGAAAATACGCTCGTTGCAGCCCTAATACGCCCATCATTTTCGAAACTGCACTCAAACCGCGAGGAATCGTGAACAATATTTAACATGACGGAGTTGGTAATTTTCTGTAGAAATCTAACGGTATATTATACTCCTCATTTCGATAAATGGTTTAAAAACTGGAGCAAAAACGGTGTCAGAAAAGCGTGTGCAGTTTTTTCTCATGACATTGCAATGTTTCGTTTGATAGGGATGCAGTGCATTAATGTTGAGCGGTCAGCTGAAAAGTGTGCGCAAAATAGGGTTAATATATATAGGACAAATTTTATCTACCACCGGTGGTAGTTACCACCACTTGCGTTTTGTATGTTGTATGGAGTATGTATCAAATTGAAGAGTATGTATGCGTAGTATGTAGTATATAATCATGTTTAGGTAGTATATATACTGTTTTTTGGTAGTATGTATCATATTTTGTGTATGCTCTTTTTTACATACAAATATATATGTATTTCACAAATATAATAAAAACTATGGGTCAACTTGTAATTTTTTCATGTAACTCACTTTGAAAAATCTTGTATATAGTATATGAACATAATGAAAATGATAAATTAGTATATATACTCCCGCATGGTAGTATATTGAACAAGTCGGGTAACTACCCCTGGGTGGTAGGATGTATTTTTCCTATATATATATATATATATAGGGTGTCACATCCTTGAATTCCCTGTTAGGGTTTAGTAATTTGTGCTCATATCTTCTTTCATTGGATTCAAGAAATGAAAATAAACCCAAAAGAAGTGATGAAATCCAAAGCAAAACCCTAGCTACTCCTTATTCAAAAGAATTCCAACAATTCCAAAACCAATGAATCCAAAATGGCCTTCATAAAAGTTCAATATTTCTGATAAATGTTGAAAACAAAATATCAGAGATGAAACTTATTTTCAAACTATCTTTGGCATTTTAAAATTAAGTTAAAAGCTACTGAAATCAATTATATATTTGATTTCAAATAATTTAAAGTTTCCAAAAATGTTGAAAACTTTATGAGTGGTTGGAAATATTCCAACTAACACTCTAGTATTTTTCAAACTATTTTAGGGATAGTTTGAAGCCAAAAATAAAACAAAAAAATATCACAAAGAATAAAACAGAAACATAGATGAAAAAAAGGGAAAGAAGCTTACTTGTCGCTCACCTGAGGCCCAACCCACCTAGCGTCGTCGTCTTCCTTTGCTAGTCGGAGCAGGAGGTGGCCGCCGCGTTCCCCGACGCGCCCACGCAGGTGCGTGCTTGCCTGGTCGTCGCGTCACGCTGGCACGAACGGGGATAAGCTCCCCGAGGCCTCCCCGAGCTCATCCCCTCCTCATTCGCTCTGCTCTCTTCTCCCCCTCTCGGCCGCCATGACCGCAAGCTCAAGCTTGAGCTCGCCGTCGCTCCTGCCCCTCTCCCTCTCTCCTGAGCTGCGCAACAGCTTCACTGTGATCCCCTGAAGCTCTCCAGCTAGTCGCTCGACGCCGAGAAGCTCTGAAACGCCGTGACGCCATCGTCTTCCTCATCGGGTCACCGGAGCTCGCCGTCGTCGTTCTCCCTCCTCAGGCCATCCCCGAACCCACTCTCGACTCCTCTGCACTCCCTGTGAGCTCAGGGTCCTTTCCCCTAAGTTTTCCCCCTCGATCCCTTCTTCTAGACCCCGATTCCACCGCAGCCCGACGAGATCCGCCGCGGGACCTCATCGCCGGTAGCTCTCTGGTGATCGGCTGGTCCATATGAGGCCACCAATGGCTTCAGTGCGTCGCGTAGATGTTGTAGGAGCCCATCCCCGCGTATGATGCCCTCTGTTTCGATGACCCCGATGATGCCCGAGCGTCGGCCGCCGCCAAGCTCGTCGCCGGCGTCATCTCCGACCATCTTAGCCTCGGGTCTTTGCAGAAATGGAACTGCGGCTGTGTGCTGATTCGTTTGGTGCCCTCCGTCGTGCATTTGGTCGTCGGAGATGCATTCCCGAGCCCCTCCGCCGTTCTTGTCGTCGCCGGAGGCTCACCGCCGGCGAGATCGACCTCGCCGCCGGTGGATCTAACCCCGCTGAGCCTATGACAGGTGGGGCCAGCCCCTGGCTAATTAAGTTTAGTAAAAATTGAAAATAACTTATTTAATTAACTTAAACAAACACTGACAGGTGGGTCCGTCTCTGTTAATTAACTAATTAAGCTAAATCTAAATTAAAACTAGCCAAAGACACTGACCAGTGGGTCCCATTGGTCAGGTTTGACTTTCAACGGCCAGTTGGACCTGCTGATGTCATGCTGATGCAATAAAGACTTTTCTCTTTAAAAATAATTCCAGATTAAGTTCAAAACTTTGTAAATTCATAGAAAATTGAGTATAACTCCAAATTTGACAAGTAATATATGTAAATGGATCAGAAAAATCCAAGGAATCCAATGGTGCTATTTTCATGCATGAAAAAAAAAGTTATGAAACATCATCAGGTCAAATCAATTAAAAGAATTTGATAAGTTATAATTCAAATGATATTTGAATTATGATTTCAAATCAAGATCACCCCAAAGGGTTCTGCTAGTCATTTCAAACCATGCTACATTGCATTTCATGCATCATTTTGTTGCATATGTTTTGATATTGATTGATTGTTGCTATTCCGGTAGGCTCCGCCCCTCCGGATACGTCTGATTATCCGACTGACGGATATCACCCCTCTGCTGAGCAACAAGGAAAGCAACCATTTTGATCATCCCGATAAATCTCATGTTCTCGCTCCTGCTCTTACTTATTGCATTAGGTCAAAATGCTTTCACTACTTTTATCACGTTAGTTGAACCCACTTCCTTTGCATGACATGTCCTTGTCACAATAAATAGCTGAACCTTGCAACCTAGCATACCTGGTAGATAATTTATCCATGATGTGCCTTATCCTGCTATGCATGCTATGCTTAGAGTTGTGTATGGTCTGTCATCTGGGTGATGAACAGGATCGTGAGAATGTGTTCATTTGGTAAAGGTCGTGTGTTGAACCTGATTTGATAAAGGTACCGGTGAAAGGCTATGTAGGACTACATGGCGGGTTGTTTCATTGGAACCGTCCTTAGGAACTGATTTCCGTGTATGTAATCCAAGACAAGATACTACCACATGCTGGGCCCTAAAATATGACCCCGCTCGACTTATTAACTGCTTAGTACTCGGTCCAGGAGTTGCAAGTAGTTTTTGGTGTTTATAGTCATGCTGGAGGCCGTGCGTAGCGCTGACCTTAGAGGTGGGCTATGATGTGGTAGGCAGTGGCATGGTGTACCAAGTGGCACCCGGATGGTGGGCTTGGGAACCCTGCGCACATTGTTTGGGGCCGTGGCGGAAACCTCGGCCGGACTTTCGTGCGGGTTACCCTCAGATAGGCGATAGACCTGGACTAAGTATTAGCGTGGTTAACGGTCGTGGCCGACTCCCTCACTGGGCTTCCGCTTGAAGGTTGCCGAGGTGCATGACGTGCACATGGCGATAAGTGGCGAGAGCGTGTGTGAAGAAGTACACCCCTGTAGGGTTATGATCTATTCGAATAGCCGCGTCCGCGGATATGGACTACTTGGAAGCATATGTTGTTCATAGACAACTAAAATGGCTACTCATAAAATTGTCAAGATAAGTGTGAGTGTCGTGGACGGCATTTCCATAGGGAGACGGAATGATTCCATGATAGAGTATTGTTGTGGTGTTAGTGGACTCGTGTGCGAGTAACATAGTTGTCAAAACTATTTAAAAATGCAAGTTGTCTAGCGAAGAGTCAAATGCTGGCTTTCTGCATTAAACCCCACAACTCCTTGTTGATACATTGCATGAGTAGATAGATTTCCTAAAGTCTTGCTGAGTACTTTTGTAATCACGTTTGCTTAATAATTGTTGCAGAGGTTGTGAATGACCCTAATGGAGGGTTCTACCTAGACATCAACGACGACGAGTAGCTGGTATCCCAGCTACGATCTGGCCCTAGGTTGGGTCTGTAGATAGTCAGGCCATGTGCCTTTATCTTTCCATCTGTCTGTACTCAGACAATTTTAAATCCTCTGCTGGCTTGTAAGACTTGTGAGTATGAATTATGATGATGGGTCGTGAGGCCCCTATCTGTGTAACATTATGTGAGAGGCTCTTCCGAGCCTTCTAAATAAAGTTTGTATGTTTATGGTTATGTTGTGATGCCATCGATGTATCTATACATATCGGTATGCCACGCGTACGTGTGTTGTACTTGATATGTATGGGGTTTGAATACCTAGTCGTATGCCTTAGGAGCACTCCTTACGGGGAAATGCCCCTTTGTGATTCCATTGAGCCATGGTAGTTCGCTACTGCTCCGAACACATTGGTTGACCGGCATGTGTCCTTCTTAGCTGTTGTGTCTGTCCCTTTGGGGAAATGTCATGCGTTGTAATGGAGTCCTTGTAGCTTGCTACGACTCGTCTACATTCGCTGATGACCGACACCTGCTTTGTTGGGTCATGTATGCCTTTCCCTGTATGGAACTGCCACTTTAATTTATCACTAGACATGTCGATCCGGGTTCTTTGACATTGGATTGCTAGCGACACAATTGCATACGTGAGTCAAAAGGCGCAAACGGTCCCGGCTAAGGTAATGCTGCAGCCGTGGGGATAACCGTGCGTGAGACTGCAAAGAGACGCGATGTGTTACAGGCTGGATTCCTATGGCTTAGGATCGGGGTCCCGATAGCGTTGGTATCAGAGACTGACTGACTGTAGGATTACTAAGCCAAACTGGTCAAAGTTGAGTCTAGAATTGCTTTAGTTATACATAAGGGAATTGTTTGTGGAAGGGAATGTATGATTCTTGCTTCTCTTCTTTAATTATTCTATTCTGGTCATCCTCGTTTTTTCTGCGGGGATTAAGGACTAGGTTACTTATCTTTCTCTTAGGCTCGTGTTTCTGATCGGTAGATTATAGGACAACGAGTCGAGAGTTACTTCGGGGTTCTTTTATTTCAAGGAAAAGAAAGTAAGCTTTGATGACCCTGGAATTGAACTTGATAGATGAGTGGTTACGCTATCCTACTTTTATGGGTTGTCTCAAAATTGTTTTTGAGCATTTACAACCGTTATGCTGCCCAAATTTTGTCTTCAGAGCTCTAATGCTTTTTTGCATTACTCTCTATTTTCAGATGCCTGGCCGTCCTTCTCGTCAGGTGGTCCATCTGACTAGGTGCATTGATGTGCCAGGTCATACGGACATGCTAGTCAGGATGATGTCAGTATCCGGTTACCGCTGGTATCCAGAGTACATAGTGGAGGAGCAGTACCGGGATTTTAATTAGAGTCGGTACCTCTGCACTGTTAGGGTGTTCCCAGATTACCCTGGAGCTGAGGAGCCGATCCATTGGTTTTATGGATTGGGGGTCAATGTTGACATGGCAGTACAAGATGTTGCCTATTCAATGCTGACCATCATGAGGGCTAGACATGCACTGTTGTAGAATTCAGAATTCTGCTATGTTCCTGCCTCTCAGCCACGAGAAGAAGGATACCTCAGTGGGGTTTACTTTGATTCCTCTATGGAGGATCCGCTGCTGCAGTCCACTGCTGAGATGCTAGAGAATAGAGACAGGGATGCTCGTGCCCTTCGTATGGAGCTCTATGCTACACGTGCCCGTCTGTGGACGGCTTTGACCCAGCTGGCACCTGTAGTCCAGACAGGGTATGGAGATATGGAGATGCTGAACCCTGTTAGGACCCATCTTCCGACTCATGTTGACTGGCCTGCTATAGGAGGAGTCACTCCTCTTCGGGGACCTCTACTACCACCAGTCAGGGGACCAAGGCCACACCCGTGTCCTTACGGATCCCAGGGGTCTCAGGCTGGAGTATTTCCTGATCCGCAGGTTGAGCTCCCAGGCCATGGAGGCAATCTTTATGAGTTGTTCTATGCGGATGCCTGAACCCGTGAGTGGAAGGATAGTATGGTAGTAGTTATACTTCCACAGTCATGTGTGTCTTGTGGAGTATGCTTGTGTCGTGAGATGAATACCAGAGGCATAGATAAATAATGTATAGGAAGCTTGGAAAGCCTCTGATGAGTAGTTTCATGTTTTTAGTAGTTTTCTCTTCGGTTAAGGTTGTACTGAACTATGTAATGATGTGTATGAACCATGGTGTATATATAGCAGTGGCTTGTTACCATGTTGTTCGGATGTTCATTTCCGCATTCCATGTGTTCAGTGCATTCTTAATCCATAGTTAGTGTTGATGTTGATATTTGTCTAAGCTGTGAGTTTGTTTGTCAGGATGGTGTTCATCAGGTTGAACCGGGCCCCTGGTCATGAGCAAGGAGAGGGTAGTCAAACATCGCAGGAGGAACTGCCTCACCTGCCCTCACTGGCGGAAGTTATGCTTGAGGCAGAGAGAAACAAAAGGGAGACCAACCGTCTGTTAGAGCGTATTGAGCAAAATACGACTCATCAGCCTAGGAATGATGCAGTGTCCCTCAATGACTTTGTGAAGTTGAATCCTCCAAAGTTCCATCACTCCGATGATCCCCTTGACGCTGATGATTGGTTGTGTAGTATATCGCGCAAGATTCGCTCTGCAAATGTTTCTGAGGCCGACAAGGTGACCTTTGCAGCGTACTTTCTCGAAGGACCCGCCAATCCGTGGTGGGAGAACTTTGAAGCTATGCGTCCTGCCAGACCAGTAGCCACATGGGCAGACTTTAGTGCAGCCTTCCGTCTACACCATATTCCAGAGGGCCTGATGGACAGAAAGAGAGAGGAGTTATGTGCATTCACCCAGGGAAAATTGATTGTGGATGCCTATAGCCACGAGTTCGGTAACCTCGCCCGCTATGCTACTGAAGAGGTGTCAACTGACGCTAAGAAGCAAGCAAGATTCTGTAAAGGTCTGAGCCCTGAACTTCGTCGTGATTTGAGCCTCCACGAATGTACAAGCTTTCAAGCTCTTGTCAACAAGGCGATCAGTGTCGAGACTGGTCATACTGAGTATGAAGCCACAAAGAAGCACTCCCGTGACTCTAGCTCGTCATCTGGTTCTGCGTTCCCAAAACACAGGCTGTGGGTTCCAAATAGTTCTCTGCCGCCAAGTACACTCCGAGGCCATCCTATGTGGCGCCTCACACGAATCAGACCAACCCTCCAGCAAAAACCTATGGTGGTCCAGCTAGCAATGCTGCACCACGTGCCAATCAGGTGATCTGTTACAAGTGTGGAGAACCGGGGCACTATTCCCGAGAGTGTCCTCAGAATATGGGTGCCAAGCAACCCGGCAAGTCCGTTGGGCAAGGCAAGTTGGGCAAAGCTTGCCATGTGAAACGAACTCCTGCACATGGCCGTGTGAACTATGTTTCAGCAAAAGAAGCTGCAGAGGATCCCGACGTCATACTGGGTACGCTCCTTGTTAATCATCACCCAGCGTCTGTTATTTTTGACACTGGGTCATCTCATTCCTTCATTTCAGAAAGTTATACACAGTTGCATAACATGTCTTTCTGTGATATGCCAATTCCATTGGTTGTCCAAACCCCTGGTAGTAAGTGGCAAACCTCCAGGATAACCTATGGCAATGAAATTCTAGTAGAGAGGCTAGTTTTTCTAGCATCTTTGATAGCCCTGAAATCTTCGGATATCAATATCATCTTGGGTATGGACTAGATGTCAGCTCATTATACCAAGATTGATACCCATTCTAGAAATGTTCACCTTACCCATCCCTCGGGTGAGATAGTCAATGTCTCTACTCGAGTTGCCAAATGCCAACTCTATTCCCTCAATGCCAACCCTCTTTTGGAACTTGAAGACATTCCGGTAGTCTGTGACTTCCCGGATGTTTTTCCAGAGGAACTGCCAGGAATTCCACCTGACAGAGATGTAGAGTTTGTGATAGACCTTGTTCCGGGAACCGTTCCAATAGATAGAAGACCTTATAAGATGCTACCCCTGGAGCTAGCCGAACTTAAGAAGCAACTAGATGAGGCCTTGAATAAAGGTTTCATTCATCCTATCTCTTCTCCTTGGGCTTGTCCCGTCCTCTTCGTCAAGAAAAAAGACGGAACAGATCGGATGGTTGTAGATTATCGACCAGTTAATCTGGTCACCATAAAGAACAAGTATCCGCTCCCCAGGATCAACGACCTGTATGATCAGCTCGCTGGATTCTCAGTCTTCTCAAAAATGGATTTGAGGTTGGGTTACCATCAAATCAAGATCAAGAACGGGGACATTCCAAAAAGGCTTTTGTCACTCATTATGGCCAATACGAGTACACCGTCATGTCCTTCGGTTTAACCAATGCCCCAGCCACCTTCTCTCATTTGATGAATTCAATATTCATGGAGTATTTGGATAAATTCGTCATAGTATACCTCGATGATATTCTCATCTACTCGAAGAACGAACAAGAACATGTCGAGCATCTAAGGCTGGTATTGATGAAACTTCGAGAGCATCGCCTTTATGCCAAGTTTTCAAAATGTGAATTTTGGTTACCATAAGTGACCTATCTAGGTCACGTAATCTCTGGTAAGGGTATTGTTGTCAATCCCGAGAGAGTTCAAGATCTCCTTGATTGGACTCAACCTGAATCGGTTAAGCAAGTTAGGAGTTTTCTTGGTCTAGCGAGCTATTGTCGCCGCTTTGTTGAGAATTTCTCCAAGGTTGCAAAGCCTCTAACTGAACTCCTCAAGAAAGATAAAAATTTTGAGTGGACACCACCGTGTGATCATAGTTTTCAGGAACTGAAAAGACGCCTGACTTCTGCACCTGTGTTGTTACCCCCGGATTTCTCTAAGGACTTTGTTATCTACTGCGACGCCTCGCGACAAGGATTAGGTTGCATTCTCATGCAGGATCATCATGTGATTGCATACGCATCTCGACAGTTGCGTCCACATGAGGATAATGATCCCACACATGATCTTGAGCTTGCAGCTGTGGTCCATGCACTTAAAACCTGGCGACATTACCTTCTTGGTAATCGTTGCGAAATATTCACTGATCACCAAAGTCTAAAATATATCTTCACCCAGCCGGATTTGAATCTCAGGCAAAGATGGTGGGTTGAGTTGATCACGGATTACGACTTAGGGATAACTTACACCCCGGGAAAGGCAAATGTTATGGCTGATGCACTAAGTCGTAAGTCTTATTGTAACAACCTGATGCTACAACAAGGTCAACCACATCTCTATGAGGAATTTCGGAAGATAAATCTTCACATTGTTCCTCAAGGATTCCTTTCTAATCTGGTGGCAAAGCCTACTCTTAAGGATCAAATCATAGTTGGCTAGAAGCGTGATAAGGGTATATCACGGATCAAGGAGAATATTATTAGCGGAAACGCTAAGGAATTCTCCATGAATGATCAAGATGTTGTGTTCTTCCAGAATCGTCTAGTGGTTCCTAAGAATCCACATCTAAGGCAATTAATCCTTAAAGAGGCTCATGATTCTCCTCTCACCATTCATCCTGGTAGTACTAAGATGTATCAGGACCTACGCCAGAGGTTTTGGTGGACTAGGATGAAGAGAGAAATTGCTGAGTTTGTTGCTAACTGCGACGTTTGTCGTCGAGATAAGGCAGAACATCAAAGGCCTGCTGGCACCCTTCAACCTTTAGCTATTCCTGAATGGAAATGGGATAAAGTCAGTATGGATTTCATCACCGGATTTCCCAAGACCAAGAAAGGAAATAATGCTATCTTTGTGGTCATTGACCGTCTTTCCAAAGTAGCTCATTTTCTTCCAGTTCGTGAGAGTATAACAGCTAGTCAGCTAGCAGAGCTATATATCTCTTGAATAGTGTCTCTTCATGGTGTTCCTCTGGAGATTAACTCAGACCATGGAAGTATCTTTACTTCTCGCTTCTGGGAGAGTTTTCAGAATGCCATGGGGACTCACTTATCTTTTAGCACTGCTTTCCATCCTCAATCGAGTGGTCAAGTAGAAAGAGTGAATCAAGTCCTAGAAGATATGCTCCGAGCTTGTGTTATATCGTTCGGTATGAATTGGGAGAAGTCCCTTCCATTCGCTGAGTTCTCTTATAACAATAGTTATCAATCAAGCTTGGGCAAAGCTCCTTTTGAAGTTCTCTATGGACGAAGATGTCGAACACCTCTTAATTGGTCAGAAACCGGAGAGAGGCAACCCTTTGGCCCGGATATGATCCAGGATGCAGAAGAGCAAGTTCGCATTATTCGTGAAAAGTTGAAAACAGCCCAGTCTCGTCAAAAGAGCCAATATGATCGTCATCATAAGGCTGTGACCTTTGAAGTTGATGAGAAGGCTTACCTTCGGGTTACACCTTTGAAGGGTACCCATCGATTCAGTACCAAGGGCAAGTTGGCTCCTCGTTACATTTGTCCTTTTCGCATTCTTGCCAAACGAGGAGAAGTTGCCTACCAATTGGAACTTCATCCGCATCTTTCCAAGGTTCATGATGTATTCCACGTCTCGCAACTCAGGCACTGCTTTTCAGATCCTATCCGCGAAGTGGACCACGAGATGCTTGATCTCCAAGATAACCTTTCATACCGTTAATACCCTGTGCGTATTCTTGATCAAGCTGAGCGTACCACTCGACGTCGAAACCTCAAGTTTCTTCAATTTGAATGGTCAAATCAGTCTGAAAAGGAGGCAACATGGGAAAGAGAGGATCGTCTCCGACTTGAGTATCCCGCGCTATTCCCGACGACTTCCAAATCTCGGGATGAGATTCTTTTGTGTGGGGGTGAGTTGTCACATCCCTGGATTCCCTGTTAGGGTTTAGTAATTTGTGCTCATATCTTCTTTCATTGCATTCAAGAAATGAAAATAAACCCAAAAGAAGTGATGAAATCCAAAGCAAAACCCTAGCCACTCCTTATTCAAAATAATTCCAACAATTGCAAAATCAATGAATCCAAAATGGCCTTCATAAAAGTTCAATATTTCTGATAAATGTTGAAAACAAAATATCAGAGATGAAACTTATTTTCAAACTATCTTTGGCATTTTAAAATTAAGTTAATAGCTACTGAAATGAATTATATATTTGATTTCAAATAATTTAAAGTTTCCAAAAATGTTGAAAACTTTATGAGTGGTTGGAAATATTCCAACTAACACTCTAGTATTTTTCAAACTATTTTAGGAATAGTTTGGAGCCAAAAATAAAACAAAACAATATCAGAAAGGATAAAACAGAAACAGAAATGAAAAAAGGGAAAGAAGCTTACGTGTCGCTCACCTGAGGCCCAGCCCACCTAGCGTTGTCGTCTTCCTTTGCCAGTCGGAGCAGGAGGTGGCCGCCGCGTTCCCCGGCGCGCCCACGCAGCTGCGTGCCTGCCTGGCACCGCGTCGCGCTGGCACGAACGAGGATAAGCTCCCCGAGGCCTCCCCGAGCTCATCCCCTCCTCATTCGCCCTGCTCTCTTCTCCCCCTCTCGGACGCCATGACCGCAAGCTCAAGCTTGAGCTCGCCGTCGCTATTTCCCCTCTCCCTCTCTCCTGAGCTGCACAACAGCTTCGTTGTGATCCCCTGCAGCTCTCCAGCTAGTCGCTCGACGCCGAGAAGCTCTGAAACACCGTGACGCCATCGTCTTCCTCCTCGGGTCACCAGAGCTCACCGCCGTCGTTCTCCCTCCTCAAGCCATCCCCGAGCCCACTCTCGACGCTTTTGCACTCCTCATGAGCTCAGGGTCCTTTCCCCTAAGTTTTCCCCCTCGATCCCTTCCTCTAGACCCCGATTCCACCGGAGCCCGACGAGATCCGCTGCGAGACCTCGTCGTCGGTAGCTCTCCGGTGATCGACTGGTCCATCTGAGGCCACCAATGGCTTCAGTGCGTCGCGTAGATGTTGTAGGAGCCCAACCCCGCGCGTGATGCCCTCTGTTTCGGTAACCCCGATGATGCCCGAGCTTCGGCCGCCGCCAAGCTCGTCGCCGGCGTCATCTCCGGCCATCTTAGCCTCGGGTCTTTGCAGAAATGGAACTGCGGCTGTGTGCTGATTCGATTGGTGCCCTCCGCCATGCATTTGGTCGTCGAAGATGCATTCCCGAGCCCCTCCGTTGTTCTGGTGGTCGCCGGAGGCTCACCGCCGGCGAGATCGACCTCGCTGCCGGTGGATCTAACCCCGTTGATTAAGTTTAGTAAAAATTAAAAATAACTTATTTAATTAACTTAAAAAGACACTAACAGGTGGGTCCTTCTCTGTTAATTAACTAATTAAGCTAAATCTAAATTAAAACTGGCCAGAGACACTGACCAGTGGGTCCCACTGGTCTCGTTTGACTTTCAACAGCCAGTTGGACCTGCTGATGTCATGCTGATGCAATAAAGACTTTTCTGTTTAAAAATAATTCCAGATTAAGTTCAAAACTTTGGAAATTCATAGAAAATTGAATATAACTCCAAATTTGACAAATAATATATGTAAATGGATCGAAAAAGTCCAAGGAATCCAATGGTACTATTTTCATTCATGAAAAACAAAGTTATGAAACAGCATCAGGTCAAATCAATTAAAAGAATTTGATAAGTTATAATTCAAATGATATTTGAATTATGATTTCAAATCAAGATCACCCCAAAGGGTTCTGCTAGTCATTTCAAACCATGCTACATTGCATTGCATGCATCATTTTGTTGCATATGTTTGATATTAATTGATTGTTGCTATTCCGGTAGGCTCCGCCCCTCCGGATACGTCTGATTATCCGACTGACGGATATCACCCCTCTGCTGAGCAACAAGGAAAGCAACCATTTTGATCATCCCGATAAATCCCATGTTCTCGCTCCTGCTCTTACTTATTGCATTAGGTCAAAATGCTTTCACTTCTTTTATCACGTTAGTTGAACCCATTTCCTTTGCATGACCTGTCCTTGTCACAGTAAATAGTTGAACCTTGCAACCTAGCATACCTGGTAGATGCTTCAGCCATGATGTGCCTTATCCTGCTATGCATGCTATGCTTAGAGTTGTGTATGGTATGTCATCTGGGTGATGAACAGGATCATGAGAATGTGTTCAGTTGGTAAAGGTCGTGTGTTGAACCTGATTTGATGAAGGTACCGCTGAAAGGCTATGTAGGAGTACATGGCAGGTTGTTTCATTGGAACCGTCCTTAGGAACTGAGTTTCGTGTATGTAATCCAAGACAAGATACTACCACATGTTGGGCCCTGAAATATGACCCCGCTCGACTTATTAACCGCTTAGTACTCGGTCCACGAGTTGCAAGTAGTTTCTGGTGTTTATAGTCATGCTGGAGGCCGTGCGTAGCGCTGACCTTAGAGGTGGGCTATGATGTGGTAGGCAGTGGCACGGTGTACCAAGTGGCACCCGGCTGGTGGGCTTGGGAACCCTGCGCACATCATTTGGGGCCGTGGCGAAAACCTCGTCCGGACTTCCGTGCGGGTTACCCTCAGATAGGCGATAGACCTGGACTAAGTATTAGCATGGTTAACGGTCGTGTCCGACTCCCTCGCTGGGCTTCCGCTTGAAGGTTGCCGAGGTGCATGACGTGCACATGGCGATAAGTGGTGAGAGCATGTGTGAATAAGTACACCCCTGCAGGGTTATGATCTATTCGAATAGCCGCATCCGCGGATATGGACTACTTGGAAGCATATGTTGTTCATAGACAACTAAAATGGCTACTCATAAAATTGTCAAGATAAGTGTGAGTGTCGTGGACGGCATTTCCGTAGGGAGACCGAATGATTCCATGATAGAGTATTGTTGTGGTGTTAGTGGACTCGTGTGCGAGAAACATAGTTGTCAAAACTATTTAAAAATGCAAGTTGTCTAGCCAAGAGTCAAATGCTGGCTTTCCGCATGAAACCCCACAACTCCTTGTTGATACATTGCATGAGTAGATAGATTTCCTAAAGTCTTGCTGAGTACTTTTGTACTCACGTTTTCTTAATAATTGTTGCAGAGGTTGTTAATGACCCTAATGGAGGGTTCTACCTAGACATCGACGATGACGAGTAGCTGGTATCCCAGCTACGATCTGGCCCTAGGTTGGGTCTGTAGATAGTCAGGCCATGTGACTTTATCTTTCCATCTTTCTGTACTCAGACAGTTTTAAATCTTCCGCTGGCTTGTAAGACTTGTGAGTATGAATTATGATGACGGGTCGTGAGGCCCCTACCTGTGTAACATTATGTGAGAGGCTCTTCCGAGCCTTCTAAATAAAGTGTGTATGTTTATGGTTATGTTGTGATGCCATTGATGTATCTATACATATCGGTATGCCATGCATATGTGTGTTGTACTTGATATGTATGGGGTTCGAATACCTAGTCGTATGCCTTAGTAGCAGTCCTTATGGGGAAATGCCCCTTTGTGATTCCATTGAGCCATGGTAGTTCACTACTGCTCCTGACACATTGGTTGACCGGCATGTGTCCTTCTTAGCTGTTGTGTGTGTCCCTTTGGGGAAATGTCACGCGTTGTAATGGAGTCCTTGTAGCTTGCTACGACTCGTCTACATTCGCTGATGACCGACACCTGCTTTCTTGGGTCATGTATGCCTGTCCCTGTACAGAACTGCCACTTTAGTTTATGACTAGACATGTCGATCCGGGTTCTTTGACATTGGATTGCTAGCGACACAATTGCATACGTGAGTCAAAAGGCGCAAACGGTCCCGGCTAAGGTAAGGCTGCAGCCGTGGGGATAACCGTGCGTGAGACCGCAAAGAGATGTGATGTGTTACAGGCTGGATTCCTACGGCTTAGGATCGGGGTCCCGACATAGGGTCAGTTATTCATCATCCCCTCTATTTATATATATATTCTTCTAAGCAACGTGTCATACGTGTTCCTACTACACCGTGGACATCCAAACGTTGGGTCAAAAGTAGTTCCTCGTGTAGCCAACCTAGATGCGGGCAATTAAACTATGTTTAGATGATGGTTTTCGGGATGTTTTTCCAGGGCTAGGCCCACGAGAGAACCACATGCAATTTAGAATAAATCGATGCATATTCACATTCCAACCTACACGTGTGGGCTTGCTTGTTCAATTCATGTTACTATGTACCCACTACCACCGACAAAGAACACGCAAGGGCCACCCATCGCAACATCCCCCATAGCCCACACGACCAAGAGGCACAACCACCAGTGCCACTCCGAGCCTCACCGGCATTTGTGTGAATCCTTACTCGCTAAAATGATTCAATATAAAATTCTTGAGCCTCATGCTTCATCTCCGTGGCACTCAACGCCTTCAGCTAATCTTGGATCCTTGCACTCTCATTCACATTCATTGAGTACCTGATGCTTCATTTGAAAGAGGTTGTTTTTCATCACCATCGATCCATAAAAAACATAGTTATACCAATTAGGATATTTTTTAAACTACTAGTGTGTTGGATGCCAATTGAAATTCAAAACTTAATACAAACTTTCATCCGTCCCTCACTTGCTTCTTCATCCCCATCATATTCATATTCATCCTCCTCATCTTCATCCTTGTCATCATCGTTGTGAGCATCGAATGAGCTTTGGAAATCATGCACTCTTCTAGTCTCTGAATAGATATCACGAGGGTTGATCTTTTTGTATTTTGAGCACCGATGGAGTTTGAGGAATCAGATACTACAAAACGCGCAACATGAATCAGACTAGGGTTCATCATCAGTTAAAAAACCAAACGCCTCGCTTTGTCGCTTGTCACAAACGTGTGAGACTGTAGCATGATGACATAAACTATACATGAGAAAGCGACCGAACACACCTTCCCTAGGACCTCGAACTGCTCCTCCATCGATAAATGACAAAGGCTAGATTTTGGCGTAAGAATTTGATGATATAATGAGGCATGAGCGTGAGGCAAAATCGACAAATCTGACCCCTGGACTGAAAGAACGCAAAAACTAGACCGTGTTTGAAAGTTTTTTGCCGAGATGACCCTTTTATGTAGCGCCCGACACGTAGGCGCCACACTATAATGTGTGAGGCCTAAGTCGTCGGCGCCACACCCCTGTCCATGTTGGCGTTTGATGTCTACTACACAACCTTCTTCTTGTAGACTCGTGTTGGGCCTCCAAGCGCAGAGTTTTGTAGGACAATAATAAGTTTCCCTCAAGTGGATGACCTAAGGTTTATCAATCCGTGGGAGGCGTAGGATGAAGATGGTCTCTCTCAAGCAACCCTGCAATCAAATAACAAAGAGTCTCTTGTGTCCCCAACACACCCAATACAATGATAAATTGTATAGGTGCACTAGTTCGGCGAAGAGATGGTGATACAAGTGTAATATGGATGGTAGATATAGGATTTTGTAATCTGAAAATATAAAAACAGCAAGGTAACAAATAGTAAATAATGAGCAAAACGTTGTATAAATGCTTGGAAATAAGGCCTAGGGTCCATTCTCTCACTAGTGCAAGTTCTCTCAACAATACTAGCATAGTTGAATCATATATAAATACCTCACGTGCGACAAAGAGTTCACTCCAAAGTCAAAAATAGCGGAGAACTAACGAAGAAATTATTGTAGGGTACGAAACCACCTCAAAGTTTTCTTTTCTGATCAATCTTATGAGCTATCCCTATAAGTGTCATGAACAGCCCTGGAGTTCGTACTAAAATAACACCTTAAGATACACATCAACCAAAACCCTAATGTCACCTAGATACTCCAATGTCACCACAAGTACCCATGGGCATGATTATACGATATGCATCACATAATTTCAGATTCATCATGTTCAATCCAACACAAAGAACTTTAAAGAGTGCCCCAAAGTTTCTACCGGAAAGTCAAGACGAAAACATGTGCCAACCCCTATGCATAGATTCCCCAGGTCATGGGACCCGCAAGTTGATCACCAAAACATACATCAAGTGGATCAGTAGAACATCCCATTGTCACCACAGATATCCCATCACAAGACATACATCAAGTGTTCTCAAATCCTTAAAGACTCAATCCGATAAGAAAACTTCAAAGGGAAAACTCAATTCATCACAAGAAGATAGAGAGGGTAAAACTCCATATGATTCATCTATAATAATAAAGCTCGCGGTACATCAAGATCGTGCCACCTCAAGAACACGAGAGAGAGAGAGAGAGAGAGAGAGAGAGAGAGAGAGAGAGAGAGAGAGAGGTCAAACATATAGCTACTGGTACATACCCTCAACCCCAAGGGTGAACTACTCCCTCCTCGTCATGGAGACCGCCGGGATGATGAAGATGGCCTTCGGTGATGGTTTCCCCCTCCAACAGGGTGCCGGAACGGCCTCCCGATTGGTTTTTCATGGCTCTGGAGGCTTGTGGTGGCGGAACTCATGATCTAGGTTTCTTTTTGGGGGTTTTGGTATTTATAGGAATTTTTGGCCCGGTCTCACGTGAGGAAGGTTCCCGAGGAGGTCACAAGCCACAGGGGCGCGACCTAGGGGTGGCCGCACCCAGCAGGCTTGTGGCTTCCTCATCCACTTCCTGGCCCAGCTCTGGTGCTTCGGGGGTCTATTTTGTTCCATAAAAAATGACCATAAATTTTCAGCCAATTCCGAGAACTTTTTTTTCTGCACAAAAAACGACGCCATGGTAATTCTGCTGAAAACAACATCAGTCCGGGTTAGTTCTAATAAAATCATACCAAAATCATATAGAATTATTGTAAACATGGCATGAATACTTCATAAATTATAGATAAGTTGGAGACGTACCAGCGCTGCAGGCCCCACCCTAGTTGTGTGACGCCTAAGGCTCACGCGTTGCACATGCGGCAGTGTGGCGTCGAGCGCTTAGGCGCCATACATGCAGTTATGTTGTCGCGGGCTGTGCCCCTCCCCACCCCTCCTTATTCACCCCCATCACGACAGAGAGTTCTCAGCTCGAGGTGCACTCTCCCCCTTCCTCAAATCCCTCTCCAAATCAACAGATCTGAAGGTTTGGTCCGGGCATTTCGTCTCCAATCCCCCCTTACGGTAATCTCCCCCGATCCCCTCCTTCTCAGCCAAAAAATAAATCGCATTTGCGCACTTTTTTGCAAATGGAAACCCTAGTTCTTCATGAAATTTGGGATGTATATGATATTGTTGCACTTGTTTGTATGTTAGGATAAGGGGTATGATGGGGTTAGGATTAGGGTTGTTTGGATGTTTGGATTATGGTTGTGTTAGGGTTACGGGTAAGATGGGGTTAGGATTATGGTTGTTTGGATGTTAGGATTAGGTTTTTTTATTAAGAAGATTTTGTAGTATTTGGATGATTGCTTATACAAAATATTGTATGCTCTGTTGTTTAGGGATGGAAAGAACATGTGTTTATGTTCATCACGTGGACAAGGATGCCTTTTTAAAAGGCAATATTGATTCGGATCCGGACATGGTGTTTGATTGATGTCCTAGCTATGCTGAATTGTTGGAACAAGTCCAAAAGGATTTGAATTGGATGGACCTAAGTGACGTTGTTGAGTTTGATGGTAGGCATAATGTGGGATTCGAAATGCTCATTCGTTGGAAGACCATTCGTTGGAAGGCGTTCCCAGCTCCATACCGAAAGTAGGAGCATGTAACCACCAATTCTGCCGTCTCTTGTGGATCTACGAGAAGCTTCGTCCAACTACAAGTAAAGACAAACATGGATCAATTAAGCGTAAAAGTATAAGACAAACAAAAACTCACTATCAACAATTTATTACATGTCGGTACAAGTAGGCCAATACGGCCGACCCCCAGCTGAACTTGTTGTCAAAAACCGTCAACGCTTTTAGCCACATCCATTGAGCATTCTTGCCACTGCTGTCAACGAATATAGTCCTAGAGATAACATACCATATGTACACACGAGCATAAGTCTGGATCACATCGTCATTGGCGTCCTCAGTAAATGAGCAAAGTTGGGTGCAATCCAAGTGAAAGGAGCGCTAGCCGGGACTCTATCTTTCTTCCCTCCATCTTCTGCCTCCGGCTCTAAAGGTGACATACCAATAAGGGCCTTCATTTGGTGCCACCATTCCTCAGAATCAGTGCTCATACAAAGAGGCTTCCCCTCGATCGGAAGTGCGGTGATCATGGAAACATCTTGAAGAGTCACTGTCATCTCTCCGGTCCGGAGGTGAAAACTATGGGTCTCCGACCTCCACCGATCAGTAAGTGTAGTGATTGTCGCAGCGTTCAGGTTGGGCGTTGACCGGCTCACAAGATGAATAAATGAAAGGAGTCATGTCATCTCGATGTATGGTGTGTGCCGCTTATCGTACGACATGATAGTCGATGCCCCGTGAGACCGAATCTTCAAGGGCATAAGCTTCTGCAAACATAGAGGAGTGATATGATTACGCTTGATCTTTTTAAATAAATACATGATTTTAAAGATAATAATATGTTACATTTGCCATCTGCTTCTCCGACATCAAGTAGGTCCGGTGTTCAACGTCATAGGCATCATTCAAAAGCCACACCATCGTACATATCATAAAAAAAATTCAACCAACTTCTCATATATATTCATCTACTCATATAGGAATATGAATCTACTCATCTACGTACATACAGGAATAGAAATAGTCATCTACTCACCTTACTCATATAGGAATAGTCATGTATTCATCTACATATAGGAATAGTCATGTACTCGTCTACATATAGAAATAGTCATCTACTCATCCACTCTTCTACATATTACAAAAAAATATAACTAACTTCAAAATCCACACCATCTACTCATATAGGAATAGTCACATACGAAACCTACATAATATTCTACTCATCTACTCATCTAGGATTCATAAAATATCACTAACTCCTCATATGTATTTCAAATCCAAGCAAAACATGGCTTTCATCCAAACTAATACAAATTCGAAAAACTTGCAATATTATTTGAATAGAAAGATGGGAAACGAAAGAGATTACCTTCTAGACCGATTTGGGGTGTAAATCCACGAAAGAAATCCATAGATCTGAAGGATTTGAAAGAAAGGACTGAGAGGAAGAGATGAGGCAGCCGTCATCGGCGGTTTGGGAGAAAGAAAACGAGTGGGGTGGGGATGGGGGGAGGGGGCCGGCCCGCGGCTGCATAACTGCATGTGTGGTGCCTAAACGCTCAGCGCCACACTGCCGCATGTGCAACGTCTGAGACTTAGGCGTCACACAGCTGAGGGATGGGGCCTGCAACGCCAGCGTGGACGGGGGTGTAGCGCCGACGACTTAGACGTCACACAGTGTAGTGTGACGCCTACGTGTCGGACGCCACACAAAAGGGTCAGCTCGACTATTTCTTTTCGAACTAGTTTGTGAGTTTTTTTAATTCAAGGATCGGATTTGTCTTGCGTGAGGGTGAATAGTTTTGCAGGTTCGAGAACCCACCCAGCGTTGCTATCTTTACACGTGGGGTGGCTGCCATTGCTTTGCCTCTCACATCTTCCAACACGAAGGAGGGGGTGCAACTTTATATACATGCAAAAACCTAGTCGACAGTGGGCACACATAGAGGTTTCCATGATCGTTTAGCCCACGACGGCGGTGTGGGTGCTAGTGGGCCGCATTGTGGTGAATGCTGTAGTAGATTACGGCGAGTCATCTGAAACTGCTAAAAAATAGGACCTCCGGCTGCGTGTTCCAAGCCGCTAGACCTAGTGACTTCTTCGTCTTCTTTTAGTCAAACTAATGACTTCTTATATATGAATAAAATCAGCCGAAACTTTCAGAACCAAATGTAGGGGCATAACCTTTTTTACAAAATGTTCGAATAAATCATGTAAATTATGAACAAAAGATAATCATGTAAATTATGAACAAAAGATTGAAATTTTGGACATTATTTATTAACCCGAACAATTATTGAAAATTCTATTTGGTTGTTGACAAACTTGAGCACATTTGAAATTCGCAACAAGTTTTTCCAAAATATGAACAATTTTTGAAATTTGATACTCCCTCAGATCAGAAAAAAAGTGTCCTGTCTTTAGTTTAGCTTTGAATTAAGAATTTTTTTTTGGAGTCTGAAGGAGTATCATTTTTTGCAATTTTTGAAAAATTTCAAAATTGCATTTTTTTGTAAAACGTGAATTTTTCTAAAAATATATATATGAATACAATGTGAAAAACTTGAACAAAATTTGAAATTCTGTTTTTGGAATTTTCAAATATTTATTGAAAAATGTGAACGAGATTCGAAATTCCATCATTATTTTTGAAAATGTGAATAAGTTTTGAAAAATGAACATTTTTTGAAAAACATGAAAAAAAAAATTAAATTTCCAAACAACTTTTGATTTTTTAAAAATTTATGAAGAAACAGGAAAAAAATAGAAAGAAGACAAAAAAACCAATAAATAAAAAAACTGCTAGGAAAAAGAAAGAAAGAAATATTCAGAACAAAACATTCTAGAAGAGTCTTAAAACCAGCAAAAATCGGCGAGGAGACCTTCTCAGTCGAGTAACCTTGTATGCATTGTACAAAAAAAAGTAACCTTCGCATCTCTATCAGATCATGTATAATTGCGACATACAAACACATTTTACAGTTCAATGATCTGGGATTTTGCGGGGCAAAATATTGCGCTCCAGAACATACCCCGTATAATCAAACTGCATAATTAAGAAAAAACATTCGCGGACGAAATTGGAAGCACACTTCATTCAGAGTTCATACATAGTAGCACTGGCGGATCCAGCGTGTAGGCACGGTGGGCCGTGGCCCACCCAGAATCTGGAATATTTTATTATTATCTATTAAAAATTAAAGTTGACCAAGCCGTCGCTGGCCCTCCCCAGCTGGCCAGCTCCCCTCCCGTCGCCTGCTCGCCCCTCCTCCCGTCATCCCGTGGCCGTCGCGCCCGCAGGCCGCAGCTCCCCTCCTCCCGCCGCCCGCCGGTCACCGCGCCCGCAGGCTGCAGCTCCCCTCCTCCCGCCGGTCACCGCGCCCGCAGCTCCCGTCATCCCGTGGCCGCCGTGCCCGCAGGCCGCAGCTCCCCTCCTCCCGCCGGTCGCCGCGCCCGCGGCTCCCCTCCTCCCGCCAGTCGCTGCGGTCGCCCCTCCCTTCCTCTCAGTCTCAGGCCTCAGCCGGTCTGCACAGATCGTCAGATCCCCTCCTCTGTCTGGTAAAGTGGTAAGCACACTGGGAACATATTTTTTCTCTGGCTGTAGCCTGTAGCATTTCTCATTGGAGCCAGTGATATAATCACACATTCACATTGGATTGGATATAATTGCAGACTTGCAGTTGCAACTTGTAAAGCAGAACATGAAGAGGAAAAGTGCCATTCTGGATCTTTTTTAAAAACATGAAGAGAAAGTGAGGAAGATTGCTACTGAACATCACACGGAAGATATTGAAAATGCGGGGTGTCCTAATTCCCCATCTCCTATCCATTCGGATACTGAAATCGAGGAGGCAACGCCAAGTCTTCCATCACCTCAACAACCAAGTGCACATGTCTTTTCAGGTGTGAAAAGGACGTGGATGTCGCCTAGAGGGGGGGGGTGAATAGGCGCTTTAAAATAGTTAAGGTTTAGGCTTGAACAAATGCGGAATAAAACTAATCGTTTAATATGTCAAGCACAAAACCTACAAACAACTAGGCTCACCTATGTGCACCAACAACTTATGCTAAGCAAGATAAACAACTAAGTGATAGCAAGATATATTACAATAAAGAATAAGTCTATCACAAAGTAAAGTGCATAAGTAAAGGGTTCGGGTAAGAGATAACCGAGGCACGGGGAGACGATGATGTATCCCGAAGTTCACACCCTTGCGGATTCTAATCTCCGTTAGAGCGGTGTGGAGGCACAATGCTCCCCAAGATGCCACTAAGGACACCGTAATCTCCTCACGCCCTCGCACAATGCAAGATGCCGTGATTCCACTAAGGGACCCTTGAGGGTGGTCACCGAACCCGTACAAATGGCAACCCTTGGGGGCGGTCACCGAACCCGTACAAATGGCAACCCTTGGGGGCGGTCACCGAACCCGTACACGTGGCAACCCTTGGGGGCGGTCACCGAACCCGTACAAATTGCTCGGGGCTATCTCCACAACCTTATTGGAGACCCCGACGCTTCCCGGAGCTTCACACCACAATGATTGAGCTCCGAGACACCACCAAGCTTCTAGGACGCCAAAGCATCCACGAAGAACAATATCAAGGGTACTAAGTACCGAAGGTAGTAAGCTTCTCAACTTCTCACTTCCACGTATCACCGTGGAGAACTCAAACCGATGCAACTAATGCAATGGCAAGAACACACGAAGTGGTCAAGTCCCTCACACTCAAATCCCTCCACAACAACAAAAGCTATGGAGAAATATGAGAGGAAGAACAAGGAGCTCACAAAGAACTCCAAGATCAAGATCCAAGGGGTTCCCCTCACATAGAGGAGAAAGTGATTGGTGGAGATGTGGATCTAGATCTCCTCTCTCTTTTCCCTCAAGAACAAGCAAGAATCATTGGAGGGATAGAGAGTAATCAAGCTCTAAGAATGTCAACAATGGAGATAGAACAAGAGCTCAACGGATGGATCAGGCCAAGGGGGAAGAAGACCCCCTTTATATAGTGGGGGGAAGAATCAGACCGTTACCCCCACTCTCTGCCCGAGCTCCAGCGGTACTACCGCTGGCTGCAGCGGTACTACCGCTGGCACTCCAGCGGTACTACCGCCAGCTAGCGGTACTACCGCCAGCTGCAGCGGTACTACCGCTGGCACTCCAGCGGTACTACCGCTGGCCCCAGCGGTACTACCGCTGGGCCCCTGGTAGTGCAAAGGCACTACCACCGCCAAGAAAGTCTTCGCAAAAAGGTCCGTCCACGAACAACCGCTAGGCAGGCGATACTAAGCTCCTGGAGCGGTACTACCGCTGACCAGGGGCGGTACTACCGCTAGGGCCAGCGGTACTACCGCTAGGGCCAGCGGTACTACCGCCAACTCTAGCGGTACTACCGCTAGGTCGAGCGGTACTACCGCTAGGTCCAGCGGTACTACCGCTCGCCACTGAAACAGCCATAACTTTCGCATACGAGCTCCGAATCGAGCAAACCCAAGCTTGTTGGATTCAGGACGACAAGGGCTATCCAAACAGCTACTGGAAATCTTAAGACCATGCGGTTATGAATATGACAAAGATATAGAGATGTGAGATCTCTATGAATGAAGAACCGGCAAAAACTCCAACATCGAAAACATCATAGTAGATGCATATGGACTCCGTTTTCGATGAACTCGAGCTTGTCATGAAGATGACCATAAGCTCTAAAACTCACAAAGAGAAACACCAACTAAGAACCAAGAAGTATGATGCAAGGATGCAAATGGTTTGAGCTCTCAACGAACGATACGATCAAGCTACTCACTTGAGAGCCCCCCTTGATAGAACAACAATCTATCCTAACCAGAAAACCTATCAAGGGCAAACCTATACCTTGCACCTCATCCTCTTGAGCTAGATGATGATGATCTAGGCTTCCTCAAGATGGACCACCTTTCTTGATTGTGTTGGCTTGATGAATACTAGTTGATTGCTCCCCCATACTCACTATGGGTGAGCCACTCTTCAGCATATCTTCACAAGTACATTGCCACCATAATGGACGGCAAGCTTCAAGCATGCTATCTTCGTGCTGATCCACTTGAACTTGCACGTCGCAATCTTGATGACGATCACAACTTGACGTCATACTCCATGGGTTGTATGAGATCTTCCCTTTGACGCAAGCTCATGGAAACACACCTAACCCCCACATAGAACTCTCACGAAGACCATGGGTTAGTACACAAACACGTAATGGACAATGCTTACCATACCATGGGATCACTTGATCCCTCTCGGTACATCTTGTACGCTTTGTGTGTTGATCATCTTGGTTTACTCTTTGTCTGAGATCTTGATCAACCATTGATGATGATCACAACTTGACGTCATACTCCATGGGTTGTATGACATCTTCCTTTTGACGCAAGCCCATGTAAACACACCTAACCCCCACATAGAACTCTCACGAAGACCATGGGTTAGTACACAAACACGTAATGGACAATGCTTACCATACCATGGGATCACTTGATCCCTCTCGGTACATCCTGTACGCTTTGTGTGTTGATCATCTTGATTTACTCTTTGTCTGAGATCTTGATCAACCATGTCTCTCTATGACCATTCTTTGGATAATACCTTGGATACCATCTTGGTCATCATATAAACTCCTTGAACCCAACATATGGACTTCAAGAAGTGCCTATGGACAAATCCATACCATGGGATCACTTGATCCCTCTCGGTACATCTTGTAGGCTTTGTGTGTTGATCATCTTGATTTACTCTTTGTCTGAGATCTTGATCAACCATGCGTCTCTATGACCATTCTTTGGATAATACCTTGAATACCATCTTGGTCATCATATAAACTCCTTGAACCCAACAGATGGACTTCAAGAAGTGCCTATGGACAAATCCTATAAATGTAACTTAAGGCAACCATTAGTCCATAGGAATTGTCATCAAGTACCAAAACCACATATGGAGATATATGCTCCAATATATGCTCCAACAAGGTGATCCAGCGAAAAGAACTCCTATTTCAGAGTATGATTTTAATGATCAAGATAGTGTTCGGAGAAGATATATTGCAAAAACAGCATGTCGTCCATATGGACATGCTTTTGAAGTTAGGAAAATCTATGGTAAAAACCGACACTTTAGTTTTGTTTGGTTTGAAAAGTATAGTTGGCTAGAATATAGTGTCTCAAAGGAAGCGGCGTATTGCTTTGTGTGTTATTTGTTCAAAGAGAAAACTAATGGGGGGCCTAGGGGTGAGGCCTTTGTTAAAAATGGTTGGAGAAATTGGAACAAACCTGATGCATTGGACAAGCATGTAGGTGGCATTGGTAGCATTCACAACCAAGCTCAAGAGAAGTATAATTCATTTGTGACACCTCAAATGGCAATTGATAATATCATTGTGAGGGTGTCTAAAGAGGATATGCGTCTTTACAAGGCTAGGCTAACCTATTCACTTAGATGCTTGAGGTTTCTTTTGAATCAAGGATTGGCATTTCGTGGACATGATGAGAGTGAAGAATCTAGTAATAGGGGGAACTTTCTTGAACTTCTAAAATGGCTTGCAGAAAATGATGAAGAAGTTGATAAGATTGTTTTGCACAATGCTCCTGGAAACTGCATATTGACTAGTCCAACGATACAAAAACAGATTATTCAATGTTGTGTTGTACTAACTACAAAACAAATTATTGAAGATCTTGGTGATGAGCACTATGCAATCCTAGCTGATGAGTCTAGTGATGCATCTCACAAAGAGCAACTTGCTATTTGCATACGTTATGTTGATAAAGTTGGAAAGGGGTGTGAGAGATTTCTTGGTGTTGTTCATGTTGCCAACACAACTTCCTTGTCACTTAAAGCTGCAATTGAATCTTTGCTTATTGATCATCATTTGTCTCTTACTCAAATCCGTGGGCAAGGATATGACGGGGCTAGCAATATGAAAGGGGAGATAAAAGGGTTGAAAACTTTGATCATGAATGAGTCACCCTCTGCTTATTACATTCATTGCTTTGCACATCAACTTCAATTGGTTCTTATTGCCGTGGCAAAGGGAAATGAACCATGTAAATGGTTTTTTGATCATGTTTCTTACTTGCTTAATATTGTTGGAGTTTCTTGCAAGCGCCATGACATGCTTCGAGATGTTAGAGCTCAAAAGGTTTTGGAAGCACTTGAAATGGGTGAAATTGAAAGTGGAAGTGGTTTAAATCAAGAGATGGGATTACCTAGACCCGGTGATACTCGATGGGGTTCTCATTTTCGAACCATTTTGCACATTGTTACCATGTATCCCACAATACTAGAAGTACTTGATGCTATTGGAAAAGATCCTTCACAAAGGGGTGAGTGGACAAGAATACGTGCAGTGACTTTTGCCTTGGAATCATATGACTTTGTTTTCAATCTTCATGTGATGCTTGTTATTCTTGGCCACACTAATGAGTTATCTCAGTCATTGCAAAAGAGGGATCAAGATATTGTTAATGCAATGGCACTTGTTAGTTTGGCAAAGAATAAAATGCGGCATATGAGGTCTCATGGTTGGGAAGAATTTCTTGCAAAGGTAACATTGTTTTGCAACAAACATGGCATTCAAGTTCCTACACCGGAGGATAGTTATGTGCCTCATGGAAGATCACCTCGGTATTATGAAGTGCAAAGAAATGATGATCGTTATAGAAGAGAAGTATATCTTGGTATCCTTGATCAAATCATTCAAGAGCTTGACAATAGGTTTGACGAGGTTAATATGGAGTTGTTGATTTGCATGTCTGCTTTGAATCCCGCCAATTCATTTGCTTCTTATGATGCACTCAAGGTAATGAAACTTGCTGAATTCTACCCTCAGGACATATCAAGCATGGATTTGGTAAGGCTAGAATTCCAACTTGCTACTTTTATTGATGATATGAGACAAGATGCTAGGTTCAGATCTGTGCATACTATTGGTGAACTATCTGTTATGCTTGTTTGTACAGACAAACATGTTCTCTATGATTTGGTCTACATGCTTATCAAATTGGTATTGATCTTACCGGTCGCCACAGCGAGTGTTGAAAGAGTATTCTCGGCAATGAATCTAGTGAAAAATAAATTGAGAAATAGTATGAGTGATGATCTCCTGAATGATTGCTTAGTGACATTCATTGAACGAGATGTGTTCTTGAAAGTAAGCGAGGACGACATTGTTGAAGCTTTCATGGCAAAGGAACGTCGTAGAGTTACTTAGTGTAGTAGTTTGCTACATATTTGTATCCATGTAAGACTTTGTATTTGCAACGTTGCAAATTTGCTACATGTGGGAACTATAATGTTGTCTGACTTTTGAGCTATATGTATTATATTGTTGCCAACTTTTGTGTGACACTTGGATTAGGTAGGAAAAAAAAATTAGGTGTGCACACCCTCCATTTCATTCCTGGCTCCGCCACTGCATAGTAGACGATCATACATACTAGGGGGTAGAGGTAAGCTATCCTACTGGAGCTCACCGGACCTACTAGCTATCCTACTGGAGCTCACCGGGTTGTCGTTCCTACGGCCGCCGGAGTTGGCCATCAAGGGTGGTGGAACGGAGGCGCGACGGCGGACTGGAGGCGCCGGCGGTGAGGTGGTGGAACTTTTCGCGGCGGCAGAGGGATAGGGTTTCGACCGTAACCAGCGGTCGAACCCGCAGATATAGCGGTCAAGTGCTCGCGTATACGGACCACCGCAAAAAGTTTTACGGACCGGGCTGCGTTTACAGTATCTGCTCTGGCAGAAAAAATAGTCCAAACCTGTATAGTCACCCGAATTTTACAATTTCGACGATTATACAGGGTCAGCTAGAGATGCTTTAAGTATAGGTTTCTTTGAGAGTTAAGATGAGGTTACGCAAAAAGCGTCATATAGAAAAATAGATGATACCCGCGTATTGTGGTGAAAATATCTTGTAATACATTTTAGTAAGATTTAGTTGTATGAAATATTTAAATTAATAATATATGATAAGTGAAAATTACATATTATATATTGTATTAGATTATTTTGAAGTTGAGAATTATTTTTTGAATATAGGTAGTATATATATAATATAATGATTTTTTTTTCATGCATGCTGGACAGTCCTTTCATAAAGTGACATGTATGCATGGCTTATGTGCGGATGTGAAAATAGAATTAGCGGAGATTAATAAATAATGAAAGATAATTTTCGTTCTAGACTTGTAGTGAGCCTTTTGATGATATGGCATGTGTATGTATGCATGTTAAAATAATAGAAATAATGATGATAAACTATTTATGTATATACTTTCTTCGTTTTTATTTACTCTGGATATAGAAAATAATATAAACATTCATCATAACAAATTTATATAATATGAAAGTACATTCAATAATAAATTTAATGGTATTATTTGTTATTGTGTATGCCAATATTTTTGTTTATAAATTTTACCAAAGTTTACCGAGTTTGATTTTGACCAAAGCTATATGCGGAGTAAATAAAAACGCAGGGATATGATTCTAATAAAAAAGCCTAAACAAAGTGAGTTAGCATCCGACGTGCTCAAATAGGCACGGGGGCAGTTTAACCGCCTCCGCTGCCAGACGATGCTTCCCTCCATCCTTTCAAAATCGAGAAAGGCGCCATCGCCCGCCGGACACTGCCGCCGTCTCCGTCGTCTCCTCTCCTCTTCCCTCGGCACAGCTAGAGCTCTGCCACCCAACACCGGCTTCGCAGCATCACCACCACCTCCAAGCACCAACCCCCGCCTCGCCTCTTCTCCCCATGCCTACCACCACCACACCTCCATCCTCCAATCCTGCGTTGCCTCTGGTTCCCTGCGCGCCGGTAGGCAGCTCCATGGCAGGCTCCTCGTCTCGGGCCTCGGCCCTGACACGGTACTGTCCACCAAGCTCGTCGACTTGTATGCGGCCTGCGGCCAAGTTGGGCACGCGCGCCGCCTGTTTGACGGAATGCCCAAGCGGAACGTGTTCCTGTGGAACGTGCTGATCAGGGCCTACGCACGGGAGGGACCTCGCGAGGCCGCGGTGCGGCTGTACCGCGGGATGGTGGAGCACGGCGTGGAGCCGGATAACTTCACGTACCCGCTGGTGCTCAAGGCGTGCGCAGCGCTCCTGGACCTGGAGACTGGGAGGGAGGTGCACCAGCGCGTCTCGGGCACGCGGTGGGGCCAGGACGTGTTTGTGTGCGCCGGTGTTGTTGACATGTACGCCAAGTGCGGGTGTGTGGACGATGCTCGAGCGGTGTTTGATGGGATCGCGGTGAGAGATGCTGTGGTGTGGAATTCAATGATTGCTGCATATGGGCAGAATGGGCGACCAATGGAGGCGCTTGCATTGTGCCGCGACATGGCTGCTAATGGTATTGGGCCCACAATCGCTACTCTGGTGAGTGCAGTATCAGCGGCGGCTGATGCCGCTGCTCTACCTAGAGGGAGAGAGCTGCATGGGTTTGGTTGGAGGAGGGGGTTTGGGCTGCAGGATAAGCTGAAAACTTCCCTTGTGGACATGTATGCCAAGAGTGGGTGGGTTCAGGTGGCTCGTGTTCTCTTTGAGCAACTTATGAAGAGGGAACTCGTTTCTTGGAATGCCATGATATGTGGATACGGGATGCATGGCCATGCTGACGAAGCGCTTGCACTGTTTAACAAAATGAAGGGAGATGCTCAAGTGACCCCTGACAACATCACTTTTGTTGGGGTTTTATCTGCCTGCAACCATGGAGGGATGGTTGAAGAAGCAAAAGAATTCTTTTATCTGATGGTTAATGCATACTCCATCAAGCCAACAGTGCAACATTACACTTGCGTTATAGATGTTCTTGGTCACACTGGTAGGTTTGAGGAAGCATATGATCTTATTAAGGGAATGTCTATCGAACCAGATTCAGGAATATGGGGGGCACTTCTCAATGGTTGTAAGATCCACAAAAATGTTGAGCTAGGTGAGCTAGCCCTGCAGAAGTTGATTGAGCTCGAGCCTGAAGATGCTGGTAATTATGTCCATCTATCAAATATCTATGCTCAGTCTGGGAAATGGGAAAAGGCTGCAAGGGTGAGAAAGCTAATGACCAATAGAGGCCTGAAAAAAATCCTCGCTTGCAGTTGGATTGAGTTGAAAGGGAAAACCCATGGATTTCTAGTTGGGGATGCATCTCATCCTAGATCAGATGAAATATATGGAGAGTTAGAGAGATTGGAAGGTCTCATGAGTGATGCTGGCTATGTGCCTGACATAATACCAGTTTTTCACAATGTGGATGACGATGAAAAGAGGAATATGGTGAGAAGCCATAGTGAGAGGTTGGCCATTGCCTTTGGGCTCATTAGTACACCTCCTGGGACAAAGCTTCTTGTGACTAAGAATCTTCGAGTTTGTGAGGACTGTCATGTTGTTATCAAGCTGATTTCACAGATTGTGCAGCGTGAAATCATCATAAGAGATGTTAACCGCTACCATCACTTTGTAAATGGTGAATGCTCTTGCAAAGACTACTGGTAGCTTTCACTGTGAATAAACAAGTTGAATTTGCTCGTATTAGTCTTATAAGACAGAAGATGGTCTTTTCCAAAACAGCACAGGTTAGCCAAAAAGAAAACAGCTCAGTTTTGAGAAATTCGAAAGTGACTGGAAATCTGTGATTGTCTTTTACTGTCAGAGTTCACCGTGATGTTCTTCTACAAGACAAGCTTGGATGCTGACTGAGGCAGCACAGAGTTGCAAAACGCAATGGTGATGACTTTGATATGGAGCACTTCATGTATGTAAATCATTCAGAGATGAAGAAACATGATCGTGTTCATTATGTAACACCTGGTTCTCCACTGGCCTTGCTTAAATTTAGTCCTTGTCAGGAGTGGTGTACACAATTTCAAGGTTAGCCTTCATGGTTTCAAAATGGTAAGCAACACAAAATGGGGGAAAATCTCGTTCTGATTTTCAATACTGGCAAGCTTTTGTCTGGAGGGCTGAGTTTTGTGCCCTGATGCCTATCAAAGGTTTTAAAAAAGCCTATTACGCCACTGGAGTAGCATCCCATGAACCTATTGGTCTTCATGAAGATATAAAATTATTAATTGAAGATGGAAATAACTATTTACAAGGTAGAGGAACCTGTTCATCTTTATTTCTGTGTCATGTTCGATCTACTGTGTTGCATATCTGCTCTATTCTTCTGTCTGGTGGGAAATATCCATCCTACTATTTGTTATATAATCAAAAGAAATAACCCTTTATCAGATATGAAGTCTGTTGGCCATTTTTCTATAAGTTGCAATATTGTCAATGTAACGCCCTAGACACACCCGCCAGTTACTGGTTGTTACTCCTGGTAGAATCTAGACTGGCCCCACGGATCAACACTAGTCTTTCATGTGCACTTTGTCCTCACTCATGCGCACCTGAGACCAACTTCCTAGTCGGTCACCAATCCTGAAATTATTCCAAGTTGAGCATGCTTAACTTTGGAGTTCTTTCTGAATGAGCTCCCCGGAAAGAAGGAATTCATTGTTGATATGAGTAGTCGGTTATCACAATCAAGGGCTTCAAATATAAGTTCTTACAAAGTAGCACAATGAATGAGGCTAGCTGCATTAGTTGAGAACGTTGATTAGGTGTTAACATATTTTTGTGTGAGTTATTATGGAGTAGCAAACCTTTGATTACGCGACTGGCTTGTCAGTAGTTTATCCACATTTGAAGAAACAAATCTAGCTTTGGCACTCCATTTTCCGTTTTCAGTTGGATAACTTGTTTTGCATATGTCATCTCTTCTTTTAGGACTTCACTATGCGCAAGAACCCTACTGAGAAATGAGAACCTGGAAAAAGTACTATGGTTCCTGGAGTATGAAAGATAACAGTGTTATCTTCTAAGTTGTCTTTCTGCACTTCACTCTGGACTGCTTCCCTGCACCAGATTCCTGAGGATCTGTGTAGATCTGTTGGCCCAGCGTCCAGTGTGGGTTGTGATGGACTGCTAACTATCGAAAATGAACTCCCTTTGTTTGTTGCATTGCTAATACGTACTTTTATTTTACATAAACAACTTGACATGACATCAATTCTGTGTCATAACTTATACAAAGTTGCACCTCAAAAAGAAAACTTATACAAAGTTGTAGGGTGGCGTTTTGCAAGTTTCAGGAGAGGTTTCTTTGCAACTCTACCTGTACTTGGGATCTTCATCTACACGTTGATCATGTCATGAAAAATGTGCTATGGCTGGGTTCCTTTTATGTTTTTTTTTGAATGAAAGGGGTTTCCCCCTGCCCCATTTTATTAGAATGAAGCAACATTGTCTTACATAACCTCCATAACCACTACAGAAGAACTAAGCAAAACAAAGACTAGGCTAAAGGCCAACACTTGAAAGTTTTTTAACCAGCATCCACAAGCTGGGAAGAGAATATCAGCACTGACACATAGGGAACACCTAGAATGCTTTTTATTACAGACCAAAGAAGGAAACGAGAGAAAGACTACTCAGCTTCCCGGTGGCCTCCCAGCGTCATCTCCATGCGATCCGAAGCAGCTCCCCACGCCTCCTGTTCAACAACCTGATATATTCCCGAAGAAGAACTGCCTGAGCATCGGCAAACAATATTTTCCATTGATTTAGATAAACGTCCAGCTTGGCAAGAATGCATTTTACACTTCTCCAAGATCGACCCTGAAAGCAAAATTCATTCCTTAGCTTCCAAATGCTCCACAAGGAGGCAACAACCATCATGTTTAGAACAACATTAGTCTTAGGACTACCCCACAACAATGTAACATCATCAAATCTTGAAATTTCTGGTATGTTAAACAACTCAGAGATAAATCCCCAAAGCTGTTTAGCAACTACACAATCAAAGAATAAGTGTTGCACTTATTCCTTAAAGCTACATAATAGACAAGTAGGATCTTCCACTAGTCTATGTTTTCAAGGTTATCTCTAGTTAACACTTTGTTATAAACACATAACCATAAAAAAACATGTATTTTTTGTGGACAGATCACCTTCCAAAGGCTATCACCAATGGTAGATACCACTCCCTCAAATTAATTTGCTCATAGAAAGATTTAACTGAGTAAGTGCCATTTGACTCCAGTTTCCAGATAGGAGAATCAGGTTCTCTTGAGAGAGGAGTTTGTTTCACCACCTCAATGAGTTGATCCCAAAGTGCTAAACCCGCCTGATCCACACATCTTCGGAATGTCAGTCTTCGGAACACCCCATCCCAAACTTGAGCCACTGTGCAATCTATCTGGTTACAAATTTCGAATAATTTCCAGAATTGAACTTTAAGGAAACAGTCCCCAGTCCAAACATCATGCCAGAAGCTAATCGATTCCCCATTTCCCAGTTTCCATTTTATAAAATACTTTCGCTCCAGATAGAGCCCGGGTGATGCTCTTCCAAAAGGTTGAGCCATTCCCACCACCGCTCCAAAGAACATTTGGAGAGTTCACATTATACTTACAACTGATAATTGTTTTCCAATCTCTAACCGAATCGTCCATAAAGTGCTTCCCCCATGAAGCCAACAAAACCATGTTATACTCTTTTATGTTAGGGATCCCTAACCCTCCAAATTCTTTCTCCTAGAAATCTGTCCCCCACCTGGCCAAGTGGTACTTATGTTTGTCATCCAAGCCCCCCCCCCCAAAGTGAGACATTTGGGAATTGATAGCATTAATAGCCCACTTAGGAAACCTAATCATAGACACGAGGTAAGCAGGAATACTGATAATGCATGCACAAAGCAGTACAATCTTCCCTTTGTAGGTTAGGAACCTCCCCATCCAGCCAGAAAGATTCTTAATGATTGTATCTATAATTGGCTGAATGTCTTCTCGTCTAAGATTATCATAATGAAGAGGTACACCTAGGTATTTTATAGGAAAAGCACCTAGTTTACAACAGAAAATCTGTGCAAACTCCATAGCCAGACCCTCTTCCACATTAATGGTCATAAGGTCACTCTTGTGGAAGTAGATTTTCAGGCCAGATAGATTTTCAAAACAGGCCAACAACCATTTGAAGTGCCTAGCTTTATCTACAAAGTTCTTCAGAAAGAGAATGGTATCATCTGCATATTGCGAACTCACCACACCTTCTCGAATGATATGAGGAAAAAGCCCCGTAATCAACCCCTGATTAGCATCTTTCTGAAGCATTTTGGAAAAAACATCACCAACCAAGTTAAAGAGCATGGGGGAGGATGGGTCCCCCTGTTTGAGTCCCTTACCCCCGACAAAATGAGGACCAATCGAATCATTAATTTTCACACTAAAAGTGTTGTTCATCAAAATACTGTTAATCCAAGAAATCCATCTAGCCCCAAAACCTCTCGAATGTAGCATTTCAAAGAGAAATTCCCATCTCACCCTATCATATGCTTTCTCATAATCAAGTTTCAGAACTAGGCCCTGTGATCCAGATTTCTTAACCTCATGAATGACCTCATGGGCCATAACCACACTCTCTAAAATATACCTCCCCTGAATAAACGATGTTTGGTTACAAGAAATCAGCCTATGGCCAACAGGGGCAACTCTATTGGTCATAGCTTCGGAGAAAATTTTAATCGCACAATTACTCAGGATAATAGGCCTGAATTTTTTCATGTCCTTGGCATTAGGTTCTTTAGGGATAAGCACAATTAACGCAAAGTTTAATACGTGTAACTCTAATTTCCCCGTTTCAAAATCTCTAACCAAAGCCATGAAATCCTTTTTGATTACATCCCAAAAGGACTAATAGAATAAGAAAGATAAGCCAGCTGGCTAGGGGCCCCATTGGCGTAAGTGCCAAAAATGGCATTCTTGATCTCCTCTTCGGTGAAGTCTCTCTAAAGGATGTCATTCTCCTCCTCGGTAACCATATCCTCCTCCTCCCAGAAGGAAGCGCCTAGGTTAATATTATATTTGGGTTCAAAACCAAAAAGGTTCTTGTAAAAGGAAGTTGCAATTTCTAGCATCCCCTCAGTAGACTGCACTAGACTATTATCTCCATTCAGTTCAGGAAGCTGGTTCTTCCGATGCCTATGGTTAGCCATTGCATGGAAATAGGCATTATTTTTATCCTCATCAACAATTTTACGATCTCGGGATCTCTGCCACAAGCGAGTTTCCTCCTGTTTCCAGATGAGATCAAGCTCAATTTTTATGCTCATCAACAATTTTATACTCCCTCCGTTTCTAAATATAAGGTGTATTAGTTAAAAAAAAGACAAACCATGTCTATGTTTGACCAACTTTATAATAAAATATATAATGATTTACAATACCAAATATATATAATACAAAAATATATTTCATGATGAATCTAGTGATAATGATTTGTTATTCTAGACCTTGCTATTTTGAAAAAATAATACACCTTATATTTAGGAACGGGGGGAGTAATTATTTTCTTGCTTCCAAAATATTTGAGAAAATTTAGGGAAACTTTCAACACATGGTCATGTTCAAAATATTGGACAAAACTCTGCATAACGTTTTCTATCTATTTCAAGTATTTGAAATATTTCTATAAGAATTATTCTCGGATAATTCCAGTAAAATTCTAGCATGTCGCAAATGAAAAATGTGATGATCTTGTCAATTTTCATCTCATTCCAAGTTGATCAGATGCACCAAATTTTTTCAAAACCCTCTGTGTCGAGAACGAAACTTGAGCAACTCTACGTTGCCAAGTTTTTCCTTTTGTGCTCAAATTTTGTGGACATGTTATAATACTCTAATAACGAATCCATACCAGGTGGTGCATCAAGGAGAAAAGATGAACCTGTCCAAAACCCCTCAAAACCTCTCCTGGTGATTTCTAGAATTGGGAATATTTGCATTGGTATGTTTCTCCAAATGACCCCAAACTTTTTGGGCATGCTCTAATCCTCAAATAATGGAACCACACCAAGTGGTGCATTAGGAGGAATTAATTTGCATGGATTTATTTAAGAGAAACCATTTATGCCCATTTCTAAGGTTCATCAAGTTTACATTGTCAACTTTCACCGTATAATCTCAAAATTGGTGATGAGGGCCAAATGGTCTTACCATTCACTCGTGGTAAATATCGAGGCCATAGGATTCTTCTGCTTAGCCCAAACACAACACAAACACCTTTAGCCACAAGCTAGAGGACAAGCAATGTTGACCTAAAAAGATTCCCCTTGCCTCCAATTTTCTACCACAATGTTTTAAACCCTCTTCTACCTCCAAAAAATTTGCTTAGGCCTTTGCTCAATTATTGGTGGGTAAAACCCCTTCATTTTACCACTTGGACAACATGGGTATGCCTCTTTTACCCCTCTCCCATTGTTTCTGTTCTTGCAAATGCCCCCAATTCTTTCCACAACCCCTCTTGCATGCTAATGCATCATTCCAAACCAAAATATGGCATGCTCATGTGGAAAGTATTAGCAGTACATCCAAACCTATATTATGACAGCAATTGTAGCCTTGTACTACAAGTACCATGTAGACTTGCCTCCCTCGGCTAAAAATTGGTGGACATGTAGTCCTTGCCTACCTAATGCCACTAGACAAAGTTTTGTTCCAAAGGCCATGCAATAAACACCCTTTGGCACAACCCCAAGTTTGCTGCTAGAAACTTGCTTTGAGTAAAAATCGAACCTAACCTGCTCCACATGGGTCCAAACTCCTCCATCACCCTCTGTCATGCATGTCGTGCACCCCTGACAGCATGTCCCGGCCAAAGGGTGGTCCTGGACATGGTGTGCCATGGTGTCCACACCACTGACATGCAGAAACGACGCTATGTTGCTTGTGCTTGTGCTTGTAGCTCCTTGGTGACCATGGCAGAGTGCCCACTCATGCCAGCGGACGCTCCTTGACCTCGCACGCTCCTCCACGACGCCAACTAGCCTCCAAGGGCACTCTGGCGCGTGTGCTTGCCACGCCCGGTCATCCAAGGCGCTCCCGAGCTCCCCCCATCGTCGCCCTGCCTATAAGCTTGCTCCGGAGCTGCCATCTGGAGACCTTCGCTCTCCCTCCCTCCTAAGCTACCCCTGGACCGACTCTCTCACCTCCCATGCTTTCTCCCTCCTCCCATGGCCGCCATGTCGCCGCCGTGGCCTCGGGTAAAATTCGGACAACCCAGTCGCCCTCCTCTCCTCCGAGCCTCACCTGGATTGTCCAATGCCTCGACACTCCTCCACATGGTTCATTTCCCTCCTCCTGATGGTCTCTCCACCATGCCCAGCATCGCCGTCGAATTCCTCCACCATGACCGAAGTCGTGGTCGCCCCCGATCGTCCCCGGGGCCAAAAGACACCCTGGCGGGTGCGGCAGGCTGCCCCAGGCCCAACGGTGGCCGGAGCACCGCCGTAGGCGGCTTGATCATGCTCGATTGAGCTCCCTCGCCTCTCCCTGCTCTAGCGGGAGGTGGGAGGTGGATATGATTGTAGGGCCCGTCGGAAACTGGCGGCAATGGAGCGCCAATGCAATGTAGATGATGCGCATGATGCGATAATGAATGCGACAAATAAATAATCATAGGGCGGCAATGGAATAAAAGGGGAATCTTCTGGAGAGTCGGGCTCGGGCTGTTACAGTCCTGTTTGCTTGGAGGGTGATGATTTTAGTGCTAAAATTGGAAAGGTGGGTTTGGGGAGGTCAAAACTTTAACTAGTGATGTGCCCACTATATTGGACTACAAGGACTTTAATTATGATAATTTGTCTTTAGTAGAATGTATTTCCTTGCTGCAATCCATTATTAGCTCACCCAATGCTTATGAACAAAACAAAGCTTTTGCTCAACATATAGTACAAGCTCTGGTAAAAGCTTATGATGAGAAACTACAGCATGAAGTTTCTATTCCTAGAGAGTTGCATGATGAGTGGGAACCTACAATCAAAATTAAGATAAATAGATATGAATGCAATGCTTTTTGTGACCTTGGTGCTAGTGTTTCAACTATACCTAAATCTTTATGTGATGTGCTTGCTCACACTAATATTGAAGAACGTTCCCTAAACTTGCATCTTTTGGATTCTAACATTAAGAAACCCTTAGGTAGAAATTAATGATGTGCTTATAATTGAAAATAAAAAATATTTTCCTATAGATTTCATTGTGCTTGATATTCATTGCAATCCTACTTGTCCAATTATACTTGGAAGACCCTTCCTACGAACTATTGGTGTAATCATTGACATTAAAGAGGGAAACATAAGGTTCCAATTTCCATTAAAAAGGAATGGAACACTTCCCTAGAAATATAATTAGACCACCTTATGATTCAATCATGAGAGCTACTTATGGGTGGAGTGTCAAATATGACAACACTTGAAACTATGCAATATGCCTAGCTAGGGGCGTAAAACAATAGCGCTTGTTGGGAGGCAACCCAATAGTTATCTTTATTTTTGTCTTTTTACTTTATGTTTGTTTGTTATAACATGATTATTGGCTCTGTAATGATTGTGTTTTATGTTTTAATTAGTATTCGTGCGACGTAAAGCCTTTGGGATGATTTGTAGGATGAGTAGAATTGATATGGTGCAAAAACAGAAACTTTGACGTCCATTGTAGAATTTCACTGATTTTACTGAAACATATTTTTAAGCTAAAATTTTTACACAAAATTTCTATAGAAATTACTCAGGTTTTCCTAAGTTTTCATAATTTTTCGAATTACAGAAGCATAGGTTCAGTATAGATTACTACAGGCTATTCTGTTTCAGTCAAATTCTGTTTCTGCTTGCATAGTTTGCTTGTTTTGATGATACTATGGATTGCATCGGGGGTATAAGACGTGGAGAATTTATAAGAAAGTAACTTATGCTAAAATAAAATAATAATCAACTTATAACAGTACCTTAAAGTATCTGATATGTTGCATATACTAACGGATCTCACGAAGTTTGGTTGAGCATTATGTGATTGAAGTTTTCAAGTTTTGGGTATTATTCCGATGGACAAAGGAATGAGGAGCAGTGAAAGCCTAGCTTGGGGATTCCAAAGGCACCCCAAGGAAATATTCTAGGAAGACTCAAGCATCGAATCTTGGGGATGCCTCCCTCTTTCATCTCAACCCATCGGTATGTCACTTGGAGCTACATATTTATTCATCACATGACATGAGTTTTGCTTGGAGTGTTGTTTGCTTTTGTTGAATTTTACTTTCAATTTTCCACAATCATCATTTCTTGGACACACCTATTTTATAGAGATACACCGTCATCATAATATGTTAGAATACTTTATGCGCTTCACTTATATATTTTGAGCTTAGCAGTTGCTCTAGTACTTCACTTATATCTTTTTGAGCACAGTGCTGTGTAGATTTTATAAAAATATCATACTCTTGTTCTTCACTTATATTTGTTTTGAGAGTTAAATAAATAGTGACGGTAATTTGCATGGGTCATAAGACTAGATCAAAAATAATAGGTGTTGAGTGAATGATAATTAAAACCATCATGTATCACATATAGAGAAATCATAGCTTAACAATATTGATGTGGTGATATGAAAAAGGTGTGAGTGCATTATTATTAATTCAGAGAGGTCTCAATATGAGGATATGTTAAACTTCTTGTTCATCTAAAAATTAAAAGGGAATGGTGATGATGTGTCAACATTTCTATTCCTCGTTGAAATCCTAGTGTTGTTTCGAGTCGAAGTCGCACGATGGTTAATTCCTACCAACTCTCTCCCTCGGGGCTTGCGAGTAGTAATTTGATTTGTGACAAAACTAATAAAACATTGCAATAAGTATATGAGTTCTTCATGACTAATGTGACACCATGGATATACGCAATCTCACCTCCTCCTATTTGCTAGCCTCTTCGGTACCGTACATTGCCCGTTCTCACCTCGAGGATGGGCGCTAATTTCACCGGTGCATCCAACCCCCGTGATATGACACACTCTGTTGCACATAAGCATTATTTTATCTTCCTCAAAACAGCCACCATACTTACCTATCATGGCATTTCCATACACATTCTGAGATATATTGTCATGCAAATTCCATCATCACTTCACATGACTTGTTCATTCTTCATCATAATGCTTTGCATGATCATATGGAGCTGACATAGTATTTGTGGCAAAGCCACAATTCATCATATTTTTGATACATATCATGCTAGATCTTTGCACATCGTGGCACACTGCTAGAGGCATTCATACATAGTCGTACCTTCCTATCAGTTTTCATATTGTGTTGTAAGTAAACAAAAGTGTGATGATCATCATTATTAGAGCATAGTCCCAGTGAGGAAAAAAATGGGGGAGGCCAAATGAGACCACCATATAAAAATGAATGAGAGAAAATAGAGACAAGGGACTTTGCTACTATCCTTTAGCACACTTGCCTCAAAGTGGCACCTTGTAATCATTTTTTCATAAACTTGGCTTGTATATTCCGATGACGGGCTTTCTCAAATACCTGAGGTCTTCATGAGCAAGCAAGTTGGATGCACACCCCCACTTAGCTATAGTTGAGCTTTCATACACTTATAACTCTAGTGCATCATTTCCATGGAAATCCCTACTCCTTGCATCCTATCGACGAGCATCTCTATAGCCCGTTGGTATGCCTAGTTGATGTGATACTATCTTCTCCACTTTTTACCCCATTTAAACCTACCACCATATTCTATTCCACATATATGTTATATCCAATGGTTCACGCTCATATATTGAGTGAAGAATAAAAAGTTGATACATATTGAAAAAGTATGATCCAATTGTTGCCTGACTTGGGCACGGTGGTGCTTGGCATTTGTATTAATGTGGTGAAGATGGAGCCATCCCTTGCTAATATAATAAGATGAATGGGGTAAAACAATCTTTGAGGATCGTATACTTTGGAAGATTAATGATTTTTTTGCTTATACTTATAAGTATTACTATGTTAATGTCTATTAATTCAGAATTTCTCAATGAGCATACATGCACAAAGGTTACATAATGGGTAGCATGTCACATCAAAAATTCTTTTTTTATAATTTACCTACTCGAGGACGAGCAGTAATTAAGCTTGGGGATGCTTGATACGTCTTCAATGTTTCTATAATTTTTTATTGTTACATGCTGATATATTATCATTCTAAAATACTTTTTGGGTATTCATTTACCAGTTTGTATTATTTTTGAGCATTAAGCTATTGACCCACTTCCCAATGCCACTTGATGTTTTCTGCATGTTTTTTAGTTTGCAGGTTTACCATACCAAATGAAGTGCATTTGACCTGAAACTTTTTGGAGATCTTTTCTGGACCAAAAGAAGACCACCAAGCGCCGGAAGAAGGCTGTGGGCCACACAAGGGCCCCACAAGCCAACCCGACACGGCCTGGGGGCATGCCTTGTTGGCTTGTGGGGCCCTTGAGGCCCTCATGACTCCTTTCTCTGGCATATAAATTCCCAATTAACCTAAGAACCCCAGAGGCAGTCCCTAAACACTTTTTACACTACCGCAAGTCTCTGTTCCGAGGGGAGGCCATCTGGAGCTCCTTTTCGCCACCCTTTCGGAGGGGGGATTGATCACGGAGGGCCTCTTCATCAGTCTTGGCGCCCTCATGATGATGTGTGAGTAGTTCACCACAAACCTATGGGTCCATAGCTAGTACCTAGATGGCAATCTCTCTCTCTCTCTTTATCTTCAACACAATGATCATCGCATCTTCGCTTTGATCCACATGATGTAATTCCTTTCGTGCGGTGCGTTTGTTGGGATCCGATGAATTGTGGGTTTATGTTCAGATTATTCATGATAAATATTTGAGTCTTCCCTAAATACTAATTTGATTATTATGTGCATGATTATGATAGCTTCGTAATATTCTCGGTGAGAGAGGTGCGCTGTAGTAGGTTCAACCTAGCGGATTTTTATATCCAGTGATAGAAGGGGACAATATGCGTCTTTGTGTTGCTGCTACTAAGGATAAAACAATGTGGTTTATTCATTTTGTTTGAGTTTAATTTTTCTACATCATGTCATTGTTCTCCATGGATTACTCTGTTTTAATTAATATTCTAGATGCATGCTGGATAGCGGTCGATGAGTGGATAGTAGTGATAGGTGCAGGCAGGAGTTTGCCAATTTGTTGATGGACGTGATGCCTATATGCACATGATCATTGTCGTGAATATCACATTACTATCCGCTTTTGTGTCAATTGCCCAACAGTAATTTGTTTACCCATCATGTACTATTTTTCATGAGAGATGCCATTAGCGAAAACTATGGCCCCCGGGTCTATTCACAACATATTTACAAAACTTTCAATACCTTGCTGCCATTAACTTGTTTTCATTTTATTTTGCAATTTACAACTATCTACAATTATCTACACACCTCACTCGCTTGCATATAACAAGTTCAACGGGATTGACAACCCTCTTGTCTGCATTGGGTGCAAGTAGTTTGTTTTTCTGTGTGCAACCGCTGAAGGCGGTTGTGGTTGATATTCCTATTGGTTTGATAAACCTTGGTTTAATAACTAAAATCAATACAAACTAATATATTCAACCTTCCCAAAGCCACTCGAAAATGCTAAAGTGTTGAATTGACCCATTTAGTGCAACAGAATGCTAGAGAGGGTCTCCTTATAAGAGAGATACATGTTCCATAGTAATTGCTATGTTCGATGCTTTTAGCCGGTCGACCATTCTTTTACTTCGTGTAATGAAGTAAAAATCTTAATAGATCAGATTTTGTGTGCATCTTTTTGACGGGTAAGCAGAAAATGTTCAATCAATTCTAACAGGAAAACAAACTCTTGTGATGACTTGTTTGGTTGCCTGCATAAGGCCCAACCAGGCCCATGCGGGATAAAAATGGGTTGATTGGTTGCATGCATACACTGTTCCGCCTGCATGACGTGAATTTAAAGCAATCTTGAACCAAGCCCAACAGCTACACCCGAAGCGGTAGTTTCTGGAGTCCAAGCTCGGGCGAGGTAGCGCAGGGGAACACGACGCTAAGCTCGTGCAACCAGGGAGATGACGCGAGCTTCCATGCGCCTCTGAAAAATCAACAAGAGGATTTTGGCTCACCTCCCGCCAATTCGGTCGCCCCTATTTAGCCCCCTCCTCTCACCACCTAAAGTCCTGCCACCTTTCTCCCCCTTTCGATATTTCCCGCTGATGCACATCGGCATCAACGAACAGCAAGCATAGCTCCTTCACCGGCTGACGGTCCATGGAAGCGGCGACTCTTGTCCTCAACTTCTCCGATCGTTCCAGCATCCCCCTCAAGCGGCAGCCATGGACTTTGTGAGTTAAATCACCCCTTTCTCTGTGTTCATTCTAGCTAGATCTGAGATGATGTGGTCGTATGGTTAGATGTGCACGAATGTGGTAGGGTTGATTCTTGCATATATCTATTAGTATATGACAGATTATGATGTTGTGGTAGCTATTTGTGGTTGATTCATAGCTACTTGTGGTGGATTTGTAGCATACTAGAGTAGCTATTTGTGATGAACACACATGATTCGTAGCTAGTTGTGATGTTGGTGGTGGTGAATTCATAGCTAGTTGTGGTGGATTTGTAGCATGCTAGAGTAGCTGTTTGTGATGAATACACATGATAGATAGGTAGCTGTGATGTTATGCTAGCTGTTGATGATGGGTTCATAGATCGCCCGGTTGTGATGTTGTGTGCTATGCTTACTGTTAACGCATACTATGATAGATTACTTGTTAACCACACAGACGCAAGATCTTAGTCAGACCCTTGTCCTATCCGAGAACCACTTCACTGCGTCCTATGTTGAGGACTCTCAACCCCTCCTCGATGAGCACATGACTACTGATTCAAAGGTGTTAGAGGTATCATCCCGTGGTTCCCTTTTCTTGCGAGTTGTGCTCGTTGAGCCAAATGCCATTGTTGCCGCCGTTACACCGACGGCAGGAGCAAATGCAAAGAAGGATAGTAGGGGAGTGATGACCCACAAGTATAGGGGATCTATCGTAGTCCTTTCGATAAGTAAGAGTGTCGAACCCAACGAGGACCAGAAGGATCTGACAAGTGGTTTTCAGCAAGGTAATCTCTACAAGCACTGAAATTATCGGTAACAAGTAGTTGTGTGACAAGATGATTCGTAGCAAGTAGCAAGTAACAAAAGTAACCACGGTGCAGCAAAATGGCCCAATCCATTTTGTAGCAAGGGAAAATCCTGGAGAAACTCTTATAGGAGGTAAAACGCTCCCGAGGACACATGGGAATTTCTGTCAAGCTAGTTTTCATCAAGTTCATATGATTTGCCTTCGGTACTTTGATAGTTTGATATGTGGGTGGACCAGTGCTTGGGTACTTCCCTTACTTGGACAAGCATCCCACTTATGATTAACCCCTCTCGCAAGCATCCACAACTATGAAAGAAGAATTAAGACAAAGTCTAACCATAGCATTAAACTAGTGGATCCAAATCAGCCCCTTACGAAGCAACACATAAACTTGGGTTTAAGCTTCTGTCACTCTAGCAACCCATCATCTACTTACTACTTCCCAATGCCTTCCAATAGTCCCAAATAATGGTGAAGTGTTATGTAGTCGACGTTCACATAACACCACTAGAGGAAAAACAACATACAACACATCAAAATGTCGAACGAATACCAAATTCACATGACTACTTATAGCATGACTTATCCCATGTCCTCAGGAACAAAAGTAACTACTCACAAAGCATAATTATGTTCATGTCCACAGAGGTATTCAATAGCATCAAGGATCTGAACATATAATCTTCCAACGAGTAATCCAACTAGCATAAACTACAAAGAGTAATTAACACTACTAGCAACCTTACAAGTACCAATCGGAGTCGCGAGACGGGGATTGGTTACAAGAGATGAACTAGGGTTTGGAGATGAGATGGTGTTGATGAAGATGTTGATGGTGATGAGTCCCCTCCGACGAGAGGAGTGTTGGTGATGAAGATGGTGACGATTTCCCCCTCCGGGAGGGAAGTTTCCCCGGCAGGACGACCCTGTCGGAGCTCTAGATTGGTTCTGCTCAAGTTCCGCCTCGTGGCGACGGCGATTCCTCCCAAAAGCCTCCACTTGATTTTTTCTGGAACGAAACCCTCCTTATAGCAAAAGAGGGGAGCCAAAGGGCCAACAGGGAGCCTAGAAGCCCCCTAGGCGCGGCCGGGGGGGGAGGAGGTCGCGCCTAGCAGGCTTGTGGCCTCCTGCTGGCTCCCCTCTGGTACTTCTTCGGCCCAGTATTTTTTATAAAATCCAAAATAAATCCTCGTTGATTTTCACGGCTTTTGGAGTTGCGCAGAATAGGTATCTCAAACTTGCTCCTTTTTCAGGCCAGAATTCCAGCTGCCGGCATTCTCCCTCTTCATGTAAACCTTGCAAAATAAGAGAGAAAAGGCATACGTATTGTACCGTGAAGTGTAATAACAGCCCATAAAGCGATAAATATCAACATAAAAGCATGATGCAAAATGGACGTATCAACTCCCCCAAGCTTAGACCTCGCTTGTCCTCAAGCGGAAGCCGAGATCAATAAATATGCCCACATGTTTAGAGAGAGGTGTTGACAAAACAATATATGGACATGCATGCATCATGATCATAGTCAGAACAAAAATATCATCATATAATCTCTCATGCTAAAGTGATAATTCCTTCACAAAGAAAGTATGGATCAAGAGCCTTACTGAGAATTAACAACCAATAGCCCTTAGTCACTGAAGCAATTGGAATTAATAAGAGCTTGTAAAGCAAATCCACATACTCAATCAACCTTTCGTCTTCTACAATTGCTACAACTCACATGGTACTCATGAGATCAAAGTTTTAGTCGGACACAAAGAAAGATAGGGGCTTATAGTTTCGCCTCCCATCCATTTACCTCAAAGGGTAATGTCAACAATAATAATTCATGAATACTTACCTCCAAGTTGACATATTAATATAGATCTTTCCCTAGCATATGACGTTAGCCAAGATAAAGGCGAAATAAGGAATTGGTGTAGACCACCATGACTCTTTTAGGGACCAAAAGTAAAGGTACAAGATAGGCCCTTCGCAGAAGGAAACATAGATTGTCATGCGCTTTTGAGGTTTGGATGTGTGTCCTATTAGTGTGAAGGAACGTCACTTTATATTGCCTCCTGTGATGAAGAACTTTATTATGCAGTCTGTCACTTTTATGTCTTCCTCATCACAGGTTCGTACAAAGCTTATTTTCCACACACTAATAGATCATACATATTTAGGGAGCAATTTTTATTTCTTGCACCGGTGACAACTTACTTGAGGGATCTTATTCAATCCTTGGTAGGTATGGTGGACTCTCATGGCAAAACTGGGTTGAAGGTTTATGGATGCACAAGTAGTATCTCTACTTGGTGCGGGAGTTTTGGCTGATATGGGGTGGAAGCAATCGTCACATGCTAAGGGATCTCTAGTCTTATAATCATTGTTCGGAACCAAGCAAGCATAATTTATTATGTTGTCTTCCTTGTCCAACATCTACTTCTAAGCATGCAATAGTGTAGTGAGTGTTCACAATCATAAATGGTGTCCAAGATGATATATTTATATGTGAACCTCTCCTTCTTTATCACTTCCAGTTAATTGCAACAATGACCAAGGTCTATGTTTGTCCACCCTCAACAAGTTTCAATCGTCATTCTTTTTATATACGAAGCTATCACTTCTCATAAGATCATTACATGATCTTTCATGCTTTTGTTCTTTTATCATTCTTTTCTTTAGATCATGGCATGAAGCAAGGCCCTTAACTAAGACACTCTTTATTATATGGCTCACGAGCTCGAATACATCGGGGGTGACAGAAAGCAAAACTCAGGCCTAAAACACTAAGAACTTTATTCTACTAGAGAAATATAAAACCAAAAAGGATTGAACTAAGAAAAGGTAAAGGCAAAAGATGTGATGGTGATACGATACCGGGGCAACTCCCCCAAGCTTGGCACTAGCCAAGGGGATTGCCCATACCCATGCTTAGTTGTCTTCCTTTGGAGGTGATGGTGGTGGAGTTGTTGCAACATGGGTTTGATCCTCTGTCTTCCAAGAAATAGGTGCTCCATCATGCAAATATGACCGAGTCTCCGGAATCCTCAAATCTGCAGCCAACCGTATAGATTTAAATCTATACTCATACTCATAGTTTTGGTTCTGTAGGTCATAGATCTGGCCTTGGAGGTGATCAATTCTATCATAGAGCTTGGAGAGGTGCTTCCCGATGTAATTGGCATCTATCTTGTGCTTGTTGGTGAACTCCGTGATCATCATGTGGTTGGCGTTGAGTCCATGCTCCACCATCCCTTGGCACTTGAAGACTTGTTGCTCCATTGCTTCGAGCCTCGCTTCCATGCTTCTGGTCTTCTTGGGGCCCTCAACATCACGGATGTGCAGCATCCCCTCACGCATCTCGATAGATTGAGGGTGTTGCAGCACTCCCGTGAGGTAGGGATTGATGACCTTCTCGAAGATCTTGTCCTTCGGAGCTTTTGGGGACGCCATAGTGATCTAGATCTGCAGCAGAAACAGGCTCGAAACAAAAACGGAGGAAATTTCCATGATACGAGGGTCAGACCTTTCGGGAGAATATATAATGATTTTTTCGACCAGAAGGAGTACTCCGCAAGAAAACGGAGTCCGGGAGGCACACGAGGTGGTCACAAGCCCCTCAGGCGCGGCCAGGGGGTGGCCCACACCTGGCAGGCTTGTCGCCTTCTCGTGCACTTTCCGGACTACTTTAATTTTTTCTATTTTCCACAAATTCCAAAACGGAAAAAGATTCCTACTGGAAAAGTTTTGGAGTCGGTTTACTTACCGAATCACATACCTCTTCGTTTTCAGAGTCTGAAACAGGCTGATAAATATCCCTTGTGTACTCCTCCGGAGTTATGGTATTGATAATATTGCTTTCAACATTTATGGGAGTACCTGAGATATAATGCTTGATTCTTTGCCCATTTACCACTCTCGGAAAATTACCTTCCGTGTTGTTGATCTTGATGGCACCGAAACGATATACTTCCTCAACAATGTAAGGACCTTCCCATTTAGAGAGAAGCTTGCATGCAAAAAATCTTAAACGAGAATTATATAGCAAGACATAATCACCTACATTGAACTCATGTTTCTATATCATTTTATCATGCCACCTCTTAACCTTTTCTTTGAACAACTTGGCATTCTCATATGCCTGAGTTCTCCATTCATCAAGCGAGCTAATGTCAAATAACCTCTTCTCACCAGCAAGTTTGAAATCAAAGTTGATCTCTTTGATTGCCCTATAAGCCTTATACTCTAGCTCAACAGGTAAATGACATGCTTTACCGTAAACCATTTTGTACGGAGACATGCCCATGTGATTCTTATAAGCAGTTCTATAAGCCCACAGTGCATCATCGAGCTTCTTAGACCAATTCTTTCTAGACCTATTGACAGTCTTTTGCAGAATTAGTTTAATCTCTCTATTGCTTAGCTCTACTTGACCACTGGACTGAGGGTGATAGGGAGATGCAATTCTATGATTGACATCGTACTTATCGCGCGTTTTACGGAAAGCACCATGAATGAAATGTGAACCACCGTCGGTCATTAGATATCTAGGGACTCCAAATCTAGGGAAAATAACTTCTTTAAGCATCATGATAGAGGTGTTGTGATCATCACTACTAGTCGAGATAGCTTCTACCCACTTAGTAATGTAATCAACAGCAACTAGGATATGAGTATACCCGTTGGATTTTGGAAAAGGTCCCATATAATCAAAACCCCAAACATCAAATGGTTCAATGACAAGTGAATAATTCACACGCATTTCCCGACGTTTACTGATATTACCTATTCTTTGACATTCGTCACAAGACAATACAAACTTACGGGCATCCTTGAAGAGAGTGGGCCAATAGAAACCTGATTGCAATACCTTGTGTGCAGTTCTATCTCCCGCATTGTGTCCTCCGTAGGCCTCGGAGTGACACTTCTATAGGATCTGTCCCTGTTCATGTTCAGGTACACAATGTCTAATAACACCATCTACTCCTTCCTTATAAAGGTGAGGATCATCCCAAAAGTAATGTCTCAAATCAAAGAAGAATTTCTTCTTTTGTTGGTATGTGAAACTAGATGGTATATATTTGACAACGATATAATTTGCATAATCAGCATACCACGGTGTACTACGTGAAGTATTGATGACATTCAATTGCTCATCAGGAAATCTATCATCAATAGGTTGTGGGTCATCAAGAACATTATCCAACCTAGACAAGTTATCTGCTACGGGGTTATCAGCACCCTTCCTGTCGACAACATGCAAATCAAATTCTTGTAGCAAGAGAACCCATCTGATAAGTCTAGGTTTAGCGTCTTTCTTTTCCCTGAGGTACTTAATAGCAGCGTGATCAATGTGAATAGTGACTTTGGAATCAACTATGTAAGATTTGAACTTTTCACATGCAAACACGACTGCTAAAAATTCAGTATGGGAGCTATAATAGCAAGGAGGCTGAATAAAAATGCCAGTGAGGGGGATTTCTTTGGTGAAGTTTATGCTACACGCTTAGCAAATTTTCTTGGAGTATCCATCCGTCCAGAAGACCCTCCTCTCCGTATAGCCTACCTTGATCGTGTCGCTCTAACACACTACCAGTTCCTTGAGAGAGATCATGGATCCCTCCTTTACCGCTTGATATTTAACCGGCAGCGTGTTTTCCATATTACCCTTCCTGCTCCTGCTTTCTTTGACTTTCAGGTAAAACGTAGATACTACATAACCATAGGAGAGGCAGAGGAGTATGAGAGGGAGGCGACGGCTGCTCGACTTCGTGAGGCAGCTATTCAGGTAGTGGCTGCAGCACTCCCGTATAACACCCATTATGATTTTGGGTTTCGCCAAGATCATCCATGGGAATAGACCAAGCTAGGCCAAAAGCCTAAGCTTGGGGGAGTACGTGTTCTCACCGACTTTACATTCACGGTTATGCTTTCACTTTGATAGCCGGTGTTCACACTTTGCCACTGTATTATCCATGCTAGTTTATTTTTTGTTTTCTTGTTTTCTTGTTTTGTGTCCTTTTGAGAAAACCCAAAAAGATTTTTATTTCTTCTTTTGCTTGTTGGGAGCTTTCCCGTGTAAATAGCTTTCTTTTTCTTTTTGTCAAGGTAGAAGATATTGGTTTCAATGTTTAGTGGTTCTTACATGCTTACCTGTTTAGCTTTCAAAGAGCCATATTACTTTGTCTTCTCCTTTGTGTTTGCCTGCAGATTCAGCTTAGTCCAATGTTCTTATTATTGTTCACATCGTTCGATCGTGCAAATGAAAGGCAACAATGATGATATATGATGAAGTGACTGAGACTGGAAAAGCTGGTATGAACTCTATCTATTTTGTTTTTGTAAATATGACTAGCTTATCGACCTAGTTTCAGCTTTGTTGTGAGAGAACCATGTTTGCAATGACAACTTAGAGATCATAGTTTTTGATGCCATGCTTAATTAGCTGAGAGCTTATAATGGTTTGTCTTGAATGCCAACATAGATTTTGAGATGACTATGATGTAGTATGATAGGATGGTATTCTCCTTTGAATGTTTCAAGTGGCTTGACTTGGCGCATGTTCATGCATGTAGTTGAAACAAAATCAACATAGCCTCTATGATGTTCGTGTTCATGGTGATTTATATCCTGTTCATGCTTGCATTCAATGTTAGTCAAACTCATTGCATCTTGATGACTGTTGTCGCTCTCTAGTTGGTCGCTTCCCAGTCTTTTGCTAGCCTTCACTTGTACTAAGCGGAATACTGCTTGTGCATCCACTTCCATAAACCCAAAAGTTTTTCCATGAGAGTCCACCATACCTACCTATTTGCGGTATTTACCTCCCGTTCCAAGTAAATTTGCATGTGGCATTCTCTAATCCTTCAAGAAATATTATGTTTTGCATGCCCGAACCGCTCATGTGGTGACAGGGGGCTATTGGTATCTTCCATGCTAGGAGTGTTATCCTCTACATGTGTTTACTCACTGTCATTCACGAGAAAGGGGACGGTAATTGGAATGCCCAGTTCCACGCTTAAATCAAAAACATAACTATAAAACAAGACTCCCCTTGGATTGATGTTAGTACGGACGGTACCCGAGGATTCAGCTAGCCGTGGAGTGTGATTGATTGGTGGTGGGGGAGTTAAAACTTTACTTTTCTGTTTGGGAACCGCCTATAGCATGAGTAGCATGGAATATATTGAGAACTCTTGGTCATTGCGTTGACAATGAAAGCATGACACCGAAAATTATTATCTCTGTTTTCAAAGCTTGAGCTGTGGCACCTCTGCAAATCAATGCTTCACTCTGCGAAGGGCTTGTATATTTATTTTCCTGTTGAGTCATCCTCCTCTTTTATAAGCACCAATTAGAGAGCACCTCTGTCATTTTTATGCTTTGCTTTTGATTGATATTGAGTATGACTATGACTGGATCTTCGTTGCTATGAATTACAATGTTTAGTCAGCCCTTGATCTTTGAAAGTGCTCTGCATTTATGTTTTGCGGTCTCAGAAAGAGCTAGCGAGATACCACCTATTCATATTGCTTCATGCTTGTTTTGATTGAAGTGTTGGTATTTGAAACTCATTATTATTTGCTCGTTAGCTGATTATGCCATTGATATTAGTTTACCGTGAGACCTTTGTGTCATTTGCTTATGTGGTTAACTTGTGATCTTGCTGAAATTCTGGTTATGAGTTAGACATAGTTGCAACAACAAGATCAAACAGAGTTTGTCAAAGTTTTTCTTTCTCTCTCAGTTTGTCAACTGAGTTGCTTGAGGACAAGCAAGGTTTTAAGCTTGGGGGAGTTGATACGTCTCCATCGTATCTACTTTTCCAAACTCTATTGCCCTTGTTTTGGACTCTAATTTGCATGATTTGAATGGAACTAACCTGGACCGACGCTGTTTTCAGCAGAATTGCCTTCGTGTTATTTTTGTGGAGAAATAAAAGTTCTCCAAACGTCCTGAAAATTTACGAAGACCATTTATGGAAAATATGAAAAATATCTGCGCCAAGTTCCACCTGAGTGGGTGGGCCAGTGGGCCACAAGCCCTGGCTCCGCCACCCCCTGGTGGCGGTGGGCAGGCTTGTGGGGCCTACACGGCTCTGCCGCCCCCAATTCCAGCTCTATAAGTTCACTTTCGCCCCAGAAAAAATAAAAAGAGAAGTTCTCGTCGCGTTTACGATACGAAGGCGCCGCCACAACCTGTTCTTCATCTGGAGGGAAGATCTGGAGTCCGTCTTGGGCTCCGGAGAGGGGAAATCATCGCCATCGTCATCATCAACCTTCTTCCCTCTCCAATTCCATGAAGCTCTTCGACGTTCGTGAGTAATCTATTTGTAGGCTCGCTAGGCGGTGATGAGTAGGATGAGATCTATCATGTAATCGAGTTAGTTTTGATGGGGATTGATCCCTAGTATCCACTATGTTCTGATATTGATGTTGCTACTACTTTGCCATGCTTAATTCTTGTCACTAGGGCCCGAGTGCCATGATTTCAGATCTGAAATTATTATGTTGTCACCAATATATGTGTGTTTTAGATCCGATCTTGCAAGTTGTAGTTACCTACTATGTGTTATGATCCGACAACCCCGGAGTGACAATAACCGGAACCACTCCCGGTGATGACCATAGTTTGAGGAGTTCATGTGTTCACCAAGTGCTAACGCGTTGGTCCGGTTCTTTATTAAAAGGAGAACCTTAATATCCTGTAGTTCCCTTTTGGACCCCGCTGGCACGGGAGGGATGGACAATAGATGTCATGCAAGTTCTTTTCCCTAAGCACGTATGACGACACACGAAATGCATGTCTACATCACATTAACGAACGAGATCTAGCCGCATATCTCTCCGTGTTATAACTGTTGCATGATGAATATCATCCAAACAAATCACCGACCCATTGCCTACGAGTTTGTCCTACTGCTGCTGTTACTACTGTTGCTGCTGCTATTACTTGTCTTGCCCTGCTGTTGTTACTACTGTTGCTGCTGCTATTACTTGTCTTGTTCTGCTGCTACTGTTGCTGCTACTGTTGCTACTACTGTCGCTTGCTACTGTTGCTACTTGCTACTACTATCACTACTGCTGTTCCTTGCCACTGCCGTTACTCGCTACTTTGCTGTTACTACTTTGCTTGCAGATACTAATCTTTCAGGTGTGGTTGAATCTGACATATTCAGCTGCTAATACTTGAGATTATTCTCTCACCTCCTGTCTGGCGAACCAACAAATTTGGGTTGAATACTCTACCCTCGAAAACTGCTACGATCCCACGCGCTGGTGGGCCGTCAACAACATTCTTCTAGTTTCGATTGCTGGAGAGTGCTACCAGCATTCTTCTGGTGCCGTTGCAAGGGGAAGCACAACTGACATCAGCAGGTGAAAGTGGTTTTCTCCTGATCAAATTGTGCAACTGGTATTTGGGACAAACCAGAATAACCATCTAGAAAGCAGAAGTGTGTGTTTAGACTGTCTTTCTAGCATTTGATCGATAAAAGGCAAAGGGTAATGATCTTTCCTAGTGGCCTTATTCAATTTCCTAAAATCGATCACCTTCCTATAGCCAGTAATAATCCTCTGTGGGATCAATTCATCCTTATTATTAGGAACAACGGTAATACCTCCCTTCTTAGGGACGCAATGCACCGGACTCACCCAATCACTATGAGCAACAAGATAGATAATACTTGCTTCCAGGAGCTTTAGTATTTCTTTTCTTACTACCTCTTTCATCTTAGGATTTAATCTCCATTGATGATCGACAACTGGTTTGGAATCAGGATCGGTTTTAATCTTGTGCTGGCATAGAGTGGGACTAATGCCCTTAAGATCATCAAGAGTATATCCAATAGCACCACGGTGCTTCCTCAGAGTTTTTAGTAACTTCTTTTCTTCATGCTCTGAGAGGCCAGCACTAATAATAACAGGATATATCTCTTTTTCATCGAGATAAGCATACTTAAGAGTATCAGGCAACTATTTAAGCTCGAACACAGGATCACCCTTTGGTGGGGGTGGATCTCCAAGCAATTCAACGTGCAAATTATTCTTAAGGATAGGATATTGTTCAGAGGTAACTCTATCTATCTCATCCCTTTCATCCATATGCATATCATTTTCATGCTCAAGCAAGTATTACTCTAAGGGATCATTAGGAGGCACAGTAATAGAAGCTAGGGCAATAGTTTCATCCTTACTAGACAACTCCTTTTCATGAGGTTGTCTACCAAACTTGGAGAAATTGAACTCATGTGACAGACCTTCAAAGCCAACAGTGACAGTTTGCTTCTCACAGTCAATATGAGCATTGACAGTATTGAGGAAAGGTCTTTCAAATATGATAGGACAAAAGCTATCTTGTGTGGTAGCAAGAACGAGAAAATCAGCAGGATACTTCATTTTACCACACAAGACTTCAACATCTCTAACAATTTCCACAGGGCAGATAGTTTCTCTATTGGCAAGCTAAATAGTGACATCAATAGGTTCTATCTCAACAGGTGCAATCTCGTCTTTAATTTCATCATATAAAGATTGAGGTATTGCAGTAACACTAGCGCCCACGTCACATAAACCATTATAACAATGATCTCCTATCTTAATAGAAACAACAGGCGTGCCAACAACAGGCCTATGTTTGTCTCTAGCATGTGGTTTAGCAATTCTAGCAGCATCTTCACAGAAGTGAATATCATGGCCATCAACATTGTCGGACATGAGATCTTAGATAATAGCAATGCTAGGTTCAGCTCTTATTTGCTCAGGGGGTGTAGGTGTTCTAATGTAGCCCCTACGTATCACAGTTGAAGCTTTAGAATGATCCTTTATCCTAACACGGAAAGGTGGTTTCTCAATGTAAGCACTGGGAACAATAGGATCATTATAAGCAATGACTTTCTCTTCAACTAGATTGGTTCTAACTACATTGACTTCTAAGGGAGGATGATATTTAAACCACTTCTCTTTAGGGAGATCAATATGAGCAGCAAATGATTCACACAATGAAGCTACTATCTCAGAGTCAAGTCCATATTTAGCGCTAAAATCACAAAAAGTATTTGTTTCAGCAAAGGATTTAACACAATCAAACTACCTGACTCCTTAACTTCATCAGACTCCCAATCTTTAGAGTTGCTTTTAATTCTTTCCAATAAAATCCATCTGAAGTCAATATCTCTCTTCATAAAAGAACCGGTACAAGAAGTGTCAAGCATGGTGCGATCATCATGAGAAAGCCGAGCATAAAAGTTCGGAATGATAATTTCTCTCGAGAGCTCATGGTTGGGGCATGAATATAACATTGATTTAAGCCTCCCCCAAGCTTGAGCGATGCTTTCTCTATCACAAGGCCAAAAATTATAAATATAATTCCGATCACGATGTACTAGATGCATAGGATAAAACTTTTGATGAAATTCCAATTTCAACCGGTTGTAGTTCCATGATCCAGTATCATCACATAGCCTATACCATGTCAATGCTTTATCCCTGAAAGATAAGGGAAAGACCTTCTTCTTGAACTCATCCTCGGGCAAACCTGCAAGCTTAAATAAACCACAAACTTCATCTACATAGATTAGATGCAAGTCGGGATGTGATGTTCCATCTCCTGTAAAAGGATTAGCCAGCAGTTTCTCAAGCATACCCGAAGGAAATTCATAGAAAATATTTTCAGTAGGTGCATAAGGTTGAGGAGAAACTCCTTGTGCTTCCGTTCGAGGTGAAGATACCCCGAACAAGCTCCTCAAAGGATTAGTTTCCATAGTGAGAAGTGACAATAAATTTCAGCACACTATATAAATGTTTCCTTACCAAATTCCAGTTACCAAAGGCGCTTCACTCCCCGGAAACGACGCCAGAAAAGAGTCTTGATGACCCACAAGTATAGGGGATCTATCGTAGTCCTTTCGATAAGTAAGTGTGTCGAGCCCAACGAGGAGCAGAAGGATCTGATAAGTGGTTTTCAGCAAGGTAATCTCTGCAAGCACTGAAATTATCGGTAACAAGTAGTTGTGTGACAAGATGATTCGTAGCAAGTAGCAAGTAACAAAAGTAACCACGGTGTAGCAAAATGGCCCAATCCCTTTTGTATCAAGGGATAAGCCTGGAGAAACTCTTATAGGAGGTAAAACGCTCCCGAGGACACATGGGAATTTCTGTCAAGCTAGTTTTCATCAAGTTCATATGATTCACGTTCGGTACTTTGATAGTTTGATATGTGGGTGGACCGGTGCTTGGGTACTGCCCTTACTTGGACAAGCATCCCACTTATGATTAACCCCTCTCGCAAGCATCCGCAACTACGAAAGAAGAATTAAGACAAGGTCTAACCATAGCATTAAACTAGTGGATCCAAATCAGCACCTTACGAAGCAACGCATAAACCAGGGTTTAAGTTTCTGTCACTCTAGCAACCCATCATCTATTTACTACTTCCCAATGCCGTCCTCTAGGCCCAAATAATGGTGAAGTGTTATGTAGTTGACGTTCACATAGCACTACTAGAGGAAAAAAAACATACAACACATCAAAATATCTAACGAATACCAAATTCACATGACTACTTATAGCATGACTTACCCCATGTCCTCAGGAACAAAAGTAACTACTCACAAAGCATAATTGTGTTCATGATCAGAGAGGTATTGAATAGCATCAAGGATCTGAACATATAATCTTCCACCGAGTAATCCAACTAGCATAAACTACAAAGAGTAATTAACACTACTAGCAACCTTACAAGTACCAATCGAAGTCGCGAGACGGAGATTGGTTACAAGAGATGAACTAGGGTTTGGAGATGAGATGGTGCTGATGAAGATGTTGATAGTGATGAGTCCCCTCCGACGAGAGGAGTGTTGTTGATGACGAAGGCGACGATTTCCCCCTCCGGGAGGGAAGTTTCCCCGGCAGGACGACTCTGCAGGAGCTCTAGATTGGTTCTGCTCAAGTTCCGCCTCATGGCGGCGGAGATTCCTCCCGAAATCCTCCTCTTGATGTTTTGTGGAATGAAACCCTCCTTATAGCAAAAGAGGGGAGCCAGAGGGCCAACAGGGAGCCCACAAGCCCCCTAGGCGCGGCCAGGGGGGAGGTCGCGCCTAGCACGCTTGTGGCCTCCTGCTGGCTCCCGTGTGGTACTTCTTCGGCCCATTATTTTTTATAAAATCCAAAATAAACCTCGTTGATTTTCACGGCTTTTGGACTTGCGCAAAATAGGTATCTCAAACTTCTCCTTTTTCAGGCCAGAATTCCAGCTGCCGATATTCTCCCTCTTCATGTAAACCTTGCCAAATAAGAGAGAAAAGGCATAAGTATTGTACCGTGAAGTGTAATAACAGCCCATAAAGCGATAAATATCGACATAAAAGCATGATGCAAAATGGACGTATCAGGGAGACTATTGGAATTATGCCCTAGAGGCAATGATAAATAAGTTATTATTATAATTCCTGTATCAAGATAATCATTTATTGTCCATGCTATAATTGTATTGAATGAAGACTAAGATACATGTGTGGATACATAGACAAAACACTATCCCTAGCAAGCCTCTAGTTGGCTAGCCAGTTGATCAAGGATAGTCAGGGTCTTCTGACTATGTACAAGGTGTTGTTGCTTGATAACTGGATCACATCATTGGGAGAATCATGTGATGGACTAGACCCAAACTAATAGACGTAGCATGTTGATCGTGTCATTTTGTTGCTACTGTTTTCTGTGTGTCAAGTATTTATTCCTATGACCATGAGATCATATAACTCACTGACACCGGAGGAATACTTTGTGTGTATCAAACGTCGCAACGTAACTGGGTGACTATAAAGATGCCCTACAGGTATCTCCGAAGGTGTTCGTTGAGTTAGTATGGATCGAGACTGGGATTTGTCACTCCGTGTGACGGAGAGGTATCTTGGGGCCCACTCTCGGTAATACAACATCACACACAAGCCTTGCAAGAAATTGTACTTAGTGTAAGTTATGGGATCTTGTATTACAGAATGAGTAAAGATACTTGCCGGTAAACGAGATTGAAATAGGTATGCGGATACTGACGATCGAATCTCGGGCAAGTAACATACCGAAGGACAAAGGGAAGGACATACGGGATTATATGAATCCTTGGCACTGAGGTTCAAACGATAAGATCTTCGTAGAATATGTAGGGTCCAATATGGGCATCCAGGTCCTGCTATTGGATATTGACCGAGGACTCTCTCGGGTCATGTCTACATAGTTCTCGAACCCGCAGGGTCTGCACACTTAAGGTTCGACGTTGTTTTATGCATATTTGAGTTATATGGTTGGTTACCGAATGTTGTTCGTAGTCCCGGATGAGATCACGGACATCATGAGGGTTTCCGGAATGGTCCGGAGATGAAGATTGATATATAGGATGACCTCATTTGATTACCGGAAGGTTTTCGGAATTACCGGGAATGTACCAGGAATGACGAATGGGTTCCGGGTGTTCACCGGGGGGGACAGTCCACCCCGGGGAAGCCCATAGGCCTTAGGGGTGCCGCACCAGACCTTAGTGGGCTGGTGGGCAAGCCCAAAGAGGCCCCTGTGCAAGGAGATAAGAAAATCAAAGAGAAAAAAGGGAAAGTGGGAAGGAAGGGAAGGACTCCACCTTCCAATCCTAGTTGGACTAGGATTGGAGGAGGAATCCTCCTCCCCCCCTTCGGCCGAACCCCTTGGGGCTCCTTGAGCCCCAAGGCAAGGCCCCTCTCCTCCCACCTATATATACGGAGGTTTTAGGGCTGATTTGAGACAACTTTTTCACGGCAGCCCGACCACGTACCTCCACAGTTTTTCCTCTAGATCGCGTTTCTGCGGAGCTCGGGCGGAGCCCTGCTGAGATTAGATCACCACCAACCTCCGGAGTGCCGTCACGCTGCCGGAGAAATCATCTACCTCTCTATCTCTCTTGCTGGATCAAGAAGGCCGAGATCATCGTCGAGTTGTACGTGTGCTGAACGCGGAGGTGTCGTCCGTTCGGCACTAGATCGAAGCGGATCCTGGGACGGATCACGGGACGGTTCGTGGGACGGTTCGCGGGGCGGATCGAGGGACGTGAGGACGTTCCACAACATCAACCGCGTTTGTTAACGCTTCTGCTATGCGATCTACAAGGGTACGTAGATCTGAAATCCCCCTCGTAGATGGACATCACCATGATAGGTCTTCGTGCGCGTAGGAATTTTTTTGTTTCCCATGCGGCGTTCCCCAATAGAGACACCATAAAGTGGCAGCAGTTCATGTCCACGTTCATGCTAAAGAAGATGTGCGAGCTCATCTCTAGTGTGGTTAGGACTGACAAGGGCTTCAAAGAGGTGCACCTGAACACCATTGTGAAGTATGTGTTTGAGTTATGTGGCCACGAAGTGACCGACACCCAGGTGTACAACCACCTCAGAAAGTGTCCAAGCTGAGAGACCTTACTGACACCTCATGGGGACAGGGCACTTGATCTGTCGTTCTAGAGGTACAACACTACTACTAGAGCTTCCTGCTCGTTACCGCGTGCATGATCCTAGATAGTGATGATGATGGCAATGACGATGATGACGTACGTTTTCTGTAGATAGGGCTTGAAATCTGTTTGATGGTTTGTATATTTTGTTGAGGTGGTATATACTAACCCCTCATGGTGATCATGAACTTGAAGTGGTAGGATGACACCCTCTCTTGGATCTGGTGGTAGGATGACACCATACTAGTGCTAGATTTAACTTGCAACCACTACTCGAGGATGTTGCTAACTTGACACTACAATTAGGGACCCTGTGATGAAACTGTGTGCAATGCATGAATCGAATACGGCATAGGTCAAGATCCATTGCCAATAACACAAACTGTGTGCAACGGGGGACCCATCAAATATGATTCAAAAAACACTTACATGTGCTATTTGTGCCATACAGTTCATCCATGCGAACTATTTGCGATTAGCTAAAATAACACAAACATTTATAGAGATCGAGATGTGTGCGATAGAGGGCACAAAGTTCACAACCATAAAATGTGTTCAATGATATAGCAGAACACAAATGATTCGGTATAACAAGATGTGTGCGATATAGAGCAAACAGGTGAGTAATCAGAATCGTGTGTGAACACCAAAAATAACCCACACGATTGGTGTACATGTGTGTGTTGTGGGGACAGGCTTGCTAGTATACAATTGTCGGCATTTGATTAAATCATCACCAACGGGTTTTGTAGTTTAGTCTATGTGTACCGTGATTTTCTTTGTCTTCACAACATCTATGATGTCCCTACAGAACAACAACATATGTACTGCTGATGAAGTCCACGCTTGCCAGAGGCTCTTGTGGTTCAGCCTCGATCCACCCTCGCTTGATGACCACCTCGTCCTCCATCAGAAAAGGAGGCGATCCTAGGTGGCGATCAAAAGAGAAGGTGGAGCATTAATGGAGAACTTAGGAGCGAGGCAAGCTCTAGGTGGAGGTCAAAGGTCTTGATTCCTGGTGAGCTAGCTGCGCTTGCGCGTCAGACTTCTCACATGCATCCCTCTAAGCCTGCGAGGCGGACTGCTTGCGTGCGCCTTCTAAGCGTGAGTGACGGACTGTTCACACGCATTCCGTCTAATCAAACCTGCACCCACAACACGTCCTAGCCAATATAATAAGGGGGACGCAAATGTATAGTGCAACACAGTTGTTTCTTATTATTAATAATCGTGTTTGTGAACTTACCGTTTCTTCCTTCTTTGTCCCGTCTTGTCACTGCATTGCTGCCCAAGGAACCTAATGCATGCTTCGCTGTTTCTTTTGGCCATGTTCCTAGGCGCAACCACACAGGTTCCCGCGCAAGCTTCCCCATCAGTTTCCCGCCACAAGCGAATGAGCATAAGAGTCGCCGCGCAACACATGCGGATGCACACCTAATGCAGCCTAGCCCATGCATCTACCAAGCATGCCAACCCGACCAAGAGTCTCCTCTGTCATCAACCTCCTCGACGACAAAAATGATCTGGTGCAAGTGCAACGCGTCGTCAATGCGAATGGCGTGCTGATGATGCACCAAACAACATTGTGTTGTGCATCATCACCAGGGTTGAGGAGACCCTTGGCCCAGGGCACGATAGTGCCGCCGAGCAACAAAGTCGGCTCACCACTGAGAGGCTGCATCGCGTCAAACAAGAAGATCATCGGTGGTGCTATGTAGAGCAAAACATGCATGTCCGCACCGAGAGGGCAAGGCGTGCCACACAACAAGACCGGTGGAGGTCCGCAGAGCGAGAGGCATGGTGCGCGACAGAGCAAGAATGGTTACACCCCCGCTTGCATGATGTCCCACCCGACATGCCGTTGCAGTTGTGTCCATGGCGCGTCACTAGCGTAATTTCTCGCCAGGAATGGGAAGCGGTCGTCTGCATCGTACTTACACTAGAGTCCGACCGCATCGTACTTGCACGGGATGTTGGCCCACAGTTTGCATGTGTCGTGCCATTCGCCATCTCCCCGGCCCCCTCGATGCCAACGGGCTGGTCGGTAGGCTAGAACGCCTCCTTGTCTTAGATGTTCAGTGGAGAGCCACAAAAGAAAATGGTCGTCTCATCCTCGAGATGGTAATCTTCGACGAAATAGCCAGCTTGGAGCTCGAACGAACCCCTGGCCGAGTTCAAGTAGAGCCAAGAGCCTCCGTAGATCAGGATGGTAGTGATGGACGCGTTTATTTTGTTAAATTATTTTGATGCTGATCCCGATGTCTGCACAACAATCATAATATTGTTATGTTCCCATGTGTGAATGGTTTATGTTCTAATGTTATGTTTCAATATGCGTAACAACTAGAGCCAGAAAATGAATACGAAAGCACATATAAATGTGAAACTAGTAATATATATTAATTGTTCAATAGCTCATTGCAGACATAATATATATATATATATATATATTTATATATATATATAGGTAAATTGTTTGGGGCACCTAGGTGCCTGGGCACCTAGGTCTATTATGGCAAGTCATATTCATTACTGCATGTAACAATAATGTGTTTCCATATTTTGCTTGCATGTACTACTACTCTTAACGGTCAATGATTGCTTTCCAAAACTAATACCTATCACTGTCACGTATGTTTACTTTATATTTATCACATTTTGACCATCGTTGCATATCAATATACCCAAGTGTATGGCGTGTCTCCATGGATGTATATACCCAAATATATCCTTCATATTTATCATTTTTCTTACTTTTACGTATGTGTATACATGTATACTCGTTCGAGTCATACCGGTAAATGATAGTAGACATACCTAAAAAGGATATACCTGACGAATATAATTAAAATGAGACATACTTGGAAATTATATACCCCAAACCAATATACTCATGTGTGATGTATCCCAAAATCAATATACTCACATGTAATGTATCGGTAGAAAATATGCCCAAGGTAGGTATATAAAATATGTATGTGTATATATAATATGCATGTGTATTGCATACACATATCCCATAAAAATACTAACGTTGTATGTATATACTCTATCGGAGTTCCCATTCTTCGTAAAATGAAACAAATTAAGAAGAAATTGCATTTATTACTTTTCAGTATACTCACATGTGATCTATAAGTCAAAAATACGTCGAAGGTAGGTATATACCCAAGAAATTAGTACGCGCATAAATATAATATGTTGTTGGAAATATGCCCTAGAGGAAATAATAAATTAGTTATTATTATATTTCTTAGTTCATGATAATCGTTTATTATCCATGCTATAATTGTATTGAATGAAGACTCATTTACATGTGTGGATACATAGACAAAACACCGTCCCTAGCAAGCCTCTAGTTGGCTAGCCAGTTGATCAAAGATAGTCAGTGTCTTCTGATTATGAACAAGGTGTTGTTGCTTGATAACTGGATCACGTCATTAGGAGAATCACGTGATGGACTAGACCCAAACTAATAGGCGTAGCATGTTGATCGTGTCATTTTGTTGCTACTGTTTTCTGCGTGTCAAGTATTTATTCCTATGACCATGAGATCATATAACTCACTGACACCGGAGGAATGCTTTGTGTGTATCAAACGTCGCAACGTAACTGGGTGACTATAAAGATGCTCTACAGGTATCTCCGAAGGTGTTAGTTGAGTTTGTATGGATCGAGACTGGGATTTGTCACTCCGTGTGACGGAGAGGTATCTCGGGGCCCACTCGGTAATGCAACATCACACACAAGCTTGCAAGCAATGTAACTTAGTGTAAGTTGCGGGATCTTGTATTATGGAACGAGTAAAGAGACTTGCCGGTAAACGAGATTGAAATAGGTATGCGGATACTGACGATCGAATCTCGGGCAAGTAACATACCGAAGGACAAAGGGAATGACATACGGGATTATACGGATCCTTGGCACGGAGGTTCAAACGATAAGATCTTCGTAGAATATGTAGGATCCAATATGGGCATCCAGGTCCCGCTATTGGATATTGACCGAGGAGTCTCTCGAGTCATGTCTACATAGTTCTCGAACCCGCAGGGTCTGCACACTTAAGGTTCAACGTTGTTTTATGCGTATTTAAGTTATATGGTTGGTTACCGAATGTTGTTCGGAGTCCCGGATGAGATCACGGACGTCACGAGGGTTTCCGGAATGGTCCGGAAACGAAGATTGATATATAGGATGACCTCATTTGATTACTGGAAGGTTTTCGGAGTTACCGGGAATGTACCGGGAATGACGAATGGGTTCCGGGAGTTCACCGGGGGGGGGGGGGCAACCCACCCCGGGGAAGCCCATAGGCCTTGGGGAGACACACCAGCCCTTAGTGGGCTGGTGGGACAGCCCACAAGTGCCCTATGCGCCAAGGAGAAGAAAATCAAGAGAGAAAGAAAAAAAAGGAGGAGGTGGGAAGGAAGGGGGACTCCCTCCCACCAAACCTAGTCCAACTCGGTTTGGGGGGGAGAGTCCTCTCCCTTGGACTCGGCCGACCCCCTTGGGGCTCCTTGAGCCCCAAGGCAAGGTCCCCTCCCTCCCACCTATATATACGGAGGTTTTGGGGCTGATTTGAGACGACTTTTCCACGGCAGCCCAACCACATACCTCCACGGTTTTTCCTCTAGATCGCGTTTCTACGGAGCTCGGGCGGAGCCCTGCTGAGACAAGGTCATCACCAACCTCCGGAGCGCCGTCACGCTGCCGGAGAACTCTTCTACCTCTCCGTCTCTCTTGCTGGATCAAGAAGGCCGAGATCATCGTCGAGCTGTACGTGTGCTGAACGCGGAGGTGCCGTCCGTTCGGTACTAGATCGTGGGACTGATCGCGGGATTGTTCGCGGGGCGGATCGAGGGACGTAAGGACGTTCCACTACATCAACCGTGTTCTCTAACGCTTCTGTTGTACGGTCTACAAGGGTACGTAGATCACTCATCCCCTCTCGTAGATGGACATCACCATGATAGGTCTTCATGCGCGTAGGAAATTTTTTGTTTCCCATGCGACGTTCCCCAACAGTGGTATCAGAGCTAGGTTCATGCGTAGATGTCTTCTCGAGTAGAACACAAAAGTTTTTGTGGGCGGTGATGTGCGTTTTGCTGCCCTCCTTAGTCTTTTCTTGATTCCGCGGTATTGTTGGATTGAAGCGGCTTGGACCGACATTACTCGTACGCTTACGAGAGACTGGTTTCATCGTTACGAGTAACCCCCTTTGCTCAAAGATGACTGGCAAGTGACGGTTTCTCCAACTTTAGTTGAATCGGATTTGACCGAGGAGGTCCTTGGATGAGGTTAAATAGCAACTCATATATCTCCGTTGTGGTGTTTGCGTAAGTAAGATGCGATCCTACTAGATACCCTTGGTCACCACGTAAAACATGCAACAACAAAATTAGAGGACGTCTAACTTGTTTTTGCAGGGTATGCTTGTGATGTGATATGGCCAACGATGTGATGTGATATATTGGATGTATGAGATGATCATGTTGTAACAGAAATATCGACTTGCACGTCGATGGTACGGCAACCGGCAGGAACCATAGGGTTGTCTTTAAACTATCGTTTGTGCTTGCAGATGCGTTTACTATTTTGCTAGGATGTAGCTTTAGTAGTAATAGCATGAGTAGCACGACAACCCCGATGGCGACACGTTGATGGAGATCATGATGATGGAGATCATGGTGTGACGCCGGTGGCAAGAAGATCGTGCCGGTGCTTTGGTGATGGAGATCAAGAAGCGCGTGATGATGGCCATATCATGTCACTTATGAATTGCATGTGATGTTAATCCTTTTATGCACCTTATTTTGCTTAGAACGGCGGTAGCATTATGAGGTGATCTCTCACTAAAATTTCAAGACGAAATTGTGTTCTCCCCAACTGTGCACCGTTGCTACAGTTCGTCGTTTCGAGACACCACGTGATGATCGGGTGTGATAGACTCAACGTTCACATACAACGGGTGCAAAACAGTTGCGCACGCGGAATACTCGGGTTAAGCTTGACGAGCCTAGCATGTGCAGACATGGCCTTGGAACACATGAGACCGAAAGGTCGAGCATGAATCGTATAGATGATATGATTAGCATAGAGATGCTTACCACTGAAACTATTCTCGACTCACGTGATGATCGGACTTGAGATAGTGGATTTGGATCATGTACCACTCAAATAACTAGAGAGATGTACTTTTTGAGTGGGAGTTCTTAAGTAATATGATTAATTGAACTAATTATCATGAACATAGTCTAATGGTCTTTGCGAATTACGATGTAGCTTGCGCTATAGCTCTACTGTTTTTATATGTTCCTAGAGAAAATTTAGTTGAAAATTGAAAGTAGCAAACTTTGCAGACTAAGTCTGTAAAACCGAGGATTGTCCTCGTTGCTGCGCAGAAGGCTTATGTCCTTAATGCACCACTCGGTGTGCTACACCTCGAGCGTCATCTGTGGATGCTGTGAACATCGGACATATATGTTTCTGATGACTACACGATAGTTCAGTACAAAATACTTAATGGCTTAGAAGCAAGGCACCGAAGACATTTTGAAACGTCACGGAACATAAGTGATGTTCTAAAGAGATGAAATTGTGATTTCATGCTCGTGCCCTTGTTGAGAGGTATGAGACCTCCAACAAGATTCTTTGTCCACAAAGTAAAGGAGAAAATCTCAATCGTTGAGCGTGTGCTCAGATTGTCTGAGTACGACAATCACTTGAATCAAGTGGGAGTTAATCTTCCAGATGAGATAGTGATGGTTCTCCAAAGTCACTGCCACCAAGCTGTGAGAGCGTCGTGATGAACTATAACATATCAAGGATAGATACAATGATCCTTGAGTGATTCGCGATGTTTGACACTGCGAAAGTAGAAATCAAGAAGGAGCATCAATAGTTGATGGTTTGTAAAACCACTAAGTTTCAAGAAAGGCAAGGGCTAGAAGGGATACTTCGTGAAACGGCGAAACAGTTGCTGCACTAATGAAGACACCCAAGATTAAACCCAAACCCGAGACTAAGTGCTTCTGTAATGAGGGGAACAGTCACCGAGGCGGAGCAACTCTAGATACTTGGTAGATAAGAAGGCTGGCAAAAGTCGAAAGAAGTATATTTGATATACATGATGTTGATGTGTACTTTACTAGTACTCCTAGTAGCACGAGGGTATTGGATACCGGTTCGGTTGCTAAGTGATTAGTAACACGAAATGAAAGCTATGGCATAAACGGAGACTAGCTAAAGGCGAGGTGACGATACGTGTTGGAAGTGTTTCTAAGGTTGATATGATCAAACGTCGCACACTCCCTCTACCATCGTGATTGGTGTTAAACCTAAATAATTGTTATTTGGTGCTTGCGTTAAGCATGAACATGATTGGATCGTCTTTATTGCAATACTATTATTCATTTAAAGAATAATGGTTACTCTATTTTCTTGAATAATCACCTTCAATGGTTTATTGAATCTCGATCGTAGTGTTACACATGTTCATGATATTGGTGCCAAAAGATACGAGGTAATGATGATAGTACCACTTACTTGTGGCACTGCCGCTTGAGTCATGTTGGTATAAATTGCATGAAGAGGCTCCATGCTGATGGATCTTTATACTCACTTGATTTTGAATCACTAGTGACATGCAAATCATACCACATGAGCAAGGCCTTGTTTTCATTGAGATGAAATAAGATAGTAACTTGTTGGAAGTGATACATTTTGATGTATGCAGTCCAATGGGTGCTGAGGCATGCAGTGGATATCATTATGTTCTTACTTGAATGACGATTTGAGTAGATACTAGAGTATTTTCTTAATGAATCACAAGTCTGAAATATTAAAAAGTTCAATTCTGTTTCGGAGTGAAGTTCGTCGTAACAAGAGGATAAACTGTCTACGATATGATCATAGAAATGAATATCTGAGTTATGAGTTTTGGTACGCAGTTAAGACACTGTGGAAATTGTTTCGCGGTTCATGCCACCTAGAACATCATAGTGTGATGATGTGTCTGAACGTCATAGCCACACACTATTTGGTATGGTGCATGCTATGATGTCTCTTATCGAATTACCACTATCGGTTATGGGTTAAGCATTAGAGACAACCGCATTCACTTTAAATAGGGCACCACGTATTTCCGTTGAGATGACACAGTATAGACTGAGGTTTAGAGAAATCTAAACTGTCGTTTTTTGAAAGTTTGGGGTTTCGACACTTATGTGAAAAAGTTTCAGTCTGATAAGCTCGAACCCAAAGAGGATAAATGCATCTTCATAGGATATCCAAAACAGTTGGGTACATCTCCTATCTCAGATCCGAAAGCAAAGTGTTTGTTTCTAGAAACGGATCCTTTCTCGAGGAAAGGTTTCTCTCGAAAGAATTGAGTGGGAGGGTAGTAGAACTTGATGAGGTTATTAAACCATCACTTCAACCAGCGTGTAGCAGGGCGCAGGAAGTTGTTCCTGTGGCGCCTACACCAATTGAAGTAGAAGCTGATGATGGTGATCATCAAGCATCGGATCAAGTTACTACAAGCCTCGTAGGTTGACAAGGTCGCATACTACTACAGAGTGGTACGGTAACCCTGTCTTGGAGGTCATGTTGTTGAGCAACATTGAACCTACGAGTTATGGAGAAAGCGATGGTGGGCCCAGATTCCGACAAATGGCTGGAAGCCATGAAATCCAAGGGAGGATCCATGTATGAAAACAAAGTGTAGACTTTGGAAGAACTACTTGATGGTCATAGGACTATTGAGTAAAAATGGATCTTTAAAGGAAGACAGACGATGATGGTGATAAGTCACTGTTAAGAAAAGCTCGACTTGTCGCAAAGATGTTTTCGACAAGATCAAACAGTTGACTATGATGAGACTTTCTCACTCGTAGCGATGCTAAAAGTCTGTTAGAATTATGTTAGTAGTTGATGCATTATTTATGAAATATTGCACGTAGGATGTCAAAACATTGTTTCCTCGACGGTTTCCTTGAGCAAACATTGTATGTGATACAACCAGAAGGTTTTGTCGATCCTAAAGATACTAGCAAGTATGCAAGCTCCAGCGATCCTTCAATGGACTGGTGCAAGCATCTCGGAGTTGGAATATACACTTTGATGAGATGATCAAAGATTTTGGGTTTGTACAAGGTTTATGAGAAACTTGTATTTCCAAAGAAGTGAGTGGGAGCACTGTAGAATTTCTGATAAGTGTATGTGGTAGACATATTGTTGATCAGAAGTAATGTAGAATTTATGTAAAGAATATAAGGTTGTTTGAAAGGAGTTTTCAAAGGAATACCTGGATTGAGCTATTTGAACGTTGAGCATCAAAGATCTATGGAGATAGATCGAAAGCGCTTAATGGAAGTTTCAACAAGACGCATGCCTTGACAAGCTTTTGAAGGAGTTCAAAATAGATCAGCAAAGAAGGAGTTCTTGGTTGCGTTGTGAGGTGTGAATTTGAGTAAGACTCAAAACCCGACCCCGGCAGAATAAAGAGAATAGACGAAGGTCGTCTTCTATGCCTTAGCCGTAGAATCTAAAGTATGCCATGCTGTGTACCGCACCTGATGTGTGCCTTGACTCAAAGTATGTTGACAGGTACAGAGAGTGATCCATGATTGAATCACTAGCAGCGGTCAAAATTTATCCTTAGTAACTAATCGACTAAGGAATTTTTCTCGCTTATGGAGGTGGTTAAAGAGTTCGTCGTAAAGGGTTACGTCGATGCAAGCTTTGACACTAATCCGAATAACTATGAGTAGTGAAACGGATTCGTATAGTAGAGTAGAGATTTGGAGCATTTCCGAATAGCACGTAGTAGCAACATCTATAAGATGACATAAATATTTGTAAAGAACGCACGGATCTGAAAGTTTCAGAACCGTTGACTAAAACCTCTCTCGCGAGCAAGACGTGATCAGACCCCATAACTATATGGGTGTTGGATTCGTTGGAATCACATGGTGATATGAACTAGATTATTGACTCTAGTGCAAGTGGGAGACTGTTGGAAATATGCCCTAGAGGCAATAATAAATTAGTTATTATTATATTTCTTAGTTCATGATAATCGTTTATTATCCATGCTATAATTGTATTGAATGAAGACTCATTTACATGTGTGGATACATAGACAAAACACCGTCCCTAGCAAGCCTCTAGTTGGCTAGCCAGTTGATCAAAGATAGTCAGTGTCTTCTGATTATGAACAAGGTGTTGTTGCTTGATAACTGGATCACGTCATTAGGAGAATCACGTGATGGACTAGACCCAAACTAATAGGCGTAGCATGTTGATCGTGTCATTTTGTTGCTACTGTTTTCTGCGTGTCAAGTATTTATTCCTATGACCATGAGATCATATAACTCACTGACACCGGAGGAATGCTTTGTGTGTATCAAACGTCGCAACGTAACTGGGTGACTATAAAGATGCTCTACAGGTATCTCCGAAGGTGTTAGTTGAGTTTGTATGGATCGAGACTGGGATTTGTCACTCCGTGTGACGGAGAGGTATCTCGGGGCCCACTCGGTAATGCAACATCACACACAAGCTTGCAAGCAATGTAACTTAGTGTAAGTTGCGGGATCTTGTATTACGGAACGAGTAAAGAGACTTGCCGGTAAACGAGATTGAAATAGGTATGCGGATACTGACGATCGAATCTCGGGCAAGTAACATACCGAAGGACAAAGGGAATGACATACGGGATTATACGAATCCTTGGCACTGAGGTTCAAACGATAAGATCTTCGTAGAATATGTAGGATCCAATATGGGCATCCAGGTCCCGCTATTGGATATTGACCGAGGAGTCTCTCGGGTCATGTCTACATAGTTCTCGAACCCGCAGGGTCTGCACACTTAAGGTTCAACGTTGTTTTATGCGTATTTGAGTTATATGGTTGGTTACCGAATGTTGTTCGGAGTCCCGGATGAGATCACGGACGTCACGAGGGTTTCCGGAATGGTCCAGAAACGAAGATTGATATATAGGATGACCTCATTTGATTACCGGAAGGTTTTCGGAGTTACCGGGAATGTACCGGGAATGACGAATGGGTTCCGGGAGTTCACCGGGGGGGGGGCAACCCACCCCAGGGAAGCCCATAGGCCTTGGGGGAGACACACCAGCCCTTAGTGGGCTGGTGGGACAGCCCACAAGTGCCCTATGCGCCAAGGAGAAGAAAATCAAGAGAGAAAGAAAAAAAAGGAGGAGGTGGGAAGGAAGGGGGACTCCCTCCCACCAAACCTAGTCCAACTCGGTTTGGGGGGGAGAGTCCTCCCCCTTGTACTCGGCCGACCCCCTTGGGGCTCCTTGAGCCCCAAGGGAAGGTCCCCTCCCTCCCACCTATATATACGGAGGTTTTGGGGCTGATTTGAGACGACTTTTCCACGGCAGCCCGACCACATACCTCCACGGTTTTTCCTCTAGATCGCGTTTCTGCGGAGCTCGGGCGGAGCCCTGCTGAGACAAGGTCATCACCAACCTCCGGAGCGCCGTCACGCTGCCGGAGAACTCTTCCACCTCTCCGTCTCTCTTGCTGGATCAAGAAAGCCGAGATCATCGTCGAGCTGTACGTGTGCTGAACGCGGAGGTGCCCTCCGTTCGGTACTAGATCGTGGGACTGATCGCGGGATTGTTCGCGGGGAGGATCGAGGGACGTAAGGACGTTCCACTACATCAACCGCGTTCTCTAACGCTTCTGCTGTACGGTCTACAAGGGTACGTAGATCACTCATCCCCTCTCGTAGATGGACATCACCATCATAGGTCTTCGTGCGCGTAGGAAAAATTTTGTTTCCCATGCGACGTTCCCCAACATATGCATGGCTACTGCACATGCTTACCCCATAAAAATACTAACGTTGTATGTATATACTTGATCGGACTTTATATTCTTCATACAATGAAATAAATTCGGAAGAAATTGCATTTATTACTTTCCTATTCAATGCATGATGTTAAGACACCTAAATCAGAAATTTATTGGTACTTGCCATTTACTTACATAAAGCATATATGCAAGATGCTAAATATACTCACACCCATTACTATGTGCATGCATCAATCTAAGATCCGATGGTCACGAGGTAAGGAGCCTTGGCACCTAGGTGCCCCAAACGGTCAATGAATGAAAACTAAATTAATACATTAATAATAACCCCTCCTTGAGCGAGGAGCAGTGAAGCGATAGCCTCTCATGAGCAGCTTCTTGGTGTGTGGTGACTTCCCAACATAGAGGGAGTTTGCTGCATCCTCCGCCTCACAGTGCTCGACATGCCGATCAACCTCTTGCTGGCGGATGCACATGACCATGCAGACAATCTCACTGGGCGCCCACCGGAACTCTTTTGTGGTGGCACGCTCGAGCTTATCGGCCCACGCCCACGCAGCAGTGAGGTGCCTAGCGCCTCTAGCTTTCATTGTGTGGTACCAACCGTCTTCGTGCACATGATCCGCTTGTCAACACGCTCGCCGCCAAAGCTCCAGTTCCTTCTTTTCTGATGCGGCACTAAGGGCATTCCAGGTCGCGAGGTTCCTCGCGTGCTCATTAATCCACTCCTTCTTGAACACTACCTACCTGGATCTCTTAGCCGGTGGCAGCGCCTTCCATAAAGCTAGATCATACTGGCCCCAAAACCAATGTAGAATTTGGGGGTCTGGCGCAACTTCATCTCGAGGCGTGAAGGGGTCCTCCTCGTCGTTATACTACGTTGTGTCCTCATGGGGTGGCACCTCCTTCTTTGCTTGTGCATAGACCGGTCGCACCATGGTAGATTTTTGTGCAAGGGGTGGGGAGAGAGATGAGAGAATGCAGGCGGGATGACGTCTCGATTGGCAACATTTACATACGGTCGGAATCTTGATCGACACGATCAGAAAAACAGGAGAGACTGCAACGGGTGTGCCGCTTGCCGGAATTCAAGGGCCTCGATTGCACACGACTGCTGAGGCAACAACCGTGTGTGACTTAACATCACCGAAGGTTCCTAATGCATGACCGCCTGGGCGAAAATTGTGTTCCAAAAATTTGAAGCCAAATATTTACATTGTCTATCCAAATGTAATGCATGTGTGCCATTTGTGTCACTACTAACTTACTATACTATGATAATATTGCAAAATCTAAATAAATACTTTTGTGTGACTCAAATATGAAGAAAAAATGCCATGTCATCTTGGTGCCATGTATTTCAGGTCATTTTCTATTATCTCGAATTTGAAAACCTATATTATTTATATGCTTGTTGTGTTAGAGAAGCAAGTGTAGTACTTTAACCACAACATCTTTGCCCCATGTCGCGAAATCATGCAGATTTTCATGTACTTTAGAGCTTTATTTTATTTTTGAATTTAGAAACCTAGATTCTCAATGCTTTTGTCCAAACCGTTACACAAGATGTTTGGAAATCCTTCAGATTTATTACATGGGGCATATATACCGAAGCAAGTAGTACGTAAATATGATTTTTTTCTAGTAGTTTTTTGTTTTATCTTGCATGTTCATGTGTTTCAGTTCTGAACTATGGCCATTAAATTTCTAAAAGCTAACTTAATGTATAGAAAAGTTAATCGAACACCGAAAATTTTCAAATTTTAGGATGCCAGTCTTATTCGTGCATTGTAATGATTAAAAAATTAGCCTGATGAGGCATCAATTTGCAGTTCGTCATCACACAAGGCCCCACGTTCCCTTCCGGAACCACGATCCTTGGTGTGATGCTCCATTTTGTGAGAGGCATGAGTCAAAGCTCACCTTGGACAAGCCGTTACTTTAACCACGACATCTTGGCCCGTGTCGGAAAATCATGCACATTTTCATGTACTTGAGAGCATTCCTTTAATTTTTTGAATTTAAAACCTAGATTCCCATTGTATGTGTCCAAACCATTACTCAAGATGTTGGTAAATCCTTCAAATTTATTGCACGTGGCATATATACCGAAACAAGTACGTAAATATGATTTTTTAATAGTTTTTGCTTCATCTCGCATGTTCGTGTGTTTTTGTTGTGAACTATGGTCAATAAATTTCTAGAAACTAACTTAATGTATAAAGATACCAATAGAATGTCATAATTTTTCAAATTTTAGGTTGCCGGTCGTATTTGCGCATTGTAACGATGAAAGAAAAGCTAGGCTGAATGAGGCAGCGATTGTAAGTTCATCATCACACAAGGCCTCACGTTCCCTCCCAGAACCACGAGCCTTAGTGTGATGCTCCGGTTTGTGAGAGTCATGTGTCAAAGCTCATCTTGGATAACCATTAATTTGACCACGGTATCTTGGCCGCATGTCAGGAAATCGTGTAGATTTTCATGTACTTCGGAGAATTTTTTGAATTTTTTGAATTTAAAAACCTAGATTCTCAATGTTGTGTCCATACTGTTACGCAAGTTGTTGGGAACTCATTTAACTTTTTGCACATGGAATATATATGTACGGAAGCAAGTAGTACATAAATATATTTTTCGAGCAGTTTTTGCTTCCTATTCCATGTTCATGTGTATCAGTTTTGGATTATGGCCGTTAAATTTCTATAAACCTCCTTAATGTATAAAAATGTCAATTAAACCCTAAAAGTTTTCAAATTTTAGGATGCCGGTGGTATTCGTGGATTGTAATGATGAAAGAAAAGCTGATCGAATGATGCAACGCCTAGCGATTCGTCATCACACAAGGCCCCACATTCCCTATAGGAACCACGAGCCTTGGTGTGATGGTCCGGTTTGTGAGAGGCATGTGTCAAAACTTATCTTGAAAAATTCGTTACTTTGACAACAGACATCTTGCCCACATGTCAGGAAATCATGCATATTTTTATGTATTTCAGAGCGCGCGCGCGTGCACACACACACACGCACACACATACACACACACACGCACACGCGCGCGCGCGCGCACACACACACACACACACATATATATATATATATAAACTATATTCATCACACATGGTGCAGAATGATTTATTCTTCACCCGAGATAATCTTACGATGAAATTACAAATAAATTACATCTGAAATACAAATAGTTACATTTATATTGAATCACTACGTAAAATTTGACAAAAGAAAATACATAATATAGGTCACAAGATCAGAAAAAATGAATTTATTATATTTTTTGCACTATTTTTGTATGTTCGTAATTTTACGTGACATAAAATATTTTTACGTTGATTATATTTTTTACAGTCTTTTTTTACGTATAAAATAAGGTAAAATTTGCGGAACATAAAATTACGGTGCATTGATGTTAAAATAGAGATGAGTGAAGAATAACTATTCCTCACCCGGGGTGATGAATAGCGCGACCCTATGTATATATGACAAATTTTATCTACCATCGGTGGTAGTTACTACCACTTGCGTTTTGTATGTTGTATGTAGTATCTATCAAATCGGAGAGTATGTACGCGTAGTATGTAGTATATAATAATGTTTAGGTAGTATATATACTATTTTTTTATAATATGTATCATATTTTTGTGTATGTTCTTTTTTACGTACAAAAATATATGTATTTCACAAATATAATAAAAACTATGGGCTAACTTGTAATTTTTTCATGTAACTCACTTTAAAAAATCTTATATATAATATATAAATATAATAAAAATGATAAGTTAATATATATATACTACCGCATGATAGTATATATATATATAGAGAGAGAGAGAGAGAAATAGATATATAGGTAGTTACGTAAAAGTTCTCGTGCGTTGCAACGGATGAACAACAAAAACTCATAAAAATTATAAAGTCCAACATAAAACAATTAAAGTTCATCAAATTGCATTAATATCATGTAAATACTACAATCAAATCAACAATTAAGGAGTAACTTGTGCAAGAAAGAGGAACCTGAGGTTTATAAAAAGATGAACTTCGCGCACCATCATGCTTGAATGCACACTCGATCTGGCGCTGCTAGTGGCCACCACTGTGTCTCCTTGTGTCCTCATGAAAACATGGGCAGGCGTGGCGAAGGAGCAGATCGTGAGATCAAGGAGACAATGGTGGAGACCAGCCGCTCAATAAAAAGAACCATTCAAAAACATATAATATTGGTACACAGGATGCTACAATTTTTAAAATGCAGGTCATCCTGACATTTTATTGATAGATAAGTCAAACTACTAATAACAACACTTAGGTGCCCGTGCCCCCGTGAAATTCAGTTCATGTGTAGAAGCTAGCACTTTGTAGAAAGGTACAACCTTTGACGTTCACTCTTAAGTAAAATTCAGAGCGATAATCCTACACCTACGGATAATTAATGGAAGGTTACAGACCTCCCTTCTCTTCTAAGCAAACCTCCGCCCCCTGAATTTCAGGGGTGGGCCCGTGCCCCCAAAACTGACCAATGAAAAAATGCCTCATCACCATGTAAACCTTCCTTCCCCGTAATACCCTGTAGATGTAGCATTGCTCAATTTAGAGTGTGTAAACAGACTTGGCAATACAACTCAATAGCATTTGTTTTGTATGGTTCTCATCCCATGGTAAAGGTGGAATGGGAACATGTTTGTTAGTTAAGTCCAGCATGAAAGAACATCAAGTAAAATTTATATTGTTCCTTTTTTTACTGATGAAAAGTAGCTACTCATTCCTTTACATACTATCATCCGGGTAGAGCAAAAGAACAGAGCACACCCAGCAAATCCAGCTCGGCTCCTCCAGTTAGTTCATGATATGCAATGCACGTATAACCTTAAACCGAAATTTTATTGCTCATCAAGTTAGGACGGGCATATATTTAAATGAATCAACTAATTCTTCCCTTCAGTCTGACCATCGCTCACGTATCGACCAAAATTTAGAAAATTCAATACAACATATAATTCATAATTGAGCATATACATAGCTGGTCTATTTACATATTTTCTGAAATTAATATATATATTTACCAAAATATTCTAACTTATAGTGCAACGTCGTATGCATTTGTTTCTAATCTAATGCTGGAAGCAATCAGTACTCTTGCATGTCAACCATCGCTTTGTAGGTCGCTCACCATCCGTGTTATTGTCGTTAATGACAGCTTGTCCTTCAGCACACCCTACAGACTATGGAAATGATGAAGGCGATGAGAAGTTTCACGGCACAGAAGCACATGTCTACAATAAGACCTGCATAACTTAAAAGCATGTGGTACTTATTAGGACTTCAGTATTTTAAGAGAGAGCATTAGGAGTACATATACTCTAGTTGGTCAATATTCTGGTGCAGCTGCTAAAGAAAAATGATGAAGCTGTTAGATAACATATAAACCAGGTAATGGATTAATAGTTTTGTAGAGCGGAAAATATTTCAAAGTGGAAAGAAATTAGGCAAAATCATAGCACTAACTAACACTATGCTTTTGAATCCAACAACTTGTGTATTTTGTATAGGGGATGCAATGTCAATTCAGAATAATTATATTAGTTTAATATCAAAGCAGTAAATCACTTGTTATCACTGCAACAAGAAAATATTATAGCAGGTTGAAGAACCTTGCATTTCATTCATAGTTAATATCAGAAATAAGACGTAACTATAGATTAACAATCTCATAACATACGATACTTTCACTAAAACAATAGGCTCATCCATAGCATGATGCCTGAATGATTCCATAATTACAATGTGATGTTCCAAATTTTCTCATGATGTCAACAAACGAAAATACAATCTACTTACATATCTTAGCTTTGGGTAATACCAAAGAACTTCTGTTACATTTGCAATAACCCCAAACATGCATACACCCTTCCTTTCTAAAAAAATAGCACCAGCTGGTGTATACGGTCCCCTTTTTAGAAGTCAATATAAATCAAATTTTTAACCAGCAATACTCTCATTTTTTAAAGTTAAGCCAAATGAATTGATCATCCAGCAATAGTCTTGAATATCATCTTATACCTTAACGACAAGCTAGTTGAACATAAAGGGAAGACTTCATTCAAAGGTTAGAGAAGGTTATATGATTCAGAATTGATTTGTATTATGAGCAATGGAGTGTTCGTTCAAACATCATAGAAGCTTACATGATATCCAAAGTATGAACAATAAGTTCATTTGTTAGGAAGGCAGTGTAAACCAAAAAATCACAAACGACCTAATTATAATTTATCTAGGAAATTAAAATCAGCGTCAAGCACATAGTAATTAGAGTAGAAGTTCGTACCCAAGCTACCATCGAGCACCGATTACAACCGCCCCTACATATTGCAGACTTCATTCAAAATACACATTGTGGACTTGCGACCATCCAATACTCGTAGTTCTAAACATACCGTGCAGGGCAGAGGGGACATTGAGCAGGGGAGGAAGACAATCAAACGATATAGCAAAGTTTACATCACACAATAATTTTTTAATTTTCCTGAGCCATGTCAATTAGACTTTGATGAATCATGGTTACATGGATTTCCATAAAATTTTCGAAAGTTGCGATAGCACACATGATCTGCTAAGACCTAATAGCCTCCAGAATCAGAGAAGCAATTTAGTTGCATTTAATGTTTCTATAGATTCTCCTTACAAACAGTTTTCTCCATTCTCTACCACTTCGAAGGTAATTTAGAATTTTAGTAATTTCGGAAGAAGCAAGACAACCAGAATATGAACTGTATGGTACAATATAGAGCAAACCTGGCGAATCAAGTTTTAACTCCTTGCTCTCAACTTCATCTCCTAGCTGATAGTAATCCAAGGCCTGAAATGTCGAATAACATTTTTCAGATAAGTTAAGAAGATCATAGGGCCTCTATATTTGATAAATGCACACAACCATTGTTGCCAGTAGTTCACAAATTATTAATGAGAAGAAGTAGGTTCATAGGATTATAAGAATAATTGTGGAGACAGATCAAACTAAAAAACAATTGCAATGAATGTTCTACTAACAATACCTGTCTACATGCCTTGGAGTATATCTCACCTGCACCATTATTAAAAACTTAAGGACATGTGCTACTTAGAACGATTCTATTGTTGATCTGGCAAAGAACTGAATCGAGCAATTCATTTTCCGGTGAGTCTAGATTTCTAATAATTTACTGACAAGGGAAAAAAGTGGAACTTCTATAGAACATGCCAACACATAGAAGTGAATATGAACAGAAGTGGGTAGGAGGGAACACAAATGATGGTAATTACGTTCAGGTATGGAGCTGAATTTCTCCCTCTGACAGTCCGTTATGAGACGACCAATCTTTACACATTGAAAGAGGGGCCTATTTTTTAATTCATCATTAGCACTCTGCGCACACCCAGATATAAGCAACATGACAACCTCTGAGATGAAAATAATGAGCCATATTTGTGAAAAAAGCTGTTAATTTTGAACCATCTCTTAAGCTTGCCTGCTTCCTTTTTTACACCCTGAATTACATGCACATGGTCAAATCTAGATTCATAGGGAAAAAACAAAAAAGGATCCAAGTAGTGAGTTTGAGTGGTATGGGCAATTGTCTGAAACATCAAATTCACTACGCTGGCTGATACAACCATAAAGTACATAACTTGCATATACTAATTTATTAAGCTCTACAGTGTGGTCAAAAAATTGTTGAAGCAATCTGTAGACAAAGTTCCTTACCTATGCAGAAGCAAGTCTGGTCGTGGTGGTGGTCTGACTTGAGGTCAGAGGAGAGGAGACCGGCGCAAAGCTCCCTCGCTTGGTGGTAGTCATCGTGGAGCACGGCCAGACCATTACCCTCATGTGGACGGCCACGAGCACATCTGACCATGGATGAAGGAGGTCGTCGACCCAGAGGAACAGATCGACAACGGCCTAGCCCCCGCGATCGATGGCCTCAATGGTGACACATCAGTAGTGCGAGGTATGGTGGCCACCGAGATCTCATCAGGCTCAGAGAAGTCGGTCAGGGTCGAGGACGTATCCGTGGAGCTCCAGGGCGTGGCGTCGTCCGTGACTGAAGGGCAGAAGGAGGCCCACGCAGGCTTGGGAGAGCGTGGGTAGCCCGTGCGCCGGCTTGTGGATGGGGCCGGCCTGCTGGACGAGCCACGGGTGAGGGAGCCGGCAACGGCCCCTGTAGAACGCCACGGGCATGTGCGCACTTGGGGAAGGGGTAGGAGCGTCGGCGAGGAAGGTGGTGGCGGCACGCGGCGGAGGGGCGTAGGCCGGCAGCACGTGGCGGTGTGGCTGAGGCCGGCGGCGCGGAGGCCGGCATCACGGTGGAGCTTGGAGATGCGATTAGGGTTGGTGGGAGCGTGGGTGTTTTTTCTCTTCGGTCGCTGTAACTGTTCAGGTTGATTTCATCAGGACTGCGGATTGAATAACTAAAATCTTAGAGGCTTTTTTGCAAAAACGGCGGCGGGTTTTTCGACAGAAGCGATAGTTTCTTTATTATTAAATAAAAATTATGATCCTATCGCTCCTTATGTACGTGCGAGAAGATCTCCCCGAACTACCCACCAAAGAGAAAATGCCAAGCCTCCCACCTCCCGGACAACTCGCGACCCACCTGTTGCCCTCGACCGAACTGCCCCGTGCAACGCACCCCACCCACCAACCACCCTCCTTGGCACCCGCCCGCCCCACCCGCACCCTCGCTGACCCCTTGGCCTCCGGCGAGCCCCTTCTTCTTTGACCCTCCCCGATCACACACCACCTCCAGCAACATGCTCGGCCAAGGAGACGGTGCCTATCCTGGTTGGCTCCGCTAGCCCCGGCAACGAGCTCCCTCATGCCCGACTATTCGGATCCATCGTCCCCGGCGATGCGCCGCCCACCTCCCCCTACCACCGATGATCCCAACCACATATAGCATGGAGACTCCGACGGTGGCCTCCGATCTGAGCATTGTCCACTGTATCTGCAGATGCTCACGCGTGGGATGTGGTGGTGCTCCCGCGAGCTACTCCGTACCCAAGCACGACACGTCAACGCCGGCCTCCTCCGTCTTGTTCCCTCCTTCGATCCGAGCGCGACTTGTCCACGATCTTCCACCCCCCGTGTCCTCCAATGAATTCATTTGAGGCCAAGGGTTTCCTCGAGAGCTGATGTTCCTTCCCTCTTCACCATCATTGAGGTCCAGCACCCGGTGTGGACGAGGAACATGTTGTAGATGGTTGCCATGGTGACGCCCAGAATGAAGGACATACACGCAAAAACTACTAGTGTTGCTGCTTCCTTCGTCCTCATTTCCTGACCAGAAAACATCATTATCCCCTCTCCTTCCTAAATTGTTGGTCTCAGACAGACCAAAACACCAATTTTAACATTTCTAAAAATACACAAAGAAGTTTATTAAAAATATATTATTTTCATTAAAAAATAAAAACTAAGAAGTTCAAATTGAAAAACCAATAAAGTCCAAATTTAAAAATAGAGAAGTTCACTACTTATTAAAAATGGATTTTCCATGTTTCCACAATAAAAGGAGTGGTTCGATATCTCGTTTCTGATTTTTCATTTTAAATGGCAAATTAAAAAAACTTAACAAAAAACCAAAAACAAAGAAAGTCAAACTAAACTAGTGGATAAGTACAAGTTTTTAAAACGAAATCTTTATGTTTCTACAAAAAACAGGAAGTTCAAAATAAAAAAAATAAACTTTAAAATGTGGATTTTTCCTTTAAAAAAATTAAACCAAGAAGTTAAAATTAAAATAACACAAGGGTTTCGTGTTCTTATTTTTTTTCTTATTTCTAGAAAACAAAACCAAGAGGAGGTACAATATTTAAAAACTAGGATATTTTTAAAACGAAATCTTTATCTTTTTTTTTTCGTTTCTACAAATAAATCAAAATTTAAAAAAATGTGGAGGAGGTCCAATATTTATTACAAAACTAGCATATTTAGATGCTAAAGAAATAAACCAAGAAGTCCAAATTACAAAAATAGAGAAGTTCGATATTTATAAAAAAACTCGAGTTCTTTTCTCGTTACTAAAGAGTAAAATGAAGAAGTTCAAATAAAAAAGCTGATAATTTCAAATTTAACTTGTGAAATTCCTTACACGGAAAACGGACAAGTTTTATTTTCCTTTTTTATAAAATAAATACATAGAAGTTCAAAATAAAAAAGCTGAGAAGGTCAAATTAAAATAATGGAGTAGTTTGACATGTAAAGCAACCCAAAATTAAACAGAGTGAATTTTAAATGGACATGGCGAGAAGGACGAGTTATTCACGCAGTGCATTTTTGAAGGCTCTCTTTCGCGATAAAGGGAGAACACATGATCTCGTTGTTTTTGAGATTGCTTGAAAACGGTAAGAAATCAGAGAAAACTATCTACATGAAAAAGATTCGCATTTTCCATAGCTTTTAAACGGTATATTATTTGCCCCATTCCGTTAAAGTTTGTAAAAAATACGACAAAAAAATGTTTTTAGCCATTTTTAAAACTAACTTAAAACCGTAGGTAATTGGAAAAAAACAATATACATATAAAAGTTTCATAATTTCTCAAGCTTTCCAACTCCATATCATGTGCTCCATTCCGAGAAACCATTGAGTAATTAACGCGAAAATAAGAACTCGGTACAACTTTTGTCGTTTTCTAAATTTCTTTTAAACTGTTCATAATTGGAAAAAAATTCATATTAAAAACTACACATTTTCGTAAGCTTTCCAACGCCATACTATTTGTGTCGTGGTTTTGTCACGGCAGATGTCCTCGTGAAAGGACTTAGTACGGGAGCCATCGCACCTTGGTGGCGACTCAAAGGGGTTAAATGGGAGGAACACGGCGGTTTACCGAGGTTCGGCCCCTCGAGAGGAGGTAATAGCCTACGTCCTGCTTTGTGTGTATTGATGTGGATTCGATTACAAGGGAGGCGTAACTCGCCTAACCTAGCACTCGATGATTTTCTAACCTGCCTCTCCTCCTTAAGACTCGCCTTTATATATAGGTCGAGGCCTTAGGGTTTACAAGAGTCCCTTCCTCCTTACAAATTGTAACCATCGTAATCTCTAAGTCGCCGTCCTTCAAAACCCGGAGACCTTCCAGAAATCATAACCGTCCCGCGGCCTTGAACCGCTCAGGCTGAAGCCCAAGTAATCCAAAGGATGAATCGCCTTACTAGTAACCCGGCCCATCTTGGGCGGGTCACTTAATAAGTAATATCCCCAACAATTTGCGTGCTCGGACTAGACGTTTTTAAATTAATCCTGACATACGAACCCGGCTCTTTGGTTTCAGAAATTCCGGCATTTTGAAATTCCTCTTAACCGTAGGGAATTTGGAAAAACTTTCAACGTATGAAATGAGGGGATTTGCAGCAGCTATTCAACGCCATCTCATTTGCCTCATTCTCACAAACGGTTTAGAAATAGGATCGGAAATACGGTTCATATTTTTTGTATGAACAAAAACGGTTTTCAAAATTGCTCTTGAACTGTGAACATTTTGACAAAAAATCAACCTAGGCTGTTAAGAGGGTGTCCATAGCTTTCAAACGGTATATCGCAAGCCCCATTTGAACAATATTACCAGGGTGAGTGGATGGAGTGTTACGAGCCAAAAATTGCACGTGGAAAATAGAGTGTAATTCAAGTGGACATGGCGAGAAGGTCAAGTTCTTCATGCGGTGCATTTTTGAAGGATGTGTTTCGCGTAAAAGGCAAAACGCATGATCTCGCTATTTTCGAGATTGCTTAAAAAAGCTAGGAATCACATAAAACTATCTACATGAAAAAGTTCCGCATTTTTTCGTAGCTTTTGGCCGGTATATTATTTGTCCCATTCTGATAAAGTTTGTAAAAACTACGGCCAAAAAACAATTTTAGCCATTTTTAAAACTACCATAAAACTGTAAGGAATTGCAAAACATAATCTACATATAAAAGTTTCACATTTTCTCAAACTTTCCAGCTCCATATCATTTGCTCCATTCCGAAAAACCATTGAGAAATTAAAGCGAAAATACAAACTAGGTACAACTTCTGCCATTTTCTAAATTACTTTTAAACCGTTAATAGTTATAAGAAACTTTTTATATGAAAAACTATGTGTTTTCATAATATTTCAAATGTCGTATCATTTGCATCAATCGAACTAGCCGTTTTCAAATTAACCCCGAAATCCTAATCCGGCTATTTGGTTTGAGAAATTCTGCCATTTTTGAATATCCTCTTTAACCGTAGGGAATTTGGAAAAACTTTCAATGTATGAAATGAGGTTATGTGCAGCTATTCAAAGCCATCTCATTTGCCTCATTCCGGCATACATTTTATAAATAGGATCAAATATACTATTTATGTTTTTTGTATGAACAAACACAGTTTTTAAAACTGCTCTTAAACCATGAACATTTTGACAAAAAATCAACCTAGGCTCTTACGAGGGTGTCCATAGCTTTCAAACGGTATATCGCAAGCCCCATTTGGACACTTTTAGCAAAAGTTCAACCGAGCACCTTGGGAAGTTCAAGTGCTACTCTTCGGACGAGTCAGCCCGGGATCAGAATTTTTTTCTCATCCTAGGGTCATAATATATATACATATATATACATATATATATATATATATATATATATATATATATATATATATATGTGTGTGTGTGTGTGTGTGTATGTATACGGAAGCAAGTAGTACATAAATATGATTTTCCCAGTAGTTTTTGCTTCATCTTGCATGTTCATGTGTTTTTGTTTTGAATTATGGCTGTTAAATTCCTAGAAGCTAACTTAATGTACAAAAATGCCAATGGAACCCTGAAAATGTCCAAATTTCACGATGTGAGTCGTATTCATGCATTGTAACGATGAAAGAAAAGCTAGACTGATTGACACATCGCCTAGCGATTTGTCATCAAAAAGGCTCAATGTTCCCCCTGGAATCACGAACCTTCGTGTGATGCTTTGGTTTCTGAGATGCATGTGTCAAAGCTTATCTCGAACAAGCCATTACTTTAACCATGACATCTTGGCCCCATTTTGGGAAATCATGCATATTTTCATGTACTTTAGAGAATTTTTTAATGTCTTGAATTAAAAAACCTATATTCTCAATGCTTGTATCCAAACCGTTACTCAAGATGTTTGGAACTACCTCAAATTTATTGCATGTGGCATATATACAGAAGCAAGTAGTGCACAAATATGATTTTTCAGCAGTTTTTGCTTCATCTTGCATGTTCATGTGTTTCAATTTTGAATTATGGCCGTTAAATTTCTAGAAACTAACTTAACTTATAAAAATGCCAATTGAACCCTGAATATTTCCAAATTTTAGGATGTCGTCCGCGCATTGTCACGGTAGGGATCTTTTTTTCTTACAATTAAAACAATATCCGTTACCATTGTACCCCAAAATAGTTTTACAATTCAATACAAAAAGTTAACTAAATACACACTTTTCTATATGGGAACTGATTGCGATGAAAATTCACGGATCTACTTATGTCTTATGAGGGAAGCTTCATCGGCTTCATCTAGCTCAGATTCCATTCACCCTCGATCCCCATTCCCCAACAAACTCATTCTGCAAAGAATGACGATGTGGGAAAGCTTTGTAATGGTGCGTACGGACTCCCCCTCGGCCCCGAGCGCTGGCGCCTCTACCAAGAACGCGGACGCCTTGGCTGGGAGCGCAGCCACATCCGCCTTGAGTGCGGCCGCGTCCGCCAACAGGGCCGCAGCGGCGACCAAAAGGGTGTTCGTATCCACAGATATGTCAACTCCAATTGCTGCGATGACAGCTGCAAATGCCAAGAGAGCTCGAGCAGTGTATCGTGTTGCAGACGCCATGTACTGGGTCGAGGCCAACCAAGACAATATCAAGAACGCCCATGCCAAGATACTCCAGGCTTCCTCAGAATCCAGCATGCACCACACGTCCATAGAGGCGGCTGCTGCGAATGCCAAGATGCATGCCAACCATGCGACGGTGGAGGCCATGAAGCCCCTTCCCCACGAGATCTCCGAGCGACAGCTGGAGATGCGAGAGCCGACTGATACGAGTGCTTGCAAGAGTTATGCGTGGCACAGGAGGAGGTCGAGAAGCGCCTCTCCATTGAGGGATCGGCGGTGTATTACCAATGTGAGCTCTAGCGGCGCCACTACTACGAGTACTGCAACAATAAGGGTGACATCGATGGAGCAGACGTCGCCGTGGTCGAACTTAGCATGGGGGACGCGGAGTCCAGTACCGATGGACTGACGCCCAGCAAGTCGTCGACATCTAATCGAACATCAGCGAGGCATAGGGCGCCAGCTCATCAGCGTCTTTGTTAAAAGTATGCATAGTACTAATAACATTTGTTTAGAGAGACGGTCTTCTGTTAGAAATATGTGTAGTTCAAGAAGCTTGATTATTTAGTGAACTTGCTCGATTTAGTAACTGGGAGCTATGTGTCTTCTAATTTGTATACCTAAGTTAGCAGTTTGTGTTAAATTATGCAATGGCATGGATGCACTATAACCATGGAATACGTGGGGAGGGGTGAAATTTTGTATGTTCTATATCATCGCACACGCTAAAAGCAAAGAGTGTATGATGAACTCTATAACCATGGAATACGTGGGGAGGGGCAAAATTTTGTATCTTCTATATCATCGCACACACTAAAAGTAGAGAAACTGTGTGTGATGAATCTTTGCGTGCCAAGTGTCCCTTCACCTAGAAAAAAATTTCACGACTGCCGAAATATCCACCTATACCCAAGAGAAACATTTCCCCTTTTACCCCTCCCCCTCCCCGACGTCGCCGACACATCTCTCCCTCTAGCATCCGACCGCAACGGACACGCCAATGTCTCCTCGAATGACCCCTCAAGCGGTATCTTCGATGACAAATCACTCAACAGCCAGGTATTCGTCTCTCTTCTCTGTGGCTCATCTAGGCTTAGGATTTTGGTTTGGAATTGGGGATTTTAAAGCAGCAAGACGATTTGAGCCATTTGTTTCCCTTATAGCTACCTAGGAGAATCACTTCCAAGGAATTAAGCGGGGTAGCTGAAGACATGCATGTTCATAGTCAACATCAATTTCCATCCATGAAGTTACGAGCTTTTGAATCTGGGTATAGTGGGAGGAAGTTTCTAGGACGTGCAAAGAAGGTTAGCCTAACTCTCATTGTTGGAAAACATTTGTTATATTAGGTGTGATTCACACACTTCCCGTGTGCTTTTTGATTCTGGATGTGACTAAGATACTGTCATAGTTCTACGATAATGAGTGTCATTTTAATTGACAATAGTAGTAATATGTTATAAATTTGTTCGGACCACATGGTAGGAACTCACAACATGACAATAAAACATAGCATTTAGGGACTTAGTGCAAAAAATAGTATTTCAAAAACTATTTTAACCTGAAGGCATATTGACAGCAAGAAAACTATATGCTAGAGGACTTATCATGGCATGAAAAATTGCAGCATGGTAATAGACATGATGCACTCCATTTCATTCAACATGAGTAGTGTCTAATTATGCACAGAAACATGGCTAGCATCAACACAACATGGCAATCTGGAATAAACAGATTCTCAAATTTTGTGAAAATAATAGGGGGCAAGAGCACCAGTTTTTAATAGATTGGCATGTTTGACAACATAATGTACATACCTGACACTATTAATTTGATCACATTCAAACACTGCTGATGTGCATCCGGTACTACAAGGACTGTTGCATTTATATTTAGCTTCCTGGTAAATTCGGCAATTTGTTATTACACATCACAAAAACAGAGCAGGGATGAGAAGAGCATCCTACTACATAGACTCTTTGAGCAGAACAATGGCATGGGTAATGAAGACCCATGTGAAGCACACAAGTAAAAGCATGGCCAGCCATTTCTTGTTGGCGAATACTATGAGGAGTGCAGTTCCACTTGTCACAAGTTACATAAATATTGCATGGACAGAATGTCAGAAGGAGAATATACTAACATTCTGCAAGTGCACTACCACAGTAGGCATTTCAATCACTGTGAGGGTACCATCAATGTGGAATTCAAGGACTTACATCTCATCTTCAACTTCGATGACCTTGTTACCATCAATGTGGAATGCTTGATGTTGTAAGTACTTCACAAACTCTGATCAATTTCTCCATACAAGGCCGTAAATGAGAAAAAGCTAAATGTATTGTATTCCTCTCAGGGATTGATGACGCAGAGGTCACTGAGGGTGCATGCATATTTCATAGATCCTGATTTAGCAAACGACATTTTGTTATGTAATAATGTTACACACAAGGATTCCACTGATCATGCCGCCATTGTATTGTTTAAGTAACAGGTAGAAGTTATTCATATGTCCATATCATAAATCTTAAGTTAAATATACAACCACACATACATTTATCGTCTTTCAGTTTTCGCTAAAGTTCGTAAGTTCAAGGTTTTCTTAAACTGTACCCAGCACTCGATCTTGGTGGTCATTTTTCCAAACCGCAACACACTTTGCTACATGGATTCTCTCACAGGGTCAAATAAGCCTCGCGATTCATATCAGGTTCAAGGATTGAGTATGTAAAAATCCATGTTCATTTACAGTGTATTATCAAAGAACATAATGTTAGGAGGGAGACATTTCGACCACCAACTACCTCTGGAGCACGTGATCGTTTCTCCGGTAAGAAAGCGAAATCCGTTATTTTCATAAAATGCTAGTTAGATGTTGAAGTTTCTAAGTAAACCTATTTCTATTTCTCGCCAAAGAAATAAAATAAACAACTTACACCAGTTAGGTTGTTCTTAGCAGGGCAAATACATTACTCATATTGTACAAAAAAATTCAGTGTCCTCAACAACAAGGGACCTACGTATGTGGATACTACATGTGTACGCACATAATGAACCTATGGAGACATGTTTTATGTGGTGTCGATGCTCACAACATTGAACTAGTAAGTTTGTTTCTTAATTAATATCTTCTACTCCAAATGTATGTCACATTCTGATCTAAATATCCTAGAGTTGATCTTTGGAATGATGACCTCTGAACCATTCGATGCAGAAGAGTTGATGTATGTTAGGAAATTTAGCAGCACCTTCTTTGTGAAAGACTTTATCAAGCCCACTAAAGATGTCGAAGATTTCAGTATTCATATCCCCCAAGAATAAGTATGCACTCATATAGTGTTATCAGCTATACGCATGGATGCATTGTTTTCCATGTGATCATGTCGTGTGGAATTTATCTTTCCATGTGATCATGTCGTGTGGAATTTATCTAGCATTTGCTGAATTGCATATTGTCGCTAATTATGATGAATGTTCTTCCTATGAACACTATTTGTTCAATTGCATATTGTGGCGAATTATGATGAATGTTCTTCATCTGGACACTATTTGTTGAATTTGCTATTCACACGGTGATTCCAAAGTGATATTTTACAATAACGTGGCCATTTCATCGCATACGGTTCAAGCAACCAAGTGTGTGCGATCCAAAATAGAAAGCACACACAATCATAGTGCAACCACGTATGATCTACAAGAAAAGCACACGAGATATAAACTGAAATGTTGGTGATATATAAGAAATCATAGACAATTTGCAACACTTGTACGTATGCGTAGGAGCCATCAATCATTTGCGATAGCACCTTATCTCACACGTGAGCCAGAAGAAAACCATGCCCGATGCAAAGACGGTTCCATGCGTAAATTTTTCAGAAAACAGGTGCGCTGATATCATGAATGACATCCGGATGCCAGGGAAACCTCATGTGCAATGATGAAGATATCACACACAGTTTGTACCATGGCCCGTGTGTGGATTAGGTAATGTTTCGCAAACGGTAAAAGGTCAAACATCGTTTGTTTTCCATGAGAAATTAGATGCGTTTGACTCGTGATAGACATGTGTGATTGATACTAAATCCCACACTTACGCCCAAAATGTAGTGTGTGCGATATGTTCCTGCACCACACACGATTATGTTTGGTAGATTGTGTGCGTTCATATTTCACAAGCACCGATGATTTTTCCGTGTCATGTGGGATGGACCCCCCCTATCGCCCACACATCCAAGACAACAGTTTAAACATTCCCCGTGGAAAGGGGTTAAAACCCATTTGTATAGCATGTCGCTGCACCAGTGAATGCCATATGATCATGCCTGCTTACTATTTATGCTCCATTGCTTGGTACTTGATTGCTCCATTGCTTAGTGCTTGATTGCTCCAACGCTTGGTGCTTCATTGCTCCTTTACTTGTTGCTTAAATTGTTGCTCTTGTTCATTGCTAGGATAAAAGGTATGCGATGTTTAGGAGGGCATGAGGGGGTGCACAGTTCATGGGAAGCTTGCAATGAACATGTACCGCAACAACAACCATAAAGGGTTTAAGACTAGGCAGACGGTAGAAAATTTACAACCAGTACACAATTTCTATGATTTTACTAGAGCATAATAAATTGCTGAAATTTTTACACAACCTTTATATATAAATTTTCCAGGTTATCCTAATTTGTTAGAATTTTCGGAGTTACAGAAGTATGGTTTTCATACATATCACTACAGGTTGTTCTGTTTTAGACAAATTCCTGTTTTTTTCCTTGCATAGATTGCTTGTTTTGATGATTCTATGGATTATATCATGGGGTACAAGTCATGGAGAAGTTAGACTATAGTACATATTATGCAATAATTAAGTATGAATTAATATATAACAATACATAAATTTTATGATACGTTCATTATACTAACGGATCTCACGAGGTTTCTGTTGAGTTTTGTGTGCTGGTGTTTCACGTTTTGGGTGAGCCAACAATGGATGAAGGAATAAGGAGTGGTGTCGTGGTTTTATCACAACAGATGTCCTCGTGAAAGGACTTAGAGATGGAGCCATCGCACCTTGGTGGCAACTCGAAGGGGGTGAGCGAAAGCGAGACTCAGATTTACCCAGGTTCGGCCCCTCGTGAGGAGGTAAAAGCCTATGTCCTACTTTGTGTGGATTAATGGTGGTTTTGATTACAAGGAGGGCGTAACTCACCTGACCTAGCTCTCGATTCTCTCTAACTCGCCTGACCTCTCCTTGGGACTCACCTTTATATACAGGTCGAGGCCCTAGGGTTTACAAAGTCCTGCCATGCTAGTCTTTGTGGCTTTCCTTATCTCTAAGTCGTCGTGTCCTCCACGATCAGGAGCTTTATTTGTAATCCACCATCCACACGACCTCTTGAACCGCCATCCAGCTTCTCAGCCACGGGACACACGATAAATGGTAAGTCGCCCCTTTGGTGACCCGGCCCACTAAGGGCAGGTTACCCACAGGTAATATCCCCAACATTAGGCCCCAGATTGTCCTGAATTCATTCTTGTCAATAAACCTCCACCAATTTGGGGCGACTCTTACCATTTCTGTCCTTCGACGAGCGATAAGTCGCCACCCGTTGTAATTTGATCTGAGTCGCCGTGTAGTCTTGGATGACATCACTTCATCCCCTTAGTTCCGGGGCTTTCAGCACTACAACCTTTAACAGATCTTTTGCTCATAATCACTTATCCCGAAAATCTAGGCACCATCATCGTTGTCTCTGACTTGTCGCCTCGATCTCCGCCTTGACAGCCTCGATTTCCGTTCCCTTTAAATAACGAGAGGAGAAATGGGGGGGGGGGAGGAAACCCCGTCACCTACCTCCATCTCTTCCTCGTCTTCCTCGCGCTATTCCTATTCGAGCACCAGCGCCCCGGCGTCGTCACCGACTCCAGGAGTTCCTTCATCAACCGTGGTCTTCCGGGCGCCAAGAAGCACCGAGTACTGCGCTTTCGTCCTGGCAGCGATCCTCTTTTCCCAGGTACACACCTTCCCCTATTAGGGTTAGGCTGAGAACACCATGACCATTACTTCCTGCGAGCTAGCCTTCATGACGTGATGAACACCCTACTTTAGATCCATTTCATATTTTCGGAATAGACTCTTAGGCAGTAGCAAACTACGGCCACTTTATCACATCTTTTCGTTAGCTTAGACCTTCATGCCGTAGATCCAATGATGTCGCTGCCTTATGTGCATAACTCTCTACCATTATTTCAAGCAATATCCTTCTATTTTGATCCACTCGTAGATCCATAGTTTACTGCCTGTTTTTAGAAACATGTTTGCTCGTCTCTCGAGAATATCCCTAAGGAAAAAGTGTTGGAAATATGCCCTAGAGGCAATAATAAATTAGTTATTATTATATTTCTTTGTTCATGATAATCGTTTATTATCCATGCTATAATTGTATTGATTGGAAACACAGTGCATGTGTGGATACATAGACAAAACACTGTCCCTAGTAAGCCTCTAGTTGACTAGCTCGTTGATCAAAGATGGTCAAGGTTTCGTGACCATAGGCAAGTGTTGTCACTTGATAACGGGATCACATCATTAGGAGAATCATGTGATGGGCTAGACCCAAACTAATAGACGTAGCATGTTGATCGTGTCATTTTGTTGCTACTATTTTCTGCATGTCAAGTATTTGTTCCTATGACCATGAGATCATATAACTCACTGACACCGGAGGAATGCTTTATGTGTATCAAACGTCGCAACGTAACGGGGTGACTATAAAGATGCTCTACAGGTATCTCCGAAGGTGTCTGTTAAGTTAGTATGGATCAAGACTGGGATTTGTCACTCCGTGTGACGGAGAGGTATCTCGGGGCCCACTCGGTAATACAACATCACACACAAGCCTTGCAAGCAATGTGAATTAGTGTATGTCACGGGATCTTGTATTATGGAACGAGTAAAGAGACTTGCCGGTAAACGAGATTGAAATAGGTATGCGGATACTGACGATCGAATCTCGGGCAAGTAACATACCGAAGGACAAAGGGAATGACATACGGGATTATATGAATCCTTGGCACTGAGGTTCAAACGATAAGATCTTCGTAGAATATGTAGGATCCAATATGGACATCCAGGTCCCGCTATTTGATATTGACCGAGGAGTCACTCGGGTCATGTCTACATAGTTCTCGAACCCGCGGGTTTGCACACTTAAGGTTCGACGTTGTCTTATGCGTATTTGAGTTATATGGTTGGTTACCGAATGTTGTTCGGAGTCCCGGATGAGATCACGGACGTCACGAGGGTTTCCGGAATGGTCCGGAAACGAAGATTGATATATAGGATGACTTCATTTGGTTACCGGAAGGTTTTCGGGCATTACCGGTAATGTACCGGGAATGACGAATGGGTTCCGGATCTTCACCGGGAGGGGGGACCACCCACCCGGGAGGGCCCAAGGACCTTGGGGTGGTGCACCAAGTAGGTGGGGTCAGTCCAAGGCTGTCTTGCGCAAGAGAGAAAGAAAAACCAAAAGAAGAGAAAGAAAAAAAAGGAAAGGTGGGAAAGAAGAGAAGGACTCCACCTTCCAATCCTAGTTGGACTAGGATTGGAGGAGGACTCCTCCTCCCCTTGTTGGCGCAGCCCTTGGGGCTCCTTGAGCCTCAAGGCAAGCCTCCCCTCCCCTCCTCCTATATATATGGAGCTATTAGGGCTGATTTGAGACAACTTTTGCCACGGCAGCCCAACCACATACCTCCACGGTTTTTCCTCTAGATCGCATTTCTGCGGAGCTCGGGCGGAGCCCTGCTGAGATTAGATCACCACCAACCTCCGGAGCGCCGTCACGTGCCGGAGAACTCATCTACCTCTCCGTCTCTCTTGCTGGATCAAGAAGGCCGAGATCATCGTCGAGCTGTACGTGTGCTGAACGTGGAGGTGCCGTCCGTTCGGCACTAGATCGGAGCGGATCGTGGGACGGATCGCGGGACGGTTCGTGGGAAGGTTCGCGGGGCGGATCGAGGGACGTGAGGACGTTCCACTACATCAACCGCGTTTCTTAACGCTTCTGCTGTGCGATCTACAAGGGTACGTAGATCTGAAATCCCCTCTCGTAGATGGACATCACCATGATAGGTCTTCGTGCGCGTAGGAAATTTTTTGTTTCCCATGCGACGCTCCCCATCAGTGGCATCATGAGCTAGGTTCATGCGTAGATGTCTTCTCGAGTAGAACACAAAAGTTTTTGTGGGCAGTGATGTGCGTTTTGCTGCCCTCCTTAGTCTTTTCTTGATTCCGCGGTATTGTTGGATCGAAGCGGCTCGGACCGACATTACTCGTACGCTTACGAAAGACTAGTTTCATCGCTACAAGTAACTATGTTGCTCAAAGATGACCGACGAGTGTCGGTTTCTCCAACTTTAGTTGAATCGGATTTGACCGAGGAGGTCCTTGGATGAGGTTAAATAGCAATTCATATATCTCCGTTGTGGTGTTTGCGTAAGTAAGATGCGATCCTACTAGATACCCATGGTCACCACGTAAAACATGCAACAACAATTAGAGGACGTCTAACTTGTTTTTGCAGGGTATGCTTGTGATGTGATATGGCCAACGATGTGATGTGATATATTGGATGTATGAGATGATCATGTTGTAATAGTTAATATCGACTTGCACGTCGATGGTACGGCAACCGGCAGGAGCCATAGGGTTGTCTTTAAACCAATGTTTGTGCTTGCAGATGCGTTTACTATATTGCTAGGACGTAGCTTTAGTAGTAATAGCATGAGTAGCATGACAACCCCTATGGCTACACGTTGATGTAGATCATGATGATGGAGATCATGGTGTGACGCTGGTGACAAGAAGATCGTGCCGGTGCTTTGGTGATGGAGATCAAGAAGCACATGACGATGGCCATATCATGTCACTTATGAATTGCATGTGATGTTAATCCTTTATGCACCTTATCTTGCTTAGAACGACGGTAGCATTATGAGGTGATCTCTCACTAAAATTTCAAGATGAAATTGTGTTCTCCCCGACTGTGCACCGTTGCGACAGTTCTTCGGTTTGAGACACCACGTGATGATCGGGTGTGATAGACTCAACGTTCACATACAACGGGTGTAAAATAGTTGCACACGCGGAACACTCGGGTTAAGCTTGACGAGCCTAGCATGTGCATACATGGCCTCGGAACACATGAGACCGAAAGGTCGAGCATGAACCGTATAGTTGATATGATTAGCATAGAGATGCTTACCACTGAAACTATTCTCGACTCACGTGATGATCGGACTTGAGATAGTGGATTTGGATCATGTACCACTCAAATGACTAGAGAGATGTACTTTTTGAGTGGGAGTTCTTAAGTAATATGATTAATTGAACTAATTGTCGTGAATATAGTCTAATGGTCTTTACGAATTATGATATAGCTTGAGCTATAGCTCTACTATTTTTATATGTTCCTAGAGAAAATTTAGTTGAAAGTTGATAGTAGCAAACTTTGCAGACTGAGTTTGTAAAGCCGAGGATTGTCCTCGTTGCTGCGCAGAAGGCTTATGTCCTTAATGCACCACTCGGTGTGCTGCACCTCGAGCGTCGTGTGTAGATGTTGTGAACATCCGACATACACGTTTCTGATGACTACACGATAGTTCAGTACAAAATACTTAATGGCTTAGAATCAAGGCGCCGAAGACGTTTTGAAACGTCACGGAACATAAGAGATGTTCTAAAGAGATGAAATTGTGATTTCATGCTTGTGCCCTGGTTAAGAGGTATGAGACCTCCGACAAGATTGTTTGTCCACGAAGTAAATGAGAAAAGCTCAATCGTTGAGCGTGTGCTCAGATTATCTGAGTACGACAATCGCTTGAATCAAGTGGGAGTTGATCTTCCAGATAAGATAGTGATGGTTCTCCAAAGTCACTGCCACCAAACCGTGAGAGCTTCGTGATAAACTATAACATATCAAGGATAGATACAATGATCCTTGAGCGATTCGCGATGTTTGACACTACGAAAGTAGAAATCAAGAAGGAGCATCAATAGTTGATGGTTAGTAAAACCACTAAGTTTCGAGAAAGGCAAGGGCTAGAAGGGATACTTTGTGAAACCGCAAAGCAGTTGTTGCACTAATGAAGAGACCCCAGATTAAACCCAAGCCCGGGACTAAGTGCTTCTGCTATGAGGGGAATGGTCACTGAGGCGGAGCAACTCTAGATACTTGGTAGATAAGAAGGGTGGCAAAAGTCGAAAGAAGTATATTTGATATACATGATGTTGATGTGTACTTTACTAGTACTCCTAGTAGCACGAGGGTATTGGATACCGGTTCGGTTGCTAAGTGATTAGTAACACGAAATGAAAGCTACGGCATAAACGGAGACTAGCGAAAGGCGAGGTGACGATACGTGTTGGAAGTGTTTCCAAGGTTCATATGATCAAACGTCGCACACTCCCTCTACCATCGGGATTGGTGTTAAACCTAAATAATTGTTATTTGGTGCTTGCGTTAAGCATGAACATGATTAGATCGTGTCTATTGCAATACGATTATTCATTTAAAGAGAATAATGGTTACTCTATTTGCTTGAATAATCACCTTCAATGGTTTATTGAATCTCGATCGTAGTGTTACACATGTTCATGATATTGGTGCCAAAAGATATGAGGTAATGATGATAGTACCACTTACTTGTGGCACTGCCGCTTGAGTCATGTTCGTATAAATTGCATGAAGAGGCTCCATGCTGATGGATCTTTATACTCACTTGATTTTGAATCACTAGTGACATGCAAATCATACCACATGAGCAAGGCCTTGTTTTCATTGAGTTGAAACAAGATAGTAACTTGTTGGAAGTGATACATTTTGATGTATGCAGTCCAATAGGTGCTGAGGCACGGAGTGGATATCATTATGTTCTTACTTCAATGACGATTTGTGCAGATACAAGAGTATTTACTTAATGAATCACAAGTCTGAAATATTGAAAGGTTCAATTCTGTTTCAGGAGTGAAGTTCGTCGTAACAAGAGGATAAACTGTCTACGATATGATCATAGAAATGAATATCTGAGTTACGAGTTTTGGTACGCAGTTAAGACAATGTGGAATTTTTTTTGCAGTTCATGCTACCTGGAACATCATAGTGTGAGGATGTGTCTGAACGTCATAGCCACTCACTATTTGGTATGATGCATGCTATGATGTCTCTTATCGAATTACCACTATCGTTTATGGGTTATGCATTAGAGACAACCGCATTTACTTTAAATAGGGCACCGCGTATTTCCGTTGAGATGACACAGTATAGACTGAGGTTTAGAGAAATCTAAACTGTCGTTTCTTGAAAGTTTGGGGCTTCGACACTTATGTGAAAAAGTTTCAGTCTGATAAGCTCGAACCCAAAGCGGATAAATGCATCTTCATAGGATATCCAAAACAGTTGGCTACATCTCTATCTCAGATCCGAAAGCAAAGTGTTTGTTTCTAGAAACGGATCCTTTCTCGAGGAAAGGTTTCCCTCGAAAGAATTGAGTGGGAGGGTGGTAGAACTTGATGAGGTTATTGAATCATCACTTCAACCAGTGTGTAGCAGGGCACATGAAGTTGTTCCTGTGGCGCCTACACCAATTGAAGTGAAAGCTGATGATGGTGATCATCGAGCATCGGATCAAGTACTACAAGCCTCGTAGGTTGACAAGGTCGCGTACTACTGCAGAGTGGTACGGTAACCCTGTCTTGGAGGTCATGTTGTTGAGCAACAGTGAACCTACGAGTTATGGAGAAAGCAATGGTGGGCCCGGATTCCGACAAATGGCTGGAGGCCATGAAATCCGAGAGAGGATCCATGTATGAAAACAAAGTGTAGACTTTGGAAGAACTACTTGATGGTCGTAGGACTATTGATTAAAGATGGATCTTTAAAAGGAAGACAGACGACGATGGTGATAAGTCACTATTAAGAAAAGCTCAACTTGTCGCAAAGATGTTTTCGACATGATCAAACAGTTGAGTATGATGAGACTTTCTCACTCCTAGCGATCCTAAAAGTCTGTTAGAATTATGTTAGTAGTTGACGCATTATTTATGAAATATTGCACATAGGATGTCAAAACATTGTTTCCTCGACGATTTCCTTGAGCAAACATTGTATGTGATACAACCAGGAGGTTTTGTCGATCCTAAAGATACTAGCAAGTATGCAAGCTCCAGCGATCCTTCAATGGACTGGTGCAAGCATCTCAGAGTTGGAATATACACATTGTTGAGATGATCAAAGATTTTGGGTTTGTACAAGGTTTATGAGAAACTTGTATTTCCAAAGAAGTGAGTGGGAGCACTATAGAATTTCTGATAAGTATATGTGGTTGACATATTGTGGATCAGAAGTAATGTAGAATTTCTGTAAAGCATAAAAGGTTGTTTGAAAGGAGTTTTCAAAGGAATACCTGGATTGCGCTACTTGAACGTTGAGCATCAAAGATCTATGGAGATAGATTGAAAGCGCTTGATAGAAGTTTCAACAAGATGCATGCCTTGACAAGTTTTTGAAGGAGTTCAAAATAGATCAGCAAAGAAGGAGTTCTTGGTTGCGTTGTAAGGTGTGAATTTGAGTAAGACTCAACACCCGACCCCGGCAGAATAAAGAGAATAGACGAAGGTCGTCTTCTATGCCTTGGTCGTAGAATCTGAAGTATGCCATGCTGGGTACCGCACCTGATGTGTGCCTTGACTCAAAGTCTGTTGAGAGGTACAGAGAGTGATCCATGATTGAATCACTAGCAACGGTCAAAATTTATCCTTAGTAACTGATGGACTAAGGAATTTTTCTCGATTATGGAGGTGGTTAAAAAGGTCGTCGTAAAGGGTTACGTCGATGCAAGCTTTGACACTAATCCGAATAACTATGAGTAGTGAAACAGATTCGTATAGTAGAGTAGATATTTGGAGTATTTCCGAATAGCACATAGTAGCAGCATCTATAAGATGAAATAAAGATTTGTAAAGAACACACGGATCTGAAAGTTTCAAAACCGTTGACTAAAACCTCTCTCACGAGCAAGACGTGATCAGACCCCAGAACTATATGGGTGTTGGATTCGTTGAACTCACATGGTGATGTGAACTAGATTATTGACTCTAGTGCAAGTGGGAGACTGTTGGAAATATGCCCTAGAGGCAATAATAAATTAGTTATTATTATATTTCTTTGTTCATGATAATCGTTTTTTATCCATGCTATAATTGTATTGATTGGAAACACAGTGCATGTGTGGATACATAGACAAAACACTGTCCCTAGTAAGCCTCTAGTTGACTAGCTCGTTGATCAAAGATGATCAAGGTTTCCTGACCATAGGCAAGTGTTGTCACTTGATAAGAGGATCACATCATTAGGAGAATCATGTGATGGACTAGACCCAAACTAATAGACGTAGCATGTTGATTGTGTCATTTTGTTGCTACTGTTTTCTGCGTGTCAAGTATTTGTTCCTATGACCATGAGATCATATAACTCACTGACACCGGAGGAATGCTTTGTGTGTATCAAACGCCGCAACGTAACTGGGTGACTATAAAGATGCTCTACAGGTATCTCCGAAGGTGTTCGTTGAGTTAGTATGGATCAAGACTGGGATTTGTCACTCCGTATGATGGAGAGGTATCTCGGGGCCCACTCGGTAATACAACATCACACACAAGCCTTGCAAGCAATGTGACTTAGTGTAAGTTGCGGGATCTTGTATTACGGAACGAGTAAAGAGACTTGTCGGTAAACGAGATTTAAATAGGTATGCGGATACTGACGATCGAATCTCAGATAAGTAACATACCGAAGGACAAAGGGAATGACATACGGGATTATATGAATCCTTGGCACTGAGGTTCAAACGATAAGATCTTCGTAGAATATGTGGGATCCAATATGGGCATCCAGGTCCCGCTATTGGATATTGACCGAGGAGTCACTCGGGTCATGTCTACATAGTTCTCGAACCCGCAGGGTCTGCACACTTAAGGTTCGACGTTGTATTATGCGTATTTGAGTTATATGGTTGCTACTGAATGTTGTTCGGAGTCCCGGATGAGATCACGGACGTCACGAGGGTTTTCGGAATGGTCCGGAAATGAAGATTGATATATAGGATGACCTCATTTGATTACCGGAAGGTTTTCGGAGTTACCGGGAATGTACCGGGAATGACGAATGGGTTCCGGGTGTTCACCGGGGGGGGGGGCAACCCACCCCGGGGAAGCCCATAGGCCTTGGGGGTGGCGCACCAGCCCTTGGTGGGCTGGTGGGACAGCCCAAGAAGGCCCTATGCGCCAAGGATAGAAAATCAAAGAGAAAAGAAAAAAAAAGAGGTGGGAAAGGAGAGAAGGACTCCACTTTCCAATCCTAGTTGGACTAGGATTGGAGGAGGACTCCTCCTCCCTTGGTGGCGCAGCCCTTGGGGCTCCTTGAGCCTCAAGGCAAGCCTCCCCTCCCTCCTCCTATATATATGGAGCAATTAGGGCAGATTTGAGACAACTTTTCCAAGGCAGCCCAACCACATAACTTCACGGTTTTACCTCTAGATCGCGTTTGTGCGGAGCTCGGGCGGAGCCCTGCCGAGGTTAGATCACCACCAACCTCCGGAGCGGCGTCACGCTGCCGGAGAACTCATCTACCTCTCCGTCTCTCTTGCTGGATCAAGAAGGCCGAGACCATCGTCGAGCTATATGTGTGCTGAACGCGGAGGTGCCGTCCGTTCGGCACTAGATCGTGGGACGGATCGCGGGACGGTTCGTAGGACAGTTCGCGGGGCGGATCGAAGGACGTCATGACGTTCCACGACATCAACCGCGTTCACTAATGCTTCTGTTGTGCGATCTACAAGGGTACGTAGATCGGAAATCCCCTCTCGTAGATGGACATCACCATGATAGGTCTTCGTGCGCGTAGGAATTTTTTTTGTTTCCCATGCGACGTTCCCCAACAAATTCCTGCTCGTCCTCAAGTCAGTAAATGATAAAACAGAATAATTCATGTGGCATGCTACCCAATATGTAATCTTTTGCATGTATGCTTATTAAGAAATGATGAATTAACAAACATCACTATAGTAATAATTATAAATACAAGCAACAAAATCATCAATCTTTCAAAGTATATGATCCTAAAAGAATGTTTACCCCCATTCATCTTACATATTAGCAAAGCATGGCCCCGTCTTCACTACATTAATACAAATCTCAAGCACCATGGTGTCCAAATTAGGTAATTGGATAATACTTTTCAAAGTGAAACAACTTTTTATTCTTCACGCAATACGTGAGCGTGACCCATGGACATAGCATAAGGGTGAAATAGAATATGGTGGTAGATATCAAAGGGGTAAAAGAGGATAAGATAGTCTCACATCAACTAGGTGTACCAACGGGCTATGGAGATGCCGATTGATAGATGGCAATTCAAGGAGTAGGGATTGCCATGCAAATGATGCACTCGAGCTATAAGTGTATGAAATCTCAAAGTAAGCATGTCATATAAATATGCAAGCCAAGTTTATAATAATGATAATATGATTCCCACTAGCATATAAAAATGGCATGTCATGAGACTCTCTATATGAGGAACATGGTGCCACTTTGAGGCACAAGTGTGGTAAAGGATAGTAGCAAAGTCCCTTCTCTCCTTTTCTCCCATTAATTATGTTCATCACTTGTTTATATGATGGGCTAATTTGGCCTCCCCCATTTTTTATTTTCCGCCCAGAGTCTCTTCCCTACTTGTGGGGGAATCATAGTCTTCATCATCCTTTCCTCGATAGGGAAATGTTCTAATAATGATGATCATCACACTTTTATTTACTTACAACTCATGAAAGCTCGATATGAAGAACTATGACTCAATATGAATGCCTATGGCAGTGTACCAGGATGTGCAATGATCTAGCTTGACATGTATCAGCAATATAATGAATAGTGGCTTTGCACAAATGGTTTGTCAGCTCTATATGATCATGCAAAGCAATATGATGATGAATGAACTAGTCATATGATGTAACAATGAAATTTGCATGGCAATATATCTCGGAATGGATATGGAAATATCATGATAGGTAGGTATGGTATCTGTTTTGAGGAAGACATAGAAAGGTTTATGTGTGACAAATCATATCATGCCAAAGGGTTTGGATGCACCGGCGAAGTTCACACCAATCCTCGAGGTGAGAATGGGCAATGCACGGTACCAAAGAGGTTAGCAAAATATGAGGAGGTGAGATTGCGTATGTCCATGGTTTCTCATTAGTCATGAAGAACTCATACACTTATTGCAAAGTTTTGTTAGTTTAATCACAAATGAAAGCACTACCCGCATGCCCCGAGGGAGAGGGTTGGGAGGAGTTAACCATCGCGCGACTCTGACTCAAAACAACACTAGGATTTCAACGAGGAATAAAAATGCTCACACATCCTCGCCATGCCTTTTTAATATTCAGACAAACAAGAAATTAACAACTCTTAATACTAATACTTCTATGAATCAATAATGATGCACTCACACCTTTTTCATATTACCACATAAATATCATTAACCCACAATTTCTCTTTATGTGCTACATGATGGTTTTGATTATCCTTCATTGAATACCTATTATTTTTGGACTAGCCTTATGACCCACACAAATTATCGCTACTGTTTATTAACTCTCAAAAAAATATAAGTGAATGACAAGAGTGCAAACATTTTTATAATATCTACACGCCACCGTGCTAAAAAAAAATAGAAGTGAAGTACTAGAGAAACTGCTTAGCTCAAAAGATATAAGTGAAGCGCATAGAGTATTCTAACAAATCATGGTGAATGTGTGTTTCTCTCAAGTTGGTGTGTCCAGCAAATGATGATTGTGGCAAACTAAAATAAAAATCAAACTAAAACAAACAATTCTCCAAGAAAAACTCATATCATGTGACGAATAAAATGTAGCTCCAAGTGACATACCGATGGATTGAGACGAAAGAGGGATGCCTTCCGGGACATCCCCAAGCTTAGACGCTTGAGTCTTCTTAGAATATTAACTTGGGGTCGCCTTGGGCATCCCCAAGCTTAGGCTCTTGTCGCTCCTGATTCCTTCGTCCATCACGATAACACCCAAAACTTGAAAACTTCAATCAAACGAAACTCAACAAAACTTCGTTAGGTCTGTTAGTATAAAAAAACATATCAAATACTTAGGCACTATTGTAAATTGATTCATATTTCATTATTGCATAACAGGTATTGTATTCTAACTTCTCCATGGCTTATACCCCCCCCTGATACAATCCATAGCATCATCAAAACAAGTAAATTATGCAAGAAAAAACAGAATTTGTCTAAAACAAAACAATCTCTAGTGATCTCTAATGAACCTATACTTATGTAACTCCAAATATTATGAAAAACTAGGACAACGTGAGGAATTTGTACATCCATAATGTGTAAAAAATCAGCTTAAAAAGACATTCATTAAAATCAGAGAAATTCTCCACTCGATGTTAAAGTTCCTATTTTTGCACCGTATCAATTATACTTATCATACAAATCATCCCAAAGGCTTTAATTGGCGCAAACACTAATTTAAACATAAAAACTATCATTATATAGGCAAAAATTATGTCATCACACCAAATAGTAATTAAAAAGAAAAAATTGACATAACTATTGGGTTGCCTCCCAACAAGCGATATTGTTTTATGCCCCTTGTTGGGGAATGTTGCATGGGAAACAAAAAATTTCCTACGCACACAAAGACCAATCATGGTGATGATCATCTATGAGAGGGAGATCATATCTACATACCCTTGTAGATCGCTAAGCGGGAAGCGTTAAGAAACGTGGTTGATGTAGTGGAACGTCTTCGCGATCCAAATCGCCACCATCCCACGATCTGTCCCGATCTAGCACCGAACGGACGACACCTCCGCGTTCAACACACGTATAGCTTGATGACGATCTCCGCCTTCTTGATCCAGCAAGAGAGACGAAGAGGTAGCTCAATTCTCCGGCAGCACGACGGCATGGCGGTGATGATGATGGAGCTACTCCGGCATGGCTTCGTCATGTCGTATCGATCTAGCTACGATGTGTCACGAAGTAGTGGAGGGATAGAGGTTTGCACAAAGGCTTGAGGTGCAAAACCCCTCTCAAACCTCCACTATATATAGAAGGAACAAGAGGGAGGTTGCCTTGCCTCCTACTCCAAGTAGGAGGGCTCGGCCTAGCCAAGGACGAAGGAATCCTCCTCCAATTCGGTTTGATGGAGGAGTTCTTTCCTTATTGTCCACCTCCTTCCTTTTTTTCTTTTCTTTTTCCTATATTTTTTCTTTGGCCGAAATAAGCTTATTGTGCTGGCCTCATCAGCCCACAAAGGGCTGGTGCGCCACCCATGGGCCTATTAGGTCCTCTCCCGGGTGGGCGGCCCTTCCCGGTACAACCTCGAAACCCATTCGTCACTCCCGGTACTTTACCAGTAATTCCCAAAATCTTTCCGGAAGCCAAATGCAACAATCCTATATATCAATCTTTTTTTTCGGACCATCTCGGAGACACTCGTGACGTCCGGGATCTGACCTGGGACTCTGAAGAACATTCGGTTACAAACATCAATAATTCAACTACACGAAAAACGTCACTGAACCTTAAGTGTGCAGACCCTGCAGGTTCGACAACTATGTAGACATGACCGGGACACTCTCCAGCCAATATCCAATAGCGGGACCTGGACGTCCATATTGGATCCTACATATTCTACGAAGATCTTATCGGTTGAACCTCTATGTCAAGGATTCACACAATCTCATATATCATTCCCTTTGTCCTTAGGTATGTTACTTGCCCGAGATTCGATCGTCGGTATCGCCATACCTATTTCAATCTCGTTACCGACAAGTCTCTTTAATCGTTCTGTAATACAAGATCATGTGGCTAACTCTTTATTCACATTGCTTGCAAGGCTTGTTTGTGATGTTGTATTACCAAGTGGGCCCCAAGATACCTCTCCGTCACACTAAGTGACAAAATCCCAGTCTTGATCCATGCTAACTCAACGGACATTTTTGAAGATACCTGTAGAGCATCTTTATAGTCACCTAGTAACGTTGCGACGTTTGATACACACAAGGCATTCCTCCGGTGTGAGTGAGTTACATGATCTCATGGTCATAGGAATGTATACTTGACATGCAGAAAATAATAGCAACAAAATGACATGATCACATGCTACGTTTATAGTTTGGGTTTTGTCCAACACATCATTCTCCTAATGATGTGATCCCGTCATCAAGTGACAACACTTGTCTATGCCTAGGAAACCTTAACCATCCTTGACCTACAGGCTAGTCAACTAGAGGCTCACTAGGGACATTGCTTTGTCTATATATCCACACATGCATTTATGTTTCCATTCAATACAATTATAGCATGGATAATAAACTATTATCTTGAAACATGAAATATAATAATAACTATTTTATTATTGCCTCTAGGGCATATTTCCAACAGTCTCCCACTTGCACTAGAGTCAATAATCTAGCCTCACATCTCTATGTGATTTACAATGTAATGAGTCTAACACCCATACAGTTCTGGTGTTTATCATGCTTTGCTCGTGGGAGAGGTTTAGTCAGCGGATCTGCAACATTCAGATCTGTGTGCACTTTGCAAATATTTATGTCCTCCTCCTTGATGTAATCGCGGATGGCGTTGAAGCGTCACTTTATGTGCCTGGTCCTCTTGTGAAACCTTGGTTCCTTGGCTAGAGCAATGGCACCAGTGTTGTCACAGAATAGATTGATTGGATCCAGTGCACTTGGCACTACTCCAAGATCTGACATGAACTGTTTCATCCAGACACCCTCCTTAGCCGCCTCTGAGGTACCTATGTACTCCACTTTGCATGTAGAATCAGCTACGACGCTTTGCTTGGAACTGCACCAGCTTACCGCACCCCCGTTAAGAATAAATACGTATCCGGTTTGAGACTTAGAGTCATCCGGATCAGTGTCAAATCTTGCATCGGCGTAACCCTCTATGGCGAGATCTTCGTCACCTCTATAAACGAGAAACATTTCCTTAGTCCTTTTCAGGTACTTCGGAATATTCTTGACCGCCACCAAGTGTTCCACTCCTGGATCACTTTGAAACCTGCCTGCCATACTTATGGCCAAGCTGACATCCGGTCTTGTGCACATCATTGCATACAAGATAGACCCTATAGTTGAAGCATAGGGGATGACACTCATCTTTTCTCTATCTTCTGCAGTTACTCGGCATTGAGTCTTATTCAACTTTATACCTTGTAACACAGGCAAGAACCCTTTATTGGATTGTTCCATTTTGAACTTCTTCAAAACTTTATCAAGGTATGTGCTTTGTGAAAGAGCTATTAGGCACCTTGACCTATCTCTATAGATATTTATGCCCAATATGTAAGCAGCTTCTCATAGGTCCTTCATTGAAAAAAAATATTCAAGTAATCCCATACGCTTTCCAAAAACTCTACATTGTTTCCAATCAGCAATATGTCATCCACATATAATATTAGAAACTCTATAGAGCTCCCACTCACTTCTTGTAAATACAAGCTTCTCCAAAAACTTGTATAAACCCAAACGCCTTGATCACCTCATCAAAGCGTTGATTCCAACTCTGAGATGCTTGCATCGGTCCATAAATGGATCGCTGGAGCTTGCACACTTTGTCAGCATTCTCTAGATCGACAAAACCTTCGGGTTGCATCATATACAACTCTTCCTTAAAACCCCATTAAGGAACGCCGTTTTGACATCCATCTGCCAGATTTCATAATAGAAAAATGCAGCTATTGCTAACATGATTCAGACGGACTTAAGCATCGCTACGGGTGAGAATGTCTCATCGTAGTCAACTCCTTGAACTTGTGAAAACCCCTTTGCCACAAGTCGAGCTTTATAAATGGTCACATTACCGTGTGCGTCCGTCTTCTTCTTAAAGATCCATTTGTTCTGAATAGCCTTGCGACCTTCAAGTAATACTTCCAAAGTCCATACTTTGTTTTCATACATAGATCCTAACTCACAGGTCATGGCTTCTAACTATCTGTTGGAACCTAGGCCCACTGTTGCTTCTCCATAACTCACAGGTTCATTGTTGCCCAACAACATGATTGACAAGACATGATTCTTGTACCACTCTAGAGCAGTACGTGCTCTTGTCGACCTACGAGGTCCGACAGTAACTTGATCTGAAGCTTCATGATCATCATCATTAGCTTCCTCTTCAAGTGGTGTTGCCTCGACAAAATTTCTTCCTGCCCTGCGCCACCATCTTGTTGAAGCAGAGATTCCACAACCTCATCAATTTCTATCTTCCTCACACTCAATTCTTTCAAGAGAAACTCTTTCTCAAGAAAAGCTCCGTTCATAGCGACAAACACTTTGCCCTCGGATCTGAGATAGAAGGTATACCTAACTGTCTCTTTTGGGTAACCTATGAATACGTACTTTTTCTCTTTGGGTTCTAGCTTTTCAGGCTGAAGCTTTTTGACATAAGCATCACATCCCCAAACTTTAAGAAACGACAACTTTGGCTTCTTGCCATACCATAGCTCATATGGTGTCGTCTCAACGGATTTTGATGGTGCCCTATTTAAAGTGAATACAACTATCTCCAATGCATAGCCCCAAAATGATAACGGAAAATCGGTAAGAGACATCATAGAACGGACCATATCTAATAAAGTATGATTAGGACATTCGGACACACCATGTAGCGACCCAACCTGAAATGGCCAAGTCTCTGGTGTTTCTGTACCATCCCAAGATCATGCTGGTACACACACAGTACATCAATGTATATATAGAGAGTTCAATCACACAACTTTATTAATCGGATCTCATATCGAGTACTTTATTACAATAATGATTACAATAAAGAGGCTGAAGGCCAAACTCATGAGATAACTAAACGAAGACTAGCGGAAGCTTCAAAGGTAGTAGAGTCCATCTGACTCCAGGGCATATCACCGAACGTAGATCGTGACCTCACTCATGGTCGGAAAAGTACTCTGCAACATGACACGTTGCAACCGTGTAGGTCAGCATATTGAATATGCCGGCAAGTCACAAAAGAGAGAGGTGAAAAGTATCATCTATTCTACATGCATATATGGTAGGTGGGGCTTGTAAATTTTTAGCGGAAAGTAAAGTTTTCTCCTACAACAAGAGAGGGCTAAAAGATACTACATTTTTGGTTGTTAACGAGATGGTTCCACCAACCAATTCTCATACCCAAGTTGTCAATAATACCCACATCATTATTAATTGTGTTGAGAATTTCCAGATAGTTTCAGTTCCTTTGGCTCAAATTGTCCATGACCATGGACACGGCTAATTGATTAGATTTGGTACTCTGCAGAGTTTTGCACATGTTCCCTAGAAGATTTGATCGCCTCCGTTGATTGTCCTCACACTACAGGGTGTTTGAGGACCGGATGATCAAAACATGGTCTTTCAACGGGTTCCTCTGAGCCTCTGTCGGTGCCCATCCAATCCTACCGTTCTTCTACATCTTGTAGCACCACCCGTCCAGAGTCGCCGCGTTGTCCAACCACGCCAGAGCCCATAATGACTTGTGGCTGTGCAGGTAAGCCTTGAGTCTTGAAGCATCCATCCATCTCTTCGTGCCTGGGTGAAGCTTTCCGCAAGATGTCATGGCGCTTCTCCATGCATCCCGGGTCCTCCACTGGTTTAACCCGAGGGGGCCATCAAAACTATCCTTTACCTAGAGGTATATTGCATCCCGAGGTCTCGAAAGTCTTGACATATCCGGTCTTGATTATTAAAATTTTCTCACAACACTCGTGATAGACTCTCAACCAAAACCCCGTCTACTTCAGCGTAGCAAAATAACATGTATCGTCCTGGGACAAGTAACAAGGGTGATGGGTGCGTACCACATGATACTACATCATGAACCAAATTTTCGAGTTCCTACTTAGCATGCAATAGGTGAAGTAGGGTTGATCTACAACGCATATAAAACATAGGAAAATATGATCAACGTGACTTGCCTTGCTGACGACTGTCGAACTCGAACGCTTCTAGATAACAAGATTCGCACTCCGGATGATCTGTCGACACAAACAAATTCACAGAATAAGCACCACAATGACAAGTAATCAACATAAAGCATCTAATAAAGGAATAGCTATAGCACATGGTGAAAAATTGTCTTCCATAACCAAATCAAAATCTGTTTTGGTGAAAACCCCAAGATAAATTATCTTACAAATTCTGAAATTAAACCTACTGATAAATAAGATCACTAGTGATCAGTAGCAAAAATAATAAATTAAAAATCTATTTTTAAACTCCCGGTATGCACAAAATAAGAATTTAAACAAAATATATTCTAACTCAAATTTATAAATTAAAACATAGTCAAATTTTATATTTTCGGAAACTACATAAAATTTGTGATCTAATGCAAAAAGAATCACCTTAATTTGATTTGTAGATTAAAAGATATTAAGAAAACAAAAACAGAACTATTTTCTGTTACACATTTAAAATAGAAAAGAAAACGGTGAAGTGGCACGCTCTGATTGGCTGAATCCGTGTGCTGCTAGAGCTAAACTAACAAACGGCCATTATGTAAGAAAAACGTTTCGGTTAACTTAAAAGGTTGACCGGTTCTTTTTAGAAAACCGAAGGGGTAAGTTCCTTCTAATCTACACGTGGGATCTAGATCTAACAGTGAAAGGAATAGAAAGGAAAAAAAAAAAGAAAACGAGAAGGAGATACCTGCGCTACAGGAACACCAGCGACGACAGGAAGGAAACGGCGGCGAGGGGACCGTCGGCGGGGAGGTGGAAATCGGTGGAGGGGTCCCTGGCGCTGGTGGGGGTGGCGTCAGGGGCGTCCTGGGCGAGGAGGTTCGGCGGGGCGTCCTGAACGAGGTATTGTTCGGCTCGTGGCGAGCTTCTGGCAGGGAGGAGACGGCGGGGTGGGGGAGCCTGCAGGGGCGATGAGGTGAGAGGGGGTGGCCTGGGGTGGCGCGCAGGGTAGTGGAGAGGCGTGGCGAGGTTCCACGGGGTGGCGTGGAGGCCTTGCCTGGCGATGGGGTTCCTCCTGGAGCCTGTGCTGCTTCGGTCTTGGCAGGGAAGGCAATGGGGGTGGCGCGGTGTCTATAGGCAGGGAGAAGACAAGCTTCTGTTGCGGAACTTCGCATGGGAAACAAAAAATTTCCTACGCGCACGAAGACCTATCATGGTGATGTCCATCTACGAGAGGGGATGAGTGATCTACGTACCCTTGTAGACCGTACAGCAGAAGCGTTAGTGAACGCGGTTGATGTAGAGGAACGTCCTCACGTCCCTCGATCCGCCCCGCGAACTATCCCGCGATCAGTCCCACGATCTAGTGCCGAACGGACGGCACCTCCGCGTTCAGCACACGTACAGCTCGACAGTGATCTCAGCCTTCTTGATCCAGCAAGACAGACGGAGAGGTAGAAGAGTTCTCGGGCAGCGTGACGGCGCTCCGGAGGATGGTGATGATCTCGTCTCAGCAGGGCTCCGCCCGAGCTCCGCAGAAACGCGATCTAGAGGAAAAACCGTGGAGGTATGTGGTCGGGCTGCCGTGGAAAAGTCGTCTCAAATCAGCCCTAAAACCTCCGTATATATAGGTGGGAGAGGGGGGACCTTGCCTTGGGGCTCAAGGAGCCCCAAGGGGGTCGGCCGAGCCAAAGGGGGGAAGGACTCCCCCCCAAACCGAGTCCTACTTGGTTTGGTGGGTGGAGTCCTTCTTTCCTTTCCCACCTCCTCCTTTTTTTCCCTCTTCTCTTTGATTTTTCGTCCAATGCGCATAGGGCCCTTTTGGGCTGTCCCACCAGCCCACTAAGGGCTGGTGCGCCACCCTCAAGGCCTATGGGCTTCCCCGGGGTGGGTTGCCCCCCCCCTGGTGAACTCCCGGAACCCATTCGTCATTCCCGGTACATTCCCGGTAACTCCGAAAACCTTCCGGTAATCAAATGAGGTCATCCTATATATCAATCTTTGTTTCCGGACCATTCCGGAAACCCTCGTGACGTCTGTGATCTCATCCGGGACTCCGAACAACATTCGGTAACCAACCATATAACTCAAATACGCATAAAACAACGTCGAACCTTAAGTGTGCAGACCATTGGGTTCGAGAACTATGTATATATGACCCGAGAGACTCCTCGGTCAATATCCAATAGCGGGACCTGGATGCCCATATTGGATCCTACATATTCTACGAAGATCTTATCGTTTGAACCTCAGTGCCAAGGATTCATATAATCCCGTATGTCATTCCCTTTGTCCTTCGGTATGTTACTTGCCCGAGATTCGATCGTCAGTATTCGCATACCTATTTCAATCTCGTTTACCGGCAAGTCTCTTTACTCGTTCCGTAATACAAGATCCCGCAACTTACACTAAGTTACATTGCTTGCAAGGCTTGTGTGTGATGTTGTATTACCGAGTGGACCCCGAGATACCTCTCCGTCAGACGGAGTGAAAAATCCCAGTCTTGATCCATACTAACTCAACGAACACCTTCGGAGATACCTGTAGAGCATCTTTATAGTCACCCAGTTACGTTGCGACGTTTGATACACACAAAGTATTCCTCCGATGTTAGTGAGTTATGTGATCTCATGGTCATAGGAACAAATACTTGACACGCAGAAAACAGCAGCAACAAAATGACACGATCAACATGCTACGTCTATTAGTTTGGGTCTAGTCCGTCTCGTGATTCTCCTAATGACGTGATCCAGTTATCAAGCAACAACACCTTGTTCATAATCAGAAGACACTGACTATCTTTGATCAACTGGCTAGCCAACTAGAGGCTTGCTAGGGACAATGTTTTGTCTATGTATCCACACATGTAAATGAGTCTTCATTCAATACAATTATAGCATGGATAATAAACGATTATCTTGATACAGGAATTATAATAATAACTATATTTATCATTGCCTCTAGGGCATAATTCCAACAGTCTCCCACTTGCACTAGAGTCAATAATCTAGCCCTCACATCATCATGCGAATTACATTGTAATAAATCTAACACCCATACAGTTCTGGTGTTGATCATGCTTTGGTCGTGGAAGAGGTTTAGTCAGCAATGGCACCCGTGTTGTCACAGAACAAGGTTATTGGATTCAGTGCGCTTGGCACCACTCCAAGATCCGTCATGAGCTGCTTCATCCAGACACCCTCCTTAGCCGCCTCCGAGGCATCCATGTACTCCGCTTCACATGTAGAATCTGCTACGACGCTTTGCTTGGAACTGCACCAGCTTACCGCACCCCCATTAAGAATAAATACGTATCCTGTTTGCGACTTAGAGTCGTCCGGATCGGTGTCAAAGCTTGCATCGACGTAACCTTTTACGGCGAGCTCTTCATCACCTCCATACACGAGAAACATCTCCTTAGTCCTTTTCAGATACTTCAGGATATTCTTGACCGCTGTCCAGTGATCCACTCCTGGATTACTCTAGAACCCACCTGCCATACTTATGGCCAGGCTAACATCCGGTCTAGTGCACAGCATTGCATACATGATAGAACCTATGGCTGAAGCATAGGGGACGGAGCGCATATGCTCTCTATCTTCATCAGTTGATGGGCACTGAGTCTTACTCAATCTCGTACCTTGTAAAACTGGCAAGAACCTCTTCTTGGACTGTTCCATTTTGAACCTCTTCAAAACTTTATCAAGGTATGTGCTTTGTGAAAGTCCTATCAGGCGTTTTGATCTATCCCTATAGATCTTAATGCCTAGAATGTAAGCAGCTTCTCCTAGGTCCTTCATAGAGAAACTTTTATTCAAGTAATCCTTTATGCTCTCCAAAAACTCTACGTTGTTTCCAATCAGCAATATGTCATCCACATATAATATTAGAAACGCCACAGAGCTCCCACTCACTTTCTTGTAAATACAAGATTCTCCAACCACTTGTATAAACCCAAATGCTTTGATCACCTCATCAAAGTGTTTGTTCCAACTCCGAGATGCTTGCACCAGTCCATAAATGGATCGCTGGAGCTTGCACACCTTGTTAGCATTCTTAGGATTGACAAAACCTTCGGGTTGTATCATATACAATTCTTCCTTAAGGAAACCGTTAAGGAACGCCGTTTTGACATCCATCTGCCAGATTTCATAATCGAAAAATGCAGCTATTGCTAACATGATTCTGACGGACTTAAGCATCGCTACGGGTGAGCATGTCTCATCGTAGTCAACTCCTTGAACTTGTGAAAAACCCTTTGCCACAAGTCGAGCTTTATAAACGATCACATTGCCGTCAGCGTCCGTCTTCCTCTTAAAGATCCATTTGTTCTGAATAGCCTTGTGGCCCTCAGGCAGTACCTCCAAAGTCCACACTTTGTTCTCATACATGGATCCTATCTCGGACTTCATGGCTTCTAGCCATTTGTTGGAATCTGGGCCCACCATTGCTTCTTCATAATTTGCAGGTTCATTGTTGTCCAACAACATGATTGATAAGACGGGATTACCGTACCAATGTGGAGCAGTACGTGGTCTCGTCGACCTGCGTGGTTCGACAGAAACTTGAACCGGAGTTTCATGATCATCATCATTAACTTCCTCCTCAACCGGCGTCGCAACGACAGAGGTTTCCCCTTGCCCTGCGCCACCATCTAGAGGGATGAGAGGTTCGACAACCACGTCAAGTTCTATCTTCCTCCCACTCAATTCTCTCGAGAGAAACTCCTTCTCGAGAAAAGCTCCGTTTTTAGCAACAAACACTTTGCCCTCGGGTTTGAGATAGAAGGTGTACCCAACTGTCTCTTTTGGGTAACCTATGAAGATGCAGTTTTCCGCTTCGGGTTCCAGCTTTTCAGGCTGAAGCTTTTTGACATAAGCATCACATCCCCAAACTTTAAGAAACGACAACCTTGGCCTTTTGCCATACCACAGTTCGTATGGTGTCGTCTCAACGGATTTTGATGGTGCCCTATTTAAAGTGAATGCAGCTGTTTCTAATGCATAACCCCAAAACGATAATGGGAAATCGGTAAGAGACATCATAGATCGCACCATCTCTAATAAAGTACGATTACGACGTTCGGACACACCATTACGCTGTGGTTTTCCAGGCGGTGTCAACTCTGAAACAATTCCACATTGTCTTAAGTGAGCACCAAACTCGAAACTCAGATATTCACCCCCACGATCAGACCGTAGGAACTTGATCTTCTTGTTACGATGATTTTCAACTTCACTCTGAAATTCCTTGAACTTTTCAAATGATTCAGACTTGTGCTTCATTAAGTAGACATAACCATATCTACTCAAATCGTCAGTGAAGGTGAGAAAATAACGATATCCGCCGCGTGCCTCTACGCTCATCGGACCACACACATCAGTATGTATGATTTCCAACAAGTCACTTGCACGCTCCATTGTTCCGGAGAACGGAGTTTTAGTCATCTTTCCCATGAGGCATGGTTCGCACGTGTCAAGTGAATCAAAGTCAAGTGACTCCAAAAGTCCATCGGCATGGAGTTTCTTCATGCACTTTACACCAATATGACCTAAGCGGCAGTGCCACAAAAATATGGCGCTATCATTGTTAACTCTAACTCTTTTGGTCTCAATGTTATGTATGTGTGTATCGCTATCAAGATTCAATATGAACAATCCTCTCACATTGGGTGCATGACCATAAAAGATGTTACTCATAGAAATAGAACAACCATTATTCTCTGACTTAAAAGAGTAACCGTCTCGCAATAAACAAGATCCAGATATAATGTTCATGCTCAACGCAGGCACTAAATAACAATGATTCAAGTTCGTAACTAATCCTGATGGTAACTGAAGTGAAACTGTGCCGACGGCAATTGCATCAACCTTGGAACCATTTCCTATGCGCATCGTCACTTCATCTTTCGCCAGCCTTCGTCTATTCCGCAGTTCCTGTTTCGAGTTGCAAATATGAGCAACAGAACCGGTATCGAATACCCAGGCACTACTACGAGAGCCAGTTAAGTACACATCAATAACATGTATATCAAATATACCTGATTTTTCTTTGGCCGCCTTCTTATCTGCCAGATACTTGGGGCAATTGCGCTTCCAGTGACCCATACCCTTGCAATAGTAACACTCTGTTTCAGGCTTAGGTCCAGCTTTGGCTTTCTTCGTCGGATTGGCAACAGGCTTGCCGCTCTTCTTTGAATTACCCTTCTTGCCTTTGCCGTTTCTCTTGAAACTAGTGGTCTTATTCACCATCAACACTTGATGCTCTTTACGGAGTTCAGACTCTGTGACTTTCAGCATCGCAAACAACTCGCCGGGTGACTTGTTCATCCCTTGCATGTTGTAGTTCAACACAAAGCCTTTATAGCTTGGCGGCAGTGATTGAAGGATTCTGTCAGTGATAGCCTCTTGCGGAGTTCAATCCCGAGCTCAGCTAGACGGTATGAGTACCCAGACATTTTGAGCACATGTTCACTGACAAACGAGTTCTCCTCCATCTTGCAAGCATAGAATTTATCAGAGGTCTCATACCTCTCGATCCGGGCGTTCTTCTGAAAGATAAACTTCAACTCCTGGAACATCTCAAATGCTCCATGACGCTCAAAGTGACGTTGAATTCCCGGTTCTAAGCCATACAAGACTGCACATTGAACTACTAAGTAGTCCTCCTTACGTGCTAACCAAGCGTTCTTAACATCCTGATCAGCCATAACAGGTGGTTCATCTCCTAGCGCAGCATTAAGGACATAATCCTTCTTCCCAGCTTGTAAGATTAGCTTAAGATTATGAGCCCAGTCTACAAAGTTGCTTCCATCATCTTTCAACTTAGCTTTCTCTAGGAACGTATTAAAATTCAGGGTGACTGTCGCGTGAGCCATGATCTACAACACAAATATATTCAAAGTGGACTTAGACTATGTTCAAGATAATTAGAGTTTAACTTAATCAAATTATTCGCTAAACTCCCACTCAAAAAGTACATCTCTCTAGTCATTTGAGTGGTTCATGATCCACTTACACTAGCTCAAGTACGATCATCGCGTGAGTTGAGTATAGGTTCAGTGGTAAGCATCCCTATGCTAATCATATCATCTATATGATTCATGATCGACCTTTCGGTCTCATGTGTTCCGAGGCCATGTCTGCACATGCTAGGCTCGTCAAGCTTAACCCGAGTGTTCCGCGTGCGCAACTGTTTTGCACCCGTTGTATGTGAACGTTGAGTCTATCACACCCGATCATCACGTGGTGTCTCGAAACGACGAACTGTAGCAACGGTGCACAGTCGGGGAGAACACAATTTCGTCTTGAAATTTTAGTGAGAGATCACCCCATAATGCTACCGTCGTTCTAAGCAAAATAAGGTGCATAAAAGGATTAACATCACATGCAATTCATAGGTGACATGATATGGCCATCATCACGTGCTTCTTGATCTCCATCACCAAGGCACTCGCACGATCTTCTTGTCACCGGCGCCACACCATGATCTTCATCAACGTGTCGCCATCGGGGTTGTCGTGCTACTCATGCTATTACTACTAAAGCTACATCCTAGCAAAATAGTAAACGCATCTGCAAGCACAAACATTAGTATAAAGACAACCCTATGGCTCATGCCGGTTGCCGTACCATCGACGTGCAAGTCGATATTATCTATTACAACATGATCATCTCATACATCCAATATATCACATCACATCGTTGGCCATATCACATCACAAGCATACCCTACAAAAACAAGTTAGACGTCCTCTAATTTTGTTGTTGCATGTTTTACGTGGTGGCCATGGGTATCTAGTAGGATCGCATCTTACTTACGCAAACACCACAATGGAGATATACGAGTTGCTATTTAACCTCATCCAAGGACCTCCTCGGTCAAATTCGATTCAACTAAAGTTGGAGAAACTGACACTTGCCAGTCATCTTTGAGCAACGGGGTTACTCGTAGCGATGAAACCAGTCTCTCGTAAGCGTACGAGTAATGTCGGTCCAAGCCGCTTCAATCCAACAATACCATGGAATCAAGAAAAGACTAAGGAGGGCAGCAAAACGCACATCACCGCCCACAAAAACTTTTGTGTTCTACTCGAGAAGACATCTACGCATGAACCTAGCTCAGGATGCCACTGTTGGGGAACGTCGCATGGGAAACAAAAAAATTCCTACGCGCACGAAGACCTATCATGGTGATGTCCATCTACGAGAGGGGATGAGTGATCTACGTACCCTTGTAGACCGTACAGCAGAAGCGTTAGTGAACGCGGTTGATGTAGTGGAACGTCCTCACGTCCCTCGATCCGCCCCGCGAACTATCCCGCGATCAGTCCCACGATCTAGTGCCGAACGGACGGCACCTCCGCGTTCAGCACACGTACAGCTCGACGATGATCTCAGCCTTCTTGATCCAGCAAGACAGATGGAGAGGTAGAAGAGTTCTCCGGCAGCGTGACGACGCTCCGGAGGTTGGTGATGATCTCGTCTCAGCAGGGCTCCGCCCGAGCTCTGCAGAAACGCGATCTAGAGGGAAAACCATGGAGGTATGTGGTCGGGCTGCCGTGGAAAAGTCGTCTCAAATCAGCCCTAAAACCTCCGTATATATAGGTGGGAGAGGGGGGACCTTGCCTTGGGGCTCAAGGAGCCCCAAGGGGGTTGGCTGAGCCAAAGGGGGGAAGGACTCCCCCCCAAACCGAGTCCTACTTGGTTTGGTGGGTGGAGTCCTTCTTTCCTTTCCCACCTCCTCCTTTTTTTCCTTTTCTCTTTGATTTTTCTTCCAATGCGCATAGGGCCCTTTTGGGCTGTCCCACCAGCCCACTAAGGGCTGGTGCGCCACCCTCAAGGCCTATGGGCTTCCCCGGGGTGGGTTGCCCCCCCCCCCCGGTGAACTCCAGGAACCCATTCATCATTCCCGGTAACTCCGAAAACCTTCCGGTAATCAAATGAGGTCATCCTATATATCAATCTTCGTTTTCGGACCATTCCGGAAACCCTCCTGACGTCCGTGATCTCATCCGGGACACCGAACAACATTCGGTAACCAACCATATAACTCAAATACGCATAAAACAACGTCGAACCTTAAGTGTGCAGACCCTGCGGGTTCGAAAACTATGTAGACATGACCCGAGAGACTCCTCGGTCAATATCCAATAGCGGGACCTGGATGCCCATATTGGATCCTACATATTCTACGAAGATCTTATCGTTTGAACCTCATGTTGGAATTATGCCCTAGAGGCAATAATAAATGTATAGTTATTATTATAATTCCTGTATCAAGATAATAGTTTATTATCCATGCTATAATTGTATTAAATGAAGACTCATTTACATGTGTGGATACATAGACAAAACACCGTCCCTAGCATGCCTCTAGTTGGCTAGCCAGTTGATCGATGATAGTCAGTGTCTTCTGATTATGAACAAGGTGTTGTTGCTTGATAACTGGATCACGTCATTGGGAGAATCACGTGATGGACTAGACCCAAACTAATAGACGTAGCATGTTGATCGTGTCATTTTGTTGCTACTGTTTTCTGCGTGTCAAGTATTTATTCCTATGACCATGAGATCATATAACTCACTGACACCGGAGGAATGCTTTGTGTGTATCAAACGTCGCAACGTAACTGGGTGACTACAAAGATGCTCTACAGGTATCTCCGAAGGTGTTAGTTGAGTTAGTATGGATCAAGACTGGGATTTGTCACTCTGTGTGACGGAGAGGTATCTCGGGGCCCACTCGGTAATACAACATCACACACAAGCCTTGCAAGCAATGTAACTTAGTGTAAGTTGCGGGATCTTGTATTACGGAACGAGTAAAGAGACTTGCCGGTAAACGAGATTGAAATAGGTATGCGCATACTGACGATCGAATCTCGGGCAAGTAACATACCGAATGACAAAGGGAATGACATACGGGATTATACGAATCCTTGGCACTGAGGTTCAAACGATAAGATCTTCGTAGAATATGTAGGATCCAATAAGGGCATCCAGGTCCCGCTATTGGATATTGACCGAGGAGTCTCTCGGGTCATGTCTACATAGTTCTCGAACCCGCAGGGTCTGCACACTTAAGGTTCGACGTTGTTTTATGCGTATTTGAGTTATATGGTTGGTTACCGAATGTTGTTCGGAGTCCCGGATGAGATCACGGACGTCACGAGGGTTTCCGGAATGGTCCGGAAACGAAGATTGATATATAGGATGACCTCATTTGATTACCGGAAGGTTTTCGGAGTTACCGGTAATGTACCGGGAATGACGAATGGGTTCCGGGAGTTCATCGGGGGGGCAACCCACCCCGGGGAAGCCCATAGGCTTTGGGGAGACACACCAGCCCTTAGTGGGTTGGTGGGACAGCCCCAAGGGGGCCTATGCGCCAAGAGAAGGAAATCATAGGAAAAGAAAAAAAAAGAGGGAGGAAGTGGGAAGGGAGGGGGACTCCTCCCACCAAACCAAGTCCAACTCGGTTTGGGGGGGGGGGAGTCCTCCCCCCCTTGGCTCGGCCGACCCCTTGAGGGTCCCTTGGACCCCAAGGCAAGGTCCCCCTCCCTCCTCCTATATATATGGGGCTTTTAGGGCAGATTTGAGACGACTTTCTCACGGCTGCCCGACCACATACCTCCATAGTTTTTCCTCTAGATCACGTTTCTGCGGAGCTCGGGCGGAGCCCTGCTGAGACGAGATCATCACCAACCTCTGGAGCGCCGTCACGCTGCCGGAGAACTCTTCTACCTCTCCGTCTCTCTTGCTGGATCAAGAAGGCCGAGATCATCGTCGAGCTGTACGTGTGCTGAACGCGGAGGTGCCGTCCGTTCGGTACTAGATCGTGGGACTGATCGCGGGATTGTTCGCGGGGCGGATCGAGGGACGTGAGGACGTTCCACTACATCAACCGCGTTCTCTAACGCTTCTGCTGTACGATCTACAAGGGTACGTAGATCACTCATCCCCTCTCGTAGATGGACATCACCATGATAGGTCTTCGTGCGCGTAGGAAAATATTTGTTTCCCATGCGACGTTCCCCAACACCTCAGTGCCAAGGATTCATATAATCCCGTATGTCATTCCCTTTGTCCTTCGGTATGTTACTTGCCCGAGATTCGATCGTCAGTATCCGCATACCTATTTCAATCTCGTTTACCGGCAAGTCTCTTTACTCGTTCCGTAATACAAGATCCCGCAACTTACACTACGTTACATTTCTTGCAAGGCTTGTGTGTGATGTTGTATTACCGAGTGGGCCCCGAGATACCTCTCTGTCACACGGAGTGACAAATCCCAGTCTTGATCCATACTAACTCAACGAACACCTTCGGAGATACCTGTAGAGCATCTTTATAGTCACCCAGTTACGTTGCGACGTTTGATACACACAAAGTATTCCTCCGATGTTAGTGAGTTATATGATCTCATGGTCATAGGAACAAATACTTGACACGCAGAAAACAGCAGCAACAAAATGACACGATCAACATGCTACGTCTATTAGTTTGGGTCTAGTCCGTCTCGTGATTCTCCTAATGATGTGATCCAGTTATCAAGCAACAACACCTTGTTCATAATCAGAAGACACTGACTATCTTTGATCAACTGGCTAGCCAACTAGAGGCTTTCTAGGGACAGTGTTTTGTCTATGTATCCACACATGTAAATGAGTCTTCATTCAATACAATTATAGCATGGATAATAAACGATTATCTGGATACAGGAATTATAATAATAACTATATTTATCATTGCCTCTAGGGCATAATTCCAACAGCTTCCTAGGGGAACGGAACGAGGAGAGGCAAGGCATTCTTATAGGGGTGGTGAGAGCCGCGGGAAGGACGTAGAGCTCGCGAAATCCGGAAGGGAACCTTCCTGGGAAGGTTCTACCATGGCAGGGAAGGAAGGTCGTGAGGAGGAAGAACAAAGGTCGGATTGGGCCAGATTTGTTTCCTAAAGTGGCCAGGTACTTTTCAAAAATAAAAGATCCTTTCCATTTTATTAAAAACAGGAAATAAAGCCTATAAAAAGGAAATAGGATATACTCGGAATATAGGGGTATTATATATTAAAATTATCAGAAAAATAAATCCAATAAGATGGACATTTTTCCACGGCCAAAATAAATACTTCAGAAAAAATGTTTTTCAGAAAATCCCTAAATTGGTTTATTTTCTTTTTGCAAATATTTTTCAAATAAACCTTGGGTTTATGGTTCAAATATTTCAAAGAAATACCCCTAGTTTGGAGGGTCATGTTCCTCCACTCTTTCTTGCTTGTCAAGATGATGTTCCTGGCATTCCATGAGTGAGGAAAAATAAAATGCAACGCAAGAATTGAATGAAATTCAAATGCTACCTTTATTTCAAACAAAATGCATAGATGCTTAGCTACAATTGTAAAAAATTCCAAATTATGAAATTTGGGATGTTACACACCATTACGCTATGGTGTTCCAGGCGGTGTCAACTGTGAAACAATTCCACATTGTCTTAAGTGAGCACAAAACTCGTAACTCAGATATTCACCTCCTCGATCAGATCGCAGGAACTTGATCTTCTTGCTACAATGATTTTCAACTTCACTCTGAAATTGTTTGAACTTTTCAAATGTTTCAGACTTGTGCTTCATCAACTAGATATAGCCATACCTACTCAAATCGTCAGTGAAGGTGCGAAAATAACGATATCCGCCGCACGCGTCTATGCTCATTGGTCCGCACACATCAGTACGTATGATCTCCAACAAGTCACTTGCACGCTCCATTGTTCCAGAGAATGGAGTCTTAGTCATCTTGCCCATGAGACATGGTTCGCATGTGTAAGTGATTCAAAATCTAGTGACTCCAAAAGTCCATCAGCATGGAGTTTCTTCATGTGCTTAACACCAATATGACCTAAGCGGCAGTGCCATAAGAAAGTGGAGCTATCATTGTTAACCCTACAACTTTTGGTCTCAATGTTATGGATATGAGTGTCATCACCATCGAGATTCAATATGAACAAACCCCTCACATTGGGTGCATGACCATAAAAGATTTTACTCATATAAATAGGACAACCATTATTCTCTGACTTAAATGAGTAACCGTCTCGCAATAAACAAGATCCAGATATAATGTTCATGCTCAACGCAGGCACTAAGTAACAATTATTTAAGTTCATCACTAATCCCGATGGTAACTGAAGTGAGACCGTGTCGACGGTGATCGCATCAACCTTGGAACCATTTCCCATGCGCATCGTCACTTCATCCTTCGCCAGCCTTCGTTTATTCCGTAGTTCCTGTTTCGAGTTGCAAATGTGGGCAACAGAACCGTTACCATATACACAGGGACCACTATGAGAGCTGGTGAGGTACACATCAATAACATGTATATCATATATACCTTGTTTGGCGTTGGCCGCCTTCTTATCGGTCAGATACTTGGGGCAGTTGCGCTTCCAATGACCAGTCCCTTGCAATAATAGCACTCAATTTCCGGCTTAGGCTCAGCCTTGGGTTTCTTTGTTGGAGGGGCAACAGCTTTTTCCACTCTTCTTCGAGTTACCCTTCTTGCTTTGCCGTTTTTCTTGAAACTAGTGGTCTTATTGACCATCAACACTTGATGTTCTTTCTAGATTTCTGAGTCAGCGACTTGCAGCATCGCAAATAACTCGTCGGGTGACTTATAGCTAGATGGGTGTGACTGAAGAATTCTGTCAGTGATAGCTTCTTGCGGGAGTTCAATCCCCAGCTCAGCTAGACGGTTCAAGTACCCATACATTCTGAGCACGTGTTCACTGACAGACGAACTCTCCTCCATTTTGCAAGCATAGAACTTATTGGGGGTCTCATACCTCCCGATCCGGGCATTCTTCTCAAAGATAAACTTCAACTCCTGGAACATCTCATATGCTCCATGATGATCAAAACGTCTTTGAAGTCCCATTTCTAAGCCATACAGAACTGCACATTGAACTAGTGAGTAGTCATCCTTACGTGCTTGCCAACCGTTCAAAACATCTTGGTCTGCCGTAGCGGGTGGTGCATTGCCTAGCACAGCATCTAGCACATATTTTTTTTGGCCAGCTGTGAGGATAAGCCTTAGATTTCGAGCCCAGTCAACAAAGTTTCTTCCATCATCTTTTAGCTTAGCTTTCTCTAGGAACGTATTAAAATTCAGGGTTGCAACTGCGCGAGCCATCGATCTACAACATAAAATTTTGCAAAGATTACATAGAATATGTTCAAGAAAATTGAGTTTAGCTAATCATATTACTAATAAACTCCCAATCAAATAGACATCCCTCTAGTCATTCGAGTGTCGCATGATCCAAATTCACTAACTCAAGTCCTATCATCACGTGAGTTGAGTATAATTTCAGTGGCGAACATCTCCATGTTGATCATATCAACTATATGAGTCATGCTCGACCTTTCGGTATCTTGTGTTCCGAGGGCATGTCTATACATGCTAGGCTCGTCAACTTTAACCCGAATGTTCCGCGTGTGCAACTGCTTTGCACCCGTTGTATGTGAACGTTGAGTCTATCACACCCGATCATCACGTGGTGTCTCGAAACGACGAACTGTCGCAACGGTGCACAGTTGGGGAGAACACAATTTTATCTTGAAATTTTGGTGAGGGATCACCTTATAATGCCACCGTCGTTCTAAGCAAAATAAGGTGCATAAAAGGAATAACATCACATGCAAATCATAAGTGACATGATATGGCCATTGATGGGGTCATAGTCCTAGGGTAGGGTCATAGGCCTGCCATACAGGTCCTACCCAAGGACTACCCCACACAAAGGACAGGGCCCTAAGTCTTCTTCTGGAATCCTAAACCCCCGCAGAGCTGGAGGAGGTGCATCTTATCATCCGACTGGCTAAGTCGTTTGATGGTTTGGGATCGGGCGGAGAAGATGTGTTTGAACAAACCCCAATGGGGAGGACAGCCGATGAAACACTCACATAAAACTATGAATGCAGAAAGATGGGCAATGGCATTCGGAGGAAAATGGTGAAGTTGGGCTCCAAAGTGATTCATGATGCCCTTGAAGAAAGGATGCGGGGGCAAAGAAAAACCTCGGTGGACGTGGCTGAGGAGCAGGATGCGCTCCCCCTCCCGAGGCGCTGGCTCGACCTCGTCCTCCGCCGGCAGTCTCCAGGACTTATGCACGAGCATTCCGTGCTCCACCAGCTACAGTAGATCTCCCTCCATCACCGTGGAGGGGAGGAAGTCTCCTTGGATCCACCCCGCCGGCAGCGGCCGCTGCCGCCGCTGAGCAGGCGCCGCCGCCTTGCCCTTCTTCTTCCTCGCATCCATCTTGTTGGTCTGACCCTTGGTCATGGAGGAGACGGCGAACCCTCGAGAGGAAGGAGAAGGAAGGAGTGTAGGAGCGCTGGAGGTGGCGAGGAAGACGGAGCAGGCGAGAGCGAAAGATTCGGCGAGCGTAACGAAGAAGCCTCGCCGCCCAGATTTAAATAGGGTTCCGACTGGGTCACTGGCGGGTGGCCCCGAAACCTTAATCGCCCGACCGGCCGCGGCGATATCAGTGGAGGAGTTGAAGGTGCGAGAATCGAGGCGTCAGGCGCTACTCGAGTGCGCTGGCGTCATCCCCGCTGAGCGTGCGGAACCCGAAATTTGAGATCCCGGAAAATCCGCCGCTGCTAGTTGACCGGTCACGTCAAAAGATGCTGCAGAAACACTCGGCTCCCGACAGTCTGTTTCGCAAGCACTTCCACTCGGATCGTTGGTCAGAAAAGATAAAATGGATAGAGGCAAGCAACGCCCAAGCCGAATCTAATCCAGTCGGATCCGAATTTCAAGCACCACTTCGTCGTTTCAACCCCAATCCATTCGGGGACTAATGATGGGGTCATAGTCCTAGGGTAGGGTCATAGGCCTGCCATACAGGTCCTACCCAAGGACTACCCCACACAAAGGACAGGGCCCTAAGTCTGCCCCGACTGAATTAAGGAGTCACCATCATCCAGTCGGTAACAGGTCCCCAATCATCCAGTCGGAGACTAGCATTCGGAGGATACCAAGCTAACCGACTAGATACACTCGGTACATCGTAACCTCTCTGGAGGGAAACGGCCGTACGTTTCCGGGTGCATTTATCAGCATTTAGAACATACGTTACCTGTAACGTACGCATTCAATCCCCACTACTCCACCCCCGTACCGGAACCGTTGTGGAGGACAGCGCACTCTATATAAGCCGCCCTCCCCCACTGGTAGAGGGGTTAGCAAATCATTGTATTCCATATTACACTCAACAACAAGCTCCGAGAGCACTGAGACGTAGGGCTGTTACCTCCACCGCAGAGGGGCCTGAACTCATACAACCTTGCCGTAGCTAGGACTCTGCCCATCTCATTCGTACCCTACACATCTACTGTCAGGCTTATACCCACGACAGTTGGCGCCCACCGTGGGGTAGGCGTCTAAGCGACTTCCGGCGAGTTTGCGACTACTTCTTTTCGTCATGTCGTCCGGTGGAGATTCGAGCATGGGTCACCAGATCTTCTTCGGCACTCTCTCCTTCATCGTCGACGACTCGGCGTGGCTTCGGGATGCGCCTCTCGACATCGAGGAGCTTCCCCGTCGCGGGGCTACGCACTTCCGTGCCGGCGCCCGCGGCATTCTTCTTCTCCAGAGGTCGGCTCCCGTGTCGACCTACACCACCGTCACGCGCCGCGTCAAGCGGTCCCGCCGTCCGCGGCTCCAGCGTTGGGTGCAACACGCCCAGGCGCGCCAGAACGCATCTTCGCAAGTGGCGGTTCTTGAGTCCGTTGTGGTTGCCCCGTCGGCCCAGCACTCAGACTCGGTTCCGACTGAGTTTCCTTCCGAGTATGCGGGTCACGGGCCCGCAGGAGAAGTACACATGGCCAACTCCCATGAAGATCCCCGTCAGGCTGGCCAGAACGAGCACGAGATCGGCGGAACGTCCGGCACACGACGTCCACCTCGCCGTTCTGCTAGTCGGCATACTCGGCGGAGCAACGTGGAGCTGTTCCGCACACCCCTCCTCAACTTGGCTGCACCTGCCAAAATAGCCGATTCCCTCCAGCCGACTGATTCAGAGGCTGGTAGAGGATCGAGAAGATCCGAGCCCTATTCAGTCTCCCAATCGCACAACCGGATCTATAACAGTTCCGTCCACGCAAATACGCATCGATCGGTTCACAGCCCTGGTTCCCATCAGCGCCACAGGGGAGGCAGTCATTCCGTGATTCACGAAGATCGTCACCGCTCACGCACCCCTCCGCGGGGTGGGCCCTATGGGTCCCGACATCATGATGATCGGCGTTCAGTCGGCGACACTTACGACCCAAGACCCGACGCAAGAGGACGTATCGCCCAACGAAGAGTCGACAGAGGTCGAGCCCACCGCGATGGTCGCGATATCGACCATCCGAGTGGAAGCAGGGCCACCGTGTCTGGTCCCGAGTGTTTCAGTCGAGCCATCCGTTCGGCTGACATCCCTCCCAACTTCCGATTGGCGACGGGAATTAGCAAGTTCACAGGAGAGTCCAAGCCAGAAACGTGGCTGGATGACTACCGAGTGGCAGTCCAGATCGGAGGAGGGGACGACCATGTGGCCATGAAGCACCTCCCTCTGATGCTCGACGGCTCGGCACGAGCGTGGCTGAACCAATTAGCCCCCTCAAGCATCTATAGTTGGGCAGATCTAGCCCGAGTGTTCATCAAGACCTTCGAAGGGACGTGCAAGCGCCCTGCTGGCCTTGTGGAGCTCCAGCACTGCATCCAGAAACAGAATGAGCCCCTGCGTGACTTCATCCAGCGTTGGACAACTCTCTATCACACGGTGGAGAACGTCACCGAGCATCAAGCAGTCTGCGATTTCAAGGCAGGTGTGCGGTACAGGGATCTGTACCTGAAGTTCGGCCGAACAGGCGACATTTCCATGAGCAAGATGATGGAGATAGCAACATGCTACGCAAATGGCGAAGAGGAGGACCGCATCCGGAGCGGCAAGCACAAGACAGTCGGCGATGTGGACGGAGGTAACACTCAGAAGCAAAAGCAGAAAGCTCCGGCCGCTCCGCAAGCAGAAGCTGCAGCCGTAACCAATGCCAAGTTCAAGGGCAAAGGGAAGGCTCAATTCACCCCCAAGAAGAAGCAGTTCAATAATCCCATCTTGGACCAGCCCTGTCCGGTTCACACGAAGATGGACGAAGAAGGCAACCCCATATATGCGAAGCATACCACTCGACAGTGTTGCCTCTTGATCCAGGGGTTCAGCGAAGGGCAACCGAGTGAGAAGGACCATGAACAGGATGAGGAGGATAAGGAGGATCCGTTCCCCCAAGTCCATGCAACCCTGATGATCTTTGCTGACGTCGAGAGCAAGAGCCGACTGAAGCTGGTGAACAGAGAGGTGAACATGGCCACCCCTTCCAACCCCAAGTTCCTCAAATGGTCCCAGACTGCGATCACCTTCGACCAGTCAGATCATCCGGCACATGTACCCACCCTGGGAAGACAGGCCCTGGTCGTCGACCCGGTGGTAGAAGGAGTCCGACTGCGCAAAGTCCTCATGGACGGCGGCAGCGGCTTGAACATCATGTACGCTGGCACACTCAAGGGGATGGGCATCCCGATGTCCAAACTCAGCGAGAGCAGCATGCAATTCCACGGAGTCGTCCCAGGACGGAAGGCCAAGTCACTCGGCCAGATCGCGTTGGACGTCGTTTTCGGCTCCGACAAGAACTTCCGCAAGGAAAAGCTGACGTTCGAAGTGGTTGACTTCCAGAGCGCCTATCACGCAATTCTGGGTCGCCCAGCGTATGCGCACTTCATGGCCCGTCCATGTTACGTGTACCTGAAGCTGAAGATGCCAAGCCCGAAAGGTGTGATCACCATCACAGGCAATCGGCAGCGGGCTGAAGAGTGTCTGCAGCAGGTATCAAGAATCGCCGACCAGCAGATGGCCGTCCTTGAGCTGGACGAGTACAAGAAAACAGTCGACCCCGCCGACCTGATGCGCTCGAAAAAGCCGGCTTCGGAGTCTGCATTTCAGTCGGCGGGAGAGACGAAGAAGGTCAGCATCCACCCGACGGACGCCACTGCTGCCCCCACGAACATCTCCACCACCCTCGATCCTAAATAGGAAGCCGAGCTCACCCAATTCCTCCATGAGAACTGGACATCTTCGCATGGAAACCCTCTGACATGCCAGGTGTACCCAGGGAGTTGGCTGAGCACCGACTGCACGTGGATTCCATGGCTCGGCCTGTCCGAGAGCGCCTGCGCCGGTCCACCGCGCACAAGAGGAAGGCAATCGGGGAAGAGGTGGCCAAGCTGCTGGCAGCCAACTTCATTCGTGAGGTTCACCACTCCGAGTGGCTCGCCAATGTTTTCATGGTGCCCAAGAAGGACAAGTCGCTCCGAATGTGCATCGACTTCAAGCATCTCAATAAGGTCTGCCCGAAAGACCATTTTCCGCTCCCCCGCATAGATCAAATTGTCGATTCGACTGCGGGTTGCGAGCGTCTGTCATTTCTCGATGCCTACTCGGGCTATCATCAGATCCGTCTGTATGGTCCCGATGAGTTAAAGACAGCCTTCATCACCCCATTCGGGTGCTTCTGCTACATCACTATGCCTTTCGGTCTGAAGAATGCAGGAGCTACCTTTATGCGCATGATCCAAAAATGTCTCCTCGACCAGATCGGTCGCAATGTGCAGGCATATATGGATGATATCGTAGTCAAGTCACGCAAAGGTTCCGACCTGCTGACTGACTTGGCAGAAACATTCGCCAACCTTCGTAGGTACGATATCAAGCTCAACCCAGCCAAATGTTCACTCGGTGTTCCCAGCGGAAAGTTACTCGGCTTCTTCGTTTCCGAACGAGGGATCAACATCAACCCCGAAAAGATCGGGACCATCGTCCGAATGGAGAGGCCGGTCAGAATACACGATGTTCAACGGCTCACAGGTTGCCTGGCGGCTTTGAGCAGGCTTATCAGTCGACTCGGCAAAAAAGCACTTCCTCTGTACCGACTCATGAAGAAATCATATACCTTCGAGTGGACAGACGAAGCCCAAGTCGCATTCGACAACCTCAAAGTCCTACTTTCCACCCAGCCGGTTCTTACTGCTCCGCTCAGTAAAGAGCCCCTTCTTCTATATATCGCGGCTACAAATCAAGTTATCAGTACTGTTCTTACAGTCGAGCGAGAAGAAGAAGGCAAAGCATACAAAGTTCAGCGGCCAGTGTACTACGTCTCCGAAGTCCTGACTCCTTCCAAGCAGAGGTATCCCCATTATCAAAAACTTATCTATGGGATCTATATGACTGCGAAGAAGGTGGCTCATTATTTCCAAGACCACTCGGTATCTGTCGTTTCTGATGCTCCATTGTCGGAAATTCTCCACAATCGAGACGCGTCAGGCCGAGTGGCGAAGTGGGCAATGGAGATGTTGTACTGTGACATCAAGTTCGAGGCCAAGAAAGCTATTAAGTCTCCAGCCCTGGCTGACTTTATAGCAGAATGGGTAGAACAACAGCAACCGACCCACATCTACTCGGCTCATTGGACAATGTTCTTCGATGGGTCTAAGATGTTGAATGGCTCCGGCGCTGGTGTTGTGATCATATCACCAAAGGGCGACAAGCTCAAGTACGTGCTGCAGATACACTTTGATTCCTCCAACAACGAGGCAGAATATGAAGCTCTCCTCTATGGATTGCGCATGGCCATCTCACTCGGCGTCCGTCGCTTGATGGTCTACGGCGATTCGTATTTGGTGGTCAATCAGGTGATGAAAGAGTGGGACGTCAGGAACCCCACCATGACCACATACTGCAATGCAGTGAGGAAGCTCGAGAAGAAGTTTGAAGGTCTAGAGCTCCACCATGTTCCGAGACTGAAGAACCAAGCAGCTGATGAGTTGGCAAAACTCGGATCCACTCGGAGACCAGTCCCGAGTGATGTCTGCCTCGAGCACCTCCACCTTCCTTCAGTCAAATAAGATCCCTTCACAGAGGAACCGGTACAACCCAAGAGCACAACAGATCTGACTGAAGTCGATGTACCTGCTGTGGTTGATCTGGTCATGGAGATTCTGGCTGTCATTCCCGATTGGACTGTGCCGATCATTGCATATATCCTGAGGCAAGAACTTCCAGAAGACGAAGTCCAAGCCAGGCAAATAGTCCGCAGGTCGAAGGCATTCACTGTCATTGATGGTCAATTGTACAAGGAGAGTGTTTCAGGCGTTCTTCAACGTTGCATTTCCCCAGAGGAAGGGCAGTTGATCCTAGAGGATATTCACTCGGGAACCTGCGGTCATCACGCTTCTTCGAGAGCAATCGTCGCCAAGGCGTTCAGAGTCGGTTTCTTTTGGCTGCACGCAAACGAGATGGCTAAAGATATGGTCGACAGATGTGAATGCTGTCAGTTCTACTCCAACAAGTCCCACAAGCCAACATCTGCATTGAAGACAATCCCTCTTGTGTGGCTATTTGAAGTTTGGGGATTAGATACAGTCGGACCATTCAAGACAGGCCAAGGAGGCTACACACATTTGTTGGTGGCAGTCGACAAGTTCAAAAAATGGATAGAAGCCAAGCCCATCAAGAAACTCGATGCCTCAACAGCTGTCAAGTTTGTCAAAGACATCATTTCCAGATTCGGGGTACCTCACAGCATAATCACGGACAACGGGACAAACTTCGACTCGGACAGATTCAAAGGTTTCTGTGCGAGTCAGGGTATCCGAGTGGATTTTGCTTCCGTAGCACATCCTCAATCCAACGGACAAGCTGAGTGGGCGAATGGGCTTATTCTTCAAGGTTTGAAGCCCCGACTCCTGCGAGAGGTGGGACACGCTGCTGGCGCATGGGTCACCGAGTTACCTTCAGTGCTTTGGGACCTCCGTACCACTCCGAACAGATCAACGGGGCGATCACCGTTCTTCCTCGTTTATGGAGCAGAAGCGGTCCTTCCGAGTGACCTGCTTCATAATGCCCCACGAGTCGAACTCTTCTCCGAAGCTCAAGCAGAACAAGCAAGGCAAGATGGAGTAGATCTTCTAAAGGAGGAATGCGAGATGGCACTAACTCGCTCAACAATTTACCAGCAAAATCTACGACGTTTTCATGCGCGTCACGTCAGGAGTCGCACATTCCAAGCAGGCGACTTAGTGCTCCGAGTGGATCAGTAAAGACCCCACAAGTTGGCTCCGGCCTGGGAAGGGCCTTTCATCATCTCCAAGGTGCTGAACAACAGAGCATACAGACTCTACAACATTCAGAGGGAGACAGACGAACCGCGCGCATGGAACGGAGACCTCCTCAAGCGCTTCTATACGTGATCGTCGACTGAAGCAGTGTAACGAACAAGTATTGATGAAATAATATACAGCAGATTCAGTTTTTTGCAGATTCAGAGTTTTTCCACGGTCGCAGACTCCAGTCACACACACACAAAAAAACTTAGTTGCGATCCTGAATCGCCTAAGTTTTAACATCCTCCGAGTGTGCACTAAACATCGCACTCGGGGACTTAGCTGCGATCCTGAATCGCCTAAGTTCTAACTTCCTCCGAGTGTGCACTAAACGTCGCACTCGGGGACTTAGCTGCGATCCTGAATCGCCTAAGTTTTAACATCCTCCGAGTGTGCACTAAACGTCGCACTCGGGGACTTAGCTGCGATCCGGAATTGCCTAAGTTTTAACATCCTCCGAGTGTGCACTAAACGTCGCACTCGGGGACTTAGCTGCTATCCTGAATCGCCTAAGTGTTAACATCCTCCGAGTGTGCACTAAACGTCGCACTCGGGGACTTAGCTGCGATCATGAATCGCCTAAGTTCTAACTTCTTCCGAGTGTGCATTAAACATCGCACTCGGGGACTTAGCTGCGATCCTGAATCGCCTAAGTTCTACCTTCCTCCGAGTGTGCACTAAATGTCACACTTGGAGACTTAGTTGTGATCAAGAATCACCTAAGTACTTACTTCCTCTGAGTGTGCACTAAACGTCGCACTCGGGGACTTAGCTGCGATCCTGAATCGCCTAAGTTCTAACTTCCTCCGAGTGTGCACTAAATGTCGCACTCGGGGACTTAGCTGCTATCCTGAATCGCCTAAGTTCTACCTTCCTCCGAATGTGCTCTAAACGTCGCACTCGGAGACTTAGCTATGATCAAGAATCACCTAAGTACTACCTTCCTCCGAGTGTGCTCTAAACGTCGCACTCAGAGACTTAGCTATGATCAAGAATCACCTAAGTACTAACTTCCTCCGAGTGTGCACTAAACGTTGCACTCGGGGACTTAGCTGCGATCCTGAATCGCCTAAGTTCTAACTTCCCCCGAGTGTGCACTAAACGTCGCACTCGGGGACTTAGCTGCGATCCTAAATCGCCTAAGTCCTACCTTCCTCCGAGTGTGCTCTAAACGTCGCACTCGGAGACTTAGCTGTGATCAAGAATCACCTAAGTACTAACTTCCTCCAAGTGTGCTCTAAACGCCACACTCGGGGACTTAGCTGCGATCCCAAATCGCCTATGTAATAACTTCCTCCGAGTGTGCACTAAACGTCGCACTCGAGGACTTAGCTGCGATCCTTAATCGCCTAAGTTCTAACTTCCTCCGAGTGTGCACTACACGTCGCACTCGGGGACTTAGCTGTGATCAAGAATCACCTAAGTACTGACTTCCTCCGAGTGTGCACTAAACATCACACTCGGGGGCTTAGCTGCGATCCAGCATCGCCTAAGTATTAACCTTCTTTGAGTGTGCACTTCACGTCACACTCGGGGGGCTTAGCAGCGATCCAGCATCGACTGTTTGCCTTTGGCTTCACCAAGAAATGCCAAACAAAAACTCGAATCAACATTGCAACAGAAGAGCAAAAATCGGATTCCAAAATTCTCGCAAAGATAGCTAACTCGGTGCGGATCAAGCTTACCAGCACCGATTTAAAAGTGTGACGGCCAACAGAAGTGGCCAAAGTACCTTACAGATAAACACTCGGCATACCGAGCATAAAGTTTTCTTACGCGTCAGCTGGGCCGGCGCCAGGACTGGAGGGCTCCACGAAAGTGTCCAAGTCGATTCCGTCGGCGATGCGGGTAGCACTCTCAAGGAACGTCTCCATGAAGTCTTCGAATCGAAGCTTCTTCGTGTTGGCGACCTTCAGAGTCTTCAGTTTTTCCTCACGCACCTCCTTGCAATGGACTCGGACTAAGGATAGAGCAACATCTGCACCGCAACGCGCTGCCGATTTCTTCCATGATTGCAATCGGCTCGGAATCTCCTCCAGTCGCGCCATCAGGTTCTCCATTTCCTGCCGCGACTCATCTTCTGGCCAAAGCTCTTTGTCGATTTGGCCGACGACTTCTCTCAGTCGACCGATGAAAGGTTCAACTTTGCCCAATCGGATGTGCGCACGGAGCAGATCCCGGTTGGCGTCGTCGCCGAGTGGAACGTTCTCAAGAATCGAACGCTCCACGTCAGCCGCTTCAGCTTCGGCGTCAAAGCAAAAATCTGCGACAATAGGACAAACAGACAATAAGCACCGAGTGTTACGCGCATAGCACAACCACTCGGAAAAAGGACTTACCAGCCAGACGCGTCATCATCTGCCGAGCCCAGTCGCTGACATATTTCTCTTGTGCTCTGCATCGTTTGTTCAGCACATCCATCTGACTCATCAGCGCAGTCCTCTGTTTCCCCATCTTTTCCACTTCCTCAGTCAACACCTTGTTCAATTCACGCGCCTGCTCCAATGACTTCTCCCGTTCCGCCATAGCATCCTTCATGCCGGCCATTGCAAGCATGGCCGCATCAAGTTCACCAGCGAACTGATTCCTCTCCGCCTTGAGAGTCTCATAGGTTGATCCCATTGCACAGGTTTTCTGCCACCAAACACCAAGAGACAATCAGAAAGTTCAACAGTTAAAAGTCTAAGTTCTTCAGACCCCTGCCAACGCAAGCAGTCGACAGCGGTCTCGGGGACTACACCTAGTGGGTTCACTGAGAGTGACCCCACTGGCATGCAGCTCAAGCAGGCCTGCCCTGTTGAGATGCATGTTATCACCTACGCCTACGAGGCAAATGTTACCCGACCTGAGTACAACTTACTCTCGGAGACTCTTACAGTAAGCGCACTCCGAGTGCCACAACTGCTAGCAGTCGGTCATATTTTTTACAGACACGACCAAAGCAAAGACAATATGTATAAAGACAACTGTCGGTGCAAGCACTCGACAGAAGTCTCGGGGACTACACCCACTGGGTTCACTAAGAGTGAACCCATTGCAAACAACAACTGCTATTCAAGAACACCCACTGGGTTACAGGAGAAAAGTAAATACTTACTAGACCACTTACTCGGATATCATCGCGCAGCTCCAAGCTCCGCTGGTACAAGGCCGCAATGGAGTCATAGGCCCTCTTGGCTTCTCCAGCCATCAGCTCCGCCTGCACCATAGCCCCCTTGGCCGCTCCCACCTGCTCCTCCGGAAGACGCTGGATGCTGAATTCAGCATTCGACGAACCTGGAATCGTCGGAGGTTCCTGAGGCATCCCAAGGTCCGCCCCAGTTGGCTCCTCCTCCACCAGCACTGGTTCAGTCGATGGCGGCGCCTCTGTCGGCAGCACGTCGGCGGCGAGAGCGGCAGCGGGAGGAGCAGCCTCAAGAACAGGCTCCACAGCTAGGTCGGCTCTCCCCTGGTCACCCTCATCCAGGCAGATCGCCCCTGACAGGCCGAATGACACGAGGTCTCAGAAAAAGAAAGAAGCACCTGGCTGGGACGCGATGGTATAAAACACTCGACGTTCCTACAACACACCTGGCTGAGACGAGACGACGTTGTCCGTGTCCATGGGGTCATCTTCCTGACGCGCCGGGGAGGTGGCAGAAGTAGTGACCCTGTCGAGTGAGATCCATTCGGCCAGTAAACAGAAGTTCACTCGAATATCAGAAAGAACTGAAAGCTGAGTACACTTACGTGGAGGTGACGGGGACAGCGACCCTCATTCGCGGCAGAGCCTTCCGAGGTTTAGGCCCACTCGGCTTGGGCGCCTTAGAAGATTGGCCCGCGGGCTCAGCGGCGGCATCCCTGGTCCTCTTGGTGCTTCGAACACTCGGGACCACTGGAGCAGTAGCCGGAGCACTCGAAGACGCGGGAGGAGCTGGGGGAACAGCGGGCTCGTGTCGGCGCTTGGTCCGATGCTCCAGTTGCGGAGGTGGCGAGTCCTGCTCCTCGTCTTCTTCCTCTTCCTCGCTGTTCTCCTCCTCCGATTCCCCGCTGTCGGAGACGTACTCGACGCTCTCCACACTGCCCTCCTGGCTGCCTTCCTCCTCTTCCTCCTCCGGATTCCCATTCGAGACGGCGGAGAACCAGTTGGTCCACGCCTGCATAAATTTCAGTCGGAAACATTGGACATCACACGGAGATACAGACAAACGACAGGAATTAAGACAGTTCAATGCACTCGACCAGTGCCACTCACCTGATTCGGTGGAGGATGATCCGCGCTGTAAGGCTTCACTCGCCGAGCTCCTTTGGGGTTCTCGCAGGGACCCGTGATTTGGTCCCACGAGGTCACCCTCTCCTCAATCACGCCCACCACGTCGGTCCGAGTGGAGTCTTCGGGCCCCGTGTAATGCCACATGGCATGGTCGCGAGCCTGCAGAGGCTGGATCCGCCGACCAAGGAAGACTTCCAGCAGGTCTATACCGGTGACCCCCCCTTCTGACGACGTCCATGAGTGCCTCAACCAAGGGCTGGACGTCGTTCTTCTCCGCCTTCGAGAGCGCGAGCTGCTTAGGCGGGGCGGGCCGATCTAGACTAAAAGGAGAAAGCCCAGTCGACGCATTCGGACAGGCGATATCCTGGCAGTAGAACCACGTCGACTGCCAGTTCCTAACCGACTCACTTAACTGGAGAGCGGGATAGCTACTCCGACTCTTCTTCTGGAATCCTAAACCCCCGCAGAGCTGGAGGAGGTGCGTCTTATCATCCGACTGGCTAAGTCGTTTGATGGTTTGGGATCGGGCGGAGAAGATGTGTTTGAACAAACCCCAATGGGGAGGACAGCCGATGAAACACTCACATAAAACTATGAAGGCAGAAAGATGGGCAATGGCATTCGGAGGAAAATGGTGAAGTTGGGCTCCGAAGTGATTCATGATGCCCTTGAAGAAAGGATGCGGGGGCAAAGAAAAACCTCGGTGGACGTGGCTGAGGAGCAGGAGGCGCTCCCCCTCCCGAGGCGCTGGCTCGACCTCGTCCTCCGCCGGCAGTCTCCAGGACTTATGCACGAGCATTCCGTGCTCCACCAGCTGCAGCAGATCTCCCTCCGTCACCGTGGAGGGGAGGAAGTCTCCTTGGATCGACCCGCCGGCAGCGGCCGCTGCCGCCGCTGAGCAGGCGCCGCTGCCTTGCCCTTCTTCTTCCTGGCCTCCATCTTGCTGGTCTGACCCTTGGTCAAGGAGGAGACGGCGAACCCTCGAGAGGAAGGAGAAGGAAGGAGTGTAGGAGCACTGGAGGTGGCGAGGAAGACGGAGCAGGCGAGAGCGAAAGATTCGGCGAGCGTAACAAAGAAGCCTCGCCGCCCAGATTTAAATAGGGTTCCGACTGGGTCACTGGCGGGTGGCCCCGAAACCTTATCCGCCCGACCGGCCGCGGCGATATTAGTGGAGGAGTTGAAGGCGCGAGAATCGAGGCGTCAGGCGCTACTCGAGTGCGCTGGCGTCATCCCCGCTGAGCGCGCGGAACCCGAAATTTGAGATCCCGGAAAATCCGTCGCTGCCAGTTGACCGGTCGCGTCAAAAGATGCTGCAGAAACACTCGGCTCCCGACAGTCTGTTTTGCAAGCACTTCCACTCGGATCGTTGGTCAGAAAAGATAAAATGGATAGAGGCAAGCAACGCCCAAGCCGAATCTAATCCAGTCGGATCCAAATTTCAAGCACCACTTCGTCGTTTCAACCCCAATCCATTCGGGGACTAATGATGGGGTCATAGTCCTGGGGTAGGGTCATAGGCCTGCCATACAGGTCCTACCCAAGGACTACCCCACACAAAGGACAGGGCCCTAAGTCTGCCCCGACTGAATTAAGGAGTCAACATCATCCAGTCGGTAACAGGTCCCCAATCATCTAGTCGGAGACTAGCATTCGGAGGATACCAAGCTAACCGACTGGATACACTCGGTACATCGTAACCTCTCTAGAGGGAAACGGCCGTACGTTTCCAGGTGCATTTATTAGCATTTAGAGCATACGTTACCTGTAACGTACGCATTCAATCCCCACTACTCCACCCCCGTACCGGAACCGTTGTGGAGGACAGCGCACTCTATATAAGCCGCCCTCCCCCACTGGTAGAGGGGTTAGCAAATCATTGTATTCCATATTACACTCGACAACAAGCTCCGAGAGCACTAAGACGTAGGGTTGTTACCTCCACCGCAGAGGGGCCTAAACTCATACAACCTTGCCGTAGCTAGGACTCTGCCCATCTCATTCGTACCCTACACATCTACTGTCAGACTTATACCCACGACAGCCATGATCTTGTGCTTCTTGATCTCCATCACCAAAGCATCGGCATGATCTCCATCATACCAGCGCTGCACCATGATCTCCGTCATCATGATCTCCACAGTCGTGCCGCCATCGAGGTTGTCGTGCTATATATGCTATTACTACTAAAGCTACCACCTAGCGATATAGTAAACGCATCTGCAAGCACAAACATTAGTTTAAAGACAACCCTATGGCTCTTGGTGGTTGTCGTAGCGTCAACGTGCAAGTCGATATTTAACTACTACAACATGATCATCTCATACATCCAATATATCATATCATGTCTTTGGCCATATCACATCACATGCATACCCTGCAAAAACAAGTTAGACGCCCTCTAATTTGTTGTTGCATGTTTTACGTGGCTGCTATGGGTATCTAGTATGATCGCATCTTACTTACGCAAAGCCACAACGATGATATGCAAATTGCTATTTAACCTTCTCCAAGGACCGCCTTGGTCAAATCCGATTCAACTAAAGTTGAAGAAACAGACACCCGCCAGTCATCTTTATGCAACAAGTTGCATGTCAGTCGATGAAACCGGCCTCTTGTAAGCGTACGAGTAAAGTTGGTCCGGGCCGCTTCAATCCAACAATAACGCCAAATCAATAAAATACTAAGGAGGGCAGCAAACTGAACATCAATGCCCACAAACTCTTTTGTGTTCTACTCGTGATATGATCTACGCATGAACCTAGCTCATGATGGCACTGTTGGGGAATGTTGCATGGGAAACAAAAAAGTTCCTACGCACACGAAGCCCTATCATGGTGATGATCATCGACGAGAGGGAGATCGGATCTACATACCCTTGTAGATCGCTAACCGGGAAGCGTTAAGAAATGCGGTTGATGTAGTGGAACGTCTTCGCGATCCAAATCGCCATCGTCCCACAATCCGTCCCGATCTAGCACGGAACGGACGGCACCTTCGCGTTCAGCACACGTACAGCTCGATGGCGATCTCCGCCTTGTTGATCCAGTAAGAGAGACGAAGAGGTGGCTGAAATCTCTGGCAGCACGACGGCGTGGCGGTGATGATGGTGGAGCTAATCCGGCAGGGCTTCGCCGTGCCGTAAAGATCTAGCTACAATGTGTCACGAAGTAGTGGAGGGAGAGAGGTTTGCACAAAGGCTTGAGGTGCAAAAACCCTCTCAAACCTCCACTATATATAGGAGGAACAAGAGGGAGGCTGCCTTGCCTCCTACTCCAAGTAGGAGGGCTCGGCCGAGCCAAGGAGGAAGGTCTCCTCCTCCAATTCAGTTTGGTGGAGGGGTCCTTTCCTTCGTGTCCACCTCCTTCCTTTATTTTATTTTCTTTTTCCTTTATTTTTGCTTTGGCCGAAATAGGCTTATTGGGCTGGCCTCATCAGCCCACAAAGGGATGGTGTGCCACCCATGGGCCTATTAGGTCCTCTCCCGGGTGGGTGGCCCCTCATGGTAAAACCCCGGAACCCATTCGTCACTCCTGGTACTTCACCGGCAATGCGCGAAATCTTTCCGGAAGCCAAATTCAACAATCCTATATATCAATCTTCGTTTCTGGACCATTCCGGAGACACTCGTGACGTCCGAGATCTCATCTGGGACTCCGAACAACATTTGGTTACCAACATCAATAATTCAACTATACCAAAAACGTCATTGAACCTTAAGTGTGCAGACCCTGCGGGTTTGAGAACTATGTAGACATGACCGAGACACTCTCCGACCAATATCCAATAGCGGGACCTAGACTTCATTGGATCCTACATATTCTACGAAGATCTTATCGGTTGAACCTCTATGTCAAGGATTCACACAATCCCGTATATCATTCCCTTTGTCCTTCGGTATGTTACTTGCCCGAGATTCGATCGTCGGTATCGCCATACCTATTTCAATCTCGTTACTGGCAAGTCTCTTTACTCGTTCTGTAATACAATATCCCATGGCTAACTCTTTAGTCACATTGCTTGCAAGTCTTGTTTGTGATGTTGTATTACCGAGTGGGCCCCGAGATACCTCTCTGTCACACGGAGTGACAAAATCCCAGTCTTGATCCATGCTAACTCAATGGACACCTTCGGAGATACATGTAGATCATCTTTATAGTCACCCAGTAATGTTGCTACATTTGATACACAAAAGGCATTCCTCCGGTGTCAGTGAGTTACATGATCTCATGGTCATAGGAATGTATACTTGACATGCAGAAAACAATAGCAACAAAATGACACGATCACATGCTACGTTTATAGTTTGGGTTTTTGTCCATCACGTCATTCTCCTAATGATGTGATCCCGTCATCAAGTGACAACACTTGTCTATGGCTAGGAAATCTTAACCATCCTTGAGCAACATGCTAGTCAACTAGAGGCTCACTAGGGACATTGTTTTGTCTATATATCCAGACATGCATTTATGTTTCCATTCAATACAATTATAGCAAGGATAATAAACGATTATCCTGAAACATGAAATATAATAATAACTATTTTATCATTGCCTCTAGGGCATATTTCCAACACCCCTGGCTAGGCATAATGCATATGATAAAGTGTTGTCATCCTTCACATCAAGTTCCTCAATAATTGGAGACTTAAAGATAGGATTCTTTATCAAGTTTATAAAGTTGTCATGCACACTAATCATTTTGATATCTTCGTTCCTCTTGGTAGGAGGAGTACTAATTCTCTTGGGAATATATATAAATTTGGGACTTTTACTTCGAGGGGTGCTAGCATTAGTTTTGGAGGGTGTGAAAGCGGAACCTACTTTATCAATAACTTTCTCCATTTTATCAATCCTATTCATACTTTGCTCCACCCTCTCATTAATAATAATATCCTTCTCCTTCAAAGTTTTCAAAGTCATTCCTACCCGTGAACCAAATTGAGTGATATGATTATGAAGCTTTTTGTCTAACTCCTCAATTTGTTCATGGACGCGTCTAGGCAACGATTGAGTGATGGATAGGGATGCGTGGCAACCAGCCTGATTAGGTAAGTATTGGTCCCCATGTTGCCACATTCGTATAGAAAAGGAAGAAGACTGAGTCGTGCTCGCGATCAACCCCCACGCGCTTCTTGCCCGCGACTAGGAGGTTGAGATGGTCCCTCCCCACAAATCACGTTCTCTCCTTCCCCCACCCCGTGACTCTGCCCAGACCCTCCTCATCTCTCCTCCTACCCCTCCCCCTCTCACATCTTCTTGGATCATCTTCTCCCCCAAGTTACCTGTGAGGACCAAAGCGCCATGGATCTGAACCATTAGAGATTTGAAAATTGCTTCCAAAAGCAGCATTAACACAAAAAAAATACATGTTGCCATCTACAAGAGGAAGGAGGTGCGATGTGTTACTCGTATCCCCATTCTTGGGCTTGTTCATTGTGCTTCTCCAACCCTCCCATCTATTAAACCAGAACCTCCATGAGTGTATGGGTATGGATTGTTACTGGTACCTTTTTCTGAAAGAATAAATAAATATAATTAAGCAACTATAGTGCGATAGTTAGGCAAAAAATAGTGCGACTGATGAGCAACTGTATTACTACAGGCGGATGGTGTCAATTGTGGAAGGTTTTATCAATTGTTGTCAGACTTGTAGGCAACTATAGTGCAATGCTCAGGCAAAAGTAGTGAGGCTGGTGAGCAATTGTACTACTATAGGCGGATGCTATCAACTGTGGAAGGTTTATAGGAAGTGTGTCAGACTTGTAGGCAACTGTAGTGCAATGGTTAGGCAAAAATAGTGCGGATAGAAGTTGTGTTATAAGAAAATAGATATGTTACATGGACAGAAAACAGTAAAAAATACCAAGCAAATTGGATTGCTTTGTTTGAGCAAATGTAGTTAGGATGGTAAGGAACTATTGCCTTATAATTTATGCTATAAACTCTAAAAGTTTGCATCAATTGTTGATAAACTTCCAAGCAACCGACTTATGTGACAGCAAACAAATTTTATAGATCAATTTCCTGATTTGTGTGATAGCAAGAAAATTTCTAGAGGTAAATGATTACATACATAGTCATGGAACCTACATAATAGGAGCAGCCAACTCCGAGCTCAAAAAATTGAGCAACTTGGGGGATAATTTTTTACCAACAACATGTGTACCTATCAGGCAGCCGTGTGACTTTAGGCAAAATCCTGTATGTGCACAACTAGTCAAAACTCTTGGTGGGAGTTCCTTTATCTGTATATCTTTTTAGGCAACTTCATGTATCGTAGTAAAAATGATGGCAAAACAAACTCTAATTGTGCATGCATTAAAAAATGATTGCAAACAATAGACAACAAGTAAAACAAAAGACTGGTGTGAAAAGGACTGTTAAAACATTACCTTGAGTTTGTGGTGGATTTCTACCAAGTTACTCCTATATAGTTTATTGGTATAGTCCGCCACTAGAAATATGCCCTGTAAATGAAAGATGGGTGGAAAAATGATTCATGATAGTTATCCAGATGACAATCATATACAAAGCAAAGACAGTTTAGATTTTTGACATCTTTTTTCATAGATGAGTCTATCCTTGTGACCTCCTGAAAAAGGACCTGAAAAAACATATGAAAAATGGAGGTAAACAACATGATTGACAATAGAGTACATGACGAAGTTGCCCATGTAGCAATCTTTCATTTAAACAAAAGGCATAAAACATGTCTTTTAGCACTAAAACTTATTACATAAAAAACACAAAACATGTCTTTCAACATTCCAATCATGTGGAATAAACCCAAAACATCTCTAGTCATCCCTCCTTGTTATCTCCTGAATTTTAAGGCACAAGAAGATGCATCAAACATTTTTTTGGCTCCTATGTGTGGGACCTACCTCCTATAAAACAGCATGTATAAAAATATGGTGAAAACATATTATGCCTTTCTAAAATCAATAAAAATGCTAGTACCAAAAAATTGCGATTTGTTTTGTTGCATAATATTACTGCATTGTAGCTACACAATCCTTCAATAGTTGCTACATACTACATTTGTTTTGCCAAAGTACAAGTTGAAAATCGTACTAATTTGTTGATATGTCTTTTAACCAACATTTGCAGTGAGACATGATTAATATTAATGAATTAGCGGATGGCCTAATTGATGAGTTGCAACCTGGTGTTCAAGTCGAAATGGTGAACCCATGTTCTACATGAAACCTACTCCCCATTTGTTCGAGGCACGAATGTTTTGTTTGTCGCTGAATCTATCAACCCTGCTGCCACATAGAATTTGTTGCCCATGAAGTTGAAACAGTCCAGACATAAGAGCACACGCTTGATGATACAAATACTATTGGTGGAATAGGAGGTACTATTGGCAATGAGGGTGCAATAGAGGGTGTTGTGAATGATGATGAAGCATGGTCTTAGCCAAAAGAGCCTTAATTGGGTATGAGATTTTACACTTTGGAAGGTGCAAGAGAGCACTACAGTGCCTATTATTTGCTATTGGGCTTTTCAATCAAGATGCACACGTCAAGAAGGTGTGATATTACTAGAGATTGAGAAGTACCAATTTGTGTGCATCAAGTTTAGGAACCCAAAAAATGATGACCAAGTTGCTAAGATTGCACCTATAGTTCATTCAGTTGGAGATGCTTCTGAAGGTGCAGATGATGATGATGTCATTATTTTTGCTGACGATGCTATTGAAAAAAATAAGAAAAGGAAGAAACAGAAAAGAGAAAAAATAACTCAGACTCGGTGCAAAGCCAAGATGATTGTTAAATTGATTGATGGGTGATGGGAGGTGACATATTTCATTGCTGAGCATAACCATCCATTGGTTGACAAGTCATCTTTGTCTAAATACCCGCGATCACACCAAGGCATACCCCAAGAAGAGAGGTTGTTCCTGACGAACCTTCATAATTGCAACTTGACTACACATATGTGATGATGTAAATAGGAAAAAGTTTCTTTTTGTTGCCCTAGGCATCCCTCAAGAAACATAATTCCAAGGCATTGTGTTGCTTTTTCATCATATTTTGAAAAAGATATTTGTAGTGAAAAAGGCAGTTGATGTGTTTTTCGTATTCCGACTATCAACATGGTTAACAAATTTGCCTTGAGTTGCTTCCATGTGCTATGTGCAGTTGCTTGAGGTTACTATATATAGTTGCAGTTGCTTCAATGTATAGTTGAACTTGGTTTACCTACTATCATTCGCTAACAAGTACTACACTGTGTATTCGAATGAACATATAGCAGAACAACTGCCTTAAAAGAAATGGATGCTAGTTGCTTGCATGTACTGTGTACTTGTGTGAAGTTGTCTGCAGAGTTGCTATATTCAGTGTTCACTGTCTAGTAACATTGTAATTTTTCTCTATCGGGACGAATGATGCATATCATTTCAGAGTACTATGGCACAGATCTGATTATCCCATATACTACTAAGAACATTACAAACCTGAAGTCGAGCTTGAACAGAAATGCAACAAAGGAGGGTGATTTGGTTGAGACAGTTGCCTACTTCAAAGAGATGCAGAAGACAGATCCTAACTTCTTTTATAAGGTAAAATATGATGCACATGATAGGGTATAGGACATTTTTTGGGTTCATGGCCCCGCACGGAAGGCATACAATAAAGCTTATCATGATTGTATATGCTTTGACACGACATACATGACTAACATGTATAACATACCATTTGCTCCATTTATTGGAATCAATCGTCATGGACAGACATTCATGTTGGGGTGTGCCTTGTTAGGCAAGAGTTGGAAACTGGTTTTTATTGGAACATTCCTTGAAGCAATGCATGGTCAAGCCCCAGGCAACATTATCACTGGCCAAGATGGCGCGATGGCGCAATCAATTCAAACTACTTGATGTTGTTGGCATATAATGAATAAAGCTCAAGAAAAACTTGGTGGCTTGTTAGGAGAAACCCAGGAATGTTAGCTAATTTCAATGACTGCATTGACGTTAACTTTACTTCTAAAGACTTTGAGGAAAAGTGGACAGCTTTTGTACTAAAGTGGCCGGTTGTTTCTGGCACCCACTTTGATAAGCTATATGAGTATAGTGCAATGTTTGTGTCATGTTACGTCAAACATAGGTTTTTTCCTTTCTTGCAGTCAACGCAACGCAGTGAAGGATTCAATGTTGTTCTTAAGCATTATGTTAACCCACACAACTATGTGCTGAATTTTGTGAAGCAATATGAGAAGATTTAGACACGTGTGCTAGTATGAGAGTGTGGGAATGACTGCAGGACATACCACCTATAGGTTGAGATATGGTCCAATTACCCAATTGAGAAGCAAGCGTATGTTGCATACACTAAATACATCTACCAGAAATTTTGTATCGAGTTTGTGTTCATTGGAAAGTACAATGTGCGTCCTCATCGCGACCACATCTATGATCTACATCCAAAGAGAGAAGGTTGGGTCGCTAATTATGGTCCTAGAAGCTATTTTGTGATACTAGAAGTTGATGCTGAAGAGTATAAGTGTGAGTGCTCCAAAATGTCCAAAGATGGAATGTTGTGTTGCCAAATTTTGAAGATTTTTACACATGTTGGTGTTGATGAAACTCCTGACAAGTACGTGCTTAGGAGGTGGACACAACAAGCAATAGCAGGAGCAACATCTACTCTTCAGGCAAATCCTGATGATACGACAGCAGCATCGAAGAAGCAACTCCATCATAGAAACTTATCGTTGGATTTTGCTAGTCTTGCAAAGGTTGCTAGTGGATCATATGGTACTACAACAATTCTGAAGAAGCACATGAGGGCATTGTGCACAAGACTTAACCACTTTAACAAGACGAAGAAAAAGAAGGCAAAAGGTCTTGCTAATCGTAGTGGCACTCTAGGATCGAAAGTATGTCTAGAGTGGGGGGTGATTAGACTACTTGACAAGATAATTTTTTTGCCTTTTCCCAATTTTACTTGAGAGGCAGCTACGATAGTTATAACAAGTCAAGTGCACCCTACACATGCAGTTCTAATAGTATAGCAGCGGAAAGTAAACATGCAAGTGTAAATACAGGAGTAAGGTAGGGAGATCAAACGCATGAGGTTGACACGGCGATTTTTGGCATGGCTCCGATAGGTGGCGCTATCGTACGTCCAAGTTAGTGGAGACTTCGACCCATTGAGGGTAATGATACGTCTCCAACGTATCTATAATTTTTTATGGTTCCATGCTATTATCTTGTCAAACTTTGGATGTTTTGTATGCCTTTTATATCTTTTTTGGGACTAACTTATTAACTCAGTGCCAAGTGCGAGTTCCTATTTTTTCCATGTTTTTGACCCTTTTCAGAGGAGGAATTTAAACGGTGTCCAAACGGAATAAAACTTCCGAAAAGATGTTTTCTGGAACAGAAGATACACACAAGACTTGAGAACCAAGGTAGGGGACCCCACAAGCCCCCTAGGCGCAGCCACGGGGGCCTGCGCCTAACAAGATTGTGGGCCCCCTATGGCTCGTCTGCCCTACCTCTTCCGCCTATAAATTCAGAAAAATTCCAAAACTGCGAGAGAGATCCATGAAAATACTTTTCCGCCACCGCAAGCTTCTGTCTCCGCAAGAACCCATCTGGGGCACGTTCGGGTGCCCTGCCGGGGGGGATTCGGATACGCAGGGCTTCTTCATCAATACCATGACCTCTCCGATGATGCGTGAGTAGTTCACCATAGACCTTCGGGTCCATAGCTAGTAGCTAGATGGCTTCTTCTCTCTCTTGGATCTTCAATACAAAGTTCTCCATGATCTTCATGGAGATCTATCCGATGTAATCTTCTTTGCGGTGTGTTTGTCAAGATCCGATGAATTGTGGATTTATGATCAGATTATCTATGAATCTTATTTGAGTTTCTTCAGATCTCTTATATGCATGATTTCATATCCTTGTAATTCTCTTCGAGTTGTGGGTTTTGTTTGGCCAACTTGATCTATGATTCTTGCAATGGGAGAAGTGCTTGGTTTTGGGTTCATACCGTGCGGTTACCTCACCCAGTGACAGAAGGGGTAGCGAGGCACGCATCCTGTTGTTGCCATCAAGGGTTAAAAGATGGGGTTTTCATCATTGGTTTGAGTTTATCCCTCTACATCATGTCATCTTGCTTAAAGCGTTACTCTATTCGTCATGAACTCAATACACTAGATGCATGCTGGATAGCGGTCGATGTGTGGAGTAATAGTAGTAGATGCAGAAAGTATCGGTTTACTTGTCCCGGACGTGATGCCTATATGTATGATCATTGCCTTAGATATCGTCATGACTTTGCGCGGTTCTATGAATTGCTCGACAGTAATTTGTTCACCCACCGTAATATTTGCTATTTTGAGAGAAGCCTCTAGTGAACACTATGGCCCCCGGGTATACTTCACACCATATTTTCAGCCTTACAATTTTACTTCGTTGCACTTTCCGCCTTCAGATCTCACTTTGCAATCAATCTTGAAGGGATTGACAACCCCTTTATAGCGTTGGGTGCAAGCTCTTTTGTATTTGCGCAGGTACTCTGGACTTGGCGCGATTCTCCTACGGGATTGATACCTTGGTTCTCAAACTAAGGGAAATACTTACTGCTCCTGTGTTGCATCGCCCTTTCCTCTTCAAGGGAAAAACCAACGCAAGCTCAAGAGGCAGCAGAAGGATTTCTGTCGCCATAGCAGGTAACGGCTGCGAGAGTCCACGGAGGGCTCCACCCACGGAGGGTCCAAAAAGAAGCGTCCTTGTCTATCCCACCACGGCATCTGTCCATGGAGGACTAGCCTTACTCACGGTCGATCTTCACGAAGTAGGCGATCTCCTGGCCCTTACAAACATCTTGGTTCAACTCCACAACACGAAGTAGGAGGCTCCCAAGATACACCTAACCAATCTAGGAGGCACCACCCTTCAAAAGGTAATAGATGGGGTAGATCAATGAACTCCTTGCTCTTGTGCTTCTAAAGATAGTCTCCTCAACACAAATCACTCTCTCACAGAATATACATGGGTAGGAGATGTTGATTTGGTGGAAAGCAGGTTGGGGAGGCTAGAGATCAAGTTTCAAATGATTGGATTGGAATATCTTGGTCTCAACACATGAGTAGGTGGTTCTCTCTCAGAAAATGGATATGGAAATGAAGTGTGTGTTATGAGTGCTTCTCTGACAAATGAGAGGTGGGTGAAGGGGTGTATATAGGCAGTAGCCAAAATCCAACCGTTACACACAAAAGAGCAAACTCAGTGACACCAAAGCTGGAAAGTCGGTGGTACCGACTAGCACTAAAGGTGTGAACTTTTGAATCTCGGTGAGACCGATATATGAAACTCGGTGGCATCAAAAAGGTGACTAACGGTCAGATGGCCCAACTCAGCTGCACTGATACTCAAACTCGGAAATTACGATTTTTTGTATCTTGGCAACAGAATGTTGGTCACCCAAACTCGGTAGCACTGATGCAGTTTCGGTTGCACCGATTTGGTGGGAATGGCTAGGGTTCTGTCTGAGGTTCCAACTCGGTGGGTCCGATGTGGAAATGTTGGTGACACCGAATTTGTGAATGTGGAACTTGACAGAGTGGATATGTGGGAAAAATAATTGAATGCTTTGGTGGCTAACTTTGAGCATTTGAACAATCAGTTCATTTTACTACCTCACCCCCTTTTAATAGTATTGGCTTTCCTATGGACTCAAAAAGTGATTTATCACAAATATAAAATGAAGAGTCTTCTAGCTTGAAGCTTGAGCCAATATTATTCCTTTCTAGCATCAAGGGGCATCTCCACAAAAACCTTAAGCCATAGCATCTTTTGAAATTTTCTGAAACATACTTGGAAAACACATTAGTCCAATGATGCATATGTTGTGATCAACTATCGAAACCACCCTAGGGAGTAATTGTGCTTTCAATCTCCCCCTTTTTGATAATTGATGACAACATATAGATCAAAGCTTCGACAAAAGATATAATCAATGATTAGCATCGACGCTTTGTGAAGTGTGTGAAAAGCAAGAGCTCCCCCTAAATTTGTGCATTATCTAAAATTTGCGTTTGAATGCAAATGCTCAATCGATTAGGATCATGGGTTACTCTTCCATGTCACATACATCTTGGTGGTGTGTAAAAATAGTAGCAATGCACATGAAACCAACAAGATAAGTGAGTGATCATCACAAGGATAGCTAAGAGATGATATCGTAGCATCACACAGGATAAAGCGTATGATCAATCCCACAGATAGGATAAAGTCCTCCAACAACCAAAGCTTTTAAAACCAAATGAGAGCAAATAAAGTCAAAAGCTCTCTCTCACACGAAGTCTATGATCTATACATTTCTCTCCCTTTGGCAACAAGTTACCAAAAAGTTCAAAAGTATAGAACTACTCGTCTCTCTGGGCAGCTGATGGTGGAGTCGATAGAACAGCGTCTGTGAAGTCGTCTGCTGATGTCCCTGGAGTTGGAGGAATTGATACTGGAGGTGCTTGAGTTGGAGCTGGTGCTAAAGGTGCTAAAGCTTGTGCTAAAGATGTGTGACCTATCTCCTGAGTTGGAACAACAGCTGACCGAGGCCTGGTGCTGAACCTAGTAGTAGTGGGAGGAGGAGACTCATCATCTCATCTTCAACCTATGAGCATGGAATCTCCACAGAGTCAACTTCATGTTGAAGTTGTCTAACAATGGTAGTCGACTCAGTTACCTTCACATCCATGTTGTGGAATTTTGTCTCCACAACTCTCTCAGGACTCTTCGGATTTTCTATGATCTCTTGGATGTTCATCTCCATGCCTTGGATAGTGCTCACTAGAAATGCCATTTGCTCAGCTTGAGTTCTGAGTTGTGGAACTAGAGGTGGCCTATTTCTAGCAGCTTCAGCCTGTGCTGCCATTCTTGCTGCAGCTGAGTTGGGATCATTGTCATCCATCACAACCTCATTATCTTCAAATTCAGGCTGAAGAGGTAGATTGGGACGATCAAGTAGATATGCATGCTTGCCTAGCTTGGCATTGATGAGCATCTGAATGTAAGGTGCATATCCACATGATCTCTTCTGATCCGCAACACTTCTCCGGATAGTCTCAACTATCAATTCCATCACTCGAAATTATGTATGTGAGTCTAGCAGGTGCAGCAGGTTGATGGAATGCCCTCTAATCATCTTTTCATCTCCTGATTTAGGCATCAGGGCATATATCAGAATTGTGTTTGTTGTAGGAATGCTTGCTTGCAGAAAGTACATTGAACCCATCTTGTGACTAGCCAAGTACTTGTGTGGAATTATCTTGTACATATTGTCCTTTGAGTTGTGACTCTGCTTTGCTTCTGTGTACACATCTACATCTGATTCTTCCTGCTTGGGGGCACCAATGGTAGCAGCCCATTCAGCAATTGTGACTTCATACTTGTGACCATCAGTCATCCAGACTAAAGAACCATCTCCATAGAAATGAATAGTTGCATAGAATTGCATGACCAGCTCGTCATTCCATGGGGTCATTTCTTTGCCAACAAACTCTTCTATGTCAATTAGCGTGAAGTTCTCTTGAACATGGGGATAGAAATTCTCATTTTCTTTGATGTATGCCCAGTCGACATTCCTCATATCACTGACAACACGAGTCTTGTCAAACAAGACAATCTCATAAAAGTCTTGTTGTTCCTTGGTGTGAAACCTTGGATCAAAAGTAGTTCTTCTTCTAACACCATATGGATCATTAGCTCTCCACTTTCTTAGTCTGGCATCCTTCCTCTTCTTCATATATTCTGCTATTGGATGAGCAGCAGTGTGTATAGGAAGGGTTGATCTGAACTTCCTGAGAATTGGTGCATTCTCATCTTCTTCCTCATCTGCAGCATGGCCACTGGATGCAGGGCCTTTGCTCTTGGCAGTTGCAGGTATGTCCTTAGTGATCTTCCTGGAAGCTGGAGCCTTCTTTGCTTTAGCAGCAGGCTTAGGAGCAGACTTCATTGCATTAGCCATCAGTTTCTTCTTCTTGGGAGGAACTGGGATCTCCTTAGGAGCTTCTTCCTCAGCATCTTCTGGGTCTTCGAACATTGAAGTCTTTCTTCCAACAAGATGAACAGTTCTCTTTCAGGGCCTCTTCACACCAGCTTTCTTTGCAGGTGCATCCTTGGAAAGTGTTGTGCTCTTCTTGGCATACTCAGATGCTCTTAGATCAGCAACACTAGCAGGTATCTTCCTGAAAGCTTTCCTTGGAGGAGCCTTAGGAGGAGTTGAAGTTTCCTATGGCATGAAATGTGATTCCTCTTCATCAGAAACTAGCTTCCTTCTCTACCTAGTGGCTGCCTTGGGAAAGCCATGGGAGCTGGGAGAACTTGGGTCTGAAGCAAACTTCTCTGGACTAATGCCTGAGTCCATCTCAACACTCTGCTCTATGAAGTCATTCTGACTATCTTCTGAACCAAACATACTTACAAACACGCTCAACAGCAACAGCAAAACCTGTGAAGTGGATATAGGAAAGACAGAATGGATGAGCATCACAAAATTCAGATATTTTTTGAAAATTTGAAGTCTGAAACTTAGGGTATGATCTTCTGCAGGATGTAAATCGGTGGCACCGAGTTGGCATTTTGGGAGTCGCCGAGAAGGCTTACTCGCTTAACAGAAACTTGGTAGTCATTTTCGCTGGCACCAAAAAGAACTGCTCGGTCTCATCGAGTTGCTTCTCAGGAACCCTAAAACAAGAATTGGTGGAACCGATTTTACAAACTCGGTCTCACCGAGTTGCATACTGCGGCAGAACAGATCCAAATTTCCTACTTCTTCTAATCTAAGGATTCATCTAGTGGACAGGAGGTTTGCACACGGTGGTATGAAGAATAAATATTCTAATGCGTGAGAACTGCACGGGGTAACGCAAAGGAAATCAAACCGTACCCTAGCTCGGTGGAGGTTCGGCTATGGCGATGTCGGCAGAGTAGATTGCGTCGATGACGGTGAATCCTAGAGGCGGCGGCGCTCGGGGAGACAAAGGCCATGACCTGGGGTCTTGGGGGCAGCGAGTGTTTGGCAAACGAACCGTTTTCATGAAGTGAAATCAAAGGATTCGGTCCGCGGATATATATATATATACCCGTGCGCTGTCGGTGTCACCAAGATGGCAAAATCGGTGTCACCGAGTTCCTCAACTGTCTGTAGACACAGAAACTTGGTGTAACCGAGTTGGTGATTTCGGTGGTACCAAGATAGGAAAACCTAATCAACTTTGAAAAATCGGTGGCGTCGAGTTTGTGGAGTTGGTCACATCGAGTTTTTCATAGAGGTTTTGGAAGGCAGACTTTGACGATATCGAACTCCGAGTGCACCTTCACACAGAGGATCGACAAGTGCTTGTTCAAGTTTTGTGATGAAGCATGAATAGAACTTGAGATGATATAGCATAGATAGCTAGAGAAGGGTCCTATGCATTCTTGTCCATCCAATTGGCAAAAGATAAATCAAAATCCAAATAAAAACAATTGGATGTCCTCGAATGATCAAACACATGTAGACCAACATGCTCACACAAAAAGAATGATGAATAAAACATGGTGAACATGCACAAACATCCTAGAAGCTATCAAGCACTTGGGCGATGACAAAGTCATCTATATATGAGTATATTAACATAGGAGCCAAGTAAGAATACTTGATCATAGGTCATACTCATCGTTAAGCACAAGTGGGGTTACCACTTTTACATAAGAATTAATGTTTTCATATCCTTAGGAGATGCTTATACTCAAGTACTCCCTCCGTCCCAAAATTCTTGTCTTACATTTGTTTACAAATGGATGTATATAAATACTAAAACGTGACTAGATACATTCATATCTAGACAAATTTTAAGACAAGAATTTTGGGACGGAGGGAGTATTAGAGTAAAGTTCCCCCTTGATATGATATCCCCACTAAGAGGGATCAACTAACCTTAGGTTTTGTCGTAGAAGACTTCAAGTAGGTGAAGTAGTGGTGGATGCTCAATGTTGATGAAGATCATCTTGACTTGGGATCAATCCTTGTTGTTTTCATACTCCTTTCACCTACATGGGTTAGTCCAAAGCAAAAGGAACATATGCAAGAATATCTATGGACATGGAGTGAAGCACACATGGGATAATGTCCAAAGATGCATTAATTACCTTGTTCCTTGCTTACCTTTGAGGGAATGTGTGACTCCTTGAACTAATGCATATGGTTGAGGTTGATTGCATATAGTTCTTGCCAAAATGAATAAGAGTGAATTTCATTGGCAGCGTCACCCCTCAAGAACTTCTAGTTCTTCCTCTTGGGAATCCACACCAAATTGATGGGAATCCTTGGAGTTTTGGTAGCACTTGTTGAGGTAGAGCTAGTAGTATCCTTGGGAATCCACTTGACCTTGTCTTGGGGTTCTTCTTCAAATAGATCAATGTCATCTTGAATATTTACCTTGCCTTTGTGGTCTTGTGGTAGAAGGCCATATTGTGAGCTCGTTACTTTGGAAGGAGTGGAATCACACTTCTGTTCTTGGAGAACAAACTTGGGAGTGGGATATGGACCTTCTTCCCAAACATCCCCGTTGACGTTGAAGTAGACAACACCTTGTTTCTTCCGATGTCCTCCTTGCTTGCGCACAATTTCCTAAAATTCCTTACTTCCGGCAAGACTCTTGAATACACCTCTCTCTATAGTCACTTTCAATAGATCATTTTCTTGCTCAAGTGTAACTTGGATAAGAGAATCGTTAGTGGAATCAATAGAGTTACTAGCAACAACATTATTGGATTTAGCTTTAGCATTGTTGTTATTAGATGAAGAAACCTTCTCGCCTTTGTTACTAGTGTTCCTATGTTTAACTTGTGGAACAAAGTTAGACAAGAGTAATCGTTTGGCTATATAAGAAGAACTCTTCTTCCGAAGATCATCATTGATTGCTATTAAGAACTCATGCTCTTGCTCCAAGTTGAGCTTCTCGAAGCATAGCTTCTTATGGGTTCTTGCAAGCTCTCTATGATCTTTTAGAGTAGTCTCATGAGCAAACCTAAGAGTTTTTAATTCTTGAGTTAGTTGTTCAATTTCTTTCTTATCATCATCATTCGATTTCTCTTGACTAGCATGATAAATAGCAAGTTCATTTTCACTGCATTCACTAGTTTTATCTAGAAGCAAGTCATCTTCTCCTAACAAGTCATCCTCTTCACTATTGAAATCAAGATACTCAAGATGTGATACCTTGGGGCCTTTAGCCATGAAGCAGTTTCCGACTCCCTCATTGGTGAATCAAATAAGTCATAGGAGTTGGTGGAAACAAGCGCAATCCTGGCAACACCTTCATCTTGACTATAGTCGGAGTTGGAGTGATAGCTTCTCTCAGAGTGGTGATCAGACTCACAGCCAGAGACCCATTCACCAACATGAGCTTGATGTCTTCTTCTTGAACTGCTCTTGGTGTATTTGTCCTTCTTCTCTGATTCCTTGCCTCTCTATGAGTGTCTTCATTCATAGTGATCTTCTTTACTCCTTCTCTCTCTACAAGGTGACTCATCTCTTGAGATTCGTCTTCGAGGTGACTCTTCTCTTCTTTTATAGGGAGCCGAGCACTCATTTGAGTAGTGTACGGGCTTCCCACAATTGTAGCAGTTTCGGTCACGACTGGACGAGTGCTTCTCATCATGTCTTGAACTTGATATTCTATCTTTGCCTCTACTCTTGTAGAGCTTGTTGAATCTTCTAACCACGAGGCTTATCTCTTCATCAGTGACAAGATTGTCTTTTGAAGTAGCGGGAGCATCACATGAAGCTTTATAAGCACCGTTTGACTTGTTGTGCAGCTCATCTTTGTCATTAAGTGACATCTCATGAGCAACAATCCTACCAATGACTTTAGTTGGCTTGAGATCTTTGTAATTTGGCATCATTTCGATCAATGTGCACATTGTGTCATATTTGCTATCAAGATCTCTAAGTATCTTATTGATGATGAATTTGTCGGCCATCTCTTCGCTTTCTAAGCCGGCAATCTCATTGGTGATGAGAGCTAGCCTAGAGTACATTTCAGCGACTCCTTCACCATACTTGATCTTGAACTTGTCAAGCTCACTTTGAAGCACATCCAACTTAGCTTCTCTGACAGAATCAGTACCTTTGTGCATATCAACCAAAGTATCCCAAAAAAAATTGCATTCTCAAGACGACTGATTTTGTTGAATTCTTGGGTGCAAAGGCAGTTGAAGATGATATCACAGGCTTGAGCATTAAGTTGCAACATCTTTAGTTCATCACTGTCGCATCACGATCTGGTTCATGCCCATCTCCAAAGAAGTTACCTTGCACCCCAACACGATTAACATCCCCAACATGACGATAAAAGCCAAGTATATGCATTTTCATTTTATGCTTCCAACTAGCAAAGTTAGTGCCATTGAAGTAAGGACCTCTACGATGATAATTTCCCTCACTAGATATCATACTCTCCTAGGTTGCTAAACCAATGAAATGGAGACCAAAGCTCTAATACCACTTGTAGGATCGAAATTATGTCTAGAGGGGGTGATTAGACTACTTGACAAGATAATTTTTTGCCTTTTCCAAATTTTACTTGAGAGGCATCTACGACAGTTATAACAAGTCAAGTACACCCTACACATGCAGTTCTAATAGTATAGCAGTGGAAAGTAAACATGCAAGTGTAAATAGAGGAGTAAGGTATGGAGATCAAACGCATGAGGTTGACATGGCAATTTTTGGCATGGTTCCGATAGGTGGCGCTATTGTACGTCCATATTAGTGGAGACTTCAACCCGCGAAGGGTAACGGATGTGAGAGTCCACGGAGGGCTCCACCCATAGAGGGTCCACAAAGAAGCGACCTTGTCTATCCCACCATGGCTTCCGTCCACGGAGGACTAGCCTTACTCACGCTAGATCTTCATGAAGTAGGTGATCTCCTTGACCTTACAAACATCTTGGTTCAACTCCACAACACGAAGTAGGAGACTCCCAAGAGACACCTAACCAATCTAGGAGGCACCACCCTCCAAAAGGTAATAGATGGGGTAGATCAATGAACTCCTTGCTATTGTGCTTCTAAAGATAGTCTCCTCAACACAAATCACTCTCACAAAATATGCATGGGTAGGAGAGGTTGATTTGGTGGAAAGCAGTTTCGGGAGGCTAGAGATCAAGTTTCAAATGATTGGATTGGAATAGCTTGGTCTCAACACATGAGTAGGTGGTTCTCTCTCAGAAAATGGATCTGGAAATGAAGTGTGTGTTCTGAGTGCTTCTCCCCCGAATGAGAGGTGGGTGAAAGGGTATATATATGCAGCAGCCAAAATCCAACCGTTACACACAAAAGAGCAAACTCGGTGACACCGAAGTTGGAAACTCGGTGGTACCGACTAGCACTAAAGGTGTGAACTTTTGAATCTCGGTGAGACCGATATATGAAACTCGGTGACACCAAAAAGGTGACTAACGATCAGATGGCCCAACTCAGTTGCACTGATACTCAAACTCAGAAATTCTGATTTTGTGTATCTTGGCAACAGAATGTTGGTCACCCAAACTCGGTAGCACCGATGCAGTTTCGGTTGCACCGATTTGGTGGGAATGGCTAGGGTTCTGTCTGAGGTTCAAACTCGGTGGGTCCGATGTGGAAATGTTGGTGACACCGAATTTGTGAATGTGGAACTTGACAGAGTGGATATGTGGGAAAATAACTGAATGTTTTGGTGGCTAACTTTGAGCATTTGAACAATCAGTTCATTTTACTACCTCACCCCTTTTAATAGTATTGGTTTTCCTACGGACTCAAAAAGTGATTTCTCACAAATATAAAATGAAGAGTCTTCTAGCTTGAAGCTTGAGCCAATATTATTCCTTTCTTGCATCAAGGGGCATCTCCACAAAAACCTTAAGCCATAGCATCTTTTCAAATTTTCTGAAACATACTTGGAAAACACATTAGTCCAATGATGCATATGTTGTGATCAATTATCAAAACCACCCTAGGGAGTGATATGTCCCAAACGTATCCATAATTTCTGCTCGTTCCATGATCTTTTGGGTGACATTGTTATATGTTTTGCTACACTTCCATACCTTTTTACACATATTTGGACTAACCTACTAACTCAGTGCAATAAGTGCCAGTTTCTGTCTGCTGATGTCTTTTTTGCAGGGACTTTTACCCCAATTTACGGAGTCCCAAAAATCACGAGAAAATATATAAAAATCAGTGTGACGGAAGCTTCGAGAGGCATCAAGGTGGGCCAAAGGGGAGCCAGGGCTCATCCCCTAGCCGCGCCCACAGGTCGTCTGGGTGGGTCCCACGCCCTCTGGCGCCTTCCTTTGGCCTATATTTACCCCCCGTGGAGGAAACCCTGATTCCAGAACCCTTTTCTAAAGAAGCAATTCCGATCTCCGACGCCATCGCCAACAAGTTTCGGGGGACCAAAATTCCTGTGCCGGCACCCTGCCGGGACGAGGAAGTGCCCCCATATTCATCTCCGTCGACGTTGCTTCCTTCCTCCATGAAGCGGGAGTAGTTCCTCCTCGGGGCTGAGGTCTTCTACAGTAGCTATGTGGTTAATTCTCTCTCCCATGATGTGATCTTGATTGTGATCATAAGTTATGTTAATCTAGGGTGATCCCATGATATTTCCCCTTCTTCTATGTATTGGATTGATGTACGCACTTGATCTTATCTAGTATAATCCCGGAGACCATGGTGACAGCGGTCTATTGGACATGGATTAGAAGAATATTTTCATGGGTGATTTCCTCTTTTGTGAATTGATTGAAGATTGAGAGTCTCTTGGTGCTTGTCTTTGACTATCCTTGAGAAACGTTGTGGTGATTGTGGTACTCTCTTTGGATGGTCGCGATGACATTGGGAAATCCATAGATGAGAACTATGAACTCTGAGGTGTGCTTTTGTAGCCCAACATAATTCTCATCCTCTCTTGATCACAAAGGAATGACCTCCGAGTACGTCTCCATTGCATGTTTTAGTGGAAAAATCATGTGATTAGACTACGTTAATGTTGTTGGAAGTTGCCACTAGTGAAAGTATGAAGCCTAGGCCCTGTTTCTCACCATTGTTACATCGTTTATGCTCACTTTTGTCACTTGCTACCTTGCTGCCATTTTTATTTCAGATTTACAATACCTTGTTTTACCATCCTTATCACTTGCCTTTTAACATCTCTTCACCGAACTAGTGCACCTATACAACTGACAATTGTATTAGGTGTGTTGGGGACACAAGAGACTTCTTGTATCTTAATTGCATGGTTACTTGAGAGAGACCATCTTCAACATCTACTTCCCTGAGTTCGATAAACCTTAGGTCATCCACTTAAGGGAAATTGATGTTGTCCTACAAACCTCTACACTTGGAGGCCCAACATAGTCTACAAGAATAGAAGCGTGCGTAGACATCAGGGAGCAATTGTGCTTTCAGGCACCCCTGCACCTCCTCCTAGTGATCATATGCCTATGCCTGATGGTCGTACAACACATCATGCTTCTCCTATGCCACCCGTAGAGGTGGTCCAGCAACAACAGGCCTAAGTGGGTATGCACCATTTGCAGGAGTTCCTAGGGATCCACCTAAATCAATAACTAAAGGTCGCGCAAAGAGTAAAAGGATGGAGTCGGCACTTGTGTTGCATCCAAAGAGAAAGAACATATGCTCCTTTTGCAGTTCACTTGACCACAATGCTGCCAATTGCCCAGGGTGGTTGGTTTGAGAGGATCATAACTTCATATGTATTGGTTGTTGGATTGTAACTTCCTATTTTTGCGTGTTTATAGTTGTAAGTTAGCAATTTATGAATGGAAGGCAAGCAAGTGTTGTTTTATATATCAGGCAACTATGATTTGGTTGGACTATAAAGAACTTGAATGAAGCCATACATTTTAATTTTATCTTTTTGGAGTTTCTTGTATTGTAACAATTACATTTTGTGACATTTGTTTTGCCTAAAAAAATCTATTATTCTTAGACCATTCTGGGTTCATCGTGGTTTCCAGCAAAAAAAGTTGCAAGAAAAATTGGCAACTAATGTGAAAAATTTATGCAAACATAAGTAACTCTTAAAGGTACACCTAGTTAATACATAGTTATGTGGTGGCAAAAACAAACCTTGAAAACTAGCTGCAATCATGATGAGAGCTTGAGGATATCACGCCATGGCGCCTTGTTCGCTTCGGTGTTTACTAATGCATCTGTGAGAATCTTCCTGATGTTAGTGATATTTATGGGACCAAAGTTTGGCACAAATCTCGCTTCCCAAAGATTTGCAAGTATCGCAAATAAATCCCGCAATCAAACCTTGTGCACCAAAAAGGAAAACAGATGCAAAGGAAGTTGTGATCATTGTAGAAAAAAGGTGTTCTTTGATTTCTTGTGTATATGAGACAGATAGAGGGAGGATAAGAAACTTACTCATTGTTTTGTTGTGGAACATCAATATTCTACAATCCAAAATTGTCCAAGCTTACGTGGGATTCATCGTAGTGCTGATCCCACAGGGAACGCACACTTGCTGCAATCAACCTTGCATTGTCATCCAGGGTTTTGCTACTTGCCAGAATTCTCCATGAATCAGGAACTTCGAACCTTCGATCCTTGATGTTTACATTGAACAACCAGTAGTGGTTCCCTATTACAGGATTTGCGGGGTCTAGGTTTTCCAGAATTAGAAACATTATCTACATGATGTGATAAATAAAGAGAATATGGTGTAAAAAGTGGTAGTAGATCGACCAAATAAAATCTAAAAATAGTAAAATATGTACACACCATATATTTTTGACCCAAGTGATTTTTCTTGTCGAATCTTTTCCTTATCTCTTGTGTGTTCCAAATCATCTACTAAAGCCTTATCTGGTATAAGCAAAACAACTAGTAAATTTACTAGCAAGTGTTTTCACCCATGCACTAAAAAAGTGCTTGTGTAAACAACACACAACTTAAGAAAGATGATTTTCTTTGAGAAAAGGAGGGAGAATCAGTACACAACAATGGGAAAAAATGTATTTCATGATAAATTTGCAAGTATTCTAGAAAATCTTGTTGGTTATGTAGGCAAGAAACATACATGATTGTATGCAACTCTTGTTGTAAAAAACTCATACATTTCTTCTAAAGAAAAATACATATGTGAGCAACAAATAATGAAACAGAAGTATCATAGTTTAATGAATACTTACCGAAAAATCTTACTCGCATGATAATATTCTTTGTGTTTGGAAGCAAGTTCCACATAATAGACTTGATAATTAGCTCGAAAACATGAGTCTTAACGAACCCTTGATTTTTCATTGAGTGTGCAAGTTCTCTGAGACTGGAATATTAGCCGTCGTAATCAATGATAATAGGATTGAAAAAGGAAGTTAGAGACAAATATATAATAATTATGCTTCAAATTTCCGAGTATGATCGAATAGCGTACAAGTTAGAAAGCAAATAGTACAAAAATATGAAAAATCTTTTGTCGATGATTTAGTTGGCTATGTTGTTAGGGTGTGTTGCTAGAATATCTAGTTGCCTGAAATTTACAGATAACTTGCCAAACAAATGTAATGATAGTTGCTTGGAAAAAAATGGTTGGTTGCCTTGGTAAAAAGAACAAAGTGGTTGTGGAGAAGTAGTGTACCTCTTGTATTTTTGTCTAGTCTCCTCTTCACTCAATCTTGCATGCAGAATGACAGAAGCATATAGCATGTTTACTGCTGGACTACAATGGAAATTCCTTTTCTCGTTGTAGTCCATGAAAGGTGACCTCTTGCATATAGTTCGCTTGATGATTCGCCTCCTAAATTTGTTTGCAATTTCACCTGAGTTGCTGCTGGATCCAACTTGTCCATCATTGTAGCGTGTTTTCTCTGGTGTTTGGAAATTGCTCGGTGATAAGTTTACATTGCTATGATCAGCTATCCTAACTCCAGACATTCTCTCTATTTATTTACATGCTAAGTATATTTGTGCTAGGTCCCACTTGAATTCATTGTCATGGATTACGATAATCGCAGGTGTTTTCCCTTATGCGTGATGGCACATGTCGTCACTCGTACTATTTATCATGTTGACTTGCTGAGACAAATTCACTTCCAGCACCTCATCATCAATGCTATGTCCAAAAATATCATCAAGTTCAAGCTCAACCTGATAGGGTGGGACATGGTCGTTGCATGTTGGTGCACTGCTTGTTTCAAAAATTTCATCAAGGCCTATGTCAAAACTAGGAGTCGGGCAATAGTCGTCATAAAGTTTTGCTTGTTGTTGTTGACCTACTATAGTGCAATGATTTGCATCAAAAAGTGATGATGCACGTGGCAATTCTGATTGTTGACCTCTACATAACTTGCTTTCATCAAGCTTGGTCCTTGGGGGCGCACACCCTGCAATAAGATTGTGGATATTTGTTGCCACACGCAGATAGGCTGTAGGCATTTCTGCTGGCTGGTTTTCCTTGTTTGATGTTGCTCTTCCAATTCTGTTTGTTGAAAGGCTCACATCTGTTTCAACCGTAACTACTTCATTAATTTGCAAAGCCTGTTGGTGTCGACCATTAAGATCACCAAGTGTTTGCCTCCTTTGTGCCATTCCTTGATGGCGCCTGATACGTCTCCATCGTATCTACTTTTCCAAACTCTTTTACCCTTGTTTTGGACTCTAATTTGCATGATTTGAATGGAACTAACCCGGACTGATGATGTTTTCAACAGAATTGCCATGGTGTTGTTTTTGTGCAGAAATGAAAGTTCTCGGAACATCCTGAAAATTTACAAAGAATATTTCTGCAAAAAATGAAAAATACCTGCGCAAAGATCCACCAGAGGGGATGGGCAAGTGGGCCACAAGCCCTGTAGCCGCCGCCCCCTGGTGGCGGCTACCAAGCTTTTGGGGCCCACATGGCTCTACGGGCCCCAATTCCAGCGCTATTTATTCCCTTTCATCCCAGAAAAAATCAAAAGAGAAGATTTCATCGCGTTTGCGATACGGAGGCGCCGCCACATCCTGTTCTTCATCTGGAGGGAAGATCTGGAGTCCGTTTTGGGCTCCGGAGAGGGAAAATCATCGCCATCGTCATCATCAACCTTCTTCCCTCTCCAATTCCATGAAGCTCTTCATCGTTCATGAGTAATCTATTCGTAGGCTCGCTGGGCGGTGATGAGTAGGATGAGACCTATCATGTAATCGAGTTAGTTTTGACGGGGATTGATCCCTAGTATCCACTATGTTCTGAGATTGATGTTTCTACTACTTTGCCATGCTTAATGCTTGTCACTAGGGCTCGAGTGCCATGATTTCAGATCAGAAATTATTATGTTGTCACCAATATATGTGTGTTTTAGATACAATCTTGCAAGTTGTAGTTACCTACTATGTGTTATGATCCGGCAACCCCGGAGTGACAATAACCGAAACCACTCCCGGTGATGACCATAGTTTGAGGAGTTCATGTGTTCACCAAGTGCTAATGCGTTGTTCTGGTTCTTTGTTAAAAGGAGAACCTTAATATCCCGTAGTATCCTTTTGGACCCCGCTGCCACGGGAGGGATGGACAATAGATGTGATGCAAGTTCTTTTCCCTAAGCACGTATGACGACACACGGAATGCATGCCTACATCACATTGACGAACGGGAGCTAGCCACATATCTCTCCGTGTTATAACTGTTGCATGATGAATATCATTCAAACAAATCACCGACCCATTGCCTACGAGTTTGTCCCACTGCTGCTGTTACTACTGTTGCTGCTGTTGTTACTTGTTTTGCTCTGCTATTGTTGCTGCTATTGTTACTTGTTTTGCTCTGCTGCTGTTTCTACTCTTGCTGCTGTTGTTACTTGCCTTGCTACTGTTGCTACTTGCTACTGATGTCACTACTGTTGTTCCTCGCCACTGCTGTTACTCGTTACACTGCTGCTACCTGCTACAATACTTTTTCGCTCGCCGTTGACGGGAAAGAATATTTCCGTCCACGGGCAACTTCTGGCGCCATTGATACAACCGTTAGGAATAGTCTGCCATCAACGGATCGTTTCTAGAACCGTTGCTATCATACTACTTTGTTGCTGATAGTTTGCTTGCAGATACTAATCTTTCAGGTGTGGTTGAATCTGACGCATTCAGCTGCTAATACTTGAGAATATTCTTTCACTTCCTGTCGGGCGAACCAACAATTTTGGGTTGAATACTCTACCCTCGAAAACTGTCGCGATCCCACGCGCTGGTGGGCCATTGCAAGACAATTGCTAATTGTTGAGCAACTGGGAGCAGTTCTTTTCTGGCTCCGTTGTCGTGTAGGCATCAAGTCAGGAACACGCCAACATCATTTTTCTAGTGTCGTTGCTGGGGACTGCTAGCAGCATTTTTCTGGCGCCGTTGCCGGGGAAGGGATTGCTATATTCTCTGAGTCACTTGGGAGTTATATATGTTGATCACTATGAAGAATCTGAAAGATCCAAAAACCAAAGTTTTGCCCTAAACTACGAGGGGAGGTAAGGAACTGCCATCTAGCTCTGCACTTGATTCACCTTCAGTTATGAGTAAGTTTGCGACACCACCTCCTGGTAGAAATCTTGATATGTCGCATGTGCTTGATGATGCTTATGATGATATTGCTAGAGATACTATGTCTGATACTGCTAGAGATGCTATGCCTTATACTGCCTTGCCTGATGATGCTATGCTTGATACTGCTTTGCCTGATGATGCTAGAGATGCTATTTTGCCTGATGATGCTATGCTTGATACTGCTAGAGATACCACTTTGCCTGATATTCCACTAGGGGTATTCCTTGATGCTCATATTGCTAGAGTTACTGCCAATGCTCGTGATGCTTCTGAAACTGCCGATACTATTGAGATAGAACCTGCTTTTGCTCCTGCTAGATCTAGCTCTCCTATATATGAATTGCCTGATATACCTGAGGGTTATGTTATGGAGGGAGAGATAGCTGAGGATTTTCTTGCGTGTAAGGATGCCTATGACGCTGAGAAATTACTTCTCAAGTGGAAGGAAAAATCTTTGAAAGCTAGGATGAAATACGACCCGAAGTTTGCCACTTCACCTATCTTTATCACTGATAAGGGTTATGAATTCTCTGTCGACCCTGAGATAATCTCTCTAGTCGAATCTGATCCTTTCCACGGTTATGACTCTGAGACGGTCGTAGCCTATCTTACCAAACTACACGATATAGTCACCCTTTTCACTAGTGAGGAGAAGATCCGCTACTACTATATCCTTAAGATGTTTCCTTTCTCTCTAAAGGATGACGCTAAAGCCTGGTTCACTTCTCTTGCTCCTGGATGTGTGAGTAGTCCCCAGGATATGGTATATTACTTCTGCGAGAAATATTTCCGTGCCCATAAGAAACAAGCTGCCTTGCAGGAAATATACAACTTTGCTCAACTGAAAGAAGAGAGTCTCCCACAAGCTTGGGGAGGCTCATCCAGCTACAGAATGCTTTGCCTGATCACCCTCTTAAGAAGAATAAGATACTTGATATCTTCTATAACGGACTTACCGATGCTTCTAGAGACCACCTAGATAGTTGTGCCGGTTGTGTTTTTAGGGAACGAACTATAGAACAAGCTGAGATTCTACTGAGTAACATCTTGATCAACGATAATGCTTGGACTATTCCCGAACCACCTCCTAAGCCAACTCCTAAGAAAAGAGGTATTCTATTCCTCAGTCCCGAAGATATGCAAGAAGCCAAGAAATCTATGCAAGAGAAAGGCATTAGATCTGAAGATGTCAAAAATCTACCACCTATCGAATAGATACATGGTCTCGATAACCCGATACAAGTAGTAGAAGTGAATTCTCTGTGTAGGTTTGATGAGAGTGATATTCCTTTTGACAAACCTGCTAGCCTATGCTTTGATGAATTTGACAACTTTGTTGCCAAACAACAGAGTTTCAATGATTATGTTAGCAGACATTTGGAACAAAGTACTCGTATGCTTAGTCATTTAAGTGCTTGTGTAGACAGAAATGTCAATGATCTAAATCTTCTGAGTAAACATGCCTCTATGATTACTACTCAGGTAGAACAAGTACTTAAAGCTCGGAATGACTTGCTCAATGAATTAAATGACAACTCTGTCAGAGTCATTACTAGAGGAGGCAAAATGACTCAGGGACCTTTGTATCCTGAAGGCCATCCTACGAGAATTGATCAAGATTCTCAAGGAATTAATGTTGATACACCCAGTCATCCTAAGAAGAAGGATGATAGAAACCTACATGTTAGTTCACCAAATACTGTCACACCTGAAGAACCAAATGATATTTCTGCATCTGATGCAGAAACACAATCTGGTGATGAACATGAACCTGGTGATAATATGGACAGCGATGTTCATAATAATGCTCAACCTAGCAATGATAAGGATGCGGAGATTGAACCTACGGTTAATCCTGATAACCCACAACCTAAGAGATACGATAAGAATGACTTCTCTGCTAGGAAGCATGGTAAAGAAAGGGAGCCATGGGTTCAGAGACCCATGCCCTTTCCTCCTAAGCCATCCAAGAAAAAGGATGATGAGGATTTTGAGCGCTTCGTTGAGATGATAAGACCCGTCTTTCTGCAGATGCGGTTAATTGATATGCTCAAAATGTCTCCATATGCCAAGTACATGAAAGATATTGTGACTAATAAATGGAAGATACCAGATCTTGAGATCTCCACCATGCTCGCCAATTACACTTTCAAAGGTGGAACTCCTAAAAAACTTGGTGATCCTGGAGTGCCCACTATACCTTGCTCCATTAAAGGAAACTACGTAAGAACTGCCTTATGTGACCTTGGAGCCGGTGTTAGTGTTATGCCGCTCTCTCTTTATCGCAGACTTGAACTGGATAAGTTAACACCCACTGAAATTTCTCTGCAAATGGCCGACAAATCAACTGCTTTCCCTATCGGCATTTGCGAGGATGTGCCTGTTGTGGTTGCTAACACCACTATCTTAACAGACTTTGTTATCTTGGATATTCCCGAGGACGATGCCATGGCTATCATCCACGGAAGACCCTTTTTAAACACTGCAGGGGCTGTTATAGATTGCAACAAAGGCAATGTCACTTTCCATGTCAACGGTAATGAGCATGCAGTGCACTTTCCGAAGAAACGATATCAAGTACATTGCATCAATGCTATCGAAAAAACTTCATCGATTCTTATTGGGAGCTTTGAATGCCCTATTCCTCGTGTCAAGATGAAGTATGATTTGCTTGTTGGGGAGATACATATCCCCATTGAGGTTACTTAGTGGCTATTCGACAGTTCTCCATTTCCTCTTGCGATTCGAAAAGGTTTTTTCATGAGGATTTGATCAACCCCATTGACGGATTTCTTTCGATAGCCATGAAATGGATGAATCAAGGAGTCACATACCTCTGTTTTAAGCTTTCACTTTCTGTTGCTTAGAATAAAAATGATAGATTTAGTTTAGTTTTTCCTGCTTTCTGTTTTAGCGTCCCGGAGAAAAATACCCTGAAAATAAAAGTTCTTCGATGGTCCTGAAAATCTAGTATGATTTTTTCTGGATTTTTTTTGAAAAATACTGGGACTGAGAGCTGGTATGGGGGCCACACCAGTGATCCACAAGCCATGTAGCCGCCGCCTCCCAGTGGCGGCTACCAAGCTTGTGGGGCCCATAGGGACCCCCTCCACTCATTCCAGCTCCCATCCTCTTCTTCTACCTCCAGAAAAAATCGTTTCGCAGCTCAAACCCGTGTTCTTGCTCATTTGGCTGAGATTTTCGGTCTCCTTGCTCAAGGCACCATTATCCGAACCGTTTTGGGGAAATTACTCCTTGGTAAGTGACTCCTCCATTGGTCCAATTAGTTTTTGCTCTAGTGCTTTATCCTTCGCGTATTCTTGCTACCTTGGTGACCCTGTTCTTGAGCTTGAAATGTTGATTTTAGCTGGTCCCAAGTAGTTTTAGCGTGTGATATGATCTCTAGGCACTAGTAGGAGTAATTGCTAGAAGGTGTGGTTGATCTTCATTCACTTTTCTCTTGAACTTCAAAAATTTCAGCAAAAGGAAATTATGTTCACGAGGAAGTTTCATGGTGGTTCCTCAAGTAAGAAGGGTCCCCGTCTTTCTATTCGGGAGCCCGATCCTTATCAACTAAGGGACGCACCGGTACAACCATGTGAATGGCCTTCCGATGAGTTCATGATCGAAGCAGGCTTCAAGGATGAGTTTGATACACTTGTCCGCAATGCCGGGTTAGAAGAATTCCTCTCAGATAAATGTGAACAGTATGCTATGCTCACTGCCTCTTTCGTGCGTAGATTTAAATTTTCAGTTGGCCGTGACTCATCCATACTGTTTGATCTGTATGATAAATCCTACACCATGGATTTGGAGGATTTCAATAGGATTTGCAAGATACCCGATGGGGGTAGTCTTAATGATCCTACTAAGTCTTCGGTTAGAGATTTTGTCTCTAGTATAACTGTTGGAGAAACTAGAGACATCACGCAAGCTACCATAGGAAGCATTCATTTCCCTACCTTGCACTACTTTGCCCTCTTCATAGGTAGATGCATTAACGGCTAGGGTGCACATTGTCACCTATGCGCATCCGACCTTAGTATCCTTAAGAGTGCAGTAATAGGTGACAAGAGCTTCGACATGGGAGCTATAATAGCAAGGAGGCTGAATAATAATGCCATTGATGGGGATTTCTTTGGTGGAATTTATGCTACGCGCTTAGCAAATTTTCTTGGAGTACCCATCCGTTCAGGAGACCCCCCCTCTCCGTACAGCCTACCTTGATCGTGTCGCTCTAACACGCTGCCAGTTCCTTAGGAGGGATGATGAATCCCTCCTATACCGTTTGATATTTAACTAGCAGCGTGTTTTCCATATTACCCTTCCTGCTCCTGCTTTCTTTGACTTTCAGGTAAAACGGAGATACTACATAACCATAGGAGAGGCAGAGGAGTATGAGAGGGAGGCGACGGCTGCTCGTCTTCGTGAGGCAGCTATTCAGGCAGTGGCTGCAGCACTCCCGTATAACACCCATTATGATTTTGGGTTTCGCCAGGACCAGCCTTGGGAGTAGACCAAGCTAGGACAAAAGCCTAAGCTTGGGGGAGTACGTGTTTGCACCAACTTTACATTCATGCTTATGCTTTCACTTTGTTAGTTGGTGTATACACTTTGCCACTGTATTATCCATGCTAGTTTATTTTCATTTTCTTGTTTTCTTGTTTTGTGTCCTTTTGAGAAAACCCAAAAAGATTTTCCTTTCTTATTTTGCTTGTTGGGAGCTTTCCCGTGTAAATAGTTTTCTTTTTCTTTGGGTCAAGGTAGAAGATATTGGTTACAATGTTTAGTGGCTCTTGCATGCATACCTGTTTAGCTTTCAAAGAGCCATATTACTTTGTCTTCTCCTTTGTGTTTGCCTGCAGATTCAGCTTTAGTCCAATGCACGAGCACTCTTATTATTGTTCACATCGTTCGATCGTGCAAGTGAAAGGCAATAATGACGATATATCATGAAGTGACTGAGATCGGAAAAGTTGGTATGAACTCTATCTATTTTGTTTTTGTTAATATGACTAGCTTGTCGTCCCGGATTCAGCTTTGTTGTGAGAGAACCATGTTTGCAATGACAACTTAGAGATCATAGTTTCTGATGCCATGTTTAATTAGCTGAGAGCTTATAATGGTTTGTCTTGAATGCCAACATAGATTTTGAGATGGCTATGATGTAGTATGATAGGATGGTATTCTCCTTTGAATGATTCAAGTGGCTTGACTTGGCGCATGTTCATGCATGTAGTTGAAACAAAATCAACATAGCCTCTATGATGTTCGTGTTCATGGTGATTTATATCCTGCTCATGCTTGCACTCAATGTTAGTCAAACTCATTGCATCTTGATGGCTGTTGTCGCTCTCTAGTTGGTCGCTTCCCAGTCTTTTGCTAGCCTTCACTTGTACTAAGCGGAATACTGCTTGTGCATCCACTTCCATAAACCCAAAAGTTTTTCCATGAGAGTCCAGCATACCTACCTATTTGCGGTATCTACCTGTCGTTCCAAGTAAATTTGCATGTGCCATTCTCTAAACCTTCAAGAAATAATCTGTTTTGCATGCCCGAACCGCTCATGTGGTGACAGGGGGCTATTGATATCTTCCATGTTAGGCGTGTTATCCTCGACATGTGTTTATTCACTGTCATCCAGGAGAAAGGGGCCGGTAATTGGAATGCCCAGTTCCACGTTTAAATCAAAAACATAACTGTAAAACAAGACTCCCCCCGGATTGATGTTAGTATGGACGGTACCCGAGGATTCGGCTAGCCATGGAGTGTGATTGATTGGTGGTGGGGGAGTTAAAACTTTACTTTTCTGTTTGGGAACCGCCCTATAGCATGAGTAGCGTGGAAGATATTGAGAACTCTTGGTCATTGCATTGACAATTAAAGCATGCTGATACGTCTCCAACGTATCTATTTTTCGAAACTCTTTTGCCCTTGTTTTGGACTATAATTTGCATGATTTGAATGGAACTAACCTGGACTAACGTTGTTTTCAGCAGAATTGCCTTGGTGTTATTTTTGTGCAGAAATCAAAGTTCTCCAAACGTCCTGAAAATTTACGGGGAGCAGTTTTGGAAAATATCAAAAATACCTGCGCCAGAATCCACCTAAGGGGGTGGGCCAGTGGGCCACAAGCCCCTGCTCCACCACCACCCCCCTGGTGGCGGTGGGCAGGCTTGTGGGGCCCACACGCACCTGCCGCCCCCAATTCCAGCTCTATAAGTTGTCTTTCGTCCCAGAAAAAATAAAGAAGAGAATTTTTCGTCGCGTTTTCGATGCGGAGGCGCCGCCACCACATGTTCTTCATCTGGAGGGCAGATCTGGAGTCCCTCTTGGGCTCCGGAGAGGGGAAATCGTCGCCATCGTCATCATTAACCTTCTTCCCTCTCCAATTCCATGAAGCTCTTCGTCGTTCGTGAGTAATCTATTCGTAGGCTCGCTGGACGGTGATGACTAGGATGAGATCTATCATGTAATCGAGTTAGTTTTGATGGGGATTGATCCCTAGTATCCACTATGTTCTGAGATTTGATGTTGCTACTACTTTGCCATGCTTAATGCTTTCCACTAGGGCCTGAGTGCCATGATTTCAGATATGAAATTATTATGTTGTCACCAATATATGTGTGTTTTAGATCCGATCTTGCAAGTTGTAGTTACCTACTATGTGTTATGATCCGGCAACCCCGGAGTGACAATAACCGGAACCACTCCCGGTGATGACCATAGTTTGAGGAGTTCATGTGTTCACCAAGTGCTAACGCGTTGTTCCGGTTCTTTATTAAAAGTAGAACCTTAATATCCCGTAGTATCCTTTTGGACCCCGCTGCCGCGGGAGGGATGGACAATAGATCTCATGCAAGTTCTTTTCCCTAAGCACGTATGACGACACACGGAATGCATGCCTACATCACATTGACGAACGGGAGCTAGCCACATATCTCTCCGTGTTATAACTGTTGCATGATGAATATCATCCAAACAAATCATCAACCCATTGCCTACGAGTTTGTCTCACTGCTACTGTTACTACTGTTGCTGCTGCTGTTACTTGTTTTGCTCTGCTGCTGTTACTACTGTTGCTGCTGTGTTACTTGTTTTGCTCCGCTGTTGTTACTATTGTTGCTGATGCCGTTACTTGCCTTGCTACTCTTGCTACTTGCTACTGCTGTCACTGCTGTTGTTCCTCACCACTGCTGTTACTCGTTACACTGCTTCTACCTGCTATAATACTTTTTCGCTCGCCGTTGACAGGAAAGAATATTTCCATCCACGGGCAACTTCTGGCGCCATTGATACAACCGTTAGGAATAGTCTGCCGTCAAGAGATCGTTTCTAGCACCGTTGCTATCATACTACTTTGCTGCTGATACTTTGCTTGCAGATACTAATCTTTCAGGTGTGGTTGAATCTGACGCATTCAGCTACTAATACTTGAGAATATTCTTTTACTTCCTGTCGGGCGAACCAACAAATTTGGGTTGAATACTCTACCCTCGAAAACTGCCGCGATCCCACGCGCTGGTGGGCCATTGCAAGACAATTGCTAATTGTTGAGCAACTGGGAGCAGTTCTTTTCTGGCTCTGTTGCCGTGGAGGCATCAAGTCAGGAACACGTCAACAACATTTTTCTAGTGTCGTTGTCGGGGACTACTAGCAGAGCCCTGTGGTAATTGTTTCCTTCACAAATGTAAGAGGAGCATCTTGCTTTGGTGGTAAACTTGGCTGCTTTTGCTCATAAGTTGCCTTTAACTTGGCCTGACTTGGTACAATGGATGCATAGTTGTCTGCATATGGTTGTTTGTTTGCTTTGTTGTATGGTGACTACCAACTATTTGTGGTGTAGTTGGTTTTGTTGGCAGACTTGACTGTTGCAAGGACAAATTTGCATCACTCTTGGTCCGAGTTGCCACATTTTCAATATTTGATGCCTTCAAATAGTTTTCAGCTGGATCATTGACACAGATCACTATTTTTCTTACACATACTGCTGCTTCCACAGTAGCTTCACTTAGCGTGTGCTTGAAATGTGAATCTCCTAACTTTTTCAGCAAGCATGGCTTCGCAAAACCCAGAGTTGCCTTTATGTTTCTAGAAAATGCTTCATTTGCGGATGTGGTTGCCTTTGCTTAATTTGCACATGTTGTCCTTGGCATTTGCATGCTTTGAGCCTTTGCTTCAATCTCTCTTATGTGCACATCAGCTAACTCATCCATGGCATCACAAGTTACTACAGTTGGTTGTTCTATAAAGGTCACCTTCCTCTGTTTCTTTGGGGGCTGTGGTGGTTTGGTTTTTGTTGGTGATACAACTAATTTAGGTACATCTGCTAGTGGCATTTCAACATAGTTCAAACCACATACTTGTTGCATCGGTTCAATGCGTATCTTGTGAGGACAAACATCTTCCAAGATGAAGTCCCACAGTTTTTTAAACTCCAGAGTGTCAACTAGCTCATCAAAAATATTTTTCTTGTCCCACTCAAGCGAGAGACCATATGAAACTTAACCAACCTCAAGGAGGGGAATTTCAGGGATAGTGCTCTTCTTCCTGATATCTAGGTTGACAATACCTATTAGCGAAAGAGTTTCACGAATTTCTTGTTCTTGACTGTTTTTCTTCTTGTGAATCCAGAACTGCATTGATGAGTTCTCGTCGCTTTCTGAGTTGTTGTCAGCTGCCACATCATATCCTGGTTTGTCTCCTTCGTTGCTAAAACCACTTGAAAAGGATGTGGATGTCGCCTAGAGGGGGGGTGAATAGGCGCTTTAAAATAGTTAAGGTTTAGGCTTGAACAAATGCGGAATAAAACTAATCGTTTAATATGTCAAGCACAAAACCTACAAACAACTAGGCTCACCTATGTGCACCAACAACTTATGCTAAGCAAGATAAACAACTAAGTGATAGCAAGATATATTACAATAAAGAATATGTCTATCACAAAGTAAAGTGCATAAGTAAAGGGTTCGGGTAAGAGATAACCGAGGCACGGGGAGACGATGATGTATCCCGAAGTTCACACCCTTGCGGATGCTAATCTCCGTTAGAGCGGTGTGGAGGCACAATGCTCCCCAAGATGCCACTAAGGCCACCGTAATCTCCTCACGCCCTCGCACAATGCAAGATGTCGTGATTCTACTAAGGGACCCTTGAGGGCGGTCATCGAACCCGTACAAATGGCAACCCTTGGGGGCGGTCACCGAACCCGTACACGTGGCAACCCTTGGGGGCGGTTACCGGTACCCGTATAAATTGCTCGGGGCAATCTCCACAACCTAATTGGAGACCCCGACGCTTCCCGGAGCTTCACACCACACTGATTGAGCTCCGAGACACCACCAAGCTTCTAGGACGCCAAAGCATCCACGAAGAACAATATCAAGGGTACTAAGTACCAAAGGTAGTAAGCTTCTCAACTTCTCACTTCCACGTACCACCGTGGAGAACTCAAACCGATGCAACTAATGCAATGGCAAGAACACACGAAGTGGTCAAGTCCCTCACACTCAAATCCCTCCACAACAACAAAAGCTATGGAGAAATATGAGAGGAAGAACAAGGAGCTCACAAAGAACTCCAAGATCAATATCCAAGGGGTTCCCCTCACATAGAGGAGAAAGTGATTGGTGGAGATGTGGATCTAGATCTCCTCTCTCTTTTCCCTCAAGAACAAGCAAGAATCATTGGAGGGATAGAGAGTAATCAAGCTCTAAGAATGTCAACAATGGAGATAGAACAAGAGCTCAACGGATAGATCAGACCAAGGGGGAAGAAGACCCCCTTTATATAGTGGGGGAAGGGATCAGACCGTTACCCCCACTTTCTGCCCGAGCTCCAGCAGTACTACCGCTGGCACTCCAGCGGTACTAGCGCCAGCTAGCGGTACTACCGCTGGCTGCAGCGGTACTACCGCTGGTACTCCAGCGGTACTACCGTTGGGCCCCTGATAGTGCAACGGCACTACCACCGCCAAGAAAGTCTTCGCAAAAAGGTCCGTCCACGAACAACCGCTAGGCAGGCGGTACTAAGCTCCTCGAGCGGTACTACCGCTGACCAGGGGCGGTACTACCGCCAGCCAGCGATACTACCGCTTGGGCCAGCGGTACTACCGCCAACTCTAGCGGTACTACCGCTAGGTCCAGCGGTACTACCGCTCGCCACTGAAACGGCCATAACTTTCGCATACGAGCTCCGAATCGAGCAAACCCAAGCTTGTTGGAAATCTTAAGACCATGCGGTTATGAAAATGCCAAAAGATATAGAGATGTGAGTCCTCTATGAATGAAGAACCGGCAAAAACTCCAACATCGAAAACATCATAGTAGATGCATATGGACTCCGTTTTCGATGAACTCGAGCTTGTCACTAAGATGACCATAAGCTCTAAAACTCACAAAGAGAAACACAAAACAAGAACCAAGAAGTATGATGCAAGGATGCAAATGGTTTGAGCTCTCAACGAACGATACGATCAAGCTACTCACTTGAGAGCCCCCCTTGATAGAACAACAATCTATCCTAACCAGAAAACCTATCAAGGGCAAACCTATACCTTGCACCTCGTCCTCTTGAGCTAGATGATGATGATCTTGGCTTCCTCAAGATGGACCACCTTTCTTGATTGTGTTGGCTTGATGAAGACTAGTTGATTGCTCCCCCATACTCACTATGGGTGAGCCACTCTTCAGTATATCTTCACAAGTCCATTGCCACCACAATGGACGGCAAGCTTCAAGCATGCTATCTTCGTGCTGATCCACTTGAACTTGCACATCGCAATCTTGATGAGGATCACAACTTGACGTCATACTCCATGGGTTGTATGAGATCTTCCCTTTGACGCAAGCCCATGGAAACATACCTAACCCCCACATAGAACTCTCACGAAGACCATGGGTTAGTACACAAACACGTAATGGACAATGCTTACCATACCATGGGATCACTTGATCCCTCTCGGTACATCTTGTACGCTTTGTGTGTTGATCATCTTGGTTTACTCTTTGTCTGAGATCTTGATCAACCATTGATGATGATCACAACTTGACGTCATACTCCATGGGTTGTATGAGATCTTCCCTTTGACGCAAGCCCATGTAAACACACCTAACCCCCACATAGAACTCTCACGAAGACCATGGGTTAGTACACAAACACGTAATGGACAATGCTTACCATACCATGGGATCACGTGATCCCTCTCGGTACATCTGGTATGCTTTGTGTGTTGATCATCTTGATTTACTCTTTGTCTGAGATCTTGATCAACCATGTGTCTCTATGACCATTCTTTGGATAATACCTTGAATACCATCTTGGTCATCATATAAACTCCTTGAACCCAACAGATGGACTTCAAGAAGTGCCTATGGACAAATCCTATAAATGTAACTTAAGGCAACCATTAGTCCATAGGAATTGTCATCAAGTACCAAAACCACATATGGAGATATATGCTCCAACACCACTGTTCTTGCCTCTGCCCGTGCTATCCCACCAGCATCCCCGTTACCACCACCCCCACCTTTGTCAGCATCACCATCCTTATCATCCTCATTGTTTCCGTTCTTGTCATCCTCCTCCTTTTCTTATTCATCTCCATTGTCTCCGTCCTCATCATCTTCTCCACCCATACCATCATGTGTTGCCTCTTCCTTGTCTTCTCTAGCAACCTCTTTGTCCTCCCTTCCTTTGTCAACTTCAACATTCTCTCCATCCTGGTGTTGCCTGACATTAGCACTCGTTTTGGTTACTCCAATGTTCCAATCACCATCGTCCCCGTCACTGTTTGAGTCGTCTTCATCATCATATTTTTCTTTAGTTGCAATGTCGTTAGGGTGTCATCCTCTGAGTTGTATGATTCCTCATCACTAAGTAATGTGTCATTGTCACTCACACCCACACGGTGTCTTTTCCTTGGATATTGTGTGCTTGGCCCACTACCTCCATGTCCACTATTTGTGTCGTCATTGTCATCGTCATCGACTTTACTGATACCATGCACAAGCTTGCCCATTGAATGTGATATTTCATAACAGATTTCATGCACCACCCCGACGAGTTTCTTTTGTTTGTGCACATATGTTAAAAGAAGTGAGAGAAAACACATTTGATCATACATTTTATATCTGATACTTGAAAAACAACATACAAATAAATACATAATCTCGGTACAAGTTGTGGAGTGTGACTTACATTTGTGTCATATGAGGTAGGGAGCCTTGCTGCTACAAACTTTGTGAAATGATTGAGACTACCAAATAAGCTTTCATCGGTACGACGAGAAAACTCAGTCTTGAGTTGTATTTATTTGGTCACGAAAAATGCAAACAAACAATGAAAATTAATAGAACTTGTGTGAGCAACTCTGCTTGTATAAAAGAAACCCATTAGAAATGTTTCTAAAAGGTTGGTTCACCAAAATTCTTGTAAGCGCGTGAACATTGCATGTGTGGTTGCCTAAAATGTTTGTGTTGCCTAATATTTACTTGACAAATTTCCTTATATTCATGTGCTGCATGAATGTACAGTTTCTTAACAACAAAAACACATGGGTACCAAATAAAAAGGAAAAATAACAAAACTGATAAAAAAGTAATGTGAGTTGTCAAGGATTGCATGCAAGGTTGCCTAATGTGCTTGATGTATTCCCTGTCATTTGGTTACCAAGTTGGTTGACATTTCAGTTTTTCTGTGATCAATGTCTTAAAATGGGGTGAGTTTGTTTTATATATTGCATTCAATGTCTTAAAATGTGGACTAAATTGAATGAATGTCCATGTGCTTCAGAAACAAATTTTGAATGGGTTCATCCTCAACTTAACGTCAAGTTTCCGAACTCCTCGCGACCCTTTTATCCCTTTTAATCACATTTGCAATAAGATAAGAGTTCCAAACTGACACTCTTGGTACTGTGGTAGCAATGGGTTCATCCACTTCCAATGAGTCCAAGTATAGCAGCTGCATTAAGAAGCATCAAAATAGAAGCACATAAACAACAAAGGAGGAAACTCAAAAGTGTATAACAACATAATAAGGGAGAAGAGGCATGTTAGATTCACTACTAGGTGCATTACACAGCAACAAAACTGCATTTTTGTCACCTGCCCCCGCAAATGCCAACTTAAGTTGATCAACTACAAATTGGCATACATTGGTCACTGTTATTGCATTGACATGCATGATAATGGGATACCACTGTGGTGATATGTTCAAACTTATGGTGGGAGCAAGGAAACACAAAAAGCAACTGCCAACCAAGCGCGCAGGAAATTATCGTTTGCTCCCCCTGCCATGTCCTTGATCATTTTGCACCACAATATTAGTGATGGTGAACCTCTACCATTGATGTTGAATATTGCATTCATTTGAGTTGCGTAATCTGCTCTATTCTCATAACACACCTTTCTCCCCCTGTTTGACAAACCCCATATCCTATGAACACTAGCTGCATCTACTTGAATCTTACCCCTCTCAGTAATGACTAGTTGTGACATTTCAGGGTCATAATGCTTCATAACCCACTAACTCAAATCTCCCGGCATGATGTTGGTTTCAATATCCAAAAGTCCTCCAAATTCTTTTCCAATTATCAAATCCTTCTGAGGCCGCACTAGATCTTTGTTTACCTTGAAAAGCCTTGCAGGTGATGCCCTGTTTCTCCGACCCCATAAAGCATGAGGTCGTGGCTCAATGTGGCAGGCAACAAAAAACCATGCAACTAAATAAAAAAAGAAGCAAGTATTCAAAATGTTTGTGTACTATGAAAAATTGATCATATAAAGTGGATTGCATTTAACTTACAACTTTCAGCATTCTACACATGTGTAACTAAAAATGACTTGCCAGCAACTATGCATAAACTTGCCTCACATGTACAGACCACTTGCCTACATTTTCTACTTGACTTGCTTATGCATGATGATTATGAGGCATAAAATTACTAAGTTACCAAACATTGGCCACACATGATGAGCAACAACAGGAAAACCTCATGAGCATCAGACTTAAGACAAAAAAATGGGTAGTTGGAAAATATACTAAGTGCACATGTAATTACTTCATTTTGGGTTGTCTTTCTACAATTTGGCTTCGGTTTCAAATCTTGCGTATTGTCATTGGCTTCTACATCATCGTCTCACGCACCATCGTTACAATTTACATCTCACGGGCTCTTCCCGTGAAATGCGGTCTCCTTAGTACGCCTATGCTTGTAACCAATCATCTGCAAGTTTTGTTCTTGTGAGGAGTGTACCTGCATTGGAAAACAATGATGCTGATTGGTTAAGTACAAAAAGGGTCGCATATCTCGAACATGACAAAAACCACTGCCTCGTGTCACCGCTGCTCCCACTTACCACAATATCAGTTATAGCATGTTGGCTTGGTTGTGCACCCTGACCATCATTTCTTTTACTTGACTCCAACATTGTTGATGATGCAGAAACACAAAAAATATATGAGCAAAATGATGAAAAAACTTGTCTGCTGACGGATTATTGCGGCATGTTGTTTAATGCCTCACAAAAGTTGACACAGTATGCTGCATACTATTGTGGCAACCTATCTCAGTTCCGAAAACTACTAAAAAATGTCAACTCTTGGTTAAAGGTCAGGTAACTCATATACTAAAACTGAGAATTGTTGGTTAAAGGCCAAGCAACTAATATAATAGAACTCACAACTGTCGGTTAAAATCGAGGCAACTCATATACACGCTCTTGGCAGATTGCCTCACAACCTCAATTAAGCATCATTTAACAAGATTTGACTTTGCAACTCATGTTCATAGTGGCATGCAACTCATGTTCCCAAACTCACCAAACTCACAAACCTCTCTATATTCGGCAAAACAGACAATGACAGTCAGGCAACTCCTGCATAATCTCCTAGCAACTGAACTAGCCTCAGTCACACAACTATTGTACACATATGAGGCAACTAACAAAAATCACGCAACTCCTACAGAAATCGTGCAATTCCTAAATGAAAACTCACGCAACACATATGCAAAACTCAAGCAAACACACATGATCTGATACAACACATAGCTCAGGGGAACATCCCCAATCCCCACATGCACCAATGATTCGCAGAAGGACGAAATCATCCCCTCTCAGCGCGCACGATGTCATCCCCCTCGTCCCTACGATCGTGAATCCAACACGAATCCGCAACAACTCGAACAGGAAACGACCGAACCATCGCTACCACCAACATAAGGTGAGGAAACACAAAAAATGGCGCCGAGCATCTCGATTATTAGCTCACAGATTTCTGCGACGAGACTCCTTCCCCAAAATGTGTATCGCCTGCGACCTTGACCCGCAACCCTAGGATCAGAGACAAAGCACCACCTGCCCCCTTCTTTTGTAGACCCGCGACCACCACCAGCGCCTCCCGAAGCTCGCGAGCTCAACCACCACCTCGCGACCTTGCGACAGCCGATAGACATTCCAATTTCTCCGCCCCCCGGCACCGACGGCGAGCGAGAAACGTCGAGAGGCTTGGATTGGGGGTGAGAGCGGCGCCGGTGCGGGCAGTTTCGGAATACGAGCCAACGACTGGGGTAGTGGTGGGCCTGAGGTAGTGGTTGTCCTGATCGCTCGGCTATTAAATACGACCGCACCAAGCCGCGTCTCTTCGCGTGCGATCGTCCTACGGGACGATGCAACGGCTCCCAGTGTGAGTGCTCGAACGCGACAACGAGCATCGAAGCGCTTTTCAACATTTGGGTTTATTCATTAGTGGTAATTTTCTTTTCAATAGCGTCAAACCTACGCATGACATCTTTCAAAGTTAAAATGTACTCCCTCTGTTCCTAAATATTTGTCTTTTAAAGATTAAACTACGGGCTACATACAAATTAAAAATGAATAAATCTACACTTTAAATTATGACTATATACATCCGTACGTAATCTGTAATGAAATCTCTAAAAAGAAAAATATTTAGGAACGGAGGGTACATGCATCCGTTTATAGAGGCCAATATGTGCATTTACCACAGCAAAAGAAAAGAGAGAGTGTGTGCATTTATTGCATTAAAAAAAGTCTCAAATATCCTATTTCTAATTTTCAAGACTTTTTTTTTTGAACCGGGCAACCCCTTAATTTTCAAGACTTGTAAAAGCAGCCGTAAACAAATATACTCAGTTTACTGGGGCTACACGCAAAACCTACCGCCGCGCCCTCTTCCTCGCCTCCCACCGCAAGAAAAGCGACCGGAAGGGAAAGACCAACCGGAGAGGAACACCAGGTTTTAGCATCGCGATTTCCATAGAAGGGTTCCGCGGAGAAATTTCGTTGGATTGCTCCCCGGATTCCAGCACAAAGATGCCGCGCATTCCAATGATCAGATTCCCCAAGAGGCATCTCAAAGTCCCATCCCCACCAGGTGCCCTCTTTCCCCCCTTCGATTCATGTGGGATTGTAGGGTTAAAGTTTGCTAGTCTATGGTTTACTATGACGGAGATCTAATTCTTGTATTTCTTGGGTTGATTTCCTTGACGCAGCGGCGCAGCCTGCAGATCAGCACGCGACCCTCATGTCCCGATTGGGTAAGCTCGTTAATCTCGAATCTGCAACGGAACTACGTTTTTCTTGTTCTTGAATTCGGGTGAATTTGCCGTGCTGATTTGTGGTTGGGCAACGTCCTTAGTTATGACTTTCTGGATCAGTTGGTTGATTTATACAACATTTGTTGGCTTGCTTGAGATGTGATTTTGCTTCATAAATTAGGAAAGTCGGAATGTGATTTGGTTTCAGGCAGCTTTTCAGAGTGTAAGCCAAATTGAAGCTATTCTTGTATTGATTCTTCTTCACATAAGATAGATGGGACTGGGATATTAGGTGTGAGATGAGCTTGCAAGGAACTTGATGGAAAAGAGAAGGTTTTGTGGGTCATGATGAAATCAAGATGCATTTCATGATATTTCTCTGTTTTGTACTTGTTCATTTTGCCGACAGTGTTATAGTACCATTTGGATGTAGGGTTGATGCTAATAAATATATATATATGTTTTCAAGTTTTAAAGGTCATATTTGACATTAGTCATTTCAGTCACTGACTGAAAATCCACGCCTTCCTGGCCATGAATAAGCAATAACATTCTATCTCACGTTGTTTCGGTAGTTTGGATTGGATGTGCTGAATGTGTTACAAGATAACCAACCATTTGTTTGGGAGTAGAGGACATGATCTCTTATCTGACTTTATGGCCTTGTTTTTGCCGATGTTGTAGCCTGTTACCACCAGTTATTGGATAGTTTCTTACTGTACTGTACATTTTACATTGAGATTGCAATTCAACAATCAGTTTTCTTAATACCGATCTTGTCTTTTGTCAGCTGTAATCAGCAGCTAGCTGGTTGCTGCTAGGATTTTTTTTTTCGAGAAAGCTTTGTGTGCCACTGCATCAATCGAAAGAAAATATTTCATGTACATGCAACACCAAAGCTAAGCCGGTAACATGGCCGACAAGCAAGCAGTGCCAGCCGCAGACCAATATCAGCCCTCAGCCTTGATCTTCTCTAGCAGACACGAATATCCCAGCACTCCCCGTCGAAGACACACACATTGCATTACTTCCAGATCAGCCAGCCAGTCGGAAGGATTAGTGGCACCGTCCCTTTCCTCGTGAATGAGTGCATAGTTTGCTTCCACCAGTCGATGAAGTTCTCCCCTAGTCCATGTGGCTGCCCAGCGAACCTTATCCAACCTAGAGTCTTCTGCTGAGCTTGCCGGGAGAAGAGACGATCCACAAGGAGATAGTGCATCATCTCTGGTGCGTAATCAGATAGCAAGCAGGTTACCTGCTGCAGCAGGCCTCGCTGCGTCAAGCGGTTGGCCATCCAGCAACAGACTAGACATGCGAACCACATGAAATTTGAACCTCGTTTTATATGATAGGGTGGACAGCAGGAACCTTCTTCAAAGAAGAATTTCTTTCTTCCATCCTACACATGTTTACTCTGTAATTCAAGCAGTGAGGAAACTGCTTTGCACCTTTTCTGAGACTGCCCCTTCGATCTTAATTGTTGGGATTCCATTACCAATGACCGAAGAAGAGGGATCTGTGTTTTAGATGAACTGATACTCACCTCAAACTCACTCCCTGCCAAGTTTGCAATGAATATCTTATGATGGGATTCTGGCACATTTGGATGCAGAGAAACTCCCAAGATATTCAAAGCCTAAAGCCCATCAGTTCAATCTTGGAGGTTTTTACTCAGGAATGACTTATAGCTTGGCCAGATCAGAGTCAAGAGCAAGTAAAAGGAAGCTTTCAGTCATTGGATAGAGTCATATCTGATTTAGATTAATTGTTGCATATGGACTTCCCTAAAGTTGGAATTGGCTGACTTTCATGAACTTCTTTTTTGTTGTTGCTAGCTTTGTACATATTTTTAATATAAATGAAAATTACCGTAGAACAAATGTTCTATGGTCTTTCATTCAATTTTTCTTAACCTGGTTGGGAGCCCAAGAGTGCCAGTTTAGCTTCCATGAATTGGAGAGGACCGAGCCCTGGAACAATAACTTATAGTAGGAGCGTGTAAAGTACTTGCTGTCCACAGTCCAATGCCGTTGAAGCCCATTTGCCTCGATTGTAAGTTGGACCTTGCCGTGCGCCACAGCAGGACATACTCAACCCAGCCATGGATGCCTGGAGTTCCTCAGATATCTGTGACCCAGAACCACCCAGCAAGCCCGCAACAGTGCGCCAGCGCCTAATGGTAAGTCGGCATCATTGTGCAGATCTGGGTGCAGGCTCAATCACTGCCCTCTCGAAATAGGTCGAGTTGCCATCAACGGGGATCAAAGATGTGGATCCAAGTTTGATCTATTGCTGGATTTTGACTTCCCATTCCCTGCTTAAAGATATTGTAGGAAGGAGGAACATTTGGTTGCACTTAAGATGCAAGTGCTCCTTTGCACCTGGAAGCTGGAATGCAAGTGCCACAGCTGGTTTACTACACCAAGTCCAAGTTGATCACCTATTTTCTCATTATCAACCTGATTTCAGGACTTTTTTCTCGAGAATACATGATGCATATCATTTCATTGAAAAGAAGGAAATATTTAATATAGTTGGCGCCTCTCTAATAGGGAAATAAATAGAAAAAAAAAATCTTAGATACATACATACTGCCTACAAACTAACATATTCTCTTGGAACAGAACACCCTACAGTGCCACGCTTTTCATTTATGACAGTGTTGTGATGACTTCGTTTCCGCATTCTATTTATGTATTAATTGTTGCCTGCCCTGGTAATACTGTACCTCTGAAGTAGGTGTTGCAGTGAGTTTCTTTCACATGCTATCTTGGCTTTTTGCTGCAACTACTGAACTAGTCATGCGGTTGTGTTTTGTTTAGCCAAATAAAACAAACAAACCTGTGTATAAGATATCACATCTGTCCAGAACAGATTTGGTACTGGGGAGAACCGTAAATTTGTTCCTCTGTTTGTCGGCTTTTGTCAATATCCTCGGCTTGAGCAGTCTCTTTAAGTTTGCCCTGAAGTTCACTGTCCACTGTGGTCATGCAATTTTGTTTTGTTTTCTCAAATAAAACAAGCAAACCTGTGTATAGGAAGGTAGCACATCTGTCGAGAAAAGGTTATATCGGTGAGGACTGTAAATTTGCCTCAGTTGGTCGACCTTTGTCATTTTCCAAACTTGACCAGTCTCTCTTTAAGTTTGCCCTGAAGTTCATTGCCCACTATGGTCATGCAGTTTTGTTTGGCGAGAAACAGAGAGACAGGCGTGAGTGAACAGAGGGAAGGTGTTGGGTCAGGTTGTAATTATTGAGATTAAAATTTTCCAGGGGAAAATAGGTGGGGACAGCTGTTAATTGTTTTCTAAAAAGCACCTCATGGTGAAGTTACAAGATTAGCTTGAAGAAATCGGCACAGGTTGATCAAGTTTGTGGAAAATTTACATTTCTCCCATTGTGTATTACCTAAATTAGTGTATAACTCCCTCCAGTGACAAAAGAATGGCATTCTGGATATTGATCCGTAATATTCCAAAGTACTTTCCTCGTAATACATGGAAAGGGGTGTAACTAAAATTTTTACAATTTGATTTTCAGGAGCTAAAGTAGATGCACCATCTTCTGGAGAGAAAAAAAATTACCGCTTTAGATCAGATGTGCCACCCGCACCTTCTCATAATGCTGTTGGAGGGCCAGCTTCACAACTTCCCAAGCGCAAACCACTCTCTGAGGAAGAGATTGAAGCTATCATGGTACGTTCTTTGTTTACAGATGCCGAAATACAAAGCAATATACATTGTATGGTTATGCCTAAGGTATTTGGTATGTACTCCCTCTGTTAACTAATATAAGATCGTTTAGATCACTAAAGTAGTGATCTAAACGATCTTATATTAATTTACAGAGGGAATAGTATCTAGAAAGCAATTTTATCCAATGCTTATGTGTAGTGTGAACCCATGTGTACATGAAATTTGCAGAATGACCGCAGTGTGGAGCCATGTTAAATTGTTCATGAAATTTGTACAATGATTGTGTAGCTTGGACACATGTGTTTGTTGGTTCAAGCCTAAAGATAGTGGCAAAATGCTTGTCAATTACCCATGCATAATCAACCTTCATCGTTGTTCCTAATCTATTGCTGGTCTTTGCAGAGTAGTAATTGTCGGTACTTTTTTCACTAGCTACTTAGTAGACACTAGATCGAAGTCACAGGTTGCACTTGCTACTTGGTAGACAGAACTCACAGGACTAGATACTCACTTACTCAGTTGTCTCCTTATGTACTATGGTGAACCGCTACCTTTTCAGTCTCCTTACATTTAGTTATACAGCTTGCTAACAACTTGCATGTAAAAAAGGGGACGAAGGCTGTTAACTCCATCAATCCCCACCATAGATCAATGGCATTTGGATTTTTTCTTCATGTCTGCAAACTATTGATATGTACTCATATACATGAACAAGAAAAGGGGACCTTCTCAAATGCTATAGCTGTTTGCCATGCAATCTTTTCCAATGCTATGGTTCTGCCAGCTCTATTAGGATTTCTATCTTTTTCTTGATAAACATCTATTGGGCCTAAATTGTCAAATTTCTACCCAAATTTTATTAATACCTACGCTATTCGGCAATATCGTTTGTAGCATTGAACGGACTCCTGAATGCGTGTTGTTCATTGGCAGTTGTTAGTTTTATTCTGCATCATTATGAAGTATTATATTCTTCTTGTCACTAACACGGGAAACACATTTTTTTTCTCTGAGCAGCAAGGCGGTGTCTTCTGATATTGCTTCCCCACCAGCTGCACCTTTAGTGGAGCGCCAATAAGCCCTATGCCGTGCAGCATTCGTAACCGTTTTGCACAAGAGCCATGTTACTTATGGAACTCTTGTTTTTGGTCCCCGGAACTCACCAACCGCCACACCCGGTTTCCTGAATTATTCCCTGCATACATGTGACTAACCAAAAATGGTGAACGCTGAACATGTGATGTATGGGTGGGTGCCCCGCCTTGCCAAAATATGTGATCATGGAACGATTTCATGAACCTCCACAAGTTCTTTTTTTTGTGAGCGAATGTTCTCTTCTTTCATTTTTTTTTCTTTCTCACGCGTGATTTGAGTCCTTGATGGCATAGGTTACATTCTGCTGTGATTTTGGTCGTCTTTTCTGTTGTTCTGGTCGTTGGAGCTTTCGCTGTCCCAAATGCAGTGCTCCTATCTTATTCTTATCCAGCGGCTGCACTCGTTCAACAAAAGCTATGTAGTCTTTGCACGCGTTTGCCCCTTTCCTGTGGCAGGGTTTTCCAAATCAAAATAATCTCCCTGAACTATGGGTCGATGCTCACAACAATATTTCCAGTTCCTTTTTTACTCAAGAAGCACACTTGTGTTTCATTCCGAATGCATCGACGTGATACGCATTAGAATACTTGTGTCTGTCCCTTCTCACAATAGTCGAGCTGTTTTTTCTCCCCAGAAGAATAATACTTTGGATCGAAGATATTTCACAGGATATTTTGGAAGATTACAACCCATTGGAGTTTGTCCCACGAAAGCCCTTTGGATCGTAGGAAAGGACACATCAAATCCCTATGAAATCCAGGGTGAAACACATGGTTTCCCCGGTGTTAGACCACTTGTCGTTACTCATTGAGGTGGAGACGAAAGAACCGAGGAGGCGGAAGTGGGGCTAGGTATGAAATAATGTGGGAGCGACATGAAGCTCTCCCGGGCATCATTTCCGACGTGTGGTTAAAGAAAGCTGCCACCAATCTTGGGGAGGTAGCACAGAAAATGCAGCATATGATGACAGAATTGCGGGCATGGAGCAAGCGTCATTTTGGCCAAGTGTCCAAGCAAATTGAAAACCTCAGGGCTGAGTTGGAAGCTTTGCAGCTCAATAATGCGAATAAAATGCTTATCAAGGGAAAGATGTATGCACTTGATGAATTACTATATAGTGAGGAGATGATGTGGCTCCAAAGATGAGATGATGTGGCTTCAGAGATCGCGCATTGGCTAGCTGAAGGAGGGGGGCCGTAACACACAATACTTTCATAGAAAGTCTGTCTGGCGAGCGAGAAACAACTACATCCGTAGATTAAAGAAGGCAGATGACACCTAGTGTGAAACCCATGGGATATGGAGCGCATGGAGTCTTATTTCCAGAAGTTGTTCAAGGGGCTTGCCAAAATACATGTCACTAACCAAAAAGTCTTATTTTCAGGAGTTGTTCACGAAGGACCCAACTTTGTCCCTGGATGAGGTTCTGAATTGCATTGATGCAAAGGTAAAACAACAGATGAATGATACCCTTGACGCACCTTTCTTTGAAAAAGAAGTGGCCGATGCATTATTCCAGATCGGACCTCTCAAGACTTCTTGTCCGAACGGCTACCCCGCGCGGTTTTTCTACGCAATTGGCTGGTACTGAAAGAGGAGGTGACAACGGCCGTGCTAAAATTCTTTGCAACAGGACGCATGCCAGAGGGGGTTAATGACACGGCCATAGTGCTGATTTAGAAAGTACCCACCCGTGTGGACCTCAAGGACTTTCGGCCTATTAGCTTATGCAATATGATATACAAAGTGGTGTCCAAGTGCATGGTAAACAGGCTTCGTCCGCTGCACTCGAAACTAATTTTAGAGAATCAAAGTGTTTTTATCCAAGGATGTTTGATCACTGACAACAAAATCAATGCATTTGAGTGTATCCATCATATCCAGTCGATGAGATAGGACCAATCTTATTGTCCCTACAAGCTGGACCTATCCAAGGCGTATGATCGGGTTGGCTCGGATTTTTTGGAGAAGGCCCTAACTAAATGGGGCTTCTCGGTGACCTGGGTAAACCGCGTTATGGAGTGCATTCGTTCGGTCAGATACTCGGTGAAATTCAATGAGAAACTGTTAAATAAGTTATGTCCAAGCCGAGGGTTGCGACAAGGTGACCCATTGTCCCCTTTCTTATTTCTTTTTGTTGCTGGCGCCTTGTCTGCATTATTGCATAAGTCCATTCAGAATGACGGATTTGAAGCTCTGAAGCTTTGTCGAAGAGCCCCTGTTATCTCTCATCTTCTCTTTGCGGATGATACCTTATTATTTTTTCGTGCCACACCGGACGACGCGACTATTGTCAAGGTGTTGAACACATATGCAGAAGCGATTGGACAATTAATTAATCCTTCGAAGTGTTCCATCTTGTTTGCTGACAACTGTCCGCCTGGTGTCATCATGGAGGTGAGGGGCATTTTAAATGTGTCTCAGGAGGTCTTCGAGCCTAAATACCTTTGTCTACCTGTCCTTGATGGAAGAATGAGCAAAGGAGTTCTCCACCCCGTACAGGAAAGGCTGAGCAAAAGATTGGTGGATTGGAGCGAAAGGTACATGTCCAGTTCAAGTAAGGAGGTACTGATTAAGGCGGTGGCTCAAGCAATCACTACATATGTGTTAGAGCATATATCTCCATATGTGGTTTTGGTAATTGATGACAATTCCTATGGACTAATGGTTGCCTTAAGTTACATTTATAGGATTTGTCCATAGGCACTTCTTGAAGTCCATCTGTTGGGTTCAAGGAGTTTATATGATGACCAAGATGGTATTCAAGGTATTATCCAAAGAATGGTCATAGAGACACATGGTTGATCAAGATCTCAGACAAAGAGTAAATCAAGATGATCAACACACAAAGCGTACAAGATGTACCGAGAGGGATCAAGTGATCCCATGGTATGGATTTGTCCATAGGCACTTCTTGAAGTCCATCTGTTGGGTTCAAGGAGTTTATATGATGACCAAGATGGTATTCAAGGTATTATCCAAAGAATGGTCATAGAGACACATGGTTGATCAAGATCTCAGACAAAGAGTAAATCAAGATGATCAACACACAAAGCGTACAAGATGTACCGAGAGGGATCAAGTGATCCCATGGTATGGTAAGCATTGTCCATTACGTATTTGTGTACTAACCCATAGTCTTCGTGAGAGTTCTATGTGGGGGTTAGGTGTGTTTCCATGGGCTTGCGTCAAAGGGAAGATCTCATACAACCCATGAAGTATGACGTCGATGACCAAGATGGTATTCAAGGTATTATCCAAAGAATGGTCATAGAGACACATGGTTGATCAAGATCTCAGACAAAGAGCAAATCAAGATGATCAACACACAAAGCGTACAAGATGTACCGAGAGGGATCAAGTGATCCCATGGTATGGTAAGCATTGTCCATTACGTATTTGTGTACTAACCCATGGTCTTCGTGAGAGTTCTATGTGGGGGTTAGGTGTGTTTCCATGGGCTTGCGTCAAAGGAAAGATCTCATACAACCCATGAAGTATGACGTCGATGACCAAGATGGTATTCAAGGTATTATCCAAAGAATGGTCATAGAGACACATGGTTGATCAAGATCTCAGACAAAGAGCAAATCAAGATGATCAACACACAAAGCGTACAAGATGTACCGAGAGGGATCAAGTGATCCCATGGTATGGTAAGCATTGTCCATTACGTATTTGTGTACTAACCCATGGTCTTCGTGAGAGTTCTATGTGGGGGTTAGGTGTGTTTCCATGGGCTTGCGTCAAAGGGAAGATCTCATACAACCCATGAAGTATGACGTCGATGACCAAGATGGTATTCAAGGTATTATCCAAAGAATGGTCATAGAGACACATGGTTGATCAAGATCTCAGACAAAGAGCAAATCAAGATGATCAACACACAAAGCGTACAAGATGTACCGAGAGGGATCAAGTGATCCCATGGTATGGTAAGCATTGTCCATTACGTATTTGTGTACTAACCCATGGTCTTCGTGAGAGTTCTATGTGGGGGTTAGGTGTGTTTCCATGGGCTTGCGTCAAAGGGAAGATCTCATACAACCCATGAAGTATGACGTCGATGACCAAGATGGTATTCAAGGTATTATCCAAAGAATGGTCATAGAGACACATGGTTGATCAAGATCTCAGACAAAGAGCAAATCAAGATGATCAACACACAAAGCGTACAAGATGTACCGAGAGGGATCAAGTGATCCCATGGTATGGTAAGCATTGTCCATTACGTATTTGTGTACTAACCCATGGTCTTCGTGAGAGTTCTATGTGGGGGTTAGGTGTGTTTCCATGGGCTTGCGTCAAAGGGAAGATCTCATACAACCCATGAAGTATGACGTCGATGACCAAGATGGTATTCAAGGTATTATCCAAAGAATGGTCATAGAGACACATGGTTGATCAAGATCTCAGACAAAGAGCAAATCAAGATGATCAACACACAAAGCGTACAAGATGTACCGAGAGGGATCACGTGATCCCATGGTATGGTAAGCATTGTCCATTACGTATTTGTGTACTAACCCATGGTCTTCGTGAGAGTTCTATGTGGGGGTTAGGTGTGTTTCCATGGGCTTGCGTCAAAGGGAAGATCTCATACAACCCATGAAGTATGACGTCGATGACCAAGATGGTATTCAAGGTATTATCCAAAGAATGGTCATAGAGACACATGGTTGATCAAGATCTCAGACAAAGAGCAAATCAAGATGATCAACACACAAAGCGTACAAGATGTACCGAGAGGGATCAAGTGATCCCATGGTATGGTAAGCATTGTCCATTACGTATTTGTGTACTAACCCATGGTCTTCGTGAGAGTTCTATGTGGGGGTTAGGTGTGTTTCCATGGGCTTGCGTCAAAGGGAAGATCTCATACAACCCATGAAGTATGACGTCGATGACCAAGATGGTATTCAAGGTATTATCCAAAGAATGGTCATAGAGACACATGGTTGATCAAGATCTCAGACAAAGAGCAAATCAAGATGATCAACACACAAAGCGTACAAGATGTACCGAGAGGGATCAAGTGATCCCATGGTATGGTAAGCATTGTCCATTACGTATTTGTGTACTAACCCATGGTCTTCGTGAGAGTTCTATGTGGGGGTTAGGTGTGTTTCCATGGGCTTGCGTCAAAGGGAAGATCTCATACAACCCATGAAGTATGACGTCGATGACCAAGATGGTATTCAAGGTATTATCCAAAGAATGGTCATAGAGACACATGGTTGATCAAGATCTCAGACAAAGAGCAAATCAAGATGATCAACACACAAAGCGTACAAGATGTACCGAGAGGGATCAAGTGATCCCATGGTATGGTAAGCATTGTCCATTACGTATTTGTGTACTAACCCATGGTCTTCGTGAGAGTTCTATGTGGGGGTTAGGTGTGTTTCCATGGGCTTGCGTCAAAGGGAAGATCTCATACAACCCATGAAGTATGACGTCGATGACCAAGATGGTATTCAAGGTATTATCCAAAGAATGGTCATAGAGACACATGGTTGATCAAGATCTCAGACAAAGAGCAAATCAAGATGATCAACACACAAAGCGTACAAGATGTACCGAGAGGGATCAAGTGATCCCATGGTATGGTAAGCATTGTCCATTACGTATTTGTGTACTAACCCATGGTCTTCGTGAGAGTTCTATGTGGGGGTTAGGTGTGTTTCCATGGGCTTGCGTCAAAGGAAAGATCTCATATAACCCATGAAGTATGACGTCGATGACCAAGATGGTATTCAAGGTATTATCCAAAGAATGGTCATAGAGACACATGGTTGATCAAGATCTCAGACAAAGAGCAAATCAAGATGATCAACACACAAAGCGTACAAGATGTACCGAGAGGGATCAAGTGATCCCATGGTATGGTAAGCATTGTCCATTACGTATTTGTGTACTAACCCATGGTCTTCGTGAGAGTTCTATGTGGGGGTTAGGTGTGTTTCCATGGGCTTGCGTCAAAGGGAAGATCTCATACAACCCATGAAGTATGACGTCGATGACCAAGATGGTATTCAAGGTATTATCCAAAGAATGGTCATAGAGACACATGGTTGATCAAGATCTCAGACAAAGAGCAAATCAAGATGATCAACACACAAAGCGTACAAGATGTACCGAGAGGGATCAAGTGATCCCATGGTATGGTAAGCATTGTCCATTACGTATTTGTGTACTAACCCATGGTCTTCGTGAGAGTTCTATGTGGGGGTTAGGTGTGTTTCCATGGGCTTGCGTCAAAGGGAAGATCTCATACAACCCATGAAGTATGACGTCAAGTTGTGATAGTCATCAAGATTGCGATGTGCAAGTGCAGGTGGATCAGCACGAAGATATCATGCTTGAAGCTTGCCGTCCATTGTGGTGGCAATAGACTTGTGAAGATATGCTGAAGAGTGGCTCACCCATAGTGAGTATGGGGGAGCAATCAACTAGTCTTCATCAAGCAAACACAATCAAGAAAGGTGGTCCATCTTGAGGAAGCCAAGATCATCATCATCTAGCTCAAGAGGACGAGGTGCAAGGTATAGGTTTGCCCTTGATAGGTTTTCTGTTTAGGATAGATTGTTGTACTATCAAGGGGGCTCTCAAGTGAGTAGCTTGATCCTATCATTCGTTGAGAGATCAAACCATTTGCATCCTTGCATCATACTTCTTGGTTCTTGTTTGGTGTTTCTCTTTGTGAGTTTTAGAGCTTATGGTCATCTTAGTGACAAGCTCGAGTTCATCGAAAACGGAGTCCATATGCATCTACTATGATGTTTTCGATGTTGGAGTTTTTGCCGGTTCTTCATTCATAGAGGACTCACATCTCTATATCTTTTGGCATTTTCATAACCGCATGGTCTTAAGATTTCCAGTCACTGTTTGGATAGCCCTTGTCGTCCTGAATCCAACAAGCTTGGGTTTGCTCGATTCGGAGCTCGTATGCGAAAGTTATGGCTGTTTCAGTGGCGAGCGGTAGTACCGCTAGACCTAGCGGTAGTACCGCTAGAGTTGGCGGTAGTACCGCTGGCCCTAGCGGTAGTACCGCTGGCTGGCGGTAGTACCGCCCCTGGTCAGCGGTAGTACCGCTCCAGGAGCTTAGTACCGTCTGCCTAGCGGTTGTTCGTGGACGGACCTTTTGCGAAGACTTTCTTGGCGGTGGTAGTGCCGTTGCACTACCAGGGGCCCAGCGGTAGTACCGCTGGAGTGCCAGCGGTAGTACCTCTAGCCGGCGGTAGTACCCCTGGAGTGCCAGCGGTAGTACCGCTGCAGCCAGCGGTAGTACCGCTGCAGCCAGCGGTAGTACCGCTGGAGCTCGGGCAGAAAGTGGGGGTAACGGTCTGATTCCTTCCCCCACTACATAAAGGGGGTCTTCTTCCCCCTTGGCCTTATCCATCCGTTGAGCTCTTGTTCTACCTCCATTGTTGACATTCTTAGAGCTTGCTTACTCTCAATCCCTCCAATGATTCTTGCTTGTTCTTGAGGGAAAAGAGAGAGGAGATCTAGATCCACATCTCCACCAATCACTTTCTCATCTATGTGAGGGGAACCCCTTGGATCTTGATCTTGGAGTTCTTTGTGAGCTCCTTGTTCTTCCTCTCATATTTCTCCATAGCTTTTGTTGTTGTGGAGGGATTTGAGTGTGAGGGACTTGACCACTTCGTGTGTTCTTGCCATTGCATTAGTTGCATCGGTTTGAGTTCTCCACGGTGATACATGGAAGTGAGAAGTTGAGAAGCTTACTACCTTTGGTACTTAGTACCCTTGATATTGTTCTTCGTGGATGCTTTGGCGTCCTAGAAGCTTGGTGGTGTCTCGGAGCTCAAGCATTGTGGTGTGAAGCTCCGGGAAGCGTCGGGGTCTCCAATTAGGTTGTGGAGATTGCCCCGAGCAATTTGTACGGGTACCGGTAACCGCCCCCAAGGGTTGCCACGTGTACGGGTTCGGTGACCGCCCCCAAGGGTTGCCATTTGTACGGGTTCGGTGACCGCCCCCAAGGGTTGCCATTTGTACGGGTTCGGTGACCGCCCCCAAGGGTTGCCATTTTGTACGGGTTCGGTGACCGCCCTCAAGGGTCCCTTAGTGGAATCACGGCATCTTGCATTGTGCGAGGGCGTGAGGAGATTACGGTGGCCTTAGTGGCATCTTGGGGAGCATTGTGCCTCCACACCGCTCTAACGGATATTAGCATCCGCAAGGGTGTGAACTTCGGGATACATCATCGTTTCCCCGTGCCTCGGTTATCTCTTACCCGAGCCCTTTACTTATGCACTTTACTTTGTGATAGACATATTGTTTATTGTAATATATCTTGCTATCACTTAGTTGTTTATGTTGCTTAGCATAAGTTGTTGGTGCACATAGGTGAGCCTAGTTGTTTGTAGGTTTTGTGCTTGACATATTAAACGTTAGTTTTATTCCGCATTTGTTCAAGCCTAAACCTTAACTATTTTAAAGCGCCTATTCACCCCCCCTAGGCGACATCCACGTCCTTTTCAATATGTGAGGAGTGTCTTCAAGTTACCCATGTCAGTTTGTGATGATTTAACTCGTATGATCCGATAATATTGGTGGGGAGTAGAAGGAGGGGAAGTGGAAGATGGCCTGACTCGCTTGGGACAAGATGATATTGTCAAAATTAATGGGTGGTATGGGCTTTAGAGACATGCAAGCTTTCAATCAAGCTCTCCTTGCCAGCAAGCCTGGAGATTATTAGAGCATCCTGAGAGCCTTGTAGCAAGACTTCTAAAGGCAAAGGATTTTCCTGCCGGGGATCTAGTGGACACGGTTTTTACCGGGAACGCTTCAGCAATTTGGCGGGGGATTGAGCATGGCTTGGAGTTTGTGAAAAGAGGCATGATATGGCGAGTTGGGTCTGGGAGGAAAGTTCGATTGTGGCGAGACCCCTGGCTACCTAGGGGCCTGTCGCTGTGACCTGTTACTCCAAAGGGAAGATGTCATCTAAAAAAAGTTGTTGACCTTTTTGACGCACACGGACGATGGAACTTGGAACTGCTGAACAAACATTTTTGGCCAGTAGATGTCTGCACTATTCGTTTTATCAGAACTTCACCTAGTTAGGAGGAGGACTTTATCGCTTGGCATCCAGGGAGACATGGAGTTTTCTCTGTGAAGAGCGCCTACCAACTGGTGATGAACGATCATTTTTAGACACATAATGCAGGTGCCAATGGTGCACGACCAGAGGGAGACCGGACGTGCTGGAACATGATCTGGAAGGAAAATGACCCACCCAAAGTGCGGGCTTTCGCATGGAAAGTTGCGGTTGATGCTCTCCCCACGAATAGCTGCAAGGCAAGGAGCCACCTTAATGTTCCTGTACAATGTCTTCTTTGTGGTTCTGAAGTGGAGGATTCTTTCCATGCAGTGATAGTATGTCCGCATGCCCGAAGCCTATGGAAAGAAATGAAAGAAGAATGGCAGCTACTTGAGAAGGATAAGTTAATTAAGACATGGTCAGAATGGCTGTTCGGCATCTTGGCTGACCAACCAACCAAATCAAGGGAGATGATCATCACGCTTCTCTGGAGAACCCGGAGTTTGCGCAATGACATTATCCATGGGAAGATGGTTCCGCCCCTGCAGGTCTTTCGCGCCTTCTTGAGCAGCTACCTTACATCTTTTGATCAAGCACAACGACTTAATGTGGATGACATTATCAAGGGCAAGCAACCAATGAAGGAGATACCAACCAGGTTACCGCCTGTTCGAGTGCCGATGAGGCCATGGACCAAGCCTCCCACGGGCTGGACGACGTTTCGGTGTACGGAGCTCTCTTTCCAAAGACTGGCGAGGCGAGTACTAGCATGGTGCTTCAGAACTTTGACGGCTCGGTGATCTTCTCAACCTACATATATTTGTTCCATTGAAAGGATGCTCTTGAGGCGGGGATCAACACTATATTGGAAGGTTTATCTATGTGCTTGGAACACACTGATCTCCTAGTGGTTGTCCAATAGGATAATCCAACAGCCGTTGCAGCCTTGACGGATGACTCGCTCGATCGATGTGCCTATAAATATCTCATGATAGAAATAAAGAAGTTGCTACAACTTCGGGGTTTTGTTCCGCTAAGAATTGATTGTAAACAAAATAGTGTTGCCCGTAGTTTAGCTAATATAGGGAGAACTAAACGTAGCATCGCTTGTTGGTTGCACCAGGTTCTAGACAACATAAAAAAGCTTGTTTTAGCAGACTGTAACGCTATTTCAGAGGAATAAATAGAGAGCAGCGTTTCTGCTCTCGGGCTCATTTGCACCCGCGTTCATGAAAAAATATACATTTTTAAAAAGTTTAAAATAATCAGTTTTTGTGGTAGATAATCTGATGCGTGAGGAACGCTTTAAATTTCAACTTATTTGGACATCTGAGCAGCTCTCAGCAAAAAAAAAAATCGAAGTCTGTAAAAAAGGTTTACTGTTCACGAGCTGTTCTGACCCGATTTGTCTTTTTTACCGAGAGTTGCTCATATGTTCAAATAAGTTAAAATTTAAAGCGGACCTCACACATCAAAATACATATCACATAAAACAAATTTAGATTTTTTTTGTATTTTTGTATTTTTTTTCATCAGCGAGAACAGATAAGCGAGAACAGTAGACTTGGATTTTCGCATATACCCCTTTCCTCGAAAAAAAAGATGAAATTAAAAACAAGAGGAAGGTCACAGGAAAGAAGAGATAGCCCATTTGGTTCGGTCCGACTCACCCAAGGAGCGCAGGCAGCCGTCGGCTCCCGGGAATCCAATGGCCATGACCCAGTCATCCTTCGCTCGCCGCCCCCCACCCCCCTCCGCGGCGCTCACCTCTCCCTCCTCCCCGGCCTCCTCCTCCTCCTGGCACCCCCCGAGGCGCGGGCCGCGCCGCCGCCGGGCCCTCACGGCCGCGTCCTCCCTCCATTTCCGGCCGGAGGACGTCGCCGAGCTCGCGCATAACAAGGTTCGCCGTAACTAGCTTAACGGATTGCTGCGTTCATCTTTCGATTGAAGTAAGGACTCGGCTCGTGTTTCAAGGTCTTGATTGCGGCGACGGCGGCGAGTGTGATCGGGCAGCTGGCCAAGCCCTTCACCTCCGGCAGGGACGTGGGCAAAATCGACATCATCAGGGTCGCCGCCCAGTCAGGGGGGATGCCCTCCACCCACTCAGCGGTGAGACCATCGTCTCCTGACCATTGATTCCTTCAGTTTGTTGTGCTGCTGCTGCCTTACTTACTGGAGCATGTTGAGAGCGTGTTTGGCTCTTAGTCCCTGCCTGCCTGCCTGCCTGGGATAAGGTTGTGCTTCTGTTCTTCCGGAGGCCATTTTGACCAATACATTTCCACCACTTTACATTAAGATGTACAGTACTAGCAGAATTACAAGATGATGAGAATATTTAAACATTTCTAGCGATTGTTATCTTATATTGCTGATGCAGATGGTTTCTATTATCTGCTCCCGGTCAAACTTTAGAAAAGAATTTGAGCCAAATACTTTTCGCCCCTTCCATTGCAACAATGAGACATAACAACGCAGCACTTTATGAAGTTTGGCAGCACGAATTGTAGGGTACCAAGTAATAAGAATGGAGATAGAACGGAAATGCGGATTCTCCACAATTAGTTGCGTCCAACAGCCCATGCTGTGCATATACATCTTGAAGTTTCAAAACGATTTGAAAGAAAATCATGGTTGTACTGCATTTTAATTTTTATGACATACCAATTATACATATACAATTTTGTGTCCTTGTACGGTTTGGAGGTGATCACATTTTGTATTGTCAATGCTCACATGCGGTAGCATATTATACATTTCTATTTTTTCTTCTGAAAACTCAGAAACTGTAATTTTACAATGGTTTGCGCCTTCCACTAGTTGCATATTTTCTTTTCTCTGTTATATATCTCTTGTTTGTCATGGTGAATAAACAACTTGTGGCCATCTATCTAATGAATAGTTTGTTACATATAAGCATCTGAAGTAGAAGCACAACACAATTCGAAATGAAGCATTAGTGCTAAAAAAGCACATCATGAAAAGAGAATAAAATTAAGGACACGTGAGACATGTATTTAAAATGGCGAAACCAAATCATGATATACCACAGGGAGCACAGATGTGACTGTCAACTATACAAGGAAAGTTGCAAGCAGAAAATTTAACAATAAGGCATCCACCAATCCTGTATGTCCACCGAAGGCATTGTAAGGCAACTGAATTATTGTGAGTTGGAAAAGGAAACAAATCCAGAAACTATATAAATACGTACACACTACTCTCCCTATGTACAGAGGCTAACTACTCTATCCTCCCATGCATCGTCATGCTTTCCATTTGCACCGTCATAATTAGAATCACAAATCAACACTTAGAGCGTGTTCGGAAATGATCCAGTTCCTCTGAATCCTCAACTCCCGCTCCTCCATCCAAAATGCTGCTCCTTGTAAAAGCTAGCGATAGAAAAACCTGTTCAGCAGGCAGCTTTGCTCCCTATCCACGAGGACTTGTTCAGCGGCTGGTGGATCTGGCTGGAGATTTGGAACAGAGACATAAATGAGCGAGTTGGGCGTGACAACTCGAACTGTTTTCACTTGGCGGTGTCAGTTCCATTGTAAATCTTATCAACTCCATGATTTTTAAGATCTGAGATTGCCGAAATAGCCGCTCCCCACAAACGCACTGCAGCCTGCTCCACTCCTTGTTTTCAACTCCGCAGAGTTCGAGCGTTCGGTGCCTCTCCGTAGACTCCGGGATCGGAGTTGAGGAGTGGAGAGAATCCGAACACGCTCTTAGGGTGCTGTTTGGATTCTTGAGATGCTTTGTTAGTAAAAAGAAAATGTTACATCAGGAAACATGTACCATGGAATAGGAATCAAAAGCAAGGTATTATCACAACATCTTAGTTTTTTATTCAAGTGCACAACCATATATTTTGAGGTAAAGCTATTAGTTCTTGCCAAATCGTCAATTCAATTTTGAATGGTTCTAACTATTATACTTCATGTTGTAGGCGGTTGTGGCTGTGACTACCTCGCTTGCGCTAGAAAGGTTAGCTTCTTTAATATGCTTTAGCTCAGAGCTGTCATGTTTCTGCTTGTTTTTGTCCTTAGTTTTTGTGTTTTTATTCTTGATTCGGGGTTTAGAATGCAGGGGGTTTGCTGACTCCATATTTGGGATGTCGGTGGTATTTGCCTCGATTGTAATGTATGATGCTCAGGTATGGTAAATTTAATGCTTTTATCTTCTACTAAATTATCAACCTGGCCATTTTCGACCATCTGTCAGGTTATTGATCATTCAAGCGTGGTGGTGATGTGATTCAGTTTTTTTGCAAGTACAATGTGCCAATCCCCAAAATATTGCAAAACTCATGTTTGGCATTGATTTAATTTGATTTAGTACAAACATGAGATATATTGCATTATCAGGGATGTAACTCTATTAATGCCCGTCAGACTCTTTGTTTATGTTGCATCGCCTAGATCTCCCCATTGATGTTGTGTTTTTTTCACAAAACTTGCAAAACAGAATTTTGGAATTGATTTGATCGAGACTTAGTACGAATATGAGACCATGTTTCATTATCAGGAAGACAGGAATGTAACTCTCTTATTACCCAGCAGACTCTTCATTTCTGCTGTATTGGCCTAGATCTCCCCATTTCTGTTGCTGTTTCTTTTTCAGGAAACTGGGAGGTCAAAGGTGTTAGACGTTTAACAATCATGTTTCACACACATCTCTTATAAGATACAAAAAAGGGAACATCCATTAAGAAACGATTTTGTTCCGATACATTTTCTTTCTGCCTTTGCCCTCTAGAATCTGGTCAGGGCCGGCACGGCCTATGGCCCATCTCAAATAACGGCCCAACAGATATACATACTTAAATAAATTAAAAAAAATATTGATTCGCAGAACATAACACCAGCACTATTATGGGGTGGATAGCGGACCCCCACTCTTCCCTCGGCGCACTTCAGCAATATCTGTCTGAGCTTTTCTTTCCTTGCTTTCTGATTCTGTCTTCATCTATGCACATCCAAAACCAATGCATGTCTCAGCTAACCCCCACTAAGTAATCGTATATATCGTTTTCAGTGCCGCTGGATTCTTTATCAGTGTAGTTGAACATGTATAATTTCTTCTCAGCTTGGTGTGGATGCAGCTGTAAAAAGTTTGACCAGTTCAGTTAGTACCCATGTTTCCTTACTAGTAGGTATCCTGTCTGTCGCTAAGTAGGTATTCAAACAGTGGTATTCGGGCCAGACAATGGCAATTCCATATTCTGGCTCCAAATGTCTACTAGTACATCCAAACGGGCCGTAAGGGTATATGGCCAGTACATGCCCTCATCTAGTTACCCTCTACTGTATTCATGCCACACCATGTCTGAGCTTTGTTAATGACCTGCAAAAACCTTACCCAAAGGTCGATAGTGTTGTTTCAGATTAGAAATTTGCTGTGAGTTTTCATAGAGTAGTAAAACTACTGGAGCTAATACCCTCATTTGTTGCTTTCAATTGGCTTATTTGTTGTTTACAATAGGGAGTCAGAAGAGAAGTGGGCAAGCATGCGAGGCTTTTGAACAAGCTATGGACCCTACGGGAGCAGACGACTCCAGATGAGGAGGACGGCGGTGGCCCGGTAAATTCCAGCTCCGAATCCCTCCCCGCAAACCGCGAGATGGCTGCGGAGCCTGTTTTTGTTCCTCAGGATGTAACTGAGTTAGCAGAGGAGTATAACCGGTTGAGTGAATCCGTCGGCCACACGGAGGCGCAGGTCATGGTTGGCGCCTTGCTAGGTTTTGTTGTAAGCTTAGCCGTCCACGCGACACTGTAACAACAACTTCCATTATTCTTTTACAACATCAACATTGATTACATTGTATGATACCCCTCCGTCCCATAATATAAGAGCGTTTTTGACACTACACATTATGAGACGCAAGGAGTAGATTTTTACGTGAAGAAACAACACAAGTGGTTGATTGTTACCACAGCAGACACTTTATTTGACTCTGCACCGGTTAACCGGAGTTTGAGCCTGGACGGTTGCTGACTTGACGCCGGTTGGACATTGCGACGCGGCAGCTGCCATTTCTTCCGTAATAAGAGTACAGAGAGAAGCACTAGCTTCAGTAGTGGCATATGTTTATGTTTGATGTACTCATCAACAGATGCTTTGATGTGCGTGGTGAGACGATTAGTTAACTCGGACGGTGAGGAGGAGGAAGCGTGACGCATCTGGCGCTGCTTTCTCTTACTATAACACTGTTTGATAAATAGGTAAGTTCATTGGCCTTAGTAAACAAAGGCGAAGAGCTCCGTCTCTGGTGCAGGGGCTCCAGATTGAACTGGACCTGCACTGCACAGTTGATCATGCGAAGTGTGCAAGTGATGGGGATGGCAGCGAAGATTCCGTCTCAGGTTGTTCATAGACTCAAAAGACCATTCAGAAGTTTTTTTTTAAACAAGGTAAAAATTTTGTCATTTCATTGATTAAGAAAGGAGGTTTCGAACAAGAGCAGTAAAGCGGCAAATTAAAAGGTCTACTCTTGCGGCATTACAAACACTCCTTTTAAGTTGTAGCACAACGAAGGAAGAAAGAAAAAGGTATCAAGTGACCTAATTGCCCAGTTTAGGAGGGCAAAGGACGTGAAGCGACTAATTCTTGTTGGTAAGGTATAAGATGCGCATATTTGCCATACCAAGAGTTTTTTGTGTGTGTAATTATGGCACTTCTTTTACAGTCAGCTCTCAGGTAAAAAAAGGCTACCATAATAACATAATAATCATCTAGAAGTTAAATAAAAAATACCAATGAATTTGCAGAAGAATCAATAGAAAATATTAAAAAATGATAAGTCCCGAACGTTCGGATTTTGCCCATGACGAATCAAACATATTTTATGGCAATTTCAGTTGACACGAGGATGACAAGTTTAGTTGGCAAGCATGGCAATTTTCTAGCAAAAACAAACCGAGGACAAAATTGCCATGCTTACCAACTAAACTTACCATCCCCGCATCAACCAAAACTGCCATAAAATCATTCATCGATTTGCTAACGTTTGGTGTTTATCGGGTCCAAAACATTTTTTGGGGAAAACACTCGAATCTATTAACCAAACCAATGCTACAAACAACCCTATAAACTAAGGAAGTTACACTGCAGTTCGAGGATAGGGTGGGGTGGTGTCACGCCCAAGATGCGACCCTATCCTCAATTTGGCACGAAGGCCTCGTCAGGGATAGAAGCGCATCTCGTCGTGTCGCAAGAATGGATATCGTTACAAGTACATTTACTGAAAAGAAGATATATAAAAAGAGTTGGCTTACACTCGCCACAAGCTACATCAGAGTCACATCAGTACATTACATAATCATCAAGAGTAAGAGCAGGGTCCGACTACAGACGAAAACAAACGAAAAAAGAAGAACGACGTCCATCCTTGCTATCCCAGGCTGCCGGCCTGGAACCCATCCTAGATCGATGATGAAGAAGAAGAAGAAGCAACTCCAAATGAACAATCAACGCGCTCGCATCACGTAACCTTTACCTGTACCTGCAACTGGTGTTGTAGGAATCTGTGAGCCACAAGGGACTCAGCAATCTCATTTCCAAAGGTATCAAGACTAGCAAAGCTTAATGGGTGAGGCATGGTTAAGTGGTGAGGTTGCAGCAGCGGCTAAGCATATATTTGGTGGCTAACTTACGAGTACCAGAAATAAGAGGGGGAAGATCTACGCATAACGGACGTGAACTACAGATGATCAAATGAATGATCCTGAACACCTACCTACGTCAGGCATAACCCCACCGTGTCCTCGATCGGAGAAGGAACTCACGAAAGAGACAATCACGGTTACGCACACAGTTGACAAGTTTTTTAGTTAAGTTAACTTCAAGTTATCTAGAACCAGTGTTAAACAAAGTTTTCACGTTGCCACATAACCGCGGGCACGGCTTTCCGAAAGATTTAACCCTGCAGGGGTGCTCCAACTAGTCCATCACAAATTACCACAAGCCGCATAGAAATCCTCAATCACGAAGCTCGCGATCTCGTCGGATTCCCTAGTGGAAAACCTCAACTCTGAGATTACCCAAAGCATCACTGGAATCCCGATGCACAAGATATCTCGTCAAAGGTAAAACTAATCCAGCAAGGCCGCCCGACGTGTCGACGATCCCGATAGGAGTCTCGTACCTCGTTCTCGGGACACGGCGGATGAGCTAGACGTCGGGATCGCTAAACCTCCGGGTGACCAGAGGGGCGCCGGACATCGCTCAGGTGGGACCAACACTCATGAGGAGCACTGGCCCGGGGGTTGATTAAATTAGTCCGCGGGTGCCGGCGGGTCCCTATGCAATATTATTAGGTTATTAGGCAAATGCAGTACCAAAGTTGGGCCTTGCCAGACCAGCTTTAATCTAAAACGAATTATCAAGGGGGTCCCCATAACAACCCCGATCGTGTTAGGAGCGCTCATTTATGGAACATAACACCGGTAGCCGGTAACTAAGGGGGCAAAGGTGGAACAAAACACGAGGCTAGAAAAGGCCGAGCCTTCCACCTTTTACCAAGTATATAGGTGCATTAAATTAAATAGCATTTAAATATGATGATATAATAAGGAACCCATGCTTTCACATGGAAGCATCTGCACCTGCAACTAGCAACGCTATCAACAGGGTTAAGCAAGCAGTAACATAGCCAATCAGTGGTTTGTTAGGTTGAACAGGTTGAAGGTTTTCATGGCATTGTTGAGAGGCTGATATTTAACATGTGGTAGGCAACGAGACATAATCGATAGAAGCGATAAAACTAGCATGACAATGATAGTAATGGTATTTGGGGAAATGATCATCTTGCCTGAGATCCCGCTTGGAAGAAGAATGCCTCCGTGAAGCAGACGAACCGACGTAGTCGAACGGGTCCTCACATCCGACACGTTTGCGGAACTCTATCGAGACGGGGAAATCGGAAACAAGCATCAACACACGATATTCACCACACGATGCACAACACAAATGATGCATGAGCTACTGAATACATGCAAGTCACGGCATGACAAATCACTCAAACACACCTACACATTAAGTGAAGTTCAATATGCACGAGTTGCATATTGACGAAACTCCACGTTAATTATTTAGTTCACTCCCGGTTATCTCCACGGCAATATTAATGTTGTCAAACATGCAAGGGGTGAAGCGGAAATTAAACTACCTATCTAGGCATTTTAAGTGAGGTCGAAAATGACATATAGCATCTCCGAGACGACCTCACATGTTAAATTACAATTCTGTCCAGATCTGAGCTAATGCATTTAATTGGTTGTTAAACAGCAAAAAAAATAGGTTCACGTGATTCTACGCGTCAAGGAAAGCGATCTACACATAAAGAACATCTCCAACGGAGCTACGGATCAAAAGATACAAGCACCGCAAGATATGATGGCATGAATGCAAAATGTGTGCAACGGCGGCTACGAGCACTTCAAAATATACAACCAGCAAGATAAAATGAAACTACACGAGATTCTAAGCAAGTTTCATGTAGGACACGATCAAAACGGAGCTACGGTTCGAAAACTACGAGCAAAGCAAGAAATCACTACAATCTGCCAAAATCAGCCACATAGCATTTTCGACGCCCCACAACTACGGCTACACAACTCCGATAAACTCAAGCAAGACATGGCACGAAAGAGGACAAGACACACTACTACAAACAACTAACAACAACTAGCATGGAAGCATGGATCACTAGGAAAAGAAGACACAACATGGCATCCCACACACTATTTCAGACTTAGTGAAAATAGCACCTCATGAAAGTGCAGTTTTCAGCCTGAAGCAATATTGACAGCAGAAAAACCTATATCTACAGGACTCCAGATGGCATGAAAATTTACAGTATGCTAGAGAAACACAAGGGGTACAACTAACTCCATTGGACCAACCTTAAAAGAGCTACAGATCACAAGCTAGAAGCAAAACAAAACAGCAACAAAATAATAACAGATTCCAGACTTAGAAATATTTCAGCTCCTCAAAATCAGCACTATTTCTAGCAACTTGAGGGCAATCAAAACACACCTAAACATGCATTTCTATTGCAACCAAAAATACCAGGGGCTAAACAAGACATCCAAGATCAACTCTCTAGTTGACAACTCCGTCAAACGACGCACAGAATAAATCCTACGAATTAAACAAAAGAGCATCACGGCAAAATATCCCGCGAACTAACTTCCTCAAAAACTAAAACTAATTGCACAGAAACATATAAAATAAGCGGGGTTTGCAACTTAAAATAATGCCGCTCATAAATGCGAGAAAAAATAACCTATACGCGGGGAAATAAATTACTGGCAAATCCCTACACGTAAAAATACAAATGACCGCTCTAAAATACATGCAAAAATGATTCCTAAAATATGGACATTTATTCTACAACATTCGAACTAACCGTACTTGCGCGAAAAATAAATACGGGCAGTATCCTATTAAAACAGCACGTTATTCTAGGCATCCGGCACGACAAACGACGTCAACCAATTATGCATGTTTCAAATTCGTATTCTACGCGCGAAACTACCACAAAACCATATATAATACGCGTCGTTCCGACTTATGGTTAGGAATCTACGAGCGTTTTAAAATACGGCTATTTACTGGAATTTAACTAATTCCGAAAATAACCAAAGAAGAAAAAAATAACTAGCGGGCCTAAACTAATTACTAATGGGCTACAGGGGCATGGGCGCAGTAAAACTAAACTACGCGCGGGCACGGAATAGACGAGGGGAGGCCTCACCTGAGCAGGCCTTGGCCCGGATGCGAGGAAGAGGCGGCCTGGGGGAGGCGGTGGCCGACTGGGCCTCGGGGCGCTTGGGCCGGCTCGACGCGCTCCTGCGCGGCCCAGCAGCGCCTAGGGCACGGGCGTCGGGGTCGGGCTGCTCGCCCTCCCGATCCGGTCTGGTCGCGGCGGCGGCTGGAGGCTCCAGCGAAGGCGGCGCCGCAGGTGGCCGGGGACACGCGAGGAGGCGGGTCCGGCGGGGACGAGGGACTGGCGGGGCTCGCCGGGCGGGGCTAGATCTGGACGGGAGGAGGAGCGGGACGCTGCTCCGGCGAGCTCGCGGCCGGCGGGACCGAGGCCTCGGCCGGTTCCTGGAAGGAGGGCTCGGGAGGAGCTGCGGACAACCGGATCTGGCCGGGCGGCGTGCTCCGGCGAGGGGCACGGGCTGGTGCTCTGCGGGAGGTCGCCGGCGGCTCGATTCCCGGAGGAGGTCGGCGGGCACGGGAGCTGCTGGCGCTGTTGCTGCGGGAGAGGGAGCCCCGGGCGCAGGGAGCTCGGGCCACGGCGGCGGCGGCGCGATGGGCTCGGCCGGGCCCGATCTGGGCCTGGCGGGCCCGCGGGAGGAGGGAAGGAGAGAGGCTGGAGGTGGGGCTGCGCGGTTAGGGTTAGGAGGGCACGGAAAACGAGGTGGAGAGGGAGAGGGGGCTGTCTAAAATAAACCCGGGGGTCTATATATAGGCAAAGGGGGGCTAGGTTAGCCGGAATCGCGTTCCGGATCCAACCGCGGGGTCGGATTCGGACGATTCCGCACGCGGGAATGGGTACGCGGCCGTGTAGAGGGGATATCCGGAGACGAGAGGGAGAACGGGCGACGCGGCACAAATTTTAAAACATCGACAGATGTCCGACGGTAGCCCGAATACGGTGCCACTACGGTCGACTGTTGGGATACCAGACGACCTCCGATCGCGACGAAATTCGATAGACGGCCTACCTATATGTAAATAATACCGCACGACAAATCTCAACCCGTTCAGAAGAAGTTTCACGCACACTTTAAAAACAGGGTTTCGACGGTGCCGCGGACGCGTGCGTGTGCGGTCGGACTCAGAACGGACAACGACGAGGACCGGCAACTACTAACGGATGCAAGTTTTGAAAACGGGCGGCAACGGAGACGCCGATGCAATGCAGATGATGCGAATGATGCAATGATGATGCGACAAATTAAAATAGACACACAACAAAAACGGAAAGAAGGGGGAATCTTCTGGAACGTCGGCATCGGGCTGTCACAGGTGGCGTCTCTCTTCTGCAAGTTGACGGAAATCTACGCTTGTGAACCATCAACGTTGTCATAGACAATGCCGTCAAGATGGGATGGCTCAAGAAAGAATTATTCGCCAGGAGACACCACCAGGTGTCCACTTTATTGCAGGACCGTCGACGGAAGATGGCCCGGGGGGGGGGGGGGGGGTGGGTGGGTGGGTGCCAACCTACCAACGAAGGAGAGTGGCGGTGTGAGACGCTGGAGATCACCTCTCACTAGGGTTAGGAGAGGACATGGTTTGTGACTTGACAAAACTTCAATAGAGGAACCTTACTCTACTCATTTTGGCTAAAGTATAAAGGTCCAAAGTTTACCTATTGTCGTTCTCGATCCCTTGCGAGATCAAAAGCTTGTCACATGAAACCAATACATTTATGATAGCAGTCTTGCCTTGATATTTCTGGAAATGATATATATTTTTTGGCGGTGAGTTCTACTAATATTTTGAAATATGGTGCCTTCAGCAACATGCAAATATTAAAAAAACATGGCCTTCCATTGTGGAAATTAACAAGGCTAGCTTGATATATTCCATTGCAGAAAATTCTCTCAACTGTTTATTATCGTGAGTAAAATTGGTTTACCCCTTTCACGCAAACAAAGGTTTACCTGTAAAATTTTAGTAAGCATTTTTCATGTAGAAAAAAGGACCGGGTTAATTTTTTCCTAGTTATTTGAATTTTGTTTCCCTTATGTTTTTGAATGAACTTGTATAATTGTTTTCTAAAGGAGCTCGCCCTTATGTTTGAATTTGGATTTATACTTCCTTTTCATTGCTTGAACAAAATGGAAAATCAAACACAAGATTCTTCCGTTGTTAATGAGGTCTGATAACCATTGACACGTGGTTCAAATATTTATGATCATCTCATCATGGATAGTAAAATAAATTATAAATTTTCTTCTCACATAAAAAAATAAATCACATGTTTTCTTCATGTAACTCCAATCCACAATTCAGATGGCCAACATGAATTATTTATCTTCCCTAGTCATATTATTGTTCTACTCCCTCCGTCCGGAAATACTTGTCCTAAAAATTGATATAATGGATGTATCTATAACTAAAATAAGTCTAGATACATTCATCTTTAGGACAAGTATTTCCAGACGGAGGAAGTATAAAACAAAAATCCACATAAATTCACTGAACCAATGTTCTTAGCGCCACACCCGATCTAATCCTAACCTTTTTCTCCTACTCGATCCCCAATTAATATTTTTAAAAGCTAATTAAAACCGCAGCTTGATACCATTCAAATCCGATCCATCGATGCTTTTGACATAAATAAAAATCGAATCAATTTTTGAGCATCCTTTAATAAACAATAAAATTGGAAATAATCAGATACTCTAAAGTCATGAAAGGGAACAAGCACCAATAGTATAGGGCATATAACAGCCCCACTGTCCCTTGACATACTTGATATATATATCTCCAACAAGCGACCTACGAAGCAAGTCCAGCCAAATTGAAACTTCGAAACTAGCTCCGCAGCAGAACGCAAAAAACACATCATATGCATTGCTAGAATTTTCTTTGTAAATGTGACTTCGAGTTTGCCATTAATTTGTTGAATGAACCTACCACGTTATTGGAGCAAAGCTGCCATATACCTGCTCTCATAGGCATAACGTAGCTGAAAAACACTAGCTCCAAAATGTGCAGGTTAAACAAATTAAGGCAAGCTCGAAGCCACATTTACAAAAATTTCCTTTATACACATTTAACTAGATGCATTCCGTACCAAGGTAGATCGACGATCAAATGAACCAGGTCTTAACCAAACTATGAAAAACAGGAGCTGATCAGATCGACAGTACTATAGCATGGCAAGCTAGCTAGGCAAAGCTCCATTTAGCTACTTGGAGAACCTGAGGAGGTCGGCGGCCTCACAGCCGAGGTACTGCAGTGGCATCCTCTGCATGGAGGAGGTGCTGCTGCTGCTGCCTCCAAGCTGCTCCATGAGCTGCTGCTGCTGATAAGGCGCCATTGATGCTGCTGCTGCGGCGGCCACCTTGCCCTGGAAGAGCTGGTCCAGGTTCTGGTGCGAGGCGAGGAGCTTGTCCAGGATGGACCAATCCGTGCCGGGGAAGCGGGGGTCGCCTCCGCCGCCGCTGTGGTGGAGCATTCCGTTGGTGCCGCTCGACGTGAGCTTCATCAGGTTCTGTGAGCACTGGACGTCGAGCGAGCTCATGGCGACGGCGTCCGGTGCGCCGGCGCCGGGGAGGAAGGAGGAGAGCGTCTGCTGCTCGTGCTCGGCGCTCATGAGCTGCGGGAGCTGCATGGACACGTCGAAGGAAGGGAAGTCGTAGTGCTGCTGGCCGTGCTGCTGCATGAGGTGGCCGGGACCATGGTTGTGCATCATGTGCTTCTGGTCCGTGGTCATTTGCATTGCACCGGTGGCGGAAGCTGGGACCGGGAAAGGGTGGAGGAGCTCGTCGTCGTCGTACCCCGCCATCTCCGCCGGGTTCATGCCTCTCGTGTAGCTCTTCTTCGTGAAAACCCTACACACCACCCAGCCATCTTCCTGCATTCCGGACCAAATTATATACTGGTAAGAAAAGATGGACAGAGGCATAAAACTAGCTAATACTATATGAGTTTTGGCCTGATGAATTGTTTTGCCTACCTGGACCTCAACGTTGTCTTCGTCGAGGCGGTACTCGTGCATGATCCAGTCCGTCTTCTTGCCGTGGGGAGCCCTCCCGACGTAGAACACGAGCGTCTTCCTCATGCCGATCCTCCTGGCGCCGCTGCCGAGGAAGATGGCCTTGTCGCGGCCCGTCGCCTTCCAGAACCCCGCCGTGGTGGCCCGGTTCGTCCTCGTCCCCGTCGGGTACTTCTTGTCCTTGTGGCTGAAGAAGTACCACTCGTTCTGCGGCCCCGTGCCGATCCTGCACCGATCTGCCATGCCATTACATGACACCACACGTATAGTTTGTCAGCACGATCGATCGAGTTAATTAACACTCCATCATGAGTTTATTAATTATTAGCTGCCTGAATACGAGGGCCTCGGCCGGCTAGCTACCTTTGAGATCCCATGGCTCAAGCTTGTTGAGGTCGATCTCCCTGATGACGTCAAGATCTATGGCCTCATAAGCGACCTTCTTCCTCAGGTAGTAGTACAGGAGCTCCTCGTCCGTCGGATGGAACCGGAAGCCCGGTGGCACCGACAGCACGCCGCCACTCGGATGCATGCTAGCTAGCTCTCTCCCTCTCCGGCGGCCCTAAGATCGATCGATCTGAGAGGAAGAAGAAGCAAACACCATGTGTGGAGCCAATCAGCAAAACCAAATCAGAAGCTCCTCTCACATTAACAGCTTCTTTCCTCTACATACCTTGCATAGAGGTAAAAGAACAAAACGAAGAGCACAAACCTTGGATATCTCCTCCTGCCTTTTGTGCCCGGCCGCCTGGTTGCTCCCCAAAGAAATGAAGTACAAAGAGAGGGAAGCAGGAGGAAGATGATGGTGATGCAAGGGAAGTGAAGAGGATGTGTATGGGTTATATGGAAAGGGGCAGCTGCGACTGCGAGGCAGCAGGGTTAGCCAGTCCAAGATGCTCACCAAAGACAAACCCTAGGTCTATAAAGTGTTGTATATACTGCCCTGTGCTGTGCATGGATGGGTTTGAGCTGGCCATTGGTGCCATACTACTATATAGGTAGCTAAATTCTTTACGGGAGCATTGACCATGCTGATAGGATCACAGTACTAGCGTCCATGCACATGTAAGTAATATGGACCAGGCATGTCTTGGGGCAGTTTTGGAAGGACTAAATGAAAAGAAGGGGGTATTGTCCCTTGATTAGGGGACCCTGCCCCAAAACTGGCCTCAGAAGGAGCAATCTGGTGTCTCCATCTGGAACAGTAATGTATCATTCTTGTGTGATTTCTTGCTGATGCGCCCCTGCATGCCCCTGCCACAAGAAAATAATTATCCAGGCCGATTATCTGGTCCTGGTGTTTGTTCTTTTTCTTCTGATGAAAGAAAAAAAAATGTGTTGGAGAGGGCAAGTGAGCAAGGGTTAGTCTGTAAGACGTACTTATGCAGTAGAGTGCTAGACTCTCCGTGCTCCAGTTTGGACCTTGCACGTGGGAGTCAGGGGAACAGGGGAATTAATCCCTCTAATTCCATCGCCCCAAATCCCAATCTCTCCATTCTTCTTCTATTCCCTGCAAATCGCCTTACTTTATTGCACCACGCTTTAGATTAATGCCTAATCTTGTGCTCTTGTCTTGGCCGTAGGAATGACTTTTGTTACTTTACTCGTCCCGATTAGAGATCTCAGCCTAGGTAAATTTTGAAAGTTGAGTTACTAATTAGTGAGTTTGCGTGACATCTCGTCTTGAAGTTTCTTAACGATCTAGCACATTGTCAACTCTCTGTCCAGTCAGACGACTGGTAACTTTCTGTATATATGGTTAAGGTGTAGCATTTCATTTCCTGCAAAAAGGAAAAAACTGTGTAGCATGCACTTCGGTGTGATGTACTCCCTTTCATAATAGTATAAGTTTTCTTAGAGATTCCACTAAATGATTACATGCGGATATATATAGACATATTTTATTGTGTAGATTCACTCATTTTACTCCGTATGTAATCCCTAGTGAAATCTCTAAAAAGATTTATATTTAAAAACAAAGGGAGTACTACTACTTTGTGGATCTATATATATGGTTAATAAGGAGGAACAAATACACCGTATGAAGATTATCGTACGACTATTGGATTTTATATGCGTTTTCTAGAATAAGGCTCTGTTTGGAACCATAATAGACTATGATAATCTGGATTATGAAGATAGATTATATAATCTGATTTATAAAAATAATCTAGGTGGACATGTTTGGAGGTTAGATTATATAAACTGTAATTCAGGTTTTACATTGCATAATGACCTATCTGCCCTCTGTTTTTTTAAAAGAGGAGGGTGACGGTAGTAGGAATGTGATTATCTCAAATTTTACAAGGGTAATGGGTCATTAGCAATCCATAATCTGATTTTAGCTGGTATAGAGTAGATTATGAGTTTTTGATAATCTATCCATCTAGTTTTTATAATCTACCCCATAAGAATAAGAAGATTATCATACGACTATTGGATTTTATATGGGTTTTCTAGAATAAGAAGTACTTATACAAGTCATACAATTTTCTGCATAGGGATTACCGGATTAGGATCTTTACGTGTCATTATTGACCATACATATAATTACAGCGTATGTAGGAAGGCGTGCATCATGAAAATCAAACTCGGTAGAAGATCACATATATACGGGCCGGGCCGGGATGGCGTATTTCAAGTGCTGCATGTACAGTACAGCACATTGATCAAGGTGACATAGGGAAGCAAAGCAACGTAGAGACACAGTCACTGCATGCACAGCTAGCTAGGGAAGAAATGAATTAAGACACGAAAACTTCCACGTACGCGCTTGCGCATGGGATTCGTGATCTATCTCTCATCTCTGCGTCGTGGTCACGCATGTACCTACGTACGCACGATGGCAAGCTAGCTAGGCAGCAATTCGTGGAACGTCGGCACAACGATCGAGAGTGACGCTCTGTGAGTAAAAGAGCACTAATATTGTTTGGGAAAAAAAGGGTGGAGACTGTAGACAAATCTCCTCGTGTGCACTCTCTGTGTAGAGAGGGACTTGGGTGAATCATGGACTGATAGTTTTTGCAGCCATGCTTTCATCCCGTTTTATAAATAAAACAAACCGTCAGATCACAATATTCAATATATGTTGCAACATACGTACACACACATAAAAAAATAGCACAAGACAACATCAAAGGGTTCCGTTGAGGGCACAACTCCACAAGCCCTAAGAAACAGACACACCCACACCCAAACCCAACAACGGGAGGATGGAAAAGCCACATCAGTCTAATCCGGCTCTGGAGGTGACGGCGGAAGCGGGGGTGCCATGCGGAGAACCATCAAGCGATGGTTGACGATGATGTTGTTGATGGCGTCTCGGTCGGAGGAGTGGCTAAGCGGCCGCCAGAGCTGCAGGAAACCATGCATTTTAAAAACTGCGTCAGTGGCACGTCGGAGGGGCACACGCTGAATCACAAGCTTGTTGCGAACATTCCAGAGAGTCCACGTGAGCACCCCGATGGTCAGCCACCTAATGTGGCGGTCCGACGAGGGGCCGGACTGAATCTCCGCGAAGTGGTCAGGGACATTGGTATGGCACAAGTGACCACCGACATTGGTATGCGTTCTCAGAGTTGAGAAATTTAAAAAATGTCTGAAGTTGAGGAATTTGACCAACACCGTATTGAGGAATTTCGCTAAGAATTCTGGTATTGGGTTAAGAGTTGTGCAGATTCAAAAATTTACACAATTGAGGAATTTTGTGAAGAATTTAGTAACTTAGAGAAATTTCTCAAGTGTTCCAGACATGGATGTGTTCATTTGAAGAATTTTCTGAGGAATAACAATTTGCACAGATCTAATGGAAATAGGAAGATCAACCGGGGCAGTAAAATTAGATTTTGATTACCCTGTGTGAAGAACACGACAAACACGATGAACTGAGAAGGGTAGAACTGAAGTTCGTCGGTTCAGATCTCCACGACCCTAACTTGGCGACTGAAGACAGCTACGACGGAGGCGGAGGAAGATGATCCACGGTCGACGTGAGTTCGACGATGGCAAGGTTGAGGCAGTGAAGCTGTTCCTCACCGGCGATGAAGATTTTCCAGCGGCAGCGCAAGGTTAGAGCTCGAGCGGGGGAAGATGAGAGTGAGAGAAAGAGTTTTTACTGAAGGGGATAGGGGGCTATTTATAGCTCAGGTGAAAATGGTCCGGAGCTTTTGGACAGATATACCACTGACCATTCCTCTCCGCTTTACACGCGTCACCCATGTATGAAGCGGTGGATGTAGTAGCGATCGTTCTTATACTATCGTGGGTAGTGGGTGTGGTGAGAGCGGTAACGACCAAAAAATTTGAGTTTAAAATTTTGAGGATTTTGTTAGCAAAGTCTTCAGTTGACAATGACTCAGTGAAGACTTTGAACAAGTGTCAAATATAATGCATATGAAGAGTTGAGAATAGTCTGGGTTGAGCTTAGCATAGAGGGGAGACGGTTCCAATCACATTCACTTAGATGGAAAACCAACCTGAATACTTAGCAATAAGTGAATGCTGTTGAGGACATGAAAGCTCATAACTTAGTATATAGTCAACGAATAACATTACAGAAAAGTTTTTGAGGAATTTGCAATCTTGGATCTTTTGAAGATTTGAAGACATTGAAGAGTTGAAGAATTTGCAAAAAGTCCCAGTTTTGAAGAATTTGAACTTGAAGAATTTCAAATTGGTTGGTAGCGTAACCCACCGTATAAGAATGATGATTCCAGGCACCATGTACAATTGTCGTAGGGTCGTGAGAATCAAATTCTTCATTAATTTCTTCACACTTATTGTGTTATTCTTCATTGATTGAAGAAAAACGTTTCTTCGTGTGTTGCACATCTAAGTCATCAATTTTGCATAGGTGTTAGGATGTGTGCATTTTTCACATAACATTCGAAGATTCTAAGATATTTAGCTCACACCGCAACTTGCAAAATCTCTTTTCATCCAAGGGCTTAGTGAAGATATTCGCTAGATGGACTCCAGTCTTCACGTGGTCGATGATGATGTTGCCCTTGAGTACATGATCACGAATAAAATGATGAAAAATCTAGACGTGCTTCGTCTTCGTGTGTTGTACTGGGTTGTATGCAATCTTGATTGCACCCTCATTGTCGCAATAGAGGGGCACATTCTTCATGTTGATGTCATACTCCTTGAGGGTTTGCTTCATCCACAACAGTTGAGCACAACAAGAGCGAGCAACAATGTACTCAGCTTTGGCAGTGGAAAGTGACACACAGTTCTGCTTCTTTGAGGAACAACATACTAAGGATCGTCCAAGGAAATGGCAGGTGCTTGATCTTGACTTGTGATCCACACGGTCACCAACATAATCAGAATCATAATATCCAATGAGGTGAATATTTGAGCCCTTGGGGTACCATAATCCAAGTGTTGGTATGTGAGCTAGATATCGAACAATATGTTTCACACCCTTATGGTGTGATTCCTTCAGTTTTGCTTGGAAACGGGCACACATGCAAACACTAAGCATTATGTGTGGCCTAGATGCACATATCTATAATAAAGAGCCAATCATAGAGCGATATACCTGCTGATCAAAATCTTTACCATTTTTGTTAGGCGGTGGTGGCCGTTGGTAGGCATGGGAATTTTGACGCCTTTGCATTAATTCATGCCGAATTTCTTTAGGAAATCCTTGAGGTACTTTTCTTGAGAAATGAAGATGCCGTTGCGTTGTTGACGAATTTAAAGCCCTAGGAAGAATTTTAGCTCCCCCATCATGGACATTTGATATTCTTCACCCATCATGTAGGCAAATTCGTCACTGTAATGCTTGTTAGTAAAAGCAAATATGATATCGTCCACCTATATTTGGTATACAAACAATTCATTATCATAGGATTTTGTGAAAAGAGTGGGATCGAGTGAACCGTGTTTGAAGCCTTTCTTTACTAGGAATTCCTTAAATGTATCATACCACGCCCGAGGGGCTTGCTTGAGACCATAGAGTGCCTTTTTGAGTGTGAATAATTTGTCTGGATGCTTCGGCTCTTCAAAACCTCGGGGATGAGCAACATATACTTCTTCCTAAGTCTTACCATTGAGGAATGCACTTTTCACATCCATTTGATATAGAGTTATATTGCGATGATTAACATAAGCAAGCAATATACGAATAGCTTCAAGTCTAGCAACAGGTGCAAAACTTTCATCAAAGTCAATCCCTTCAACCTGTGTGTAGCCTTGGGCTACAAGTCCTGCCTTGTTCCTCACTACTTGACCATCCTCATCTTGCTTGTTTCAGAAAATCCACTTGGTACCAATGACATTGTGCTTGCGAGAATCTGTTCGTTTGACGAGTTCCTAGACGTCGTTCAACTTGAATTGATGGAGTTCATCTTGCATGGCTTGAATCCACTCAGGTTCCATGAAGGTTTCATCAACTTTTGAGGGTTCTGTGATAGACACAAAGGAGAAATGCCCACAAAAGTTAATAAAATGTGAAGCTTTTGAGCGAGTGGGGAGACCTGGCTCATTGATGTCATCGAGGATTTTTTCAATTTCCACTTCATTTGCAATCCTTGGATGCGTAGGTTGAAGACTTTGGTTGGGTTTAGGAATTTTATCCGGAGCAATTTCCTCAGGTGCATCCGCTTGACTTTCGTCATTCTTGGGGACGAATTCTTCAACAGGAGGTTGTTCCTCAGTAGGAACAATATCTTCAGTAGCCTTGAGCTTAATAGCTTCCTCAGGAGTCAATTTATCTGTCACAGGAGGTAGTTGCTCTCTTTGCGAGCCATTAGTTTCATCGAACCGCACATCTACAGTTTCAACAATCTTGATGTGATAGTTGTTGAAGACTCTGTAGGTGTGCGAGTCCTTTTTGTAACCGAGCATAAAACCCTCATGTGCTTTTGGTGCAAATTTAGAACTGTGGTGAGGATCTCTAATCCAGCATCTTGCACCGAAGACTTTGAAATAGCTTACATTGGGTTTCTTGTTAGTGAGGAGTTCACATGAAGTCTTCTTGAGGAATTTTTGAATATATACCCTGTTGATGATGTGGCAGGCAGTGTTGATTGCCTTAGGCTAGAAGCAACGAGGAGTTGATATTCTTCAAGCATAGTCCGTGCCATTTCAACTTGAGTCCTGTTCTTGCGCTCGACGACGCCATTCTGTTGATGAGTATAAGGAGCAGACAATTCGTGAGTAATACCAAGTTCATCAAGATAGTCATCAAGGCTTGTATTCTTGAATTCTCTCCCATTGTCACTCCTGATGTGTTTGATCTTGACGCTGAAGTTCGTCGAGGCCCTTGAGGAAAATCATTTGAAGCCTTCCTGCACTTCAGTTTTGTAAAGAATGATATGCACCCAAGTATAACGATAATAGTTGTCAACGATGCCAAAGGCATATAGAGATGTTGCATTGATTAGAGTAGCATAATGAGTAGGTCCAAAGAGATCCATGTGAAGCAATTCAAAAGGACAAGTATTAGTCATGATAGTCTTCGAGGGGTGCTTGGATCTAGTCATCTTCCGAGACTCACAAGCCCCGCAAAGGTGTTCCTTGAGGAATTTGATGGTTTCTATGCCAATGACATGCTTCTTCTTCGCCAGTGGGTGCAAATTTCTCGTGCGTGCATGACCGAGTCGTCGATGCCATAGCTAGCCCTCTCAGTCTTTTGCAAGGAGACACGTGGCTGGTTGAGGACCTGCAGAGAAATCAACAATATACAAGTCTCCTCTCCTAAAGCCTTCGAAGACTTTGGATTTGTCAGATTCCAGGATGACTATGCATCTATATTTTCCAAAGATGACAATCATATCAAGATCACAAAACATTGAGACTGACATGAGGTTAAACCCAAGGGATTTGACATGCATGACTTTGTCCATGTGTCGGTCCTTAGAGATAGCCACTTTACCAAGTCTCAATACCTTGCTTTTACCTTTGTCAGCGTAGGTGATATGCTTCAATGGTGATGGAGTCAGTGGGATATTCATAAATAGGCTTTTTTCATGAATCATGTGATTTGTACACCCACTGTCAAGAACCCACTCAGTGGTTTTGGGTTTGTCGTCCTACAGATGAATTAGTGCTGCTTACCATCTCATGTGCTTCAATGTGAAGAATATGATATCAAATACATCAGACTTGAATTTTATCACATAAAGTATAGTTTAGACATAATGAGGGCGAGTGAAATGACTGATCATTTCATCAGGATAAGATTGCGCCCTATCAAGCAATTTCCTCAGGTTTCCAGCAACTTTTTCAGATGATGACTTTCATCTGGACACCTGACCTGCATAAGTGATTAGTTCGATTTCTTCACCACCCACATCTGAAGGTGTGGTAAGGAGTTTATCATCTTGCGAGCACCATACGAGAATTGAGGCATTGAGGCTAATACACTTCGTTTCACATGAGGGGGGGTTAGAGTACTCAAATGAATAGGCAGATAAATACTTTGAGTACTTATGAACATATTGAATTGAGGAATAATGCACATATTCATGTCCCTTATAGTTTCCCTGCATATCAGAAGCATCACTGCAAGTACGAGCATAGTCTTGACCATATGAGGATTTTGATCCGTGTGAAGACTTTGGTACACCTGAGAAATTTGATCTGGGATCCCCGTTCTTCACTGGTCGTGTCATGATGACATTCACTTGAAGACTTTCCAAGAAGCTTCTGGGAACCCAGATTTTCCTCAGGGGTGGTCCATTCTTGTAGTTAGTTCCAACATATCTAGCAAATACTTCACCAGCCTGATTTTTGAACAATTTATAGTTTGAGTCAAGTGACTTATGATAGGAATATGACATTTCACATGCAAAGCATGTTAGAGTAGATGGATCAATAGGAGGTACTTTTGCAACAACCCATGAGGTTTTGGGATACTGCTTAGGTTTCTAGTATGAACCATCAACATTTAGTTTTCTCTCAAAGGCAATACCCTCTTTCCTTGGGTTCCTGTTCAAAATCTCCTTCTTGAGCACATCGCAAAGGGTTTGATGCCCTTTGATGCTTCTGTATATGCCTGTCACATACAATTCCTTCAACCCTGCATTTTCATCAGTGACATTTGTGGTTTCCTCATGTGAGGGATTTGTTACCACACAAACAATTGAAGAATTTGTAGTGATAGAAGCATTTGAGGTTTGAGGTGAAGAATTAGCAGTTTCACGTTCGATGCATTTCAAAAAAGGTGGAATGAATTCTTCTTGAGAGATACTGATCTATTGAGCAAGCAAGGAATAATTTTCGACTCGAAGATCATCATCAGACATTCTTAGATTCTCAAGATCTTGCTTTCTTTGAAGAAATTCATAGGAAAGATTCTCATGATCAACCAAGAGTGTGCCATATCATTCTTGAAGACTATCAAACCTACACTGAAGACTTTGAACATCTTCAGTGAGGATTTGAGTCTGATTCATTTCATCACTCAACAGGTCATCGCTTTTGTCTAGTAGTTTCTGAAGCTTTTCAATAGCAGTTTGTTGCTTAGTGGCAGTATTAGCAAGTTTGTAGTAACTGGGTTTTTGATAATCATCATGTTCACATTCACTAGAATCAGAAGAGGAAGTGTGACTTGGTACCTTTGAACCTTTCGCCATGAAGCAATAGGTGGGAGCAAGGTCATCATGATAGTCATCAATGTTGTTGATGTTGTCATTTTCTTAAAGGTTGAAGATGGACTTGTTGATGAATGTGGTAGCAAGGGCTAAGCTTGCCACACCATACTCTGACTCCACTTCAGAACCTTCCTCTTCATCACATTCCTCATATTCTTCTTTAGAGTCCATTTCCTTGCCAATAAGTGCCCGAGCCTTTCTAAAGCTGGTCTTCTTGTGCGATGAGGACTTTTAAGACTTCTTCTTTTTCTTCGAATCATCATAACTGTCATCCTTGTACTTCTTTGATTCCTTCACCCAACGAGGACAATCGGCAATATAGTGACCAATTTTGTTGCATTTATGGCTGGTTCTCTTCTTGTAGTCCTCAGATGAAGATTTTGATTTCCTCATATCTGTTCTTGAAGACTTTCCAAACTGGCCACGCCTTAAGAACTTGTGGAATTTCCTCACGAGCAAAACAAGTTCCTGACAAAGTTCTTCAGGATCACCAAGACTGCAATCAGAGTCTTCAGGGCAAACTTCCAAACCCTCACAAACTCGGTCACCCGGCGATCCACAATTGACTGTTGGATGCTCTAGACCATTGACGGCTAACCGTGTGGAGGATGCACAGTCCTCAAAGGTAACAAGCGTCGGTTCCACATAGGAACAATCTCTTCAGTGATGCTCAATCACTTTGGGGTTTTTGGGTTTTGGTTTCGGTGTTTGGGTTTTTCCTCACTTGATGAATTTCGCTCAAAGTCCTCGAGGATTGGGTTGCTCTAAATGAAAAGTGTCAGTTTCTCTCGGAGCAGCCAACCAACTAGTGGTTGTTGGGAGTTGCTATTTATAGCCGGGGAGCATCCCGACATGATTTGACATTAATGCCCCCAATGATATGACCGTTGGGCGGATAAGATTGGGGACAGGTGGCGCGCGGTGCGACAATGGTCGAATCTTTCATTTGTGAAAGTCCTCATGTATCCCATGTTCCTCACTGATAGGCAGTTCACACTGGCAAAATCCTACTTCTCAGTTAGTGCAATTTCTTCAGCGGCCAGAAGAACTTCGTCTCTGTCACTGAAGATTTTGACTAAGTTGTGAGGGATTATCAAAGGCTTCACTCTAAGGATTTTGTATTTGTAGGCTTTGAGTTGAGCATCAAGAGGAAATCTTGCCTTAGTATTATCTCGACCCCCTTTAATAGTACGATGTTCCTATGACCCAAGAAAGAAGAAAATGAAACAAAAAGAGTAAATCTTCAATCTTCAAAGTCTTAAGAGCGTTTTCTTCGGAATACACCAATTCCTCATTTTCAAAGTCTTCATGAGGAATAGCAATTTCTTCGCTATGAAAGTCTTCAAGGACTGACCAAAGTCTTCACCCGAAGACATACAATTTTAGAGGTCGATATTCTTCGAATAACTCAAACTCCGCAGTGACTTATAGGGCCTGTGTACACTCATAAACATATTAGTCTCTCAACCTATAAGTCTTCAATCCACCAAAATCACTAAGGGGCACTAGATGCACTTACAACTAGGCCTTCTCTCTATTCTAGCATTTCTACAGTCAGTCCAAAGATATAGCCCCATTCCTTTGATACTGATGCAGACTTAGCATAGTTCTGATTTCAGTCTTGCAAGTACTTTGGATGAGTACTCACCGTTGCTTTGCTCCCCCTTTTCCTGTTGATACGACTTGCCACGACCAGATGACGGAGCCCAGGAGATGGCTGATCCCGCCGACGTCTACTACTACCTCGAGAGAGCCTACTACTACATGGAGGCCACTGCCGAGCAAGAGTAGTTAGGAGGCTCCGAGGCAGGAGAACTTGACTTTTCGATCCGATGTTATGTTTGTGCTAGCGTTCTTAAGCAAAACTTGTTGATTTATGTCTGTACTCATATATTTATTGCTTCCGCTGACTCATGTGCATTCAATCTTATGTATTCGAGCCCTCGAGGCCCCTGTCTTGTAATATGAAGCTTGTATGACTTTAATTTGTGTCTAGAGTTGTGCTGTGATATCTTCACTTGAGTCCCTTATCTTGGTCGTATGCATTTGCATGTATGATTAGCGTATGAACAAAATGGGGGTGTCACAAGTTGGTATCAGAGCCAACTGCCTTTAGGTAGCCCCCTTTCCAACTCCTTGGCTAAAGTTGTGTCTAGTACTTGAAAATCTTATACAAAAATTGTCGTGTGGCTTATGGGCCAACATCTCAATCGGGTGGTATTAGGACCCTTTACTCCTCTTCTATACTCTGGGTTCTGATCTCTCTTCTATTTTGGGTTAAAGATTTTACTAACTCTAACTCTAGGTTCTCGTAACTACCTTTTGCCAGAGAGATACTCATTCCAGAAGACTCCGAAGATACTTTTCGATGTTCTCCCGAGAACTTGTGCTCATCGCTTGTGCGATTCCTTTTCACAATCAAATGGATGATTATATACAATTGTCGCTCATACTTTCTTTTCCAGTTTCTCTTGTTGTTACAAGGTAATTCGAAATATCTTATCAAGGATTTGTTCATCCCAAGTTGTTCATATCTTTCACAAAATCCTTCGAATTGCTATTCGATCTTGCAAAATCCTCAGTAGCCTATTTCTCTTGACCTTTCTATCCTGCTTGCATTATGGTTAATTCCATATGTCTAGCAACATTCATTAAAATCCTTTGTGATTGTCCTTTGATCTTATTGATTCAACCTATGTGTAAATGCACACAATCATCAGTTGATCCTTATAAATTATATGTCCAACCCAGACGTCTTTCCAAACAAGAGCTGGTTCTCAGCAAATCAACCTTGATAGATTGTCCATCTAAATCCATTCAACTTACTTGTATTTGATTGGAGCACCTGATTCTGATACACCAACCTAGAAATTGTAATTCCTTTGGTAGTGAAGTATCGATATTACTCAGATGATCTATAATCCGATGCATTGCATTTATTATTCATCTGATTGGGTACCGATACTCACATCAGATCCTTTGTGGACCGCCAAAACCATTGTTGGATTATTATCCGACAACATCCTTCACACTCAAAATTCTTGTGATATTCTTCCCCTATTACATGATGCCATTGGTAAATTGTGTCTTCTCCCTGTGATAAGTTGTATCCTATGCTTTTGCCTTCCTTGCTCTTGAAGCATGTGTTAATTACTCTTAAAGTTTGTGGTATATGTTCCTAAGATGCCACGATGGGTTGAACCTATGCCTTCCCTAATCCTGTGAACCCGAGAGTTTTCATGAATCTTACTCTTCTGGTGTATTTCGAGATAATCTTTCAAAGCTACAACTTCATGAAAGGCGAGGAGTAAATGGAAGGTGATGCACTGATGAAGTGGGAGTCGACCTTGAACTTTGTGTTCATGCCATGGACCCGGTGTATGTCTTATCATGGAAGCTTCTCATAACAATAAAATTCCCTTGGTATAATTTGATCTACTATTTGTGACCTTGTCCTTTACAATCATGGTTTTGACCATGTTGTTCCACTTTGATTTGATTCTCAGACAAGTTAAAGTGCTTGTCTTCCACAGATCAGTACACTAGTCTAACCTCTATTCTCATCTACCTTTGAGTAATATCCCTGGTATCTCAAGAATATCAAAGAGCTATATAACTTCTTATGAGCTCCTCATCAACTATGTTATTTCGCTGATTCCAGTTTTCCTCGTATTCTGTGTTGTTCGACAATCAAGGACGCCGATACTGAATTGAATATGCATTGCGATTGAACAACTCTTAAAAATGTTCTTTGCTTATGAGTTTGTACTCGGTCACGTCATTCCAAGCTGTTAGGCTACATCATCATCGTAATGCTAGAGCTTGACCATGCTATATGTGTCCTTCATCCCCGAAACAAATTTCCAACTGTGCGTTAAGCTTACATCGAGCTTTCAACATCTTGTTGGTTGTCTTGATAGGCAATTTTGATTCTGATCTAGCAATCTTATTTGTGGTCCCAACAACCTTTCACTTCACCATTCCTTTGCTTGATGTTGTCGCTGAACGATTACATCTTCATGAAACTTCTTGACAAATGTGTGAGGATCATCAACGGCATTCTGAGCTCTTCTAGGATATCAATCGAATTCAAGATGAGAAATATCATGCTTGCCCCTCGATGATTTGTGTTATCATCGACAACCTTATTGCATTCCCTTCAACACAAACTTATACATGTTGTGTTGTCCCTTGAGTTCCTTGCTATCTAGCTTATGTTATGTTCTACCTTGGAGTATTACCATCTTTTATGTCAAGAATGTTGTGAGATTTGTTGCACCTCTTAAGAATTCTGGATATAGTGCTACTTCTTGCCATCACCATTCATTTCTTGGTCCCCGTGTTGTTTCTAACTGGAATACTGATAGGTGAACTCTGATGTGTGATTCCAATACGTCTGGCAATCCTATTGCTTTGAAGTTAATGAATGATAATTTCACTCTTAGTGTATTGGTTGTTGGCTCACCATTTTAGCATTGGAAGTGCTAATCAGTCTGTATTTCTTAGTGCACCCTTTGATCGATGTTTAATTGGTGTTGTTTCGTCGAGCATACATCATTATATCATTTGATCTGAAAAATGCTATCTTTTTGTTCTTATAATTTTGGAAATTCATCCCTATTGAAATCTTGAGGGGATGTTGCTGAGCTCATCGGCCACACCCTCAACTTCTCCATGTTTCATGATGAAGCTTTTGAAAGCACTATCTTTGTGCCTAGCTCATGAAGAATATGTTTGATAGATGAACTATTTTCCCAAAGTTCACATGCATTCTTGCTGCCGTGAATATGAGAAAGTTTTGTTTCGCTTCCTCTAGGATCGTACCAAATCATTCAGGCATGTGCGAAGTGTTATATGTTTTGAAGATTTGCTATCTTCACTTCATATAACTTTCTTAGAACCGCAAGCCACTGACTGATTTGATCAAGGAAAAGAAGTACCTCATAAGAGCTAATCCAGACTTACACAAGGACCTTGATACCCTCGATGATGGTTCCCAAATCAGAACTCGGTTGCATTTCATTGCAAGAATTCCATGTGGGCACGAATTTCTTGACATTGTGTTCATTTGTCTTAAAATCCAACTCATGATTGAAGACTTGCTTTTGTAGTTCATATCCCGTGAATCTTGCATCATTGTCTCGTCAATTTTTGTTGCCCCCCTTTTCTTCTCGGGCATCCTGAGTCTAAGATATCCTGAGACATTTTAGATCGGAATCTTGGGCAGATATGATGGTTGGAACATTTTTCTAATAATTGCAACTTTGGTCTTTCTGTAACCCGGTACAATGATGTCTTGTCTACCACACCCGACCGGAGGACCTATTGTTATATTATCTTCCTTAGTAAGGTTAGCCATTCTCCCCTGAGGAAATTGTATGACTTATTTTACAAGTTGTTACTGATGGATCCTTTGTGTACCCAACTCCCGACCTTTACCTCATGACCATGTCGATGCTACCCCGAAACATGAATAAGGTACTTCAAATGTCAACAATAACATTAGAAACGCAATGCTAAAATGTTCTTGATTAATTATCCAAATAATATTGTATGGGTAAACATCATGATTCTCCTTGCCCCTTTATCTAAATAGTTATGTACTTGGTGATCGATCATGTATACCATGCTCTGTTTTCCTTGGGAAAGGTATACTCTAATACTTGTGTGTGAACATATTTTCCTTTCCATTGGTCTGTTTGATATGATAATCACATTTTCCTTCCCATTGGTTTGTTTAACCTATCTTGTAATCTAAATTATGTGAGAAGTGGTAATTCCCTTCTTAGTAAACACCTCGGTGTACAACTCTATCAGTAAGACCCTGTTACTATTGTGGATAACATTCCGACAGTCGTCGCTGGACGAGAAGTTTGCCTATTGGCCCGCCGCGTTTCAATGAGCAGGAAAATGGTTCTATTCGTTCCCCGCCCTTGGTAATGACGTTGTTGCCAACATAACTGACAGGCTATCTTGTGACATGTCTTGGTACCAAGATCGTGCAAGAAGTCACCGCTCTGCCTACTCTGAACCCACATGGTGGCCCCATAACCCACAGTTCCATAGGATCGTAACCTAACTCTTGTGTACATCTTTGTTTCCAAAGTACCTTTTGCACTTGACTTCATATGTAATTCATGGCCCACGTTCCATGGGATGATCTATTCTATTATCAGGCGCAATATTTAATTTTCGTTGCTCTAAACCCCCTTTCACCTTGTGATCAGGCGTCGAATGATTGACTACCATTTTGAAACCTTTGTACCATCACATATTTCTCTCAATGAATTCCCTAAGTTATAGCTCGAGAAATAATTCATGTCTTCTTCCATGAGTTCACCATCACAAGCCCAACTTTGTGAATCTACGTTCTTACAACTTTTCCCCCTCTTACCGCATTCATAGGGCGATGAAGATTTCGAATGAAGGACAACGACTCCATCAGGTTGACCTGAATCAGAGCAATGGATACATCAATGAGAAGTACCAACCTCTTCAAGGAGAGCAATAAAGACAAGAAGACTCGTTAGAATTTCGTAACCAAAATTTCCCCCTTACTTCTACCTCTTAATTCTCAGGATGAGAATTTCTTTTTGTTGGGGGAGAGTTGTAACACACCTCGTTAACAACTACAGTAGCCGTGTCATTAAGCACCAATAACCTTGATGGTTAAGCTACAATAACCTCTTTTTCTTAAGCCAAGTTATTTTGCTAAACAATGTTTGATCATTCTAGAATAATATATATTTTCAAATATCTTTTGAAATTCAAAATTCATAATAAGTGGTTTAAATATTTTGGCAAACCTGAGAACTAAAATCATGGTTGGGTTACAAATATTCCCTCGTATTCATAAAATTCGAAACAACATTTTTGTGAGTAATTAAGGGCTATAAAACAATTATAGAAGATGCGAAAACAATTAATTAAATGCCTTTTAAATATAGGAATTCCAAACTTTTTGAAATGGTCCTCAAACTTTTTGTGGCAGTGTCAAAAATTGCAATGCTAATTTTGGGCCAAGTTATATATTTTATAAAAAGAGTTTGTTTTTTTAAAATAAATGCAAAATAGAAACTATAATATAATGCTAATAAAAAATATAAAAGGAGAAAAGCCCCCTATTTTCCCCTTGGGCTAAGCCCAGTCGGCCCACCTACCCCCACTCGTCCCGTCCCCCTGCTACACGAGGCAGGAGAGGGTGTGGTGACCATCGCCCGGTCGTGGCAGCGCCATGCTGCTGTGGCAGCCATCTTACGCCTCCCCTACCTCCTATAAAACATGTCGACCCTGTCCCCTTGCCTCTCCCTCTCCAACGCTCGCCGTCGTGCCAGGAGGGCATTGCTTCAACACCACCACCCTGTCGCCCTTATCACCAACCACCGCCCTGATGGCTCCATCGAGCCTCACCGTCCCCTCCACATTGCAACATCGGTGAGACTCGGGCCATCTGCCCCCTCTCTCCCCACCCCCTCACTGCTGCCCCATGATGTCTACTACGCAACCTTCTCCTTGTAGACGTTGTTGGGCCTCCAAGTGCAGAGGTTTGTAGGACAGTAGCAATTTTCCCTCAAGTAGGTGACCTAAGGTTTATCAATCTGCAGGAGGCGTAGGATGAAGATGGTCTCTCTCAAGCAACCCTGTGATACATCTCCAACGTATCTATAATTTTTGATGGTTCCATGCTATTATCTTGTCAACTTTGGATGTTTTGTATGCATTCTATATCTTTTTTGGGACTAACCTATTAACTCAGTGCCAAGTGTCAGTTCCTATTTTTTCCGTGTTTTTGACCTTTTTAAGAGGGGAATATTAAACGGACTCCAAACGGAATAAAACCTCCGGAAATATTTTTTCCGGAACAAAAGATACGCAGGGAGCTTGAGAACCAAGGCAAAGGGTCCCGGGGGAGGCCACAACCCCCTAGCCGTGACCTGGGGGGGGGGGGGCTAGCAGGCTTGTGGGCCCTCGTGGCTCCTTTTCCCTACTTCTTCCGCCTATAAATTCCCTGAAAATCTGAAACCACGGGAGAGAGCCACGAAAATACTTTTCCGCCGCCGCAAGCTTCTGTCTCCGCAAGATCCCATCTGGGGACCGTTCTGGTGCCCTGCCGGAGGGGGATTCGAACATGGAGGGCTTCTTCATCAACACCACTGCCTCTCCGATGATGCGTGAGTAGTTCACCACAAACCTCCGGGTCCATAGCTATTAGCTAGATGGCTTCTTCTCTCTCTTGGATCTTCAATACAAAGTTCTCCATGATATTCATGGAGATCTATTCGATGTAATCCTCTTTTGCGGTGTGTTTGTCGAGATCCGATGAATTGTGGATTTATGATCAGATTATCTATGAATCTTATTTGAGTCTCCTCTGATCTCTTATATGCATGATTTCATATCCTTGTAATTCTCTTCGATTTGTGGGTTTCGTTTGGCCAACTTGATCTACAATTCTTGCAATGGGAGGAGTGCTTGGTTTTGGGTTCATACCGTGCGGTGTCCTCACCCAGTGACAGAAGGGGTAGCGAGGCACGCATCATGTTGTTGCGTGAATTTATCCCTCTACATCATGTCATCTTGCTTAAGGCGGTACTCTGTTTGTTATGAACTCAATACACTCGATGCATGCTGGATAGCGGTCGATGTGTGGAGTAATAGTAGTAGATGCAGAAAGTATCGGTCTACTTGTCTCGGACGTGATGCCTATATGTATGATCATTGCCTTAGATATCATCATGACTTTGCGCGATTCTATCAATTGCTCGACAGTAATCCGTTCACCCACCATAATACTTGCTTACATGAGAGAATCCTCTAGTGAACACTATGGCCCACGGGTCTACTTCACATCATGTTTTCAGCTCTACACTTTTACTTTGTTGCACTTTCTGCCTTCAGATCTCACCTTGCAATCAATCGTGAAAGGGATTGACAACCCCTTTATAGCGTTGGGTGCAAGTTTGTTTGTTTTTGCGCAGGTACTCTGGAGACTTGCCTTGATACTCCTACTGGATTGATACCTTGGTTCTCAAACTGAGGGAAATACTTACTGCTACTGTGCTGCATCACCCCTTCCTCTTCAAGGGAAAAACCAACGCAAGCTCAAGAGGTAGCAAGAAGAATTTCTGGCGCCGTTGCCGGGGAGGAGGATCAAGACAAGAATAGTCTCCCGTCAACGTGCCAATTTCTGGCGCCGTTGCCGGGGAATATCATGTCAAGAATAGTCTCCCTTCAACGTGTCAATTTCTGGCACCGGGGATTATTCTAAGTGAAGCTTATCCAAGTAACCGTCGCAAACTCATATCTTGTATTTACTTTTTTGCCTCTCGTTTTCCTCTCCCCCACTTCTGAAAAACAAAAATTTACAAAAATATTTGCCTTTTTCGTCCGCCCTTTTCTTTCGCTTGCTTTGTGTTCGCTTGTGTGCTTGTCTTGCTTGCTGAAGTCACCATGACTGAAAACACGAAACTTTGTGACTTCTCGAATACTAATAATAATGATATTATTAGTACTCCGATTGCTCCCGCCACTAGTGCGGAATCATATGAAATCAATGCTGCTTTGCTGAATCTTGTTATGAAAGAGCAATTTTTTGGCCTTCCTAGTGAAGATGCCGCATCCCATCTTAATACCTTCATTGAGTTATGCCATATGCAAAATAAGAAAGATGTGGATAATGATGTGATTAAATTGAACCTATTTTCGTTCTCATTGCGAAATCGAGCAAAAAATTGGTTTTCATCTTTGCCAAAAAATAGTATTGATTCTTGGAACAAGTGCAAAGATGCTTATATATCCAAGTATATTCCACCGGCTAAGATTATCTCTCTCCATAATGATATCATGAATTTTAAGCAACTAGATCATGAACATGTTGGACAATCTTGGGAGAGAATGAAATTAATGATTAGAAATTGTCCCGCTCATGGCTTGAGTCTTTGGATGATTATACAAATCTTCTATGCTGGTTTGAAATTTTCTTCTAGAAATATCTTGGATTTCGCTTCCGGTGGAACTTTCATGGAAATCACATTAGGAGAAGCCACAAAACTCCTAGACAATATCGTGACAAACTATTCTCAATGACACACTAAAAGGTCACCTACTAGTAAAAAAGTGCATGCTATAGAGGAAATCAACTCATTGAGTGCTAAAATGGATGACTTAATGAAATTGTTTGCTAGTAAAGGTGATCCTTTAGATCCAAATGATATGCCCTTGTCTTCCTTGATTGAGAGTAGCAATGAAAGCTTGGATGTTAATTTTGTTGGTAGGAATAATTTTTGCAACAACAATGCTTTTAGAGGTAACTATATTCCTAGGCCTTTTCCTAGTAATCCCTCTAATAACTTTGGCAATTCCTACAACAATGCTCATGGAAATTACAATAAATTACCCTCTGATCTAGAGAGCAATATTAAAGAGTTTATCAACTCGCAAAAGATTTTCAATGCGTCCATAGAAGAAAATCTGCTCAAAATCGATGACTTGGCTAGGACCATTGATAGAATGTCTCTTGATATTGATGCTTTGAAATTGAGATGTGCTCCTCCCAAGATCAATATGGATGAAACTTTGAAAACTATGCGTGTTTCCATGAATGAGAGTAAAGAAAGAACCGCCCAAATTCGTGTTAGACATGAATGGCTTAAAAAGGCGTGTTCTTGTGATGAGAATCACGAAGATCTTAAAGTGCTTGGTGTGAATCCATTGAATCCTTGCTTTATAATGTCAAACCTAATGATGATGGGGCTGGATATGAATCCACTTTGGTTGAGAAACACCCCAATGATTCGGAGTCTATCTACCTTGATGCTAAAAGCATTGAAAGTGGAGTAGAGGATATCAAAACTTTGAGTAGTAATAAAACTACTACTTTGGATTTCAAGGAATTCAATTATGATAGTTGCTCTTTGATTGAATGTATTTCCTTGATGCAATCCATGCTAAACTCTCCACACGCTTATAGCCAAAACAAGGCCTTTACCGATCATATCGTCGATGCTATGATGAAATCTCTTGAAGAGAAACTTGAGTTGGAAGTTTCTATTCCTAGAAAACTTCATGATGAGTGGGAACCTACTATCAAAATCAAGATAAAAAACTATGAATGCAATGCTTTGTGTGATTTGGGTGCTAGTGTTTCCGCTATTCCAAAGTCTTTATGTGATGTTCTAGGCTTGAATGAGATTGATGAGTGCTCTCTTAATTTGCATCTTGCGGATTCTACGGTTAAGAAAACCATGGGAAGGATCAATGATGTTCTTATTATTGCAAATAGGAACTATGTACCCGTGGATTTCATTGTGCTTGATATTGATTGCAATCCGACATGTCCTATCATTCTTGGTAGACCTTTCCTAAGGACTATTGGTGCTGTCATCGATATGAAGGAAGGGAATATTAGATTTCAGTTTCCATTAAAGAAGGGCATGGAACATTTTCCTAGAAAGAAAATAAGATTGCCTTATGAATCCATGATGAGGGATACTTCTGGTTTGAGCACCAAAGACGACGATACTTGATTCTATCGCCTTATGCCTAGCTAAGGGTGTTAAACAATAGCGCTTGTTGGGAGGCAACTCAATGAATTTATCTTTGCTTTTTGCTTTCTGTTTTGTGGTGTCCACACCATCATAATTCTGTTATGATTGTGTTTTTTGTGTTTCTTTTTGTGTTTGTGCCAAGTAAAACCTTTATGACTAGTTTTGGTGATGGTTGTTTGAACTCGCTGAAAAAGACAGAAACTTTGCGCTCACGAAATTATTTTTAATTCCTATCTAGAAAGAGATCTTGAGTTGATTCTTTTTTTATTCTGGTTGATATGCCAATTGCCCTAATTTTCATAAATTTTCAGAATTTTTGAGATACCAAAAGTATACGAAGTATACAGATTGCTACAGACTGGTCTGTTTTTGACAGATTCTGTTTTTTTTGTGTTGATTGCTTATTTTGATGAAACTATGGATAGTATAGGGGGTTACTAGCCATGGAAAAGTGATAATACAGTAATGTAACACCAATATAAATATAAATCAAGTTTTCTACAGTACATAAAGAGTTGGTAGTTTGTTTTCTTGTGCTAATGATATCACGAGTTTCTGTTTAAGTTTTGTGTTGTGAAGTTTTCAAGTTTTGGGTGATGTTCTCATGGACAATGGGATAAAGAGTGGAAAGAGCTCAAGCTTGGGGGTGCCCAAGCAATCCCAAGCCAAATTCAAGGACACCAAAAAGCCTAAGCTTGGGGATGCCCCGGGAAGGCATCCCCTCTTTCGTCTTCAATCCATTGGGAACGTTACTTGGAGCTATATTTTTATTCACCACATGATATGTGTTTTATTTGGAGCGTCGTGTATTATAGGAGTCTTTTCTTTTTGTTGTGTCACAATTATCCTCGATGCACACCTTTTGAGAGAGACATGCACTCATCGTGATTTTGCTAGAATACTCATTGAGCTTCGCTTATATCTTTTGAGTTAGGCAATTTAGCTCGCATGTGCTTCACTTATATATTTTTGACCTAGATAATTTTGCTCTAGTGCTTCACTTAGATCTTTTTAGAGCACGGCGGTTTCATATTTTGGAGAAATAAAAACTCTCGATCTTCACTTATATCTTTTTGAAAGTGCTCTCTCTGAGTAACTTGGTAGTTGGCTTGTTATGAAATTAGTCCTAAAGATGATAGGCATCCAAAGAGGATATAATAAAAATTTCCATATTCATGTGCATTGATTAGTAAAGAGAAGTTTGATTCCTCTCAATTAGTTTTGAGACATGGATTTGATAATATTAGAGTTATGTTAGTAGGGTGTTGTGAATCTAGAAATACTTGTGTTGAGGTTAGTGATTCCCGTAGCATGCACGTATTGTGAACCGCTATGTTAGGAAGTCGGAGCATAATTGATTTATTGATTGTCATCCTTTGTGTGGCGGTCAGGATCGCGCGATGGTTAACACCTCCCAACCCTTCCCCTAGGAGTATGCGTTTAGGACTTTGTTTCGATTACTAATAAAACTTTCGCAAAAAGTATATGAGTTCTTCATGACTAATGTGAGTCCATGGTATAGATGCACTTTCACCTTCCACCTTTGCTAGCCTCTCTAGTGCCGCGCAACTTTTGCCGGTGCACAAACCCACCATATACCTTCCTCAAAACAGCCACCATACCTACCAATTATGGCATTTTCATAGCCATTCCGAGATATATTGCCATGCAACTCCCACCGCTCCATGACTTGTGCCGTCACTTTAATATTGCCATTGCATAATTGTAAGATAGCTAGCGAGTCATACGCTAAGCTATATTGTTGCACATCCCGGTACACTGCCGGAGGCATTTCCTATAGAGTCATCATTGTTCTAAGCATTGAGATTTGAGTAAATAAAAGTGTGATGATCATCATTATTAGAGCATTGTCCCATGTGAGGAAATAAAAAAAAGAGGCCAAAGTTGCCCACCAAAAAAAAGAAAAAATGAGGCCAAAGAGCCCAAACAAAAAAAGAGAGAGAAAAAGAGAGAAGGGACAATGCTACTACCTTTTTCCACACTAGTGCTTCACAATAGCACCATGTTCTTCGTAATAGAGAGTCTCTTGTTTTGACACCTCCATATACTAGTGGGAATCTTCATTATATAACTTGGCTTGTATATTCCAATGATGGGCTTCCTCAAAATTGCCCTAGGTCTTCATGAGCAAACAAGTTAGATGCACACCCACTAGTTCTCCTTTTGAGCTTTCACACACTTATAGCTCTAAGTGCATCCGTTGCATGGTAATCCCTACTCATTCATATTCATATCTATTGATGGGCATCTCCATAGCCCGTTGATATGCCGAGTCAATGTGACCATCTCCTCCTTTTTGCCTCACAACCTCCAGCACACACTATTTCACCTATAGTGCTATATCCATGGCTCACGCTCATACATTGCGTGAGAGTTGAAAAAGGTTTGAGAAAGTAAGAGTGCGAAAGCAATTACTCGGACAATACCGGGGTTGTGCATGATTTAAATTCATTGTGTGGGGATGATGGAGCATAGCCAGACTATATGATTTTGTAGGGATAACTTTCTTTGGCCTTGTTATTTCGAAAGTTCATGATTACCTTGCTAGTTTGCTTGAAGTATTATTGTTTTCATGTCAATAGCAAACTATTGTTTTGAATCTTATGGATCCGAACTTTCATGTCACATGAAAGAAGTTACAAAGGACAAATATGCTAGGTAGCATTCCACATCAAAAATTCAGTCTTTATCACTTCTCTACTCGAGGACGAGCAGGATTTAAGCTTGGGGATGCTTGATACGTCTCCAACGTATCTATAATTTTTGATGGTTCCATGCTATTATCTTGTCAACTTTGGATGTTTTGTATGCATTCTATATCTTTTTCGAGACTAACCTATTAACTCAGTGCGAAGTGCCAGTTCCCGTTTTTTCCGTGTTTTTGACCTTTTTCAGAGGAGAATATTAAACGGATTCCAAACGGAATAAAACCTCTGGAAATATTTTTTCCGAAATAGAAGATACGCACGGAGCTTGAGAACCAAGGCAAAGGGTCCTAGGGGAGGCCACAAGCCCCCTAGCCACGGTCTGGGGAGGGGGGGGGGCGCCTAGCAGGCTTGAGGGCCCCCCGTGGCTCCTTTTCCCTACTTCTTCCGCCTATAAATCCCCTAAAAATCTGAAACCACGGGAGAGAGCCACGAAAATACTTTTCCGCCGCCGCAAGCTTCTCTCTCCGCAAGATCCCATCTAGGGACCGTTCTGGTGCCCTGCCGGAGGGGGGATTCGGACATGGAGGACTTCTTCATCAACACCATTGCCTCTCCGATGATGCTTGAGTAGTTCACCACAGACCTTCGGCTCCATAGCTATTAGCTAGATGACTTCTTCTCTCTCTTGGATCTTCAATACAAAGTTCTCCATGATATTCATGGAGATCTATCCGATGTAATCCTATTTTGCGGTGTGTTTGTCGAGATCCGATGAATTGTGGATTTATGATTAGATTATCTATGAATCTTACTTGAGTCTCCTCTGATCTCTTATATGCATGATTTCATATCCTTGTAATTCTCTTCAAGTTGTGGGTTTCGTTTGGCCAACTTGATCTACAATTCTTGCGTTGTCCTCACCCAGTGACAGAAGGGGTAGCGAGGCACGCATCATGTTGTTGCCATCAAGGGTAAGAAGATGGGGTTTATATCTATTGCATGAATTTATCCCTCTACATCATGTCATCTTGCTTAAGGAGTTACTCTGTTTGTTATGAACTCAATACACTAGATGCATGCTGGATAGCGGTCGATGTGTGGAGTAATAGTTGTAGATGCAGAAAGTATCGGTCTACTTGTCTCGGACGTGATGCTTATATGTATGATCATTGCCTTAGATATCATCATGAGTTTGCACGATTCTATCAATTGCTCGACAGTAATTCGTTCACCCACCGTAATACTTGCTTTCATGAGAGAAGCCTCTAGTGAACACTATGGCCCCTGGGTCTACTTCACATCATATTTTCAGCTCTACAGTTTTACTTTGTTGCACTTTCCGCCTTAAGATCTCACCTTGCAATCAATCGTGAAAGGGATTGACAACCCCTTTATAGCATTGGGTGCAAGTTTGTTTGTTTTTGCGCAGGTACTCTGGATACTTGCCTTGATACTCCTACTGGATTGATACCTTGGTTCTCAAACTGAGGGAAATACTTACTGCTACTGTGCTGCATCACCCTTTCCTGTTCAAGGGAAAAACCAGCGCAAGCTCAAGAGGTAGCACCCTGCAACCAAATAACAAAGAATCTCTTGTGTCCCCAACACACCCAATACAATGGTAAGTTGTATAGGTGCAGTAGTTCGGCGAAGATATGGTGATACAAGTTCAATATGGATAGTAGATATAGGTTTTTGTAATATGAAATTATAAAAACAACAAGGTAATTAATAATAAAAGTGAGCACGAACGGTATTGCAATGCGTGGAAACAAGGCCTAGGGTTCATACTTACACTAGTGAAGTTCTCTCAACAATGATAACATAATTGGAATCATAAACTAGCCCTCAACATGCAATAAAGAGTCACTCCAAAGTCACTAATAGCAGAGAACAAACGAAGAGATTATTGTCGGGTACGAAACCACCACAAAGTTATTCTTTCTGATCGATCTATTCAAGAGTCCGTAGTAAAATAACACGAAGCTATTCTTTCCGTCCAATCTATCTTAGAGTTCGTACTAGAATAACACCTTAAGACACACATAAACCAAGACCCTAATGTCACCTAGATACTCCATTGTCACCTAAAGTATCCATGGGCATGATTATACGATATGCATCGCACAATCTCGGAATCATCTATTCAACCAACACATAGAACTTCAAAGAGTGCCCCAAAGTTTCTACCGGAGAGTCAAAACGTGTGCCAACCCATATGCATAGGTTCCTGATGTCACGAAACCCGCAAGTTGATCACCAAAACATACATCAAGTACTCACATGAATATCCCATTGTCACCACAGATAGACTCGTGCAAGACATACATCAAGTGTTCTTAAAGACTCAATCCGATAAGATAACTTCAAAGGGGAAACTCAATTCATTACAAGAAGGGAGAGGGGGAAGAACATCATAGGATCCAACTATAGTAGCAAAGCCCGCGGTACATCGTGATCATGACATCTCAAGAACACGAGAGAGAGAGAGAGATCAAACACATAGCTACTGGTACATACCCTCAGCCCCGAGGGAGAACTACTCCCTCCTCGTCATGGAAATCGCTGGGATGATGAAGATGGCCACCGGAGATGGATTCCCCCTCCAGCAGGGTGCCGGAGCGGGCTCCCGATTGGTTTTTGGTGGCTACAGAGCTTGCGGCGGCGGAACTCCCGATCTAGGTTTCTTTTTGAGGGTTTATGTATTTATAGGAATTTATGGCGGTGAAATTACGTCAGTTGGACCCACGAGGAGGTCACGAGCCTGCTAGGCCCTCCCGAGGGGTAGGGCGCGCCTACCGGGACCGTGACTCCCTCGTGGCTCTTCTATCCTTCTTCCAAAGCTTCGGGGGTCTCTTTTGGTCCAAATAAAATCATCGCGAAAGTTTTATTCCATTTGGACTCCATTTGATATTCCTATCTGAAAAAGGTCAAAAACAAGGAAAAAAGAGGAACTGGCACTCGTCTCTACGTCAATAGGTTGGTCCCAAAAATAATATAAAATAGCATATTCATGCATATAAAACATCCAAAGTTGATAATATAATAGCATGGAACGATCAAAAATTATAGATACGTTGGAGACGTATCAAGCATCCCCAAGCTTAATTCCTACTCGTCCCCGAGTAGGTAAATGATAAAAACAGAATTTTTGATGTGGAATGCTACCTAACATATATTGTGGCATGAATATTCAGATCCATATGATTCAATACAAAAAGTTTAATATTGACATAAGAACAATAATACTTCAAGCATACTAACACAACAATCATGTCTTTTTAAAATAACATGGCCAAGGAAAGTTATCCCTAGTCTGGCTATGCTCCATCTTCCCCACACAACGTATTTAAATCATGCACAACCCCGGTCTTAGTCAAGCAATTGTTTTCACACTTTTACTTTCTCAAACTTTTTCAACTCTCACGCAACACATGAGCGTGAGCCATGGACATAGCACTATAGGTGGAATAGAATATGGTGGAGGTTGTGAGGCAAAAAGGAGGAGATGGTCACATCAACTAGGCGTATAAACGGGCTATGGAGATGCCCTTCAATAGATATCAATGTGAGGTGAGTAGGGATTGCCATGCAACAGATGCACTAGAGCTATAAGTGTATGAAAGCTCAAAAAGAAACTAAGTGGGTGTGCATCCAACTTGCTTGCTCACGAAGACCTAGGGCATTTTTGAGGAAGCACATCATTGGAATATACAAGCCAAGTTATATAATGAAAATTCCCACTAGTATATGAAAGTGACAAAATAGGAGACTCTCTATTATGAAGATGATGGTGCTACTTTGAAGCACAAGTGTGGTAAAGGATAGTAGCATTGTCCCTTCTCTCTTTTTCTCTCATTTTTTTGTTTGGGCTCTTTGGCCTCTTTTTTTTCCATGTTCATTTTTTGTGGGCTCTTTGTCCTCTTTTATTTTATTTTTATAGTCCGGAGTCTCATCCCAACTTGTGAGGGAATCATAGCTTCCTTCCTTTCCTCACATGGGACAATGCTCTAATAATGATGATCATCACACTTTTATTTACTTACAACTCGATTCTTAGAACAAAAGATATGACTCTATATGAATGCCTCCGGCGGTGTACCGGTATGTGCAATGACTCATGAGTGACATGTATGAAAGATATGAATGGTGGCTTTGCCACAACTACGATGTCAACTACATGATCATGCAAAGCAATATGACAATGATGATGTGTGTCATAATAAACGAAATGGTGGAATTTGCATGGAAATATATCTCAGAGTGGCTATGGAAATGCCATGTTGGGTAGGTATGGTGGCTGTTTTGAGGAAGGTATATGGTGGGTTTATGCACCGGCAAAAATTGCGCGGCACTAGAGAGGCTAGCAATGGTGGAAGGGTGAGAGTGCGTATATACCATGGACTCACATTAGTTAGAGAGAACTCACATACTTGTTGCGTAAGTTTTATTAGTAATCAAAACAAAGTGCTAGACGCATGCTCCTAGGGGAAGGGTTGGTAGGAGTTAACCATCGCGCGATCCCGACCGCCACACAAAGGATGACAATCAATAAAAACATCATGCTCCAACTTCCTAGCATAGCGGTTCACCGTACATGCATGCTACGGGAATCACAAACTCTAAAACAAGAATTTCTACCAATCCATAATTACTCACTAGCATGACTCTAATATCACCATCTTTATATCTCAAAATTATATGCAAAGAATCAAACTTCTCATAGTATTCGATGCACTCTATATGAAAGTTTTTATTATATCCCTCTTGGATGCCCATCATATTAGGACTAGATTCATAACCTAAGAAAATTACCATGATGTTTAAGACTCTCAAAATAATACAAGTGAAGCATGAGAGTTCAACTATTTCCATAAAATAAAATCATCGTAATGCTCTACAAAGATATAAGTGAAGTACTAGAGCAAAAGGCAAACTACTCCAAAAGATATAAGTGAAGCTCAATGAGTAGTTGAATAATTATTTGGCTATGTGAATACTCTCCCATCTAATAATTTCAGATCTTAAGTACCTTATACAAACAAAATAAAATAAAAAAAACTTCAAGTATAGCACGAAACATGTGAAGAAGCAAAAACTTAGGTTCAACCGATATTAACCGATAATTGTTGTAGAAGAAAGGTGGGATGCCAACCGGGGCATCCCCAAGCTTAGACGCTTGAGACTTCTTGAAATATGGATTGGGGATGACTTAGGCATCCCCAAGCTTGAGCTTTTTGTGTCTCCTTAATTCCTCTCATATGACGGTTTCCGAAATCTTAAAAACTTCACCCACACAAAACTCAACAAGAACTCGTGAGATAGGTTAGTATAAATCAATGAAAAACTTTATCATCCTCTACTGTAGCAAATCACTAAAATCATTATTTTACATTGATAGGTTAGTATAAATCAATGAAAAACTTTATCATCCTCTACTGTAGCAAATCACTAAAATCATTATTTTACATTGCATACTAAATGCCTCTGCATATTTAAAACTCCCATCCTCAAATGGAATCATTAAACAAGCAAACATATGCAAACAATGCAAACAAAACAACAATCTGCCTAAACAGAATAGTCTGTAAAGAATGCAATAAGATCCATACTTAATTACCTCCAAAAAAGCTGAATAAATTCCAGTCTGTAGATAATTTATAAGATCATACTATGTCCTAATGTCAAGCTATTCCGACTTACAGAAAATTCTAGGGAATTTTTGCACTACAAGCAAACTTTCTGTTTTGGAACAACAACTCCTATACTTGCAAATTATGCATGGTAAAGGCTATCCTTGAAATTTTTATTGAACTAAATGATGCAAAACATTAATATAAATAACAGAAAGAAAGTATTAATAAAATAAAATGACGCTCCAAGAAAAACACATATCATGTGGTGAATAAAAATATAGCCCCAAGTAAAGTTACCGATGGATTGAAGACGAAAGAGGGGATGCCTTCCCGGGGCATCCCCAAGCTTAGGCTCTTTGGTGTCCTTGAATATGGCTTTGGGGTGCCTGGGTCATCCCCAAGCTTAGGCTCTTTCCACTCCTTGTTCCATACTCCATCGAAACTCTACCCAAAACTTGAAAACTTCACAAAACAAAACTTAACGGAACTTTGTGAGATGGGTTAGTATGATAACGAGCAAATAAATCACTTGGGTACTGTAAAAACAAGACTCATAATTATTTTCACACAATGCCTACTGTATATTACTATTTCCACAATTTATATTACTCAATATAATCTATGGAAACACCAAAACAAGCAAACTATGCATTGAAAACACAATCTGTCAAAAACAGAATAGTTTATAACGATCTGAATGATAACAATACTTCTGCACTTCCAAAAATTCTGAAACAATTATGAAAATTAAGGCAATTTGTATATAAATCAGAAGCAAAAAGAATCAGATCAATATCTCTCTCTTTATAGGAATGAAAAATAATTTCGTGAGCGTAAAGTTTCTGTCTTTTTCAGCATAATCAAACAACTATCACCCAAACTAATCATAAAGGCTTTACTTGGCACTTTATTGAAACTAAGGAAATAAAACATGATTAATACAGTAGCTTAATCATGTGAACACACAAAAACAGTAAGTATACATATTGGGTTGTCTCCCAACAAGCACTTTTCTTTAATGCCTTTCAAGCTAGGCATGATGATTTCAATGATGCTCACATAGAAGATAAGAATTGAAACATAACGGGAGCATCATGAAGCATATGACCAACACATTTAAGTCTAACCCACTTCCTATGCATAGGGAATTTGTTAACAAACAACTTATTGGAGCAAGAATCATCTAGCATAGGAAGGCAAAACAAGCATAGCTTCAAAAATTTCAATACATAGAGGGGAAACTTGATATTATTGCAATACGTAGAAGCATATGATCCTCTCTCATAGTAATTTTCAGTAGCATCATGAATGAATTCAACAATATAACCAGAACCTACATCATTCTTTTCATGATCTGCAAGCATAGAAATTTTACTACTCTCCACAATAGCGAATTTATTCTCATGATTAATAGTGGGAGTATCGTAAAAGACTTGAACACTACGAATTGTTTCCACATTAAAAGAGTAATGTTCAGTAAAAGGGTACTCATAATTGTTACAAGTTTTATCATCTTTCTTCTTTATAGCATAAGTATCATCACAATAATCATCATAAATAGGGGGCATGCTTTCATCATAATAAATTTGATCATTCAAAGTGGGGGAACTAAAAATATCATCTTCATCAAACATAGCATCCCCAAGCTTGTGGCTTTGCATATCATTAGCATCATGGGTATTCAAATAATTCATACTAACAACATTGCAATCATGCTCATCATTCACATATTTTATGCCAAACATTCTATGTAATTCTTCTTCTAGCACTTGAGCACAATTTTCTTTTCCATCATTTTCACGAAAGACATTAAAAAGATGAAGCATATGAGGTAACCTTAATTCCATTTTTTTGTAGTTTTCTATTAATAAACTGAACTAGTGATAAAACAAGAAACTAAAAGATTCAATTGCAAGATCTAAAGATATACCTTCAAGCGTTAACCTCCCCGGCAACGGCGCCAGAAAAGAGCTTGATGTCTACTACACAACCTTCTCCTTGTAGACGTTGTTGGGCCTCCAAGTGCAGAGGTTTGTAGGACAGTAGCAATTTTCCCTCAAGTAGGTGACCTAAGGTTTATCAATCCGCGGGATGCGTAGGATGAAGATGGTCTCTCTCAAGAAACCCAACAACCAAATAACAAAGAGTCTCTTGTGTCCCCAACACACCCAATACAATGGTAAGTTGTATAGGTGCACTAGTTCAGCGAAGAGATGATGATACAAGTGCAATATGGATAGTAGATATAGGTTTTTGTAATATGAAATTATGAAAACAGAAAGGTAATTAATAATAAAAGTGAGCACGAACGGTATTGCAATGCGTGGAAACAAGGCCTAGGGTTCATACTTTCACTAGTGAAGTTCTCTCAACAATGATAACATAATTGGATCATATAACTAGCCCTCAACATGCAACAAAGAGTCACTCCAAAGTCACTAATAGAGGAGAACAAACGAAGAGATTATTGTCGGGTACGAAACCACCACAAAGTTATTCTTTCTGATCGATCTATTCAAGAGTCCGTAGTAAAATAACACGAAGCTATTCTTTCCGTTCAATCTATCCTAGAGTTCGTACTAGAATAACACCTTAAGACACACATAAACAAGACCCTAATGTCACCTAGATACTCCATTGTCACCTCAAGTACCCGTGGGCATGATTATACGATATGCATCACACAATCTCAGAATCATCTATTCAACCAACACATAGAACTTCAAAGAGTGCCCCAAAGTTTCTACGGGAGAGTCAAAACGTGTGCCAACCCATATGCATAGGTTCCCGATGTCACGAAACCCGCAAGTTGATCACCAAAACATACATCAAGTACTCACATGAATATCCCATTGTCACCATAGATAGACACGTGCAAGACATACATCAAGTGTTCTTAAAGACTCAATCCGATAAGATAACTTCAAAGGGGAAACTCAATTCATTACAAGAAGGGAGAGGGGGAAGAACATCATAGGATCCAAATATAGTAGCAAAGCCCGCGATACATCGAGATCATGACCTCTCAAGAACACGAGAGAGAGAGATCAAACACATAGCTACTGGTACATACCCTCAGCCCCGAGGGAGAACTACTCCCTCCTCGTCATGGAGATCGCCGGGATGCTGAAGATGGCCACCGGAGATGGATTCCCCCTCTGGCAGGGTGCCGGAACGGGCTCTCGATTGGTTTTTGGTGGCTACAGAGGCTTGCGGCGGCGGAACTCCTGATCTAGGTTTCTTTTTGGGATTTCTGTATTTATAGGAATTTATGGCGGTGGAATTACGTCAGTTGGGCCCACGAGGAGGTCACGAGCCTGCTAGGCCCTCCCAGGGGTAGGGCGCGCCTACCGGGCTCGTGACTCCCTCGTGGCTCTTCTAACCTTCTTCCAAAGCTTCGGGGGTCTCTTTTGGTCCAAAAAAAAATCATCGCGAAAGTTTTATTCCATTTGGACTCCATTTGATATTCCTGTCTGAAAAAGGTCAAAAACAAGGAAAAAATAGGAACTGACACTGGTCTCTAGATCAATAGGTCAGTCCCAAAAATAATATAAAATAGCATATTCATGCATATAAAACATCCAAAGTTGATAATATAGTAGCATGGAACGATCAAATATTATAGATACGTTGGAGACGTATCACCCCACTGCTCGTTGCGCACGGTCGCGCTCGCTCGTGCCCGCGTTCTGCACTCGATCGCATTCACTCGCCACTGCCGCTCGCATGCGCTCGTCTACGTGCTGTAGCCGCTGCTCTGCCCCGCCCGCTGCAACACTACCGACTGTTACTATTGCTTCGTTGCTGCTTCGCCACCACTGTTGCTACTTCTTGCTATTGCTTCTATATCCGCGTCATGCATCCCCCGCCTTGCAGCGCCATGCCTCGCCCCCTCCCACGCACCCCGACTGCGCTTGCTACGACCTGGCTGCGGCCTCGCGCGCACCCGCACGTGCAAGCCCGTGCCCTGCACACCACTACCCCGCGCTGGCCGCCACTAACTGCCGCGCTACTACTGTGAACGCACCTGCCATGCTGCCCCCTGCTCGCCGTTGCCTAAAGCGGCTTGTGCCGGTCGTGGCACCCGCTCGCCTGCAGGACGCCCGCACGACGTGCTGGCTTGGCGTTGGCGCCTCGCCAAGAGCCGCTCGCCGCACCCCTGCTGGCCATAGCCGCACCTCTACTAGTGCGTGCGCGTGTGCCATTGACCAGTGACCGGCTGGCCCACTGACAAGTGGGTCTGGCCGGGTTAATTAATCTGACAAATTTAATTAATAAATAGTTAGTCTAATTATTTCAATGACATACGGGTCCCATTGCTTAATAAAATAGAATAGTTAAAATAGTTTAACTATGAGTCTATGACATGTGCCCCCCACATGTTAGTTGGACTGGTGAGCCGAGTGAAAAATTTGACTATTGAATGCCGACTCAACAGTCAACGGCCCCGCCAATCAACCTCTACTGACCGGCTGGTTGACGTGTCAATTGCTGCGTGGGTAGTTGACTAACCCCACGTGTCATCCACTCGTTGCACTACACCGTGTGGAGCCAACCTTTTCTGCCTGAGGTTTTTGAATTAATTAATTAAAACAATTTCAGAATATTATTGAAACTTTGAAAATTCATATAAAATAAATTATAACTCGGATGGAAATATTTTACACACGAAAGCTGCTTAGAAAAATCCCACGAATCTGAATACGTTGTCTGTTCATCTGTCACATGCCTCTAACGTGATGAACATGGACATTTGGCATTAGGATCACGTGTCCGGTAGAAGCGTGAGACGTGGGAAAAAGCGCCAGATATTTTCCCGCTCCGTTTGTGACATGTAGCATTGCGTTAGCTCATCCCTAGCACGCAAATTGCCATGCCATGCATCGCATTGCATCTGCTTGCTTTTATTTATTGTTTCTTCCCCCTCTTCTCTTTAGTAGACACTTAGACTGACGCTGCTGCCGGGTACGACTATGCCTCTGACGTTCAACCTTTTGCAACAGAGCAACAAGGCAAGAAAACCCCCTTGATCATTCTGATATCACCCATTCTTTCTCCCTCATGCTTGCATTAGATTTTGCTACTATTGTAGATAGCTCCTATTTTGATGCATATCCTGGTTTTGTTAAAGTGCTGTTGTACCTACTGCATATTAAATGCTTAGTATAGGTTGATTAGTGATCTCGAGTGACCCCACTATGTCCAAGTTGCCCATGCTTCATCATCGAAGACTCGATGAATTGAAAACTCGAAGACTCGATTATCATGATTGACGAGCTAGACCCGTCACATTACGTCACACCCCTGAGTTGTACGACTCTTGAGAGCTATTCTCGAGTATCGAGGGTGATACCTCATAATGTACTCCTGATGTTAACACTGTAGTGTAGTTAACCGGAGGTGGATTACTGAGGGTGATTCCGCCTTCACCACTTCTAATAACGACTCTGTCGTGCAACCCGTCAATTGTGAACCCCTCTGGTCTGTGTCATACTAACCACTACGCGAGAATAAGTATGGACACTCTACGTTGTTCCATTGCCCAAAATCTATTCAGATGTCACAATTGAGCGGCACGCGCCTGGGTGGCCCGCGTAAGCATCGTCTTTGTATAAAGAGGTGGCAGGACTGACACCGACTGTCCATGTAACGTGCAGGATTGTGGAGGGAGATTGGCCCATGACCACTTTGCGATCAGGATGTAGACTAGCGTGCGACCTCTTTGTTGAGCCTAGGTAGGACTATAGTGTGTCAATGAGCTGAGGTCGGGCATTAACCGAGCAAGTGTGTCCGGCCAGAGTTAATCGAGCGTGTTGGGTAAGTTTGTGCACCCCTACAGGGAAGTATATCTTTTCGAATAGCCGTGTCCACTATAAGGGATGCTCAGAGTTTTATCCCGATCTAATACAACTTGAATTGTGACTAAAATTGAGATGTTGGTTCCGAGATTGCTTTCTCGCATGAAGTGAGCAAGGACCAATGGGCGTTACTTAATAAAATTGCTACATTTTACTTATGTTGATCTACACTCTTCTAATGGTGCAAAGCACTGAAGATGCTAGTCTTCGATATGAGTAGGCCTTCTCTCTATTCTGGCATTTCTGCAGTTAGTCCAAACATATATCCCCATTCCTTTTATACTCATGCATACTTGCTACTACAACAAAAGACCATCCAACGACGCCAGAAACACGTGCTGACGGGAGACTGTTCTTGTCTTGATTCTCCTCAGCAACGGCACCAGGAATCCTTCTGCTACGGCTACACCTTTAGGGACTTCGTAGGAAAATATGCAAAGGATTTCCCTGTGGCCTCGGAACCTTGCGTTGGTCTTCCCTCGAAGCGGAAAGGGTGATGTAGCGCAGCGGTGGTAAGTATTTCCCTCAGTTTTGAGAACCAAGGTATCGATCCAGTGAAGGAGTATCACAAGTGCCTGCACAAACACAAAGAACCTGCTCCCAACGCTATGAAGGGGTTGTCAATCCCTTATAGATTGTTCGCAAAGTGAGAACCGAAAGCAACAAAGTAACAAAGCAAAGTAAAAGCAGAGATGTAAATGATGGATGTGAATAGACCCGGGGGCCGTAGTGTTTACTAGTGGCTTCTCTCATGAAAGAAAGTAGACGGTGGGTGAACAAATTACTGTCGAGCAATTGATAGAACTGTGCAGAGTCGTGACGATATCTATGCAATGATTATTTCTATAGGCATCACGTCTGGAACAAGTAGACCGATACTTTCTGCATCGACTACTATTACTCCACACGTCGACCGCTATCCAGCATGCATCTAGTGTATTAAGTCCATAAGAACAGAGTAACGCCTTAAGTAAGATGACATGATGTAGAGGGATAATCTCAAACCAATGATAAAACCCCCATCTTTTTACCCTTGATGGCAAGTGCTTGATGTGTGCCTTGCTGCCCCTACTGTCACTGGGAAAGGTCACCACATGGCAGAACCCAAAACCAAGCACTTATCCCATTGCAAGAATCATAGATCTAGTTGGCCAAACAAAACCCAAGACTCGGAGAGACTTACAAGGATATCAAATCATGCATATAAGGAATCAGCAAAGACTCAAATATATATCATAGATAATCTGATCACAAGTCCACAATTCATCGGATCTCGACAAACACACCGCCAAAGAAGATTACATCGGATAGATCTCCATAAAGATCATGGAGAACTTTGTATTGAAGATCCAAGAGAGAGAAGAAGCCATCTAGCTACTAACTACGGACCCGTAGGTCTGAAGTGAACTACTCACGAGTCATTGGAGAGGCCATGATGATGATGAAGAAGCCCTCCAACTCCAAAGTCCCCTCCGGCAGGGTGCCGGGAAGGGTCTCCAGATGAGATCTCGCGGAAACGGAATCTTGTAGCGGCGGAAAAGTATTTTCGAGGCTCCCCTAATTTTTTGCGGAATATTTGGGAATTTATAGGCCAAAGACCTAGGTCAGGGGGCGGCCAGGGAGGCCACAAGCCTGCCCACCGCCGCCTCCCCCTGGTGGCGGAGTTGGGGCTTGTGGGCCCCGTGGAGCCCGCCTGGCTTGTCCCAAAAGCCCTCTGGACTTCTTCCGTTCAGGAAAAAATCATTTCGGGGTTTTTCTTCCGTTTGGACTCCGTTCCAAAATCAGATCTGAAAATAGTTAGAAACACGGGAAAAACAGGAACTGGCACTTGGTACTGAATTAATAAGTTAGTCCCAAAAAGATATAAAAAGGTACATAAAACATACAAAGAAGACAAGATAACAGCGTGAAACCATCAAAAATTATAGATACGTTTGAGACGTATCAGTAGGTATAAACCATCGCACGATCCCGACCGCCACGCAAAGGATGACAATCAATAGACTAATCATGCTCAGATTTCATCACATAGTGGTTCACCATACGTGCATGCTACGTGAATCACTAACTTCAACACAAGTATTTCTAGATCCACAACACCTTACTAGCATGACTTCAATATTACCAAAACCACAACTCAAAACTAATTGAGATGAATCAAACTTCTCTAACTATTCAATGCACATGAAGGTGGAAGTTTTCGTATCCCTTTGGATAACTACCCCTTTTGAGACTACTTTCAAAGTATAGATCAACTACCAAGCCATGCACCGCTGTGCTCTAAAAGATATAAGTGAAGCACATAGAGCAAAAGTATCTAGCTCAAAAGATATAAGTGAACCACATGTGAGCTGAATTGTCTACCAAAAGATATAAGTGAAGCTCGACAAAATCACGGTGAGTGCATGTATATCTCTCTAGGTGTGCAGCAAGGATGATTGTGACACAACAAAAATAAAAGACTCCTACGATACAAGACGCTCCAAGCAAAAATGCATAACATGTGGTGAATAAAAATATAGCCCCAAGTAACGTTACCGATGGATTGAAGACGAGAGAGGGGATGCCTTCCCGGGGCATCCCCAAGCTTAGGCTTTTACGGCATCCTTGAATCTCTTGGGGTGCCTTGGGCATACCCAAGCTTGAGCTCTTGCCACTCTTTATCTCTTTGTCCGTAAGAACTTCACCCAAAACTTGAAAACTTCACAACACGAAACTTAAACAGAAACTTGTGATAACATTAGTATGAGAAAGCAAACCACCACTTCCTTAGGTACTGTAGAAAACTTAAATTCTACTTATGCTGATGTTGAGTTACCGTATTTTCAATCTTACATGGATAATACCCCCCGATACTATCCATAGTTTCATCAAATAAGCAACCAACACAACAAAAACAGAATCTGTTAACAGCAGACCAGTCTGTAAACATTTGTATATTTTGTATACCTCTGGTACTTAAAAGTTTCTGTCTTTTCCAGCATGACCAAACGATCATCCCCAAAACTAATCATAACGGTTTTGCTTGGCACAAACGCAAAAAGAAACACAAAAAACACAATCATAACAGAATTATGAAAGTGTGGAAAACACAAAACAGAAAGAAAAAGGATAGATTTGTTGGGTTGCCTCCCAACAAGCGCTTTTGTTTAACGCCCTTAGCTAGGCATTCAATGATGCTCTCACAAAAGACAAGAATTGAAGCACAACGAGAGCATCCTAAAGCATGTGAAAATCACATATAAGTCTAACATACTTCCTATGCATAGGCATTTTATAGGAAAACAAATTATCAAGACAACCAATAGCTGCCAAATGCAAGGAAGAAGAAAGAGACAATAGCAATCTCCGCAAAACGAGAGGTAATTGGGTAACATGAAAGTTTCTACCACCATATTTTCCTCTCTCATAATAATTACATGTGGGATCATATTCGAATTCAACAATGTAACTATCACATAGGATATTCTTTTCATGATCCACATGCATGCAAAGTTGACGCTCTTCAAAAATAGTGGGATTATCATCAAATAAAGTCATGAATTCTCCAAACCCACTTTCAATATCATTGCAAATATCATATTCATCATGAGGTCTAATCAAATTTTCAAGCTCATAAGAAAGATCATCACCCCAATCATGATTATTGCAATAAGTAGTGGTCATAGCAAAACTAGCATCCCCAAGCTTAGGGTTTTGCATATTTTTAGCATGATTGTCACTAATAGAATTTATAGTGAAACCATTGCAATCATGCTTTTCATCCAAGGAGCTCTCGTGAATCACTTCATAAGTTTCTTCATCACGATTTTCAGATTCACGCATCTCAAGCAAAACTCCATAAAGATAGTCAAGTGCCCTCAACTCACTAGCAATTCGTTCCACATAAGTGGGTCTCTTAAAGAGATTAGCTAGTGGATGAGGATCCATATCACTAGATTTTCAGCAAGCAAAGATGCAAGCATATTGAAGGCACATGGCACACAAGCGAACAGAAAGCAAGCGAGCGAAAAGGGCGAATGAAAAAGGCCAAAGGCAAAAGAAAACGACAAAGGTGAAAGGCAAAAGAAAACAACAAATGTGAAGTGGGGGAGAGGAAAACGAGAGGCAACTGGCAAAATGTAAATGCAGGAGATGAGTTTGTGAGACCTACTTGGATAGATCTCTCCTCCCCGGCAACGGCGCCAGAAATACTTCTTCTACTTCAACAAAAGACCTTCCAACGACGCCAGAAACACGTGCTGACAAGAGACTATTCTTGTCTTGATTCTCCTCAGCAACGGCACCAGGAATCCTTCTGCTACAGCTACGCCTTTAGGGACTTCCTAGGCAAATATGCAAAGGATTTCCCTGTGGCCTTGGAGCCTTGCGTTGGTGTTCCCTCGAAGCGGAAAGGGTGATGTAGCGCAGCGGTGGTAAGTATTTCCCTCAGTTTTGAGAACCAATGTATCAATCCAGTGAAGGAGTATCACAAGTGCCTGCACAAACACAAAGAACCTGCTCCCAACGCTATGAAGGGTTGTCAATCCCTTATAGATTGTTCGCAAGGTGAGAACTGAAAGCAACAAAGTAACAAAGCAAAGTAAAAGCGGAGGTGTAAACGATAGATGTGAATAGACCCGAGGGCCGTAGTGTTTACTAGTGGCTTCTCTCATGAAAGAAAGTAGACGGTGGGTGAACACATTACTGTCGAGCAATTGATAGAACCGCGCAAAGTCGTGACGTCATCTATGGCAATGATTATATCTATAGGCATCACGTCCAAAACAAGTAGACCGATACTTTCTGCATCTACTACTATTACTCCACATGTCGACCGCTATCCAGCATGCATCTAGTGTATTAAGTCCAAAAGAACGGAGTAACGCCTTAAGCAAGATGACATGATGTAGATGGACAATCTGATATCAACGACAGAGCCCACCTTGTTACCCTTGATGGCAACTACTCAATGTGTGCCTTGCTGCCCCTACTGTCACCCGGAAAGGTCACCACATGGTAAGAACCCAAAACCAAGCACTTCTCCCATTGCAAGAATCATAGATCTAGTTGGCCAAAAAAAACCCAAGACTCGGAGAGATTTACAAGGATATCAAATCATGCATATAAGAAATCAACAAAGACTCAAATATATATCATAGATAATCTGATCACAAATCCACAATTCATCGGATCTCCACAAACACACCGCCAAAGAAAATTACATCGGATAGATCTCCATGAAGATCATGGAGAACTTTGTATTGAAGATCCAAGAGAGAGAAGAAGCCATCTAGCTACTAACTACGGACCCGTAGGTCTGAAGTGAACTACTCATGAGTCATTGGTGTTGGAATTATGCCCTAGAGGCAATAATTAATATAGTTATTATTATAATTGCTGTATCAAGGTAATCGTTTATTATCCATGCTATAATTGTATTGAATGAAGACTTATATACATGTGTGGATACATAGACAAAACACTGTCCCTAGCAAGCCTCTAGTTGGCTAGCCAGTTGATCAAAGATAGTCAGGGTCTTCTGATTATATACAAGGTGTTGTTGCTTGATAACTGGATCACGTCATTAGGAGAATCACGTGATGGACTAGACCCAAACTAATAGACGTAGCATGTTGGTCGTGTCATTTTGTTGCTACTGTTTTCTGCTTGTCAAGTATTTGTTCCTATGACCATGAGATCATATAACTCACTGACACCGGAGGAATGCTTTGTGTGTATCAAACGTCGCAACGTAACTGGGTGACTATAAAGATGCTCTACAGGTATCTCCGAAGGTGTTCGTTGAGTTAGTATGGATCGAGACTGGGATTTGTCACTCCGTGTGACGGAGAGGTATCTCGGGGCCCACTCGGTAATACAACATCACACACAAGCCTTGCAAGCAATGTGACTTAGTGTAAGTTGCGGGATCTTGTATTACGGAACGAGTAAAGAGACTTGCCGGTAAACGAGATTGAAATAGGTATGCGGATACTGACGATCGAATCTCGGGCAAGTAACATACCGAAGGACAAAGGGAATGACATACGGGATTATATGAATCCTTGGCACTGAGGTTCAAACGATAAGATCTTCATAGAATATGTGGGATCCAATATGGGCATCCAGGTCCCGCTATTGGATATTGACCGAGGAGTCACTCAGGTCATGTCTACATAGTTCTCGAACCCGCAGGGTCTGCACACTTAAGGTTCGACATTGTTTTATGCGTATTTGAGTTATGTGGTTTCTTACCGAATGTTGTTCAGAGTCCCGGATGAGATCACGGACGTCACGAGGGTTTCCGGAATGGTCCGGAAATGAAGATTGATATATAGGATGACCTCATTTGATTACCGGAAGGTTTTCTGAGTTACCGGGAATGTACCGGGAATGACGAATGGGTTCCGGGTGTTCATCGGGGGGGGGGGGGGGGGGGCAACCCACCCCGGGGAAGCCCATAGGCCCTGGGGGTGGCGCACCAGCCCTTGGTGGGCTGGTGGGACAGCCCAAGAAGGCCCTATGCGCCAAGGATAGAAAATCAAAGAGAAAAGAAAAAAAAAGAGGTGGGAACGGAGAGAAGGATTCCACTTTCCAATCCTAGTTGGATTAGGATTGGAGGACTCCTCCTCCCCTTGGTGCGCAGCCCTTGGGGCTCCTTGAGACTCAAGGCAAGCCTCCCCTCCCTCCTCCTATATATATGGAGCTATTAGGGCTGATTTGAGACAACTTTTCAAGGGCAGCCCGACCACATACCTCCACGGTTTTACCTCTAGATCACGTTTCTGCGGAGCTCGGGCGGAGCCCTGCCGAGATTAGATCACCACCAACCTCCAGAGCGCCGTCACGCTGCCGGAGAACTCATCTACCTCTCCGTCTCTCTTGCTGGATCAAGAAGGCCGAGATCATCGTCGAGCTATACGTGTGCTGAACGCGGAGGTGCCGTCCGTTCGGCACTAGATCGTGGGACGGATCGCGGGACGGTTCGTGGGACGGTTCGCGGGGTGGATCGAGGGACGTGAGGACGTTCCACTACATCAACCGCGTTCACTAACGCTTCTGCTGTGCGATCTACAAGGGTACGTAGATCGGAAATCCCCTCTCGTAGATGGACATCACCATGATAGGTCTTCGTGCGCGTAGGAAATTTTTTGTTTCCCATGCGACGTTCCCCAACAGTGGTATCAGAGCTAGGTTCATGCGTAGATGTCTTCTCGAGTAGAACACAAAAGATTTTGTGGGCGGTGATGTGCATTTTGCTGCCCTCTTTAGTCTTTTCTTGATTCCGCGGTATTGTTGGATTGAAGCGGCTTGGACCGACATTACTCGTATGCTTACGAGAGACTAGTTTCATCGCCACGAGTAACCCCGTTGCTCAAAGATGGCTGGCAAGTGTCGGTTTCTCCAACTTTAGTTGAATCGGATTTGACCGACGAGGTCCTTGGATAAGGTTAAATAGGAATTCATATATCTCCGTTGTGGTGTTTGCGTAAGTAAGATGCGATCCTACTAGATACCCATGGTCACCACGTAAAACATGCAACAACAAAATTAGAGGACGTCTAACTTGTTTTTGCAGGGTATGCTTGTGATGTGATATGGCCAACGATGTGATGTGATATATTGGATGTATGCGATGATCATGTTGTAATAGATAATATCGACTTGCACGTCGATGGTACGGCAACCGGCAGGAGCCATAGGGTTGTCTTTAAACTAACGTTTGTGCTTGCAGATGCGTTTACTATTTTGCTAGGATGTAGCTTTAGTAGTAATAGCATGAGTAGCACGACAACCCCGATGGCGACACATTGATGGAGATCATGGTGTGGCGCCGGTGACAAGAAGATCGTGCCGGTGCTTTGGTGATGGAGATCAAGGAGCACGTGATGATGGCCATATCATGTCACTTATGAATTGCATGTGATGTTAATCCTTTTATGCACCTTATTTTGCTTAGAACGACGGTAGCATTATGAGGTGATCTCTCACTAAAATTTCAAGACGAAATTGTGTTCTCCCCGACTGTGCACCGTTGCTACAGTTCGTCGTTTCGAGACACCACGTGATGATCGGGTGTGATAGACTCAACGTTCGCATACAACGGGCGAAAAACAGTTGCACACGCGGAACACTCGGGTTAAGCTTGACGAGCCTAACATGTGCAGACATGGCCTCGGAACACATGAGACCGAAAGGTCGATCATGAATCATATAGTTGATATGATTAGCATAGGGATGCTTACCACTGAAACTATACTCAACTCACGTGATGATCGGACTTGAGCTAGTGTAAGTGGGTCATGAAGCACTCAAATGACTAGAGAGATGTACTTTTTGAGGGGAGTTTAGCAAGTAATTTGATTAAGTTAAACTCTAATTATCTTGAATATAGTCTAAGTCCACTTTGAATATATTTGTGTTGTAGATCATGGCTCATGCGACAGTCACCCTGAATTTTAATACGTTCCTAGAGAAAGCTAAGTTGAAATATGATGGAAGCAACTTTGTAGACTGGGCTCGTAATCTTAAGTTGATCCTACAAGCTGGGAAGAAGGATTATGTCCTTAATGCTGCGCTAGGAGATGAACCACCCGCTACGGCTGACCAGGATGTTAAGAACGCTTGGTTAACACGTAAGGATGACTACTCAGTAGTTCAATGTGCAGTCTTGTATGGCTTAGAACCGGGACTTCAACATCCCTTTGAGCGTCATGGAGCATATGAGATGTTCCAGGAGTTGAACTTTATCTTTCAGAAGAACGCCCGGATTGAGAGGTATGAGACCTCCGATAAATTCTATGCTTGCAAGATGGAGGAGAACTCGTCTGTCAGTGAACATGTGCTCAAAATGTCTGGGTACTCAAACCGTCTAGCTGAGCTGGGGATTGAACTCCCGCAAGAGGCTATCACTAACAGAATTCTTCAATCACTGCCGCCAAGCTATAAGGGCTTTGTGTTGAACTACAACATGCAAGGGATGAACAAGTCACCCGGCGAGTTGTTTGCGATGCTGAAAGTCACAGAGTCTGAACTCCGTAAAGAGCATCAAGTGTTGATGGTGAATAAGACCACTAATTTCAAGAGAAACGACAAAGGCAAGAAGGGTAATTCAAAGAAGAGCGGCAAGCCTGTTTCCAATCCGACGAAGAAACCCAAAGCTGGACCTAAGCCTGAAACGGAGTGCTACTATTGCAAGGGTATGGGTCACTGGAAGCGCAACTGCCCCAAGTATCTGGCTGATAAGAAGGCGGCCAAAGAAAAATCAGGTATATTTAATATACATGTTATTGATGTGTACTTAACCAGTTCTCGTAGTAGTGCCTGGGTATTCGATACCGGTTCTGTTGCTCATATTTGCAACTCGAAATAGAACTGCGGAATAGGCGAAGGCTGGCGAAAGATGAAGTGACGATGCGCGTAGGAAATGGTTCCAAGGTTGATGCAATCGCCGTCGGCACAGTTTCACTTCAGTTACCATCGGGATTAGTTATGAACTTGAATAATTGTTATTTAGTGCCTGCGTTGAGCATGAACATTATATCTGTATCTTGTTTATTGCGAGACAGTTACTCTTTTAAGTCAGAGAATAATGGTTGTTCTATTTCTATGAGTAACATCTTTTATGGTCATGCACCCAATGTGAGAGGATTGTTCATATTGAATCTTGATAGTGATGATACACATATACATAACATTGAGACCAAAAGAGTTAGAGTTAACAATGATATCGCCATGTTTTTGTGGTACTGCCGCTTAGGTCATATTGGTGTAAAGCGCATGAAGAAACTCCATACCGATGGACTTTTGGAGTCACTTGACTTTGATTCACTTGACACGTGCGAACCATGCCTCATGGGAAAGATGACTAAAACTCCGTTCTCCGGAACAATGGAGCATGCCAGTGACTTGTTGGAAATCATACATACCGATGTGTGCGGTCCGATGAGCATGGAGGCACGCGGCGGATATCGTTATTTTCTCACCTTCACTGACGATTTGAGTAGATATGGTTATGTCTACTTAATGAAGCACAAGTCTGAAACATTTGAAAAGTTCAAGCAATTTCAGAGTGAAGTTGAAAATCATCGTAACAAGAAGATCAAGTTCCTACGGTCTGATCGTGGGGGTGAATATCTGAGTTTCGAGTTTGGTGCTCACTTAAGACAATGTGGAATTGTTTCACAGTTGACACCGCCTGGAACACCACAGCGTAATGGTGTGTCCGAACGTCGTAATCGTACTTTATTAGAGATGGTGCGATCTAGGATGTCTCTTACCGATTTGCTGTTATCGTTTTGGGGTTATGCATTAGACACAGCTGCATTCACTTTAAATAGGGCACCATCAAAATCCGTTGAGACGATACCATACGAATTGTGGTATGGCAAAAGGCCAAAGTTGTCGTTTCTTAAAGTTTGGGGATGTGATGCTTATGTCAAAAAGCTTCAGCCTGAAAAGCTGGAACCCAAAGCGGAAAAGTGCGTCTTCATAGGTTACCCAAAAGAGACAGTTGGGTACACCTTCTATCTCAAATCCGAGGGCAAAGTGTTTGTTGCTAAAAATGGAGTTTTTCTCGAGAAGGAGTTTCTCTCGAGAGAATTGAGTGGGAGGAAGATAGAACTTGATGAGGTTGTCGAACCTCTCATCCCTCTGGATGGTGGCGCTGGGCAAGGGGAAACCCCTGTCGTTGCGACGCCGGTTGAGGAGGAAGTTAATGATGATGATCATGAAACTCCGGTTCAAGTTCCTATCGAACCACGCAGGTCGACGAGACCACGTGCTGCTCCAGAGTGGTACGGTAATCCCGTTTTGTCAATCATGTTGTTAGACAACAATGAACCTGCAAATTATGAAGAAGCAATGGTGGGCCCAGATTCCAACAAATGGCTGGAGGCCATGAAGTCCGAGATAGGGTCCATGTATGAAAACAAAGTGTGGACTTTGGAAGTACCACCTGAGGGCCGCAAGGCTATTCAGAACAAATAGATCTTTAAGAAAAAGACGGACGCTGACGGCAATGTGACCGTTTATAAATCTCGACTTGTGGCAAAGGGTTTTTCACAAGTTCAAGGAGTTGACTACGATGAGACATTCTTACCCGTAGCGATGCTTAAGTCCGTCAGAATCAAGGTATGCGGATACTGACGATCGAATCTCGGGCAAGTAACATACCGAAGGACAAAGGGAATGACATACGGGATTATATGAATCCTTGGCACTGAGGTTCAAACGATAAGATCTTCGTAGAATATGTGGGATCCAATATGGGCATCCAGGTCCCGCTATTGGATATTGACCGAGGAGTCACTCGGGTCATGTCTACATAGTTCTCGAACCCGCAGGGTCTGCACACTTAAGGTTCGACGTTGTTTTATGCGTATTTGAGTTATATGGTTGGTTACCGAATGTTGTTTGGAGTCCCGGATGAGATCACAGACGTCACGAGGGTTTCCGGAATGGTCCGGAAACAAAGATTGATATATAGGATGACCTCATTTGATTACCGGAAGGTTTTCAGAGTTACCGGGAATGTACCGGGAATGACGAATGGGTTCCGGGTGTTCACCGGGGGGGGGGGGGCAACCCACCCCGGGGAAGCCCATTGGCCTTGGGGGTGGCGCACCAGCCCTTGGTGGGCTGGTGGGACAGCCCAAGAAGGCCCTATGCGCCAAGGATAGAAAATCAAAGAGAAAAGAAAAAAAAGAGGTGGGAAAGGAGAGGAGGACTCCACTTTCCAATCCTAGTTGGATTAGGATTGGAGGAGGACTCCTCCTCCCCTTGGTGCGCAGCCCTTGGCGCTCCTTGAGCCTCAAGGCAAGCCTCCCCTCCCTCCTCCTATATATATGGAGCAATTGGGGCTGATTTGAGACAACTTTTCAAGGGCAGCCCAACCACATACCTCCACGGTTTTACCTCTAGATCGCGTTTCTGCGGAGCTCGGGCGGAGCCCTGCCGAGATTAGATCACCACCAACCTCCGGAGCACCATCACGCTGCCGGAGAACTTATCTACCTCTCTGTCTCTCTTGCTGGATCAAGAAGGCCGAGATCATCGTCGAGCTGTACGTGTGCTGAACGCGGAGGTGCCGTCCGTTCGGCACTAGATCGTGGGACGGATCGCGGGACGGTTCGTGGGACGGTTCGCGGGGCGGATCGAGGGACGTGAGGACGTTCCACTACATCAACCGCGTTCACTAACGCTTTTGCTGTGCGATCTACAAGGGTACGTAGATCGGAAATCCCCTCTCGTAGATGGACATCACCATGATAGGTCTTGGTGCGCGTAGGAATTTTTTTGTTTCCCATGCGACGTTCCCCAACAATTGGAGGGGCGATGATGATGATGAAGAAGCCCTTCAACTCCAAAGTCCCCTCCGGCAGGGCGCCGGGAAGGGTCTCTAGATGATATCTCGCGGAAACGGAAGCTTGCGGCGGCGGAAAAGTATTTTCGAGGCTCCCCTGATTTTTTTTCCTGTTTTTAGGGAATATATTTGCGCAAGATCTAGGTTAGGGGGGCGCCAGGGAGGCCACAAGCCTGCCCACCGCCGCCTCCCCCTGGTGGCAGAGTGGGGGCTTGTGGGCTCCCTGCAGCCCTCCTGGCTTGGCCCACAGGCCCCCTGATCTTCTTCCGTTCGGGAAAAAATCATTTCGGGGATTTTATTCCATTTGGACTCCGTTCCAAAATCAGATCTGAAAAGAGCCAAAAACACAGAAAAAACAAGAACGGGCACTTGGCACTGAATTAATAAGTTTGTCCCAAAAAAGATATAAAAGGTACGTAAAACATACAAAGATGACAAGATAACAACGTGAAACCATCAAAAATTATAGATACGTTTGAGACGTATCAATACTTAGCATAGTTCTGATGTCAGTCTTTCGAGTACTTTGGATGAGTACTCACCGTTGCTTTGCTCCGCCTTTTCCTCTTGATATGGCTTGCCGCGACCATATGATGGATCCCACGAGATGGATGATCCCGTCGACGACTACTACTAACCCGACGGAGCCTACTACTACATGGAGTCCGCTAACAACCAGGTGTAGTTAGGAGGCTCCCGGGCAGGAGGCTGTAGCGACCCGACTCAAGACGAGTCAAGCCTCTGTGTTTCTGTGCCATCCCTGGATCAGTATGCTGGCACACACAGTACATCAATGTATATATCAAAGTGCAATCACATGTAAATAGCGTAAAACGGATATATACCTTAATTATCTCAGCGGAAGCGGTCAAGGGAGTGGAGTCCCAATAAACACCAACGGCAAGTTGAGTGTAGACCGTAACCCCGAATCGTACTCTTACTCGTCGAAGAAAAATATCTGCAACATAAGACGTTGCAGCCGTGTAGGTCAGAATATTGAATATGCCCGCAAGTCACATATGAGAGGGGTAAAATATCATCTATCTCTACATGCATATTTGGCAGGTGGGGCTATAAGTTTTGCATAAAGCCAATTTTATCCTACAACAAGAGGGGCTAAAAGCAAAATATTACTACAAAAGTTGGTTGTTAACGAGATGGTTCCGCCAACCAGTTCTCGTACCCGAGTTGTCAATAATTACCCTCATCAAATATATATAATGGTGTTGAGAAATCCAGATAACTTCAGTTCCTTTGGCTCAAGTTGTCCATGACCGTGGACACGGCTAATCGATTAGGTTTGAGTACTCTGCAGAGTTTTGCACACGTTCCCCACAAGATTTGATCGCCTCCGTGTATGTCCTCGCACTTCAGGGTGTTTGAAGACCGGATGATCAAAACATGGTCTTTCAACGGGTCCCTCTGAATCCCTGTCGGTGCCCATCCATCCCTACCGTTCTTCTACATCTGCTAGCACCGCCTGTCCAGAGTCGCCGCGTTGTCCAACCAAGCCAGAGCCCATAATGACTTGTGGCTGTGCAGGTAAGCCTTGGGTCTTGAAAATATCCATCCGTCTCTTTGAGCCTGGGTGAAGCTTTCCGCAGGATGTCATGGTCGTCCCCAGCATCCCGGGTCATCCACTGGGTTCTCCAGGGAGCCGATCAACCGTCCTTCACCCAGAGTTGCATTGCGTCCGAGGTCTTGAAAATCTTGTCTTAACCGGTCTTGATTATTTAATCAACCTCGCATCACTTGTGTTATGCACTCAACCGAAATCCCGTCTACTCAAGCATAGCAATATGAAATTTGTCGTCCCGGGCCAAGTATCGGGGTTGTTGTGTGCCTACCACATGATACTACAATCTATACTAAAATTTCCAAGTACCTAGGCAGCATGCAATTTGGGCATAGGATGGTAGAACTACGATGCATAAAAACATAGGTGATAGTATGATCAAAGTGACTTGCCTGGTGATGTTGACGAAGAAGAATTTCTCGAGAAATAACTTGACAGACTACTCGTCACTCTCCGATAAAATCTATATAACAAACATATCATTCACATAAGCACTCATACTAGCAATCATTCTAGCAATCAAAACAAAAGAGAGAGCGAATAGGAATCCGAAAGAAACTTCACTAAAGTTAGGAGTCTTCTACTACATCAACACTAAATGGTTTTTTTGTCTAACAGAAAATAAAAACAAGGAACTAAGATATAAGTTTAACTAAGATAAAATAAAGTATTTTTCACAAAACCTTTTGAAAGTATTCCCAAACGGGAATTGAAACAGTGCAGAAACCAATTGCAAGTTACTAAGGAACTAGAATTGATTTCATGAAAACAAATAAAAATAAAACAAAAACTTGTTGCAAAACTATTGTTTAACTAACATAAACAAAACAATAATCTTTCTGAAATAATAAAGAAAATATTTTAAAACAAAGATAGAAAAGGAATTAGCCGCAATCGTAAAAGAGGTGAAACAGAAATTGTTTCACAAGAAACAGTGAGCTAAAATACTCAAACAAATCTGAAATTTTTACCACTGATAAATAAGATCACTAGTGATCAGTAGCAAAAAGAATCAAAATAAAAGCTATTTTTAAACTCCTGGAATAAGCAAAACAAGTTTTAAACTAAATCTGATCTAACTTATATTTGAAAATTTATATGTTTTTAAAAACAATAGGAAATTTGTGAGCTAGTGGAAAAAGAATCACTATCATTGGACTTATGGATCAAAAGTTATGACCAAAACAAAACATAAACTTTGTTGTTTTTGGAACTAGACAGAAAAAGAGAATAATTGCTACAGACACGTGGCGCCCACTGATTGGCTAAGGGTGTTTGTGTTGGGGAACGTCGCATGGGAAACAAAAATTTTCCTACGCGCACGAAGACCTATCATGGTGATGTCCATCTACGAGAGGGGATGAGTGATCTACGTACCCTTGTAGACCGTAGAGCAGAAGCGTTTAGAGAACGCGGTTGATGTAGTGGAACGTCCTCACGTCCCTCGATCCGCCCCGCGAACAATCCCGCGATCAGTCCCACGATCTAGTACCGAACGGACGGCACCTCCGCGTTCAGCACACGTACAGCTCGACGATGATCTCGGCCTTCTTGATCCAGCAAGAGAGACGGAGAGGTAGAAGAGTTCTCCGGCAGCGTGACGGCGCTCCGGAGGTTGGTGATGACCTTGTCTCAGCAAGGCTCCGCCCGAGCTCCGCAGAAACGCGATCTAGAGGAAAAAACGTGGAGGTATGTGGTCGGGCTGCCGTGGAAAAGTCGTCGCAAATCAGCCCTAAAACCTCCGTATATATAGGTGGGAGGGAGGGGGCCTTGCCTTGCGGCTCAAGGAGCCCCAAGGGGGTCGGCCGAGTCCAAGGGGGAGGACTCTCCCCCCCAAACCGAGTTGGACTAGGTTTGGTGGGAGGGAGTCCCCCTTCCTTCCCACCTCCTCCCTTTTTTTTCTTTCTCTCTTGATTTTCTTCTCCTTGGCGCATAGGGCACTTGTGGGCTGTCCCACCATCCCACTAAGGGATGGTGTGTCTCCCCCAAGGCCTATGGGCTTCCCCGGGGTGGGTTGCCCCCCCGGTGAACTCCCGGAACCCATTCGTCATTCCCGGTACATTCCCGGTAACTCCGAAAACCTTCCGGTAATCAAATGAGGTCATCCTATATATCAATCTTCGTTTCCGGACCATTCCGGAAACCCTCGTGACGTCCGTGATCTCATCCAGGACTCCGAACAACATTCGGTAACCAACCAGATAACTCAAATACGCATAAAACAACGTCGAACCTTAAGTGTGCAGACCCTGCGGGTTCGAGAACTATGTAGACATGACCCGAGAGACTCCTCGGTCAATATCCAATAGAGGGACCTGGATGCCCATATTGGATCCTACATATTCTACGAAGATCTTATTGTTTGAACCTCAGTGCCAAGGATTCGTATAATCCCGTATGTCATTCCCTTTGTCCTTCGGTATGTTACTTGCCCGAGATTCGATCGTCAGTATCCGCATACCTATTTCAATCTCGTTTATCGGCAAGTCTCTTTACTCGTTCCGTAATACACGATCCTGCAACTTACACTAAGTTACATTGCTTGCAAGGCTTGTGTGTGATGTTGTATTACCGAGTGGGCCCCGAGATACCTCTCCGTCACACGGAGTGACAAATCCCAGTCTTGATCCATACTAACTCAACTAACACCTTCGGAGATACCTGTAGAGCATCTTTATAGTCACCCAGTTACGTTGCGACGTTTGATACACACAAAGTATTCCTCCGGTGTCAGTGAGTTATATGATCTCATGGTCATAGGAATAAATACTTGACACGCAGAAAACAGTAGCAACAAAATGACACGATCAACATGCTACATCTATTAGTTTGGGTCTAGTCCATCACGTGATTCTCCCAATGACGTGATCCAGTTATCAAGCAACAACACCTTGTTCATAATCAGAAGACACTAACTATCATCGATCAACTGGCTAGCCAACTAGAGGCATGCTAGGGACGGTGTTTTTTCTATGTATCCACACATATAAATGAGTCTTCATTCAATACAATTATAGCATGGATAATGAACTATTATCTTGATACAGGAATTACAATAACAACTATATTTATTATTGCCTCTAGGGCATAATTCCAACAGTCTCCCACTTGCACTAGAGTCAATAATCTAGCCCTCACATCACCATGTGAATTACATTGTAATAAATCTAACACCCATACAGTTCTGGTGTCGATCATGTTTTGGCCGTGGAAGAGGTTTAGTTAGCGGGTCTGCTACATTCAGATCCGTGTGCACTTTGCATATATTTACGTCCTCTTCCTCGACGTAGTCGCGAATGAGGTTGAAGAGTCGTTTGATGTGTCTGGTCTTCTTGTGAAACCGTGGTTCCTTTGCTAAGGCAATGGCACCAGTGTTGTCACAGAACAAGGTTATTGGATTCAGTGCGCTTGGCACCACTCCGAGATCCGTCATGAACTGCTTCATCCAGACACCCTCCTTAGCCGCCTCCGAGGCAGCCATGTACTCCGCTTCACATGTAGAATCTGCTACGACGCTTTTCTTGGAACTGCACCAGCTTACTGCACCCCCATTAAGAATAAATACGTATCCGGTTTGCGACTTAGAGTCGTCCGGATCTGTGTCAAAGCTTGCATCAACATAACCTTTTACGGCGAGCTCTTCGTCACCTCCATACATGAGAAACATCTCCTTAGTCCTTTTCAGGTACTTCAGGATATTCTTGACCGCTGTCCAGTGATCCACTCCTGGATTACTCTGGAACCTACCTGCCATACTTATGGCCAGGCTAACATCCGGTCTAGTGCACAGCATCGCATACATGATAGAACCTATGGCTGAAGCATAGGGGACGGAGCGCATATGCTCTCTATCTTCATCAGTTGCTGGGCACTGAGTCTTACTCAATCTTGTACCTTGTAAAACTGGCAAGAACCCTTTCTTGGACTGTTCCATTTTGAACCTTTTCAAAACTTTATCAAGGTATGTGCTTTGTGAAAGTCCTATCAGGCGTTTTGATCTATCCCTATAGATCTTAATGCCTAGAATGTAAGCAGCTTCTCCTAGGTCCTTCATAGATAAACTTTTATTCAAGTAACCTTTTATGCTCTCCAAAAGCTCTACGTTGTTTCCAATCAGTAATATGTCATCCACATATAATATTAGAAACGCCACAGAGCTCCCACTCACTTTCTTGTAAATACAAGATTCTCCAACCACTTGTATAAACCCAAATGCTTTGATCACCTCATCAAAGCGTTTGTTCCAACTCCGAGATGCTTGCACCAGTCCATAAATGGATCGCTGGAGCTTGCACACCTTGTTAGCATTCTTAGGATCGACAAAACCTTCGGGTTGCATCATATACAACTCTTCCTTAAGGAAACCGTTAAGGAACGCTGTTTTGACATCCATCTGCCAGATTTCATAATCGAAAAATGCAGCTATTGCTAACATGATTCTGACGGACTTAAGCATCGCTATGGGTGAGAAAGTCTCATCGTAGTCAACTCCTGGAACTTGTGAAAAACCCTTTGCCACAAGTCGAGCTTTATAAACGGTCACATTACCGTCAGCGTCCGTCTTCTTCTTAAAGATCCATTTGTTCTGAATAGCCTTGCGGCCCTCAGGTAGTATCTCCAAAGTCCACACTTTGTTCTCATACATGGATCCTATCTCGGACTTCATGGCTTCTAGCCATTTGTTGGAATCTGGGCCCACCATTGCTTCTTCATAATTTGAAGGTTCATTGTTGTCTAACAACATGATTGATAAGACGGGATTACCGCACCACTCTGGAGCAGCGCGTGATCTCGTCGACCTGCGTGGTTCAACAGAAACTTGAACTGGAGTTTCATGATCATCATCATTAACTTCCTCCTCAACCGGCGTCGCAACGACAGAGGTTTCCCCTTGCCCTGCGCCACCATCCAGAGGGATGAGAGGTTCGACAACCTCGTCAAGTTCTATCTTCCTCCCACTCAATTCTCTCGAGAGAAACTCCTTCTCGAGAAAAGCTCCGTTCTTAGCAACAAACACTTTGCCCTCGGATTTGAGATAGAAGGTGTACCCAACTGTCTCTTTTGGGTAACCTATGAAGACGCACTTTTCCGCTTTGGGTTCCAGCTTTTCAGGCTGAAGCTTTTTGACATAAGCATCACATCCCCAAACTTTAAGAAACGACAACTTTGGCCTTTTGCCATACCACAGTTCGTATGGTGTCGTCTCAATGGATTTTGATGGTGCCCTATTTAAAGTGAATGCAGCTGTTTCTAATGCATAACCCCAAAATGATAACGGCAAATCAGTAAGAGACATCATAGATCGCACCATCTCTAACAAAGTATGATTACGACGTTCGGACACACCATTACGCTGTGGTGTTCCAGGCGGTGTCAACTGTGAAACAATTCCACATTTTCTTAAGTGATCACCAAACTCGAAACTCAGATATTCACCCCCACGATCAGACCGTAGGAACTTGATCTTCTTGTTACGATGATTTTCCACTTCACTCTGAAATTGCTTGAACTTTCAAATGTTTCAGACTTGTGCTTCATCAAGTAGACATAACCATACCTACTCAAATCGTCAGTGAAGGTGAGAAAATAACGATATCCGCCGCGTGCCTCCACGCTCATTGGACCACACACATCGGTATGTATGATTTCCAATAAGTCACTTGCACGCTCCATTGTTCCGGAGAACGGAGTCTTAGTCTTCTTGCCCATGAGGCATGGTTCGCACGTGTCAAGTGACTCCAAAAGTCCATCAGCATGGAGTTTCTTCATGCGCTTTACACCAATATGACCCAAGCGGCAGTGCCACAAAAATATGGCGCTATCATTGTTTACTCTAACTCTTTTGGTATCAATGTTATGTATATGCGTATCGCTATCATGATTCAATATGAACAATCCTCTCACATTCGGTGCATGACCATAAAAGATGTTACTCATAGAAATAGAACAACCATTATTCTCTGACTTAAAAGAGTAACCGTCTCGCAATAAACAAGATCCAGATATAATGTTCATGCTCAATGCAGGCACTAAATAACAATGATTTAAGTTCATCACTAATCCCGACGGTAGCTGAAGTGACACTGTGCCGACGGCGATTGCATCAACCTTGGAACCATTTCCTACGCGCATCGTCACTTCATCTTTCGCCAGCCTTCGTCTATTGCGCAGTTCCTGTTTCGAGTTGCAAATATGAGCAACAGAACCGGTATCGAATACCCAGGTACTACTACGAGAGCCGGTTAAGTACACATCAATAACATGTATATCTAATATACCTGATTTTTCTTTGCCCGCCTTCTTATCTGCCAGATACTTGGGGCAATTGCGCTTCCAGTGACCCATACCCTTGCAATAGTAGCACTCCGTTTCAGGCTTAGGTCCAGCCTTGGGTTTCTTCGGCGGATTGGCAACAGGCTTGCCGCTCTTCTTCGAATTGCCCTTCTTGCCTTTGCCGTTTCTCTTGAAACTAGTGGTCTTATTCACCATCAACACTTGATGCTCTTTACGGAGTTCAGACTCTGCGACTTTCAACATCGCAAACAACTCGCCGGGAGACTTGTTCATCCCTTGCATGTTGTAGTTCAACACAAAGCCTTTATAGCTTGGCGGCAGTGATTGAAGGATTCTGTCAGTGATAGCTTCTTGCGGGAGTTCAATCCCCAGCTCAGCTAGACGGTTTGAGTACCCAGACATTTTGAGCACATGTTCACTGACAGATGAGTTTTCCTCCATCTTGCAAGCATAGAATTTATCAAAGGTCTCATACCTCTCGATCCGGGCGTTCTTCTGAAAGATAAACTCCAACTCCTGGAACATCTCAAATGCTCCATGACGCTCAAAGCGACGTTGAAGTCCCGGTTCTAAGCCATACAAGACTGCACATTGAACTATTGAGTAGTCCTCCTTACGTGCTAACCAAGCGTTCTTAACATCCTGATCAGCCGTAGCGGGTGGTTCATCTCCTAGCGCAGCATTAAGGACATAATCCTTCTTCCCAGCTTGTAAGATTAGCTTAAGATTACGAGCCCAGTCTACAAAGTTGCTTCCATCATCTTTCAACTTAGCTTTCTCTAGGAACGTATTAAAGTTCAGGATGACTGTCGCGTGAGCCATGATCTACAACACAAATATATTCAAAGTGGACTTAGACTATGTTCAAGATAATTAGAGTTCAACTTAATCAAATTATATGCTAAACTCCCACTCAAAACGTACATCTCTCTTGTCATTTGAGTGGTTCATGATCCACTTACACTATCCCAAGTCCGATCATCACGTGAGTTGAGTATAGTTTCAGTGGTAAGCATCCCTATGCTAATCATATCAACTATATGATTCATGATCGACCTTTCGGTCTCATGTGTTCCGAGGCCATGTCTGCACATGCTAGGCTCGTCAAGCTTAACCCGAGTGTTCCGCGTGCGCAACTGTTTTGCACCCGTTGTATGTGAACGTTGAGTCTATCACACCCGATCATCACGTGGTGTCTCGAAACGACGAACTGTAGCAACGGTGCACAGTTGGGGAGAACACAATTTCGTCTTGAAATTTTAGTGAGAGATCACCTCATAATGCTACCGTCGTTCTAAGCAAAATAAGGTGCATAAAAGGATTAACATCACATGCAATTCATAAGTGACATGATATGGCCATCATCACGTGCTTCTTGATCTCCATCACCAAAGCACCGACACGATCTTCTTGTCACCGGCGCCACACCATGATCATCCATCAACGTGTTGCCATCGGGGTTGTCGTGCTACTCATGCTATTACTACCAAAGCTACATCCTAGCAAAATAGTAAACGCATCTGCAAGCACAAACGTTAGTGTAAAGACAACCCTATGGCTCCTGCCGGTTGCCGTACCATCGACGTGCAAGTCAATATTTCTATTACAACATGATCATCTCATACATCCAACATATCACATCACATCGTTGGCCATATCACATCACAAGCATACCGTGCAAAAACAAGTTAGACGTCCTCTAATTTTGTTGTTGCATGTTTTACGTGGTGACCAAGGGCATCTAGTAGGATCGCATCTTACTTACGCAAACACCACAACGGAGATATATGAGTTGCTATTTAACCTCATCCAAGGACCTCCTCGGTCAAATCCGATTCAACTAAAGTTGGAGAAACCGTCACTTGCCAGTCATCTTTGAGCAAAGGGGGTTACTCGTAACGATGAAACCAGTCTCTCGTAAGCGTACGAGTAATGTCGGTCCAAGCCGCTTCAATCCAACAATACCGCGGAATCAAGAAAAGACTAAGGAGGGCAGCAAAACGCTTACGAGAACTCCCGGAACATTCGTCATTCCCGGTACATTCCCGGTAACTCCGAAAACCTTCCGGTAATCAAATGAGGTCATCCTATATATCAATCTTTGTTTCCGGACCATTCCGGAAACCCTCGTGACGTCCGTGATCTCATCCAGGACTCTGAACAACATTCGGTAACCAACCATATAACTCAAATACGCATAAAACAACGTCGAACCTAAGTATGCAGACCCTACGGGTTCGAGAACTATGTAGACATGACCCGAGAGACTCCTCGGTCAATATCCAATAGCGGGACCTGGATGCCCATATTGGATCCTACATATTCTACGAAGATCTTATCGTTTGAACCTCAGTGCCAAGGATTTGTATAATCCCGTATGTCATTCCCTTTGTCCTTCGGTATGTTACTTGCCCGAGATTCGATCGTCAGTATCCGCATACCTATTTCAATCTCGTTTACCGGCAAGTCTCTTTACTCGTTCCGTAATACAAGATCCCGCAACTTACACTAAGTTACATTGCTTGCAAGGCTTGTGTGTGATGTTGTATTACCGAGTGGGCCCCGAGATACCTCTCCGTCACACGGAGTGACAAATCCCAGTCTTGATCCATACTAACTCAACTAACACCTTCGGAGATACCTGTAGAGCATCTTTATAGTCACCCAGTTACGTTGCGACGTTTGATACATACAAAGTATTCCTCCGGTGTCAGTGAGTTATATGATCTCATGGTCATAGGAATAAATACTTGACACGCAGAAAACAGTAGCAACAAAATGACACGATCAACATGCTACGTCTATTAGTTTGGGTCTAGTCCATCACGTGATTCTCCCAATGACGTGATCCAGTTATCAAGCAACAACACCTTGTTCATAATCAGAAGACACTGACTATCATCGATCAACTGGCTAGCCAACTAGAGGCATGCTAGGGACGATGTTTTGTCTATGTATCCACACATGTAAATGAGTCTTCATTCAATACAATTATAGCATGGATAATAAACTATTATCTTGATACAGGAATTACAATAACAACTATATTTATTATTGCCTCTAGGGCATAATTCCAACAGTTTGCTGCATAGTCTAAACAACGAATGGCCGCTAAATAAGAAAAGTTCTCTGGCTAAAAGTTAAGTGAATAAAAACCGGCGGTTTTTGTTTTAAAACCGAAAGGTTATCCTACTCTAATCTACACCGTTGAAAATAGATCTAAGGGTAAAAAAAAAGTAAAAAAAAAGAAAGGAAAGAGGGGCCTTACCGTGATGGAAGTTGCTCCCGTGCCGGAGCCTTCTCCGGCGAGGGTGGGGGTGGCCGGCGAGGGTGGGGAAGGGACGGTGGAGGAGGGGATCCGGCGGAGGGGCGGCGAGGTGGAGTGAGTGCAGGGGGGGCCGACGGGGAAGTTTCTGGCTGCTCGTGCTCCTGGCAATGGGGCAATGGGGAGGGGTGCAGCGAGGTGGAGGGGTGGTGGAGGAGGGGCCGAAGGGTGGAGGGGTGTGCTCGGCAGGGAGGGGAGGGTGCAGCGAGGTGGAGGAGGGGGGTGCAGCGAGGTGGAGGAGTTCCTGGCGAGCTTCTGGTGACCGACTCCGGCGAGGGGGCGCGCGAGCTAGAGGCAAGGAGAGGGGGTGGTTTCAACGGGAATGGAACGAGGAGACCATGGGGGTTCTTATAGAGGCGACGGGAGGCGCTGGGAGGGAAGGTGCTTCGCGAATCCCGGAGGTGGAGATCTCCCTGTCCATGGGAGGGAAGGTTTCTGTCACGTGAGAGAGAAACAGAGGAAGAAGATGATCTTTGTTGGGCCAGAATAGGAAAGTGCTTAATGGGCCAGCAGGAGTTTCCTAATAAAAGGGATTCCTTTCCTATTTTTAAAACTAGGAAACTAAAACGATAAAAAGGAAATCAAATCAATTCAGAATAAAGAGTTTCTATATACTAAAATTATCAGAAAAATAAAATATAGATGATGGGCATTTTTCCACGGCAAAAATAAAAACTTCAGAAAAAATTATTTTCACAAAATTGCCTAAAAGGTTTATTTTCTTTTACAAATAATTTTCAAATGACCCTCTAAGTTTTAGGGTTCAAATAACTTTCAAAATGCCCGTGGGTTTGAGGGTCATGTTCCTCCTCTCTAGGATGTATTTCCCGGCATTTCTTGCACGAAGAAAACGAATGGAAATGCAAAAGAATTCAATGCAAATATCTCCGTTCAAATTCTTTATAGTTGAAGAAGTCATGTCATCTTCTCTCTTTGCTTTTAAAAGATTGAATTTGAATTCACCGGAGAAGGGGAAAGTCATTTTATTCCCTCTCATTCAAAAGTTTTGAAAATTTTCAGATTTCACAGAAGTTTCAATCACTCAGGCAAACAAACAAACAATCAATCTAATAATTGTATTAACATTCCAAAATTTATAATTTTGGGATGTTACAGAGGCCTTGCCTTTTCGATCCAATGATATGTTTGTGCTAGCCTTCTTAAGGCAAAACTTGTTTACTTATGCATGTACTCAGATATTGTTTGCTTCCGCTGACTCGTTTGTATTCGATCCCTCGAGGCCCCTAACTTGTAATATGAAGCTTATATGACTTTTATCTATGTCTAGAGTTATGTTGTGATATCTTCTTGTGAGTCCCTAATCTTGGTCATACGCATTTGCGTGTATGATTAGCATACAATCAGAATGGGGGGATCACAGCTTGCAACAAGGATCCGTGGCAACATGCTGTCATAGATCCTGTGCGTGAAGGAGTGGAAGGTGGCGGAGCAAGTAGCGGAGAAAATCCTGGATCCAGCCTCGAGATTCATTCAGAAGAGTTACACCCAAACCTGCCAAATCCAAGGAGATCGGGAGCTATTGAACCCGGCAGGGCATATTTACTTCAAAGGCACCAGGGAGGAGAAGGTCAGGATGGCACATCCAATAACACTATGAGTGTCATTTGTCAATTGAGCGAAGCAAGAAGCCAAGAGCAAGATCCCAAAGCGCAATGCGAGATGGGTGTGCCTAACTGGTAAAATGCATACCAGAGTCCCATCAGAGACACGGGAGGTCGATCTGTGGTAGTTTTTGTCCCCAACACAGGCGACATATTGAATATAGCTTCGGCGATGAAGGATTCGAAGGAGAGAGCCTCCTTAAAAATGGGCACTATGGGGAGCTAGCGTTCCCCTCACTCGCACAAGCCATGATCTACAAGAGCAAGGTGGAGAGGTTGCAGCCACAAATCAATCAGTCTGTTGTTTGCAAATGGGAGCATGCCAAGTGCTCAACAATAGACAAATCCTAAAGATAACAACATCGAGACAAATTTTTACCAACCCATTACTCAACAACAAATTGGGTTAATATGTTTGTCTCCAGATAACATATTCTCGGGAGAAAAGGATTGGGGGCTTGATGACCCACAAGTATAGGGGATCAATCATAGTCCTTTCAATAAGTAAGAGTGTCGAACCCAATGTGGAGCAAAAGTAAATCATAAGCAGTTTCAACAAGGAATTCTCTGCAAGTTTTGTAAGTAACAATGGTAGATGCAGCAAGACAATTCATAACAAGTGACATGTAACAATAGTAGCAAAGGTGCAACAAGGTAGCCCAATCCTTTTTATAGCAAAGGATAGGCCTAAAAGTCCTCTTATATAAAGCAAGTGCTCCCAAGGACACATGGGAATTTCTATCTAGCCATGTTCATCATATTAAGTTGATTCACATTCGCTACTTTCATGATTTGATATGTGGGTGGACCGGTGCTAAGGTACTGTTCTTACTTGAACTAACAACCTACTTATGATTACCCCCTCTCGCAAGCATCCGCAACTACGAAAGAAGAATTAAGATAAATCCAACCATAGCATGAAACATGTGGATCAAAATCAGCCCCTCATGAAGCAACACATAAACTAGGGTTTAAGCTTCTGTCAGTCACGCAACCATCATCTATTTGCTACTCCACAATGACTTCCTTTAGGCCCATAACATAGTGAAGTGTCATGTAGTCGATGTTCACATGACACCACTAAAGTAAGTAACAAAATACATATCATCAAAATATCGAACGAATACCAATCTTTATATAATTACTTATAACAAGACTTCCCCATGTCCTCAGGAATAATAGTAACTACTCACACCTCATCAACATGTTCAACATCATAGAAATAATAATAATGATTAAGGATTTGAAAATAATATCTCCCACCAAGTAATCCAACAAGCATCAACTACAAGATGTAATCAACACAACTAGTAACCCGCAGGTACCAATCAGAGGTTTTGGGACAAAGATTGAGTACACGAGATGAACTAGGGATGGAAATGAGACGATGCTGATGAAGATGTTGATGAAGATTAGTCCTCCCACGAAGGAGGAAGCATTGGTGATGTCAATGGCTTGGATTTCCCCTCCCGGAGGGAAGTTTCCCCCACAAATTTTTTGTGCGGAGAGCAAAAAAGGGTCTCTACTCAGGTTTCTGCCTGGTGACCGGCAACGCTTCATCCCAAAAGATCACTTATGGTTTTTTTTAGGGTAAAATACACCATATAGGAGAATATTGTTGCCAGAGGGATAGCTGGGGCCCCACAAGCCATCACGACGCGACCTAGGTGGCATGTTGGCTTGTGCCCAGCTGGTGGCCCCTCTCCGGTATATTTTTGGCCCAAAAATTCTCGATATTCGAGAAAAATTCTTCGTAATATTTCAGGTCATTTGAAATAAGTTGATTTTTCTGCCTTTTCTCTGTTTCCTAGTCCAGAATTCCAGTTTCCAGATATTTCCCTCTGAGTGATGTACCTTGCATATTCAGAGAGAAAGAGAATAAGAATTGCATGATAATAAGGGATAATGAACATGATCAACACAAATATCAATAGCAATTCATGATGCAATATGAGCATATAAACTCCCCAAGTTTAGACCTTGCTTGTTCTCAAGCGGAAGCCTTGCTAAAAAATAATGATCACATGATTTGAGAGAGAGGTGTCGATAAAAACAGAATACAAGCATGAGAGCATCATGAATATTAGCATAGCAGCAAGTATTTTATCATATAACTTCTCATAATCAAGTGACAATCCATTCACAACTATTGGAGTATGAAGCATAAACCTTATTGATAATCAACAAACCATGTTCTCAGCCACTGGGGCAATCATAATTCATAATAATTCATTGGAGAGTCTATGCTAGGGCTTTATTTTTGGCAATTTCACATACTCAACTATCATTAAATCTTCTCTGATTGCTCACGCTCAAGGCATATTTTTGGATCTCATGTTTCCATAGGATATATAGGAAGATAGGGGCTTGAATGATTTTCCACCCAACTTAATTACCTCAAGGATAATTTCAACAATAATAAATCATGATCATTTACATCCACTTGGATATATAAATCTGAATTTTTCCTCAACACATGGTGCTTGCCACTATAGGATTAATAGGTTGGAAGAGGAATAAACTTTATTGACTCAAGTACATGATTGAACTCCCAAAGATAAAAGACAAGCCCTTCACAGAGGGAAGAAGAGGTTGTCATGCACTTTTAATTTGTTGGATTTTGAACTCTTAATGCAAAGGACCGTCACTTTATATTGCCCCTTATGATAGCAAACTTTATTATGCACTATGTCGCTTTTATTTCATTGCCATCACAAGATCATACAAAGCTTATTTTCCCTTGCAATAAAAGGTCATACATATTTAGGATCAATTTTTATTGCTTGATGCATCCATGACAACTTACTTGAAGGATCTTACTCAATCCATAGGTAGGTATGGTGCACTGTCATGGCAAGAAACTAGGTTTCACGGCTAAGGATGCACAAGTAGTATCTCTACTTAGTGTGGATTTTTTGGGCTAACAAAGGATCTAAAGCAAGAATCACATGTTGAAGGATCGAAGACCATATAACTTCTATGTGAATATAAACTACCATGATCATTATGTTGTCTTCATGTCCAGCATCAACACTTGATCATTATATAATATTTGATGAAGGCTCACAATCATAGAAGATGTCCAAAATAGTGTATTTATATGTGAGTCTCCTCTCCTCTATCCTAATCTTGCTTAGATAGTGTATTTATGTTTGTTTGCTACTAACAACTTTTATCACTCATACCCCTTTTTTGTGAAGTCATTACTTCTCATGAGATAAGCATATAATCTCTATATATTTTTATTGCCATGCTATGATGATGGGTGCCCACATGTAAAGCAGAAAAACTCAACTAATCTTTATTATAGAACTCGCATACTCTATTACCATGATAGATGGAACTCAAAAGAAAAATGCTAAGAAAAACAAATATGAAATTTATTTCTCTAAATCACGAAACAACTAAGGATCAAACTAAGAAAGATCATAATGATGGAAGTGATGGTGATACGATACCGGGGCACCTCCCCCAAGCTTGGGGCAAGCCAAGGGTGTTGCCCATACCCATGTACTCAAGCGTCCTCCTCATCCATGGACCAAAGGTAGGGATTGATATCCCCAAAGACCTATGGGTCCAAAATATAGTGGGAGACATAGCTCCCTCCATGTGAATCTTGAGACGACATATTCTCACGCATGCCAGAAAAGAGCTCGAAATAAGAACAGAGGAAAATATCGCGATGCGATTGTCAAAACACATGGGAGTATATATAATGATTTTTTCCAGGTAATAATACATTCCCAGGAATAATTCGGAGTCCGAGAGGCGCACGAGGGCCCCACAAGCCATCTGAGTGTGGCCTAGGGGGCGCTCTATTGGGTTGTGCTTCTCTCGTGGGTCCCCTGGACTCCGTTTTATTTTTATATTTTTCTAAAATACCAAAACCAGTATTTTTTTGGAATTTTTTGAGTTGGTATACTTACCGTACCACGTACCTACCCCTTTTTGAGGTTTCTCGAGTGTTTCAGAAGGCTTCCCTTATGTTCTCCTTCGGTGTTATGACTTGGATGCCATTAGTTCCCTCATTAATGGGTGTACCTAAAAGATAATGCTTGATTCTTTGCCCATTCACCACTCTCAGGTGTTTACCTTCGAAGTTATTAATTTTTATAGCATCGGAGCGATAAACCTCCCCGACAACATATGGTCCTTCCCACTTGGAGAGGAGTTTCCCTGCAAAAAAATCTAAAACGAGAATTGTACAAAAACACATAGTCTCCTACACTGAGTTCTAGTTTTTGAGTTCTCTTATCATGCCATATTATGACCTTTTATTTAAATAACTTGGCATTTTCATAAGCTAGTGTCCTCCATTTATCCAGTGAGCTAATATCAAATAACCTCTTTCCAACGGCAAGTTTAAAATCATAATTAAGTTCTTTAATTGCCCAATAAGGTTTATGTTCTAATTCAAGAGGTAAATGACAATTTTTGCCATAGACCATTTTATATGGGGACATACCCATGAGGTCCATATAAAAAGTTTTATAAGCCCATACAGCACCATCAAGTTTCTTAGACCAATTCTTTTTAGACCTATTGACAGTCTTCTGCAAGATTAATTTTATTTCTCGGTTGCTCAGTTCAACTTGACCACTAGATTGAGGATGATAAGTGATGAAATTCTATGGTTAACATCATATTTAGCTAATAGTTTACGGAAAGCACAATGAATAAAATGTGAACCACCATTAGTCATGAAATATCTAGGGACTCAAATCCTCGGAAAGATAATGTCCTTAAGCATTTTAATATAAGTGTTATGATCAACACTACTAGTTGGAATTGCTTCTACCAACTTAGTAACGTAATCAACAACAACTGAAATATGAGTATATCCATTAAAGGAAGGAAAAGCTCCCATAATGTCAAAACCCCACACATCAAATGGTTCAATAGCAAGTGAATAATTCATAGGCATCTCATGACGTTTACCAATATTACCAACTCTTTGGCATTCATCACAATAAAGGACATACTTACGAGCATCTTTAAAAAGAGTAGGCCAATAGAAACCGGATTGTAATACCTTGTGTGCAGTTCTGTCAACGGCATGGTGTCCTCCGTAGGCCTCAGAATAACACTTCCTTAGAATTTGTTCCTGCTCATGCTCAGGTATACAATGTCTAATAACACCATCTACTCCTTCTTTATAAAGATGTGGGTAATCCCAAAAGTAATGTCGTAAATCATAGCATAATTGTTTTTCCTTTTGTTGATAGGTGAAGCTAGGCAGAATATATTTAGCAACAATGTAGTTAGCATAATCCTCATACCAAGGAGCACTACTTGAAGTGTTTATAACAACAAGTTGCTCATCAAGAAAATTATCATCAATAGGTAGTGGGTCATTAAGAATATTTTTGATTCTAGACAAGTTATCTGCGACAGGGTTGTCGGCTCCCTTCCTATCAATGATATGAAGATCAAATTCTTTGAGCAATAACACCCATCTAACAAGTCTAGGTTTAGCATCTTTCTTTTCCATAAGGTATTTAATAGCAGCACGATCAGTATGAATAGTTACTTTAGAGTCAATAATATAAGGTCTAAACTTATTACATGCAAAAACAACTGCTAATAATTTGTTTTTAGTAGTAGCATAATTTCTTTGAGTAGTGTCTAGGGTCTTACTAGCATAATGAATAACATTCAATTTCTTATCTACTCTTCGCCCTAGAACATCACCAACAACATAATCACTAGCATCACACATAATATCAAACGGTAGCTTCCAATCAGATGGTTGGACAATAGGTGCAGAAATTAAAGCTTTCTTAAGTATTTCAAAGGCTTCTACACAATAATCATAAAAAGGCACATCTTTTTGGAGAAGATTAGTTAAAGTCCTAGAAATCTTGAAGGAAACGCCTATAGAAACTAACATGACCAAGGGAACTTCTTATACCTTTGATATCTTTTGGGCAAAGTATTTTATCTATTGCATCAACTTTGGCCTTATCCACCTAAATACCTCATTCAGAAATCTTATGCCCAAGAACTATACCTTCATTCACCATAAAGTGGCACTTCTCCCAATTCAAGACGAGATTAGTTTCTTCACATCTCTGCAAAAATTGATCAAGGTTCCTCAAGCAATCATCAAAGGAAGCCCCATAAATGTAAAAATCATCCATGAACACCTCAACAATCTTTTTGCAGAAGTCAGAGAATATAGCAGTCATACATCTTTGAAAGGTAGCAGGTGCATTTCATAGACCAAAATGGCATACACTTATAAGCATAAGTTCCAAAAGGGCAAGTAAAGGTAGTTTTCTGTTGGCCCTCTTCTGACACATGTATTTGAGAGAATCCAGAATATCCATCAAGAAGGAAAAAGTGTGTGGGCTTAGATAGTCTTTCTAACAGTTGATCAATAAATGGTAAGGGGTAATGATATTTTCTAGTTGCCTTTTTAAACACCTAAGATAAATTACCATCCTATAACCAGTTACTATCCTTTGTGGAATAAGTTCATTTTTAGCATTAGGAACAACAGTTATACCACCTTTCTTAGGAACACAATGAACATGACTTACCCATCTACTATCAGCAATAGGATAGATTATAGCAACTTCTAGAAATTTTAGTATTTCTGTTCTTACCACCTTTTTCTCTTAGGGTTGAGATGACATTGATGATCAATAACTGGTTTAGCATTAGGTCCCATGTTAATCTTAGGCTGACAGAGAGTGGGGCTTATGCCTTTAAGATCACCAATAGTATATCCAATAGCAACCCCGTGCTTCTTTAGAGTTTTGAGTAATCTATTTTCTTCATGTTCTGGAAGGTTAGCACTAATAATAATAGGATATATCTTCTTGTCATGAAGATAATCATATTTCAAAGTATCTGGTAAAGCCTTAAGCTCCAATACGGGATCTCCCTTGGGTGGAGGAGGATCACCTAAAATTTCAACGGGTAAGTTGTGCTTAAGGATAGGTTGTTGATCAAGGAGTATCCTATCTATTTCATTCCTTCCATTTAAATGCATATCATTCTCATGGTCTAGCAAATATTGTTCTAGTGGACCGGTAGGACGTACAACAATAGAAGCAAGACCAATTATTTCATCCTTACTAGGCAATTCCTTTTCAGTGTTTTTGAAACTTGAAGAAATTAAACCCATGAGAAATATCACCAAAGCTCACTTTGACCTTCTCAGTAGCACAATTAATTTTAACATTAACCGTATTCAAGAAGGGTCTACCAAATATGATGGGACAAAAATTATCTTGTACCAAACCAAGTACTATGAAATCAGTGGGGTACTTGACCTTTCCGCGCAAGACTTCAACATCTCTAACAATCCCAAGTAGCGTACTAGCATCACAATTTGCAAGATTAAGAGTGACATCAATATCTTCAATTTGAGGGGGTGCTATATCATGCATAATTTCTTGATATAATGTAAAAGGTATAACACTAATACTAGCACAAATATCACAGATGCCATGATAGCAATGATCTCCAATTTTAACTGGGATGACAAGTGTGCCTACCACTGGTTTATTTTTTATCTAGTTCATCTCGTTTGTTCCTAAGAGGTTTCGTAATTCTAGTAGCTTCATCACAGAGGTAAATAACATGCCCATCAATATTATCAACTAGGAGATATTTAACTATAGCAACATTAGGCTCAACATTTATTTGTTCAGAAGGTGTAGGTGTACTAACATAACTCGCATTAATCACTATTGTAGCCTTAGCATGTTCTCTAATCCTAACAGGGAAAGGAGGTTTCTCAATGTAAGCAGTAGGAACAATTGGATCAACATGGTTAACAATTATTTCTTCCTTCTTAATTCTAACAAGTTCCTCGGGTAATTTTTCTATGGTAGGATGATATTTAGACCACTTTTCCTTGGGAAGGTCTACATAGGCAGCAAAGGATTCACAGAAAGTAGGTACTATCTCAGAGTCAAGGCCATATTTATTGCTAAACTCATGAAAATGACAAGCTTCCATGAAAGATTTAACACAATCAAAGTTAAGCTTTATACCTGTCTCTTTACCTTCATCAAGTTCCCAATCTTCAGAGTTGTGTTTAACCTTTTCGAGAAGATCCCATCTTGATTCAATAGTCTCCTTCATATAGGAACCGACAACACAAGCATCGAGTAAGTTTTCTTTGAGAGCTCATGGTTGGGGTAAGTTTTCATCATAGATTTAAGCCTTCCTTGAGCTCGAGTGATGCTTTGTCCTTCACGAGGTGAGCATTTATAAATAAATGTCCGATCATGATGAATTAGATGCATAAAATAAAACTTCTGATGAAATTTAGCTTCAAGCGATTCCAATCCCATGATTCAGTATCATCCAATAGCATGTACCACATTAGTGCTTTTCCCTACAAAGATAAATGGAAAACTTTCTTCTTAACTTTGTCTTCAGGTAGACCTGAAAGGTTAAACAATCCGCAAATCTCATCGACATATATCAAATGGTAATCAGGCTGAGTTGAACCGTTATAAGGATTAGCCGACAATTTATCTACCGTACCCGAAGGAATGTCATAATAAATATTTTTAGTGGGTTCAATAGGTTGAGGAATAATTTCCTCAACTTCCGTTCTAGGCGAAGATGCTCCGAACAAGCCACTCAAAGGGCGACCATTCATAGTGATAAGAAACAGTAAATTTCAGCATGTACCAAAAGTGTTTGCTTACCAATTTCCACTTACCAAAGGTGCTTCACTCCCTGGCAATGGCACGAGAAAAGAGTCTTGGTAACCAACAAACATAGGGGATCAATCGTATTCCTTTCAACAAGTAAGAGTGTCGAACCCAACGAGGAGCACAAGGAAATTATAAGCAATTTTCAGCAAAGAATTCATTACAAGTGCTAAGTAACAGTGATAGATAGTTTTTTAGCAAGATAATTTGTAATAGGTGTCAATTAACAATAGTAGCAAAGGTGCATCAAGGTAGCCCAATACTTTTTATAGAAAAGGCCTAGCCTAAAATTTCTCTTATATAAAGCAAGCACTCCCGAGGACACATGTGAATTTCTATCTAGTCATGTTCATCATATTGAGTTGATTCACGTTTGCTACATTGATCATTTGATATGTAGGTGGACCGGTGCTAAGGTGCTGTTCTTACTTGACCTAACGACCTACTTATGATTAGCCCCCTCTCACAAGCATCCGCAAGTACGAAATAAGAATTAAGATAAATCTAACCATAGCATGAAACATGTGGATCCAAATCAACCCCTTATGAAGCAACACATAAACTGGGGTTTAAGCTTCTCTCACTCCCGCAACCCATCATATATTTGTTAATCCACAATGACTTCCTTTAGGACCATAACATGGTGAAGTGTGATGTAGTAGACGTTTACATGACACCACTAAAGGAAGTAACAACATACATATCATCAATTAAATACCAATCTTTATATGATTAGTCATAACAAGATTTCTCCCATGTCCTCAGAAACAATAGTAACTACTCGCACCTCATCAATATGTTCAACATTAGAGATATAATCATAATGATTAAGGATTTGAACATAATATCTTCCACCAAGTAATCCAACAAGCATCAACTACAAGATGTAATCAACACAACTAGTAACCCGCAAGTACCAATCTGAGGTTTTGGGACAAAGATTGAGTACACGAGATGAACTAGGGTTGGAGATGAGATGGTGCTGGTGCAGATGATGAATATCGGTCCTCCCATGAAGGAGGAAGCATTGGTGATGACAATGGCATCGATTTCCCCCTCTCGGAGGGAAGTTTCCCCGACAAAATCTCTCTGCCAGAGAGAAAAAGGGCCTTTGCCAAGGTTTCCGCCTCAAGATGGGGGCACTTCATCCCGAAAGATCCCTTATGATTTTTTTTCTAGGGTAAAACACACCATATAGTACAATATGGTCGGCAGAGGGCCAGCTGGGGTCCTACAAGCCATCAGGGCATGACCTGGAGGGGGGCACCCCGTTGGCTTGTGCCGAGATGGTGACTCCTCTTCAGAATATTTTTGGCCCAGATATTACTAAAAATTCTTTGTAAAGTTTCAGGTTATTTGGTGCGAGTTGGTTTTTCTGCCTTTTCTCGGTTTCCTGGTCCAGAATTCCAGTTTCCACATATTTGCCTCTCAGTGATGTACCTTGCATATTTAGAGAGAAAGAGCATAAGAATTGCATGATACTAAGGGATAATGGACATGATGAACACAAATATCAATAGAAATTCATGATGCAAAATGAGCGTATCAGGGCTCATCCCAAATGGAATAGTGAGAATGTCTTCAGGCTACTCCACCTACCACAGTCACCATGAATGCGAGCACGGAGCAAATGGCCCTGTATTGAAACAGGGAGGAAGAGCTAGAACAAGGTCACATTCATAGGATGGTTGTGAGCATGAGATTGCCGAAAAGAGGTTCAAATTCAATGCAGAAACTAATGACAAGGATCCTGGTCGAAGCATCAGAGTTGGAGACATCACTGGTGGCCCCATGTAAGGTCATGGAGCCAACTGAAGTGATATCCTGGGCGTGGGAAGCAAGGGATTGACCAAGACAAGACATGCACATGAAATGAGAAGCATTTTTGGAGATTGCAGCCATCGAAGATCCAGGCACTGGCGGTGAACATATCCACCCATCTCTGGTGACTGAAGTGGTGTCCAAGCACGTGAAATAGGCACTTGGAGCAGTGCCTACCCAAAAATTACAATTCCTGCAATCTAGTCTAGCGATCGATGACACTCTGCTAGTCATGGAACTATTCAGAGGTTTCATATTTTAGCGGAGGGAGAGTTCCGCCAAGATCATAAGTAGGAGAGAAGCTGACATTACTTCCATGTCGCCCACCTTTATGCCAACTGTTCACGGTGATGAGGCAGAAGCTTGGTACAACCAGTTGTGGCTTGATATAAAAGAAGTCATTGTGAGGGATAGGCTAATACGTCTCCATCGTATCTACTTTTCCAAACTCTTTTGCCCTTGTTTTGGACTCTAATTTGCATGATTCGAATGGAACTAACCCGGACTGATGTTGTTTTCAGCAGAATTGCCATGGTGTTGTTTTTTGTGCAGAAATAAAAGTTCTCGGAACGTCCTGAAAATTTACAGAGAATATTTCTGGAAAATATGAAAAATACCTGCGCAAAGATTCACCGAAGGGGACGGGCCAGTGGACCACAAGCCCTGTAGCCGCGGCCTCCCCCTGGCGGCGGCTACCAAGCTTGTGGGGCCCACGTGGTTCTGCCGCTCCCAATTCCCTTTCGTCCCGGAAAAAATCAAGAGAGAAGATTTCATCGTGTTTGCGATACGGAGGCGCTGCCACATCCCGTTCTTCATCTGGAGGGCAGATCTGGAGTCCGTTTTGGGCTCTGGAGACGGGAAATCGTAGCCATCATCATCATCAACCTTCTTCCCTCTCCAATTCCATGAAGCTCTTCATGGTTCGTGAGTAATCTATTCGTAGGCTCGCTGGGCGGTGATGAGTAGGATGAGATCTATCATGTAATCGAGTTAGTTTTGACGGGGATTGATCCCTAGTATCCACTATGTTCTGAGATTGATGTTGCTACTACTTTGCCATGCTTAATGCTTGTCACTAGGGCCCGAGTGCCATGATTTCAGATCTGAAATTATTATGTTGTCACCAATATATGTGTGTTTTAGATCCGATCTTGCAAGTTGTAGTTACCTACTATGTGTTATGATCCGGCAACCCTGGAGTGATAATAACCGGAACTACTCCCGGTGATGACCATAGTTTGAGGAGTTCATGTGTTCACCAAGTGCTAATGCGTTGTTCCGGTTCTTTATTAAAAGGAGAACCTTAATATCCCGTAGTATCCATTTGGACCCCGCTGCCACGCGAGGGATGGACAATAGATGTCATGCAAATTCTTTTCCCTAAGCACGTATGACTACACACGGAATGCATGCCTAATTCACATTGACGAACGGGAGCTAGCCACATATCTCTCCGTGTTATAACTGTTGCATGATGAATGTCATCCAACGAATCACCGATCCATTGCCTACGAGTTTGTCCCACTGCTGCTGTTACTTGTTTTTCTCTGCTGCTGTTACTACTGTTGCTGCTACTGTTACTTGCTGCCACTGTTACTTGCTCTGCTGCTACTGCTGTTACCACTTCTGCTACTTGCTACTGCTGTCACTACTGTTGTTCCTTGCCACTGCTGATACTCGTTACACTGCTGCTACCTACTACAATACTTTTTCTCGCACCATTGCTGGGAAAGAATATTTCCTGTCCATGGGGAACTTCTGGCGCCATTGATACGAGAGTTAGGAATAGTCTGCCTTGTCATCAGATCGTTTCTGGCACCGTTGTTATCATACTATTTTGCTGTTGACACTTTGCTTGCGGACACTAATCTTTCAGGTGTGGTTGAATCTGACGCATTCAGCTGCTAATACTTGAGAATATACTTTCACCTCCCGTTGCACGAACCAACAAATTTGGGTTGAATACTCTACCGTTGAAAACTGCCTCGATCCCACGCGCTGGTGGGCTATTGCAAGACAATTTCTAATTGTTGAGCAATTGGGAGCAGCTCTTTTCTGGCTCCGTTGCCGTGGAGGCATCAAGTCAGGAATAGTTGCACGTCAGTAGCATTTTTCTGGCACCGTTGCCGGGGACTGCTAACAACATTTTTCTGGCGCCGTTGCCGGGGAGGGATAGCTATATTCTCTGAGTCACTTGCGATTTATATCTGCTGATCACTATGAAGAATCTGAAAGATCCAAGAACCAAAGTTTTGCCCTCAACTTCGAGGGGAGGTATGGAACTGCCATCTAGCTCCGCACTTGATTCACCTTCAGTTATGAGTAAGTTTGCGACACCACCTCCTGCTAGAAATCTTGATATGTCGCCTGTGCTTGATGATGCTTATGATGCTGCTATGCCTGATACTGCTAGAGATGCTATGCCTGATACTGCTAGAGATGCTATGCGTGATACTGCTAGAGATGCTATGCTTGATACTGCTTTCCCTGATGATGCTAGAGATACTACTTTGCCTGATATGCCACTAGGGGTATTCCTTGATGCTCATATTGCTAGAGTTACTACCAATGCTCGTGATGCTTCTGAAACTGCAGATACTATTGAGATAGAACCTGCTTTTGCTCATGCTAGATCTAGCTCTCCTAGATATGAATTGCCTGATATACCTGAGGGTTACGTTATGGAGGGAGAGATAGCTGAGGATTTTCTTGCGTGTAAGGATGCCTATGACGCTGAGAAATTACTTCTCAAGTGGAAGGAAAAAAATCTCTGAAAGCTAGGATGAAATACGACCCGAAGTTTGCCACTTCACCTATCTTTATCACCGATGAGGATTATGAATTCTCTGTCGACCCTGAGATAGTCTCTCTAATCGAATCTGATCCTTTCCACGGTTATGAGTCTGAGATGGTCGTAGCCCATCTTACCAAACTACACGATATAGCCACCCTTTTCACTAGTGAGGAGAAGATCCGCTACTACTATATCCTTAAGCTGTTTCCTTTCTCTCTAAAGGATGACGCTAAAGCCTGGTTCACTTCTCTTGCTCTTGGATGTGTGAGTAGTCCCCAGGATATGGTCTATTACTTCTGTGAGAAATATTTCCCTGCCCATAAGAAGTGAGCTGCCTTGTAGGAAATATACAACTTTGCTCAACTCAAATAAGAGAGTCTCCCACAAGCTTGGGGGAGGCTCATCCAGCTACAGAATGCTTTGCCTGATCACCCTCTTAAGAAGAATGAGATACTAGATATCTTCTATAACGGACTCACCGATGCTTCTAGAGGCCACTTAGACAGTTGTGCCGGTTATGTTTTTAGGGAATGAACTGTGGAACAAGCTGAGGTCCTACTGAATAACATCTTGATCAACGATAATGCTTGGACTATTCCTGAACCACCTCCTAAGCCAACTCCTAAGAAAAGAGGTATTCTATTCCTCAGTCCCGAAGATATGCAAGAAGCCAAGAAATCTATGCAAGAGAAAGGCATTAGATCTGAAGATGTCAAAAATATACCACCTATCAAAGAGATCCATGGTCTCGATAACCCGATACAGGTAGTAGAAGTAAGTTCTCTGCGTAGGTTTGATGAGAGTGATATTCCTTTTGATAAACCTGCTAGCCTATGCTTTGATGAATTTGACAACTTTGTTGCCAAACAACAGAGTTTCAAAGATTATGTTAGCAGACAATTGGAACAAAGTACTCGTATGCTTAGTCATTTAAGTGCTTGTGTAGACAGAAATGTCAATGATCAGAAGCTTCTGAGTAAACATGCCTCTATGATTACTACTCAGGTAGAACAAGTACTTAAATCTCAGAATGACTTGCTCAATGAATTAAATGACAACTCTGTCAGAGTCATTACTAGAGGAGGCAAAATGACTCAGGAACCTTTGTATCTTGAAGACCATCCTAAGAGAATTGATCAAGACTCTCAACGAATTAATGCTGATACACCTAGTCATCCTAAGAATAAGAAGAAGGATATTAGAAACCTACATGTCAGTTCACCAAATACTGTCACACCTGAAGAACCAAATGATATTTCTGCGTCTGATGCAGAAACACAATCTGGTGATGAACATGAACCTGGTGACAATATGGACAGCGATGTTCATAATAATGCTCAACCTAGCAACAATAAGGATGTGGAGATTGAACCTACGGTTAATCCTGATAACCCACAACCTAAGAGATACGATAATAATGACTTCACTGCTAGGAAGCATGGTAAAGAAAGGGAGCCATGGGTTCAGAGACCTATGCTCTTTCCTCCTAAGCCATCCAAGAAAAAGGATGATGAGGATCTTGAGTGCTTCATTGAGATGACCAGACCTATCTTTCTGCAGATGCAGTTAATTGATATGCTCAAAATGTCTCCATATGCCAAGTACATGAAAGATATCGTGACTAATAAACGGACGATACCAGATCTTGAGATATCCACCATGCTTGCCAATTACACTTTCAAAGGTGGAACTCCTAAGAAACTTGGTGATCCCGGAGTGCCCACTATACCTTGCTCCATTAAAGGAAACTACGTAAGAACTGCCTTATGTGACCTTGGAGCCGGTGTTAGTGTTATGCCTCTCTCTCTTTATCGTAGACTTCAACTGGATAAGTTGACACCCTCTAAAATTTCTCTGCAAATGGCCGACAAATCAACTGCTTTCCCTATCGGCATTTGCGAGGATGTGCCTGTTGTGGTTGCTAACACCACTATCTTAATAGACTTTATTATCTTGGATATTCCTGAGGACGATGCCATGGCTGTCATCCTCGGAAGACCATTTTTAAACACTGCAGGGGCTGTTATAGATTGCAACAAAGGCAATGTCACTTTCCATGTCAACGGTAATGAGCATACAGTGCACTTTCCGAAAAAACGATATCAAGTACATTGCATCAATGCTATCGAAAAAACTTCATCGATTCTTATTGGGAGCTTTGAATGCCCTATTCCTCGTGTCAAGATGAAGTATGATTTGCTTGTTGGGGAGATTCATATCCCCATTGAGGTGACTTAGTGGCTATTCGACAATTCTCCGTTTCCTTTTGCGATTTGAAAAGGTTTTGTCATGAGGATTTGATCAACCCCATTGACGGATTTCTTTCGATGACCATGAAATGGATGAATCGAGGAGTCACATACCTCTGTTTTAAGCTTTCACTTTCTGTTGCTTAGAAGAAAAATGATAGATTTAGTTTAGTTTTTTCTGTTTTCTGTTTTAGCGTCCCACAGAAAAATACCCCGAAAAAAGTTCTCATGGTCCTGAAAATCAAATATGATTTTTTCTGGATTTTTTGAAAATTACTAGGACTGAGAGCTGGCCTGGGGGCCACACCAGTGGGCCAGAAGCCCTGTAGCCGCGGCCTCCCCCTAGCGGCGGCTACCAAGCTTGTGGGGCCCACAGGGACCCCCTCCTCTCATTCCAGCTCCCATCCTCTTCTTCTACCTCCAGAAAAAATCATTTCGCAGCTCAAACCCGTGTTCTTGCTCATTTGGCTGTGATTTTCGATCTCCTTGCTCAAAGCACCATTCTCCGAACCGTTTTGGGGAAATTACTCCTTGGTAAGTGACTCCTCCATTGGTCCAATTAGTTTCTACTCTAGTGCTTTACCCTTCGCGTATTCTTGCTACCTTGGTGACCCTGTTCTTGAGCTTGAAATGTTGATTTTAGCTTGTCCCAAGTAGTTTTAGCGCGTGATACGGTCTCTAGGCACTAGTAGGAGTAGTTGCTACGAGTTGGGTTAATCCTTACTCAGTTTTCTTCCGAGGTCTCTAAAAATTTCAGAATTTTTTAGAGCTAGAAAAGGAAAAATATGAGGAGGTTCTTGAGAGGCTCTTCAAGCCGTAACCCCAAGAAGGATGAGAAGAACCACCCCAAGTACGTGGTTCCTCGAGCCACAGAAGTTCGAGCGTGCGAGTGGCCAAGTGATGAATTTTTGCGCGCCGCTGGGCTTTATGAATACTTTTATTACTTGGTGGAGAACGCAGGTCTTACCGCGTTCATTGAAGATAAGTGCTCACAATACCTCCTCCTCACCAATATTTTCGTTCAAAGCTTCAACTTTTATCTGAGGAAGAATCCTGCCATGGTTGAGTTCATGTTGTACAATATCCCCCCCGTGCATGACACTACAGGATTTTTTCAATGTATGCAAATTACCTTATGTTGGGGATATTCTTGATCCTCGTCCACGGGACTTGGAGGATTTCATAGGTACTATTGCTGTTGGAGAGGAGAGAGGAGTGTCTCGCGCTAGAATTGCTAGCATACATTTTCCTGTGCTTCGGTACTTCTCATTATTTGTGGGAAAATGTTTGATTGGCCGTGGGGAGGTTGGATCACTTAGCTCTCCAGACCTTGTGGTTTTGCGCGAAGGCCTTTACAACGGTAAGACTTATAGCCTATGTGCTATAGTAGCTCAGCGGTTGAACACAAACCGTTCCAAAGGTGTCGTCTATGGAGGTATCTATGCTACTCATCTTGCTAGACACTTTGAGATACCTATTAGACTTCGCGAGGAAGAAGAAATGCTTCTTCCTGAAAAATATCTGGATTATGACAGCATGGTTCACCATGATTTTTTGGATAGAGATGCTAGTAGACGAATGATTTATAACCTGGTATAGTCAGGGTACTCGAGAGACTATTACTTTGCTTGCTCCTTCTTTGTTCGATCTTCATGCATGCATGTACACTATTATGCCCTAGGACATCTACGCATATTGGGCTTAGCCCAACCACAGGTGCCCGTGCCCGAGCCGCCAGTCGAGTACCAGACGCCAGTTTATCAGCGCGAGCCAGAGGAGCTCACACAGAAGTGGCATCCACAGTCCGCTCCGGAGTATCCCGGAGCTGGTTATTTCCTGCCTTGGGAGTAGACCAAGCTAGGCCAAAAGCCTAAGCTTGGGGGAGTACGTGTTTGCAGCAACTTTACATTCATGCTTATGCTTTCACTTTGTTGGTCGGTGTTTACACTTTGCCACTGTATTATCCATGCTAGTTTATTTTCGTTTTCTTGTTTTGTGTCCTTTTGAGAAAACCCAAAAATATTTCCCTTTCTTCTTTTGCTTGTTGGGAGCTTTCCCGCGTAAATAGTTTTCTTTTTCTTTGGGTCAAGGTAGAAGATATTGGTTACAATGTTTAGTGGCACTTGCATGCATACCTGTTTAGCTTTCAAAGAGCCATATTACTTTGTCTCCTCCGTTGTGTTTGCCTGTAGATTCCAGCTTTAGTCCAATGCACGATCACTCTTATTATTGTTCACATCGTTCGATCGTGCAAGTGAAAGGCAATGACGATGATATATGATGAAGTGACTGAGACTGGAAAAGCTGGTATGAACTATATCTATTTTGTTTTTGTAAATATGACTAGCTTGTCATCCCAGATTCAGCTTTGCTATGAGAGAACCATGTTTGCAATGACAACTTAGAGATCATAGTTTCTGATACCATGCTTAATTAGCTAGGAGCTTATAATGGTTTGTCTTGAATGCCAACATAGATTTTGAGATGACTATGATGTAGTATGATAGGATGGTATTCTCCTTTGAATGATTCAAGTGGCTTGACTTGGCACATGTTCATGCATGTAGTTGAAACAAAATCAACATAGCCTCTATGATGTTCGTATTCGTGGTGATTTATATCCTGCTCATGCTTGCACTCAATGTTAGTCAAACTCATTGCATCTTGATGACTGTTGTCGCTCTCTAGTTGGTCGCTTCCCAGTATTTTGCTAGCCTTCACTTGTACTAAGCGGAATACTGCTTGTGCATCCACTTCCATAAACCCAAAAGTTTTTCCATGAGAGTCCACCATACCTACCTATTTGCGGTATCTACCTGCCGTTCCAAGTAAATTTGCATGTGCCATTCTCTAAACCTTCAAGAAAAAAATCTGTTTTGCATGCCCAAACCGCTCATGTGGTGATAGGGGGCTATTGGTATCTTCCATGTTAGGCATGTTATCCTCGACATGTGTTTATTCACTGTCATTCACGAGAAAGGGGCCGGTAATTGTAATGCCCAGTTCCACGCTTAAATCGAAAACATAACTGTAAAACAAGACTCCCCCCGGATTGATGTTAGTATGGACGGTACCCGAGGATTCGGCTAGCCGTGGAGTGTGATTGATTGGTGGTGGGGGAGTTAAAACTTTACTTTTCTGTTTGGGAACCGCCTATAGCATGAGTAGCATGGAAGATATAGAGAACTCTTGGTCATTGCGTTGACAATGAAAGCATGCCACCCAAAATTATTATCTCTTTTTTCAAAGCTTGAGCTCTGGCACCTCTGCAAATCAATGCTTCCCTCTGCGAAGGGCCTGTCTATTTATTTTCCTATTGAGTCACCCTCCTCTTGTATAAGCACCAATTAGAGATCACCTCTGTCATTTTTATGCTTTGCTTTTGATTGATATTTAGTATGACTATGACTGGATCTTCGTTGCTATGAATTATAATGTTTAGTCAGCCCTTGATCTTTGCAAGTGCTCTGCATTTATGTTTTGCGGTCTCAGAAAGAGCTAGCGAGATATCACCTATTCATATTGCTTCATGCTTGTTTTGATTGAATTGTTGGTATCTGAAACTCATTATTATTTGCTCGGTAGCTAATTATGCCATTGATATTAGTTTACCGTGAGACCTTTGTGTCACTTGCTTATGTGGTTAACTTGTGATCTTGCTGAAATTCTGGTTATGAGTTAGACATAGTTGCAACAACAAGATCAAACAGAGTTTGTCAAAGTTCTTCTTCCTCTTTCAGTTTGTCAACTAAGTTGCTTGAGGACAAGCAAGGTTTTAAGCTTGGGGGAGTTGATACGTCTCCATCATATCTACTTTTCCAAACTCTTTTGCCCTTGTTTTGGACTCTAATTTGCATGATTTGAATGGAACTAACCCGGACTGACGCTGTTTTCAGCGGAATTGCCATGGTGTTGTTTTTGTGCGGAAATAAAAGTTCTCGGAACGTCCTGAAAATTTACGGAGAATATTTCTGGAAAATATGAAAAATACCTGCGCAAAGATCCACCGGAGGGGACGGACCAGTGGGCCACAAGCCGTGTAGCCGCGGCCTCCCCCCGTGGCGGCAGCTACCAAGCTTGTGGGGCCCACGTGGCTCTGCCGCCCCAATTCCAGCGCTACTTATTCCCTTTCGTCCCGGAAAAAATCAAGAGAGAAGATTTTATCGCGTTTGCGATACGGAGGCGCCGCCACATCCTCTTCTTCATCTGGAGGGTAGATCTGGAGTCCGTTTTGGGCTCGGGAGAGGGGAAATCGTCGCCATCGTCATCATCAACCTTCTTCCCTCTTCAATTCCATGAGGCTCTTCATCGTTCGTGCGAAATTATTCGTAGGCTCGCTGGGCGGTGATGAGTAGGATGAGATCTATCATGTAATCGAGTTAGTTTTGACGGGGATTGATCCCTAGTATCCACTATGTTGTGAGATTGATGTTGCTACTACTTTGCCATGCTTAATGCTTGTCACTAGGGCCCGAGTGCCATGATTTCAGATCTGAAATTATTATGTTGTCACCAATATATGTGTGTTTTAGATCCGATCTTGCAAGTTGTAGTTACCTACTATGTGTTATGATCCAGCGACCCCGGAGTGACAATAACCGGAACCACTGCCGGTGATGACCATAGTTTGAGGAGTTCATGTGTTCACCAAGTGCTAATGCGTTGTTCTGGTTCTTTATTAAAAGGAGAACCTTAATATCCCATAGTATCCATTTGGACCCCGCTGCCATGGGTGGGATGGACAATAGATGTCATGCAAGTTCTTTTCCCTAAGCATGTATCACTACACACGGAATGCATGCCTACATCACATTGACGAACGGGAGCTAGCCACATATCTCTCCGTGTTATAACTGTTGTCATCCAATGAATCACCGATCCATTGCCTACGAGTTTGTCCCACTGCTGTTGTTACTTGTTTTTCTCTGCTACTGTTACTACTATTGCTGCTACTGTTACTTGCTGCCACGGTTACTTGCTCTGCTGCCACTGCTGTTACCACTTCTGCTACTTGCTACTGCTGTCACTACTGTTGTTCCTTGCCACTGCTGATACTCGTTAAACTGCTGCTACCTGCTACAATACTTTTTCTCGCACCGTTGCCGGGAAAGAATATTTCCCGTCCACGGGCAACTTCTAGCCCCATTGATACGACACTTAGGAATAGTCTCCCTAGTCACCAGATTGTTTCTGGCACCGTTGTTATCATACTATTTTGCTGTTGACACTTTGCTTGCAGACACTAATCTTTCAGGTGTGGTTGAATCTGACGCATTCAGCTGCTAATACTTGAGAATATACTTTCACCTCCCGTCGCGCGAACCAACAAATTTGGGTTGAATACTCTACCCTCGCAAACTGCCTCGATCCCACGCGCTGGTGGGCTATTGCAAGACAGTTTCTAATTGTTGAGCAATTGGGAGCAACTCTTTTCTGGCTCCGTTGCCATGGAGGCATCAAGTCAGGAATAGTTGCACATCAGTAGCATTTTTCTGGCACCGTTGCCGGGGACTGCTAACATGGGCCTAGGGTTTCCCTTTCCCCAACTACCCTCAACCTAGACATCGCCGATAGCAACCAAGAGAAATGGCCGAGGGGGGCGTGGGCTTGGTCGTGGAACAAACATGGGAGGGAGGACTGAAAACCTCATCACCTGGTCTCAAGAACAGTTGCAGATGCATGAAGGTATGGGTCTGCCACAACAATAACCTTTCTTTGGTTATGGATTCCAAGGCCATCCACCATCATGGGCTTTCCCTAACAAATTCCTCGGTCCCTTCCCGCTGCAACAGTGGGGGTGGTGCGCAAAAACATTGGTATGCCCCTTGCATAGATTCAGGGATAGTCTTGGGGAAAATAGGGAGAATGAGGAGAGGGACTGGCTCGGAATCAATAATAGAATATGACCCAATCAAAGGGTCAACAAAAAAGAAACAAGATGCTGGTCAGAATAATTCCACAACAAATCCTGTCATGATGTCTTATGTTGTAGTTCTTGATTCAATTACAGAGATCCAGGACACCACAAGGACAAGTGTGGCCAGCCAAAATGTTGCTCCGTCTAGAAAATGGTCACTCACAAGGTTGAAGACTACCCAGTGAAGAAGAAGCCCAACACCTCTGCAAGATTTGTTGGAAGTGTTGCACAAGTATCTGGATTCCCTTGATGTGAATGCCTAGTATCTTGGATGGTTAAAAAATATTGGTATTGCTTTTGTAGATTCCCACATTTCCACTGTTTCAAGTTCCACATTCACAAATTCGGTGTCACCAACGTTTCTATATTGGACCCACCGAGTTTGAATCTCAGACAGAACCCTAGCCATTCCCACCAAATCAGTGCAACCGAAACTGCATCGGCGCTACCGAGTTTGGGTGACCAACATTCTGTTGCCAAGATACACAAAATCGGAATTTGCGAGTTTGAGTATCGGTGCCACCGAGTTTCGCCATTTGACTGTTAGTCACCTTTTCGGTACCACCGAGTTGTGTATATCGGTCTCACCGAGATTCAAAAGTTGACACCTTTAATGCTAGTCGGTACCACCGAGTTTCCAACTTCGGTGTCACTGAGTTTGCTCTTTTGTGTGCTACGATTGGATTTTGGCTGCTGCCTATATATACCCCTTCACCACCTCTCATTCGTGGGAGAAGCACTCAGAACACACACTTCATTTCCAGATCCATTTCTGAGAGAGAACCACCTACTCATGTGTTGAGACTAATATATTCCAATCCAATCATTTGAAACTTGATCTCTAGCCTCCCCAAACTGCTTTCCACCAAATCAACCTCTGCTACCCCTGCATATTCTGTGAGAGAATGATTTGTGTTGAGGAGACTATCTTTAGAAGCACCAGAGAAAGGAGTTTATTGATCAACCCCCATCTATTACCTTTTGGAGGGTGGTGCCTCCTAGATTGGTTTGGTGTCACTTGGGAGCCTCCTAATTCGTGTTGTGGAGGTGAACCACCTACATGGACGTATCATAGCGCCATCTATCGAGACCATGCCAAAAATTGTTGTGTCAACCTCATGCGTTTGATCTCCCTACCTTACTCCTCTATTTACACTTGCATGTTGACTTTCCACTACTATACTATTAGAACTGCATGTGCAGGGTGTAGTTGAATTGTTATAAGTGTCGTAGCTGCCTCTTAAGTAAAATTGGGAAAAGGCAAAAAATTTATCTTGTCAAGTAGTCCAATCACCCCCGTGTAGACATACTTTCGATCCTACAAGTGGTACCGGAGCTTTGGTCTCTATTTCATTGTTTTAGCAACCTAGGAGAGTATGGCATCTAGTGAGGGAAATTATCATCGTAGAGGTCCTTACTTCGATGGCACTAATTTTGCTAGTTGGAAGCATAAAATGAAAATGCATATAATTGGATTAATCCTCATGTTTGGGCTGTTATTCGTGTTGGTGTGCAAGGTAACTTCTTTGGATATGGGCATGAACCAGATCAAATGTGATAGCCGATGAACTGAAGATGTTGCAACTTAATGCTCAAGCCTGCGATATCATCTTCAACTACCTTTGCCCCAAAGAATTCAACAAAATCAGTCGTCTTAAGAATGCAAAATACGAGAAGAGTCACCTCGAAGATGAAGCTCAAGAGATGAGTCACCTTGTAGAGAGAGAAGGAGTAGAGAAGATCACTATGAACAAGGAAACTCACGGAGAGGCAAGGAATCGGAAAAGAAGGACAAATACACCAAGAGCAGTTCAAGAATAAGACATCAAGCTCATGTTGGTGAATGGGTGTCTGGATCCGAGTCTGATCACCACTCCGAGAGAAGCTATCACTCCAACTCCGACTATAGTCAAGATGAAGGTGTTGCCGGGATTGCGCTTGTTTCCACCACCTCATATGACTTATTTGATTCACCAAATGAGGGAGTCAGAAACTGCTTCATGGCTAAAGGCCCCAAGGTAACATCCTGAGTATCTTGATTTGAATAGTGATGAGGATGACTTGTTAGGAGAAGATGATTTGCTTCTAGATAAAACTAGTGAATGCACTGAAAATGAACTTGCTATTTATCATGCTAGTCAAGAGAAATTGAATGACGATGATAAGAAAGAAACTAAAATACTAAGTCAAGAATTAAAAACTCTTAAGTTAGCTCATGAGACTACTCTAGAAGATCATAGAGAGCTTGCAAGAACCCATGAGAAGCTACACTTCGAGAAGCTCAACTTGGAGCAAGAGCATGAGTTATTAAAAGCAATCAATGATGATCTTCAGAATAAGAGTTCTTTTTATCTAGCCAAACGATTACTCTTGTCTAACCTTGTTCCACAAGTTAAACCTAGGAACACTAGTAACAAACGCAAGAAGGTTTCTTCATCTAGTAACAACAATGCTAAAGCTAAATCCAAAAATGTTGTTGCTAGTAACTCTATTGATTCCACTAACGATTATCTTAGCAAAGTTACACTTGAGCAAGAAAATGATCTATTGAAAGGTATTATAGAGAGAGGTGTCTTCAAGAGTCTTGCCGGAAGTAAGCAATTTGAGGAAATTGTGCGCAAGCAAGGAGGACATCGGAAGAAACAAGGTGTTGGCTAATTCAACGTCAATGGAGATGTTTGGGAAGAAGGTCCATATCCCACTCCCAAGTTTGTTCCCCAATAGGAGAAGTCCACTCCTTCCGAAGGAACGAGCTCACAAGATGGCCTTCTACCACAAGACCACAAAGGCAAGGGAAAGCTTCAAGATGACATTGACCTATTTGAAGAATAACCCCAAGCCAAGGTGAAGTGGATTCCCAAGGATACTACTAGCTCTACCTCAACAAGTGCTACCATAACTCCAAGGATTCCCATCAATTTGCTGTGGATTCGCAAGAGGAAGAACTGGAAGTTCTTGAGGGGTGACTCTGCAATGAACTTCACTCTTATTCATTTTGGCAAGAACTATATGCAATCAACCTCAACCATATGCATTAGTTCAAGGGGTCACACATTACCTCAAAGGTAAGCAAGGAACAAGGTCATTAATGCATCTTTGGACATTATCCCATGTGTGCTTCACTCCATGTCCATAGACATTCTTTCATATGTTCCTCGTGCTTTGGGACTAACCCATGTAGGTGAAAGGAGTATGAAAACAACAAGGATTTCTCCCAACTCAAGATGATCTTCATCAACATTGAGCATCCACCACTACTTCACCTACTTGAAGTCTTCTACGACAAAACCCAAGGTTAGTTGATCCCTCTTAGTGGGGATGTCATATCAAGGGGGAGCTTTACTCTAAGACTTGAGTATAAGCATCTCCTAAGGATATGAACACATTAATGGTTATGTAAAAGTGGTAACCCCACTTGTGCTTAACGATGAGTATGACCTTTGATCAAGTATTCCTACTTGGCTCCTATGTCAATATACTCATATATAGATGACTTTGTCATCGCCCAAGTGCTTGATAGCTGCTAGGATGTTTGTGCGTGTTTACCATGTTTTATCCATCATTCTTATTGTGTGAGCATGTTGGTCTGCATGTGTTTGTTCATTCGAGGACGTCCAATTGTTGTTATTTGGATTTTGATTTATCTTGTGCCAATTGGATGGACAAGAATGCCTAGGAGCCTTCTCTAGCTATCTATGCTATCTCATCTCAAGTTCTATTCATGATTCATGACAAAACTTGAATAAGCACTTGTCGATCCCTCTATGTGAAGGGGCACTCGGAGTTCTCTATCGTCAAAGGCTGACTTCCAAAACCTCTTTGAGAAACTCGGTGTGAGCAACTCCACAAACTCGGCGCCACCGATTTTTCAAAGTTGATCAGGTTTTCCTATCTCGGTACCACCAAAATCGGCAACTCGGTTACACCGAGTTTCCCTGTCTATTAACAGTTGAGGAACTCAGTGACACCGATTTGGACATCTCGATGACACCGACAGGGCATGGGTATACATATCCGCGGACTGAATCTTTGACTTCACTTCGTCGAAGCCGTTTCATTCACAAAACTCTTGCTGCCCTCAAGTCCCCTGGTCGTCGCCTTTGCCTCCCCGAGCGCCTCCAGCGCTGTGAATCGCCGCCATCGATGCAATCATCACTGCCATCGCCGCCGTAGCCGGACCGCCACCAAGTTAGGGTACGGATCTAATTTCCTTTTGTGTTTCCCTATCTTATTCTTACGCATCGGGAAAGATTTTCTTCGAGCCACCATGTGCAAACCCTTCCTTCCACTAGATGAATCTTGTAGTGTAGAAGAAGTAGAAATTTTGGATCTGATCTGCCGCAGGATGCAACTCGGTGAGACCGAGTTTGTAAAATCGGTTCCACCGATTCCTCTTTTAGGGTTCCTGAGAAGCAACTCGGTGAGACCGAGGAGCTCTTTTAGGTGCCACCGAAAATGACTTCCAAGTTTCTGTTAAGCGAGTAAGCTTTCTCGGTGACTTCGAAAATGCCAACTCGGTGCCACCGATTTACATCCTGCACAAGATCATACCCTAAGTTTCAGACTTCAATTTTTCAAAAATATCAGAATTTTGGGATTCTCATCCATTATGTATTTCCTATATCCACTTCATAGGTTCTGTTGTTTGCTGCTGAGCGTGTGTTCCACTATGCCTGGTTCAGAAGATAGACAGAATGATTTCAGAGAGCAGAGTGTTGAGATGGACTCAAGCACCAGTCCAGAGAAGTCTGCTTCAGACCCAAGTTCTCCCAGCTCCCATGGCATGCCCAAGGCAGCCACCAGGCAGAGAACGAAGCTAATTTCTGATGAAGAGGACTCAGATTTCATGCTAGAGGAAACTTCAGCTCCTCCTAAGGATCCTCCAAGGAAAGTTGTCAATAAGATATCTGCTAGTGCCGCTGATCTAAGAGCTCCCAAATATGCCAAGAAGAGCACAACACTTTCCAAGGATGCACCTGACAAGAAGACTGGTGCAAAGAGGCCCAAGAAGAGAACTGTTCATCTTGTTGGAAGAAAGACTTCAATGTTTGAAGACCCAGAAGATGGTGAGGAAGAAGCTCCTCAGGAGATCCCAGTTCCTCCCAAGAAAAAGAAGTTGATGGCTGATGCAATGAAGTCTACTCCTAAGCCTGCTCCAAAAGCAAAGAAGGCTCCAGCTTCCAGGAAGACCACTAAGGACATACCTGCAGCTGCCAAGAGCAAAGGCCCTGCATCCAGTGCCCATGCTGTAGAGGAGGAAGAAGATGAGAATGCACTGATTCCCAGGAAGCTCAGACCAACCCTTCCTATTCACTATGCTGCACATCCAATAGCAGAAAATATGAAGAAGAGGAAGGATGCCGGACTAAGAAAGTGGAGAGATAATGATCCATATGCTGTCACAAGAAGAACTGCTATTGGTCCAAGGTTTCACACCAAGGAACAACAAGATTTTTATGAGACTCTCTTGTTTGATAAGAGTCCTGCTGTCAGTGATATGAGGTATGTCGACTGTGCATATATCAAAGAAAATGAGAATTTCTTTCCCCATGTTCAAAGGAACTTCAGACTAGTTGACATAGAAGAATTTGTTGGGAAAGAGATGACCCCGTGGAATGATGAGTTGATCATGCAATTCTATGCAACTGTTCATTTCTATGATGACTCTTTAGTCTGGATGACCGATGGTCACAAGTATGAAGCTACAATTGCTGAATGGGCTGCTATCATTGGTGCCCCCAAGCAGGAAGAGCAAAATTTAGATGTGTATGCAGAAGCGAAGTAGAGTCACAACTCAGTGTCCAATATGTACAAGACAATTCCACACAAGTACATGTCTAGTCACAAGATGGGTTCAGTGTACTTTCTACAAGCAGCCATTCCTACAACAAACACTATTCTGAGATACACCCTGATGCCTAAATTAGGAGATGACAATATGATTCGAGGACATTCCATCAACCTGGTGCACCTGCTAGACACCCATACCAGATTTAGAGTGATGGACTTGATAGTAGAGACTATCCGGAGAACTGCTGTGGATAAGAAGAGATCACGTGGATATGCACCTTACATTCAGATGCTCATCAATGCCAAGCTAAGCAAGCATGCATATCTACTTGATCGTCCCCATCTACCTCTTCATCCTGAATTTGAAGATAATGAGGTTGTGATGGATGACAATGATCCCAACTCAGTTGCCGCAAGAATGGAAGCAGAGGCAGCAGAGGGTGAAGCTACTAGAAATAGGCCACCTCCAGTTCCACAGCTCAGAACTCAAGCTGAGCAAATGGAATTTCTAGTGAGCACTGTCCAAGGAATGGAATGGAAGTTCTAGTGAGCACTGTCCAAGGATGATGCAAAATTAGAAGAGACTTGAGAGAGTTGTGGAGACAAAATTTCACAACATGGATGTGACGGATGTGATGGTAACTAAGTTGACCACCATTGTCAAACAGCTTCAACATGAAGTTGACTCTGTGGAGATTCCATGCTCAGGGAATGAAGATGATGATGAGGAGGAGGATGAGTCTCCTCCTCCCGTTACTACCCAGTTCAGCACCATGCCTAGGTCAGTTGTTGTTCCTGCTCACGAGACAAGACAGCCATCTTCAGCACAAGCTTCAACACCTTCAGCACCAGCTCCAGCTCAAGATCCTTCAGTACCAACTCCTCCAGCTCTAGGACATTCATCAAAAGACTTCGCAGACGCTTTTCTATCGACTCCATCATCAGCTGTCGAGACAGACGAGTAGTTCTATACTTTTGAACTTTTTGGTAACTTGTTCCTAAAGGGGGAGAAAGTATAGATCATAGACTTCGTGTGAGAGAGAGCTTTTGACTTTATTTGCTCTTGCTCTCGTTTTTTTAAAAAACTTTGGTTCTTGGATGACTTTATCCTATTTGTGTGATTGATCATACGCTTTATCCCGTGTGATGCTACGATATCATCTCTTATCTATCCTTGTGATGATCACTCACTTATCTTGTTGGTGTCATGTGCATTGCTATTATTTTTACGCACCACCAAGATGTATGTGACATGGAAGAGTAACCCATGATCCTAATTGATTGTGCATTTGCATTCAAATGCAAATTTTAAATAATGCACAAATTTAGGGGGAGCTTTTGCTTTTCACATACTTCTCAAAGCGTCGATGCTAATCATTGGTTATATCTTTTGTCGAAGCTTTGATCTAGATGTTGTCATCAATTACCAAAAAAGGGGGAGATTTTAAGCACACTTTCTCCCTAGGGTGGTTTTGATAATTTATCACAACATATGCATCATTGGACTAATGTGTTTTCCAAGTATATTTCATAGAAGTTCAAAAGATGATATGGCTTAAGGTTTATGTGAGATGCCCCTTGATGCAAGAAAGGAATAATATTCGCTCAAGCTTCAAGCTAGAAGACTCTTCATTTTATTTGTGAGAAATCATCTTTTGAGTCCATAGGAAAGCCAATACTATTAAAAGGGGGTGAGGTAGTAAAATGAACTGATTGCTCAAATGCTCAAAGTTAGCCATCAAAACACTTAGTCATTTTCCCCACATTTCAACTCTGTCAAGTTCCACATTCACAAATTCAGTGTCACCAACATTTCTATATTGGACCGACCGAGTTTGAACCTCAGACAGAACCATAGCCATTCCCACCAAATCGGTGGAACCGAAACTACATCGGTGCTACCGAGTTTGGGTGACCAACATTCTATTGCCAAGATACACAAAATCGGAATTTCCGAGTTTGAGTATCGGTGCCACCGAGTTTGGCCATCTGACTGTTAGTCACCTTTTCTGTGCCACCGAGTTGTGTATATCGGTCTCACCGAGATTCAAAAGTTCACACCTTTAGTGCTAGTCGGTACCACCGAGTTTCCAACTTCGGTGTCACCTAGTTTGCTCTTTTGTGTGTAACGGTTGGATTTTAGCTGCTGCCTAAATATACCCCTTCACCCACCTCTCATTCGTGGGAGAAGCACTCAGAACACACACTTGATTTCCAGATCCATTTTCTGAGAGAGAACCACCTACTCATGTGTTGAGACCAAGATATTCCAATCCAATCATTTGAAACTTTATCTCTAGCCTCCCCAAACTTCTTTCCACCAAATCAACCTCTCCTACCCATGCATATTCTGTCAGAGAGTGATTTGTGTTGAGGAGACTATCTTTAGAAGCACAAGAGCAAGGAGTTCATCGATCTACCCCATCTATTACCTCTTGGAGGGTGGTGCCTCCTACTTCGTGTTGTGGAGTTGAACCAAGATGTTTGTAAGGGCATGTAGATCGCCTACTTCATGAAGATTTACCGTGAGTAAGGCTAGTCCTCCGTGGACGGAAGCCATGGTGGGATAGACAAGGGTGCTTCTTTGTGGACCCTCCGTGGGTGGAGCCCTCAGTGGACTCTCGCAGTCGTTACCCTCGTGGGTTGAAGTCTCCACTAACATGAACGTACGATAGAGCCACCTATCAGAACCATGCCAAAAATCACCGTGTCAACCTCATGCGTTTGATCTCCCTACCTTACTCCTCTATTTACACTTTCATGTTTACTTTCCACTGCTATTCTGTTAGAACTGCATGTGTAGGGTGTACTTGACTTGTTATAACTGTCGTAGCTGCCTCTCAAGTAAAATTGGGAAAAGGCAAAAAAATTATCTTGTCAATTAGTCTAATCACCCCCCTCTAGACATACTTTTGATCCTACAGATGAAATCCAAGAAGCACTACTGCGAAAGGGCTTATAGATGACCTCAAATCAGTGGCGGGCTCAGTCTAGCACCCGCCACTGCTATTAGCACTTGAGGGCACGGAAATCTGGTCGCCACTGCTATTGGCTTAACAGTGACGAGCAAGTATTCATGCCCTCGAGTGGTAATGGGTTTCCAGATTTCGCATGGAACCAATATTTCCTATGGAGGGAGTGCACTAGCGCCTGTCACAGTTATTTGGGTTCCTATAGTGGGCAGCACCGTTCACCCACTAATGTTATTTTTAAAACTGAAAGCCCTCGTTTAACTGCACCCATACCCGCAACCGCTACCCCGATTCTATCGTCTCCCTCTCCCTCGAGCCCTTACCCACTGCTGCCCCAATTATATTGTCTCCCTCTCCCTCCATCACCACCGCTGTAAATCCACCCATCGGTCACCACCGTCGTGGCATGCACATCGAGATGATCTCCGTCGTGCCTTGTCTCCCGCGCTCGCCCACGACACGTAGCCGTGGCTAGGGTTTGAGTTGCGCCTTTTTGTCCATTGTCTGTGCATCTCCGGTGGTTGCTCTCTGCCACACACAACAACCGATGCATCACCTACAAACATGTAAGGTAAACAATCGTAACTCCACATCCTCCTCTGCTCCGAGCGAGTGGCTGTGTCGAATGTGATCTAGGGTTAGTAAGGATACTAGTTATCCAAAATTGTGGTTTCACATGTGTAATATCTTTAATTTATGTGCCTAAAATATGCATTTAATTCTATTTTGGTTCAAGTTATTGGCAAGAGGCTCTAAGGAATCTTATTAGGTATACGGACATACTCCAAATTAGGATTGAATGCTTAACACTTTTATAGAAAAAAGAGTTATTTATATGAGGCACCTCAAACCAAATGTGCTTACTGGTTACTCAGCCAATAATAAAACCTGAGTATAGTATTTGCAATAAACACGGTATTATAACTAAAGGTCATTTATTTGTGATATGGAGTAAGCACAAACTAACATCACACAGAACTTTAAGTACCACATAAGGACATGTACAATGAAGTTTAAATACCATATCACCACATCCATCTTTTACAAAGCATATCACCGCTCAATTAATTTCAGTAGTGCTCGCTATGTAATAGGTGGAAACACATTCTTTAAGAAACCTTTCAATTAATTTTAGATGTTCATGGTACATGGATGAATGGTTAATATTTTGTTAATGATGTGGTTTAATATATGTGTACCATGCACATATAAGAATGGCTTTCTCCGCCAGCAGTCGGGGCAAGACACCGTCGCCGTGTGACAGCCTGAGACTGACGCTACAGAAGATTCCCCTCTTATTCCATTACCATCGTGCGATTAGATTGTCTGCAACATCCATCATTGCATCATGTCGTGCATGTGCCGTGGTGAATATCGTGTGTTTATTCTTGTTTCCGGTTTGCTTCGTCTCGATAGAGTTCTGCAAGCGTGTCGGAATGTGAGGACCCGTTCGACTACGTCGGTTCGTCTGCTTCACGGAGTCGTTCTTCTTCCAAGCGGGATCTCAGGCAAGATGATCATTTCCCTAGATACCATTACTATCAATGCCATGCTAGTTGTCTTGTTTCTTTCGTTACGTCTCGTTGCCTACCACTTAAATGTCAGCCTCTCAACATTGCCATGAAACCTTCAACCTGTTCCCAACCTAGCAAACCACTGATTGGCTATGTTACCGCTTGCTTAACCATGTGTTAGCGTTGCCAGTTGCAGGTACACATAAAGTGATATTAAGGCATGAGAGTGATGATTGTTCATTTGGTGTTTCTTCTTCTTCTTCATTGTCGATCTAGGATGGGTTCTAGGCTGACAGCCTAGGATAACAAGGATGGACGTCGTTCTTTTATCATTTGTTTTCGTCTGTAGACGGACCGTGCTCTTCTTCATGATGATTGTATGAATTTGTCGGGACCCCGATCCTAAGTCATAAGAACCCAGCCTGTAACACATCACATCACTTTGCGGCCTCACGCACGGTAAACTCCACGGCTGCCACCTTACCTTGGCCGGGACCGTTTGCGTCTTTTGGTTCACGTATATGAATATGTTGCTAGCGTTCAAACGACAAAGAACCCGGGTCAACATGACTAGTTATAAACCCAAGCAGTACATACGTACACGGACATGCATACATAACCCAGCAAAGCAGGTGTCGATCAACAGCGTGTGTAGACGAGTCGTAGCAAGCTACAAGGACTCCATTACACCGCGTGACATTTCCCCGAGGGGACAGACACAACAGCAAAGAAGGATACATGCCGGTCAATCAATGAGTTCCGAGCAGTAGCAAGCTACCAAGGCCCGATGGAATCACAAAGAGGCATTTCCCTGTAAAGAGTACTACAAAGGAAAACAACTAGGTGTCGAATCCCACACATATAATGCATTTCAAACATACACACATTATGCACGATATGTGTAGATACAACATGGCATCACAACATAACTCTATGACTCAAGCATTTACTAAAGACTCATAAGAATCAACATAGTGTGATATTACAAACAGGGGTCTCGTGACCCGACACTCAAGTCATACAAACAACAAGCGGAAGCAAATCATGTCTGGGTACAGACATCTACTAGAAGTGGCTGGAAGAGCCTGAGAAGCTATTACGACCCTACCAAAGGAGCCAGACCTCTGTCTGGGATTCCCAAGCTATTCCGGTCAACATCGAACACATCGCGTAGAACCTTTTAATGAGTCTAAGTCTTATCTGCAAAAACATAAATAAAGCAACCGCGAGTACAAAGGTACTCAACAAGTCTTACATCAGAACTATCTACATATGCATCATGTTTCAATGAAAGGATTGTGGAGTTTGATTGCAGCAAGCCAGCTTTGACTCTTGGCTAACCTGTACTACGACTACAAGTTCTTTCTTTGAGGTGGGATAGCGCACACGAGTCCACATATTCACTAATTCAATACACCACTATGGATCCACTCTCGTCTCCCTACGAGAAGGCCTTTCATAGCACTCACACTTATCTTGCATGTTTTAGAATATCCATTTAAATTGTCTATGTACCACGTAATGCTTCCAAGTAGTCCATATCCGAGGACGCGGCTATTCGAACAGATTGAATCACCCTGCAGGGGTATACTTCTTCACACACGCTCCCACCACTTATCACCATGTGCACGTCATGCATCTCGGCAACCTTCAACCGGAAGCACTGGCGTGGGTGTCGGCCACGACCGTTAACCACACAAGACCCTAGTCCAGGTTTATCGCCTATTTGAGACTGAACCCGCAAGGAAGTCCGGCCGAGGTTTCCTCTACGGCCACAAACAATGTGCGCAGGGTTCCCAAGCCCACCATCCGTGTGCCACTTGGTACACCATGCCATTGTGTATCTACCGTAGTGAAGCCTACCCCGTCGGGCAGAGCTAAACACGGCCGCCAACACTTTTCCTACAAATACCAGAAACTAATTGCAACTCCTGGACAGGGATCTAGGCAAATAATAAGCCGAGCGGGGTCATATTTCAGGGCCCAATGCATGGTAGTATCTTGTCTTGGATAACATACACAAAACTCAGTTCTTAAGGACGGTCCCAATGAGACAACCCACCATGTACTCCTACATGGCCTCTCATCGCTACCTTTACCAAATCGGATTCACACTTTTACTCTCACACTATAGAACATGATCACAACCATTCCGATTCATCATCCAGATGGATCAGACCCGACACGACTCTAAGCATAGCAAGCATTGTAAACAAGCATGGATGAGTAAGCACAACAAAGCTCAAGCAGTTGCTACTCATGCTAAATGGTTTCAACTATTTACTATGACAAAATCACGTCATGCAAAGGAATGTGTTCAATTACTGATAACATGTAAAGTTGAATCGTGTTTGTCCTAATGCAATAAAAGAGAGCAGGAGCGAGAGAGTGGGTTTATATCAATATGCTCAAGGGGGGTTTGCTTGTCTGACACGTCTGAAGATAGCAATGAGTCTTCATCAATGCCAACGATCACATCGTCGGAAACATCGTCTACCGGGAGGGAACAACACCGGCAAACAAGAAAGGAACAACAATCACTTCACGGAAATGCAACACTATGATGCATTCTCAAGACATGAAATGGAAGGTGGCAGGGCTAATGTGGCTATCATTTCTTAAGTTGAAGTTGGTTTGAATTAGGATTCAAACATCACTTCAAGCCGGTATTTTTCCAAGTACCCTTATAATTGATTCGACCTGATGCTCATGCATAATTTGTTTTAACATGCATGAGGATGGCAATTTGAGGTACTGGTTTGCATTGACCAATGTTTGGTCATAACAATTGAAGTGGAATTCAAATAAGTATCAAATTCCATCTCCAAACTAAATATGAAATTTATCCTATTCACCATTTTGCCTATTTGGTGATGTTAACTTTTTCAAACATGCATCAAAACGCCATAATCAGATTCTTTGGATTTTTCTGATCGTTTTTCATATATAAATTATTTTCATCCGAGTTATATTTTAATTTCTATGATTTTTATAAGTTTTGCTATTATTCTGGAATTTCTTTTATATTAGAAAATCCTTTATTGCGTCACAGTGACGTCTCTGGTCAACATGGGCTCGGCCAGGTCAAACCTGACCAGTGGGGTCCACTGGTCAGTGACCAGGGGCTAATCCCCGAGTTGACCAGCCCCTAACTGGGGTGTGACCCACCTTGGGGCCCATTGGTAGTGGCTCTAAGGCCTGATTAGCGGCGGGTTAAGGTGGCCACGTCGGCCCCCACCGGAGGGTGGTCGCCGGCTACCATAGCCGCGGCAGAGGGCTCACCGGAGTTGTGCTATTTTGCGCTAAAGAGGTCCAAATCGAGCGTGGTTTGCGGCTACGCGAAGCTCGCGAAGCGCCTGATCGACCAGGGCCATCAGAAGGAGCTAGGGTCGCCGGAGAGAGTGCTGGCGATGAACCGAAGCGGCAGCCGAAGCTCGGCCTTGTGCGGGTGATGGCTGCAGGGCACGAGAAGGGCAGCTGACGGGCTCAACACGTTCCTGGCGGCTCCAGGAGCTCGATCCCCAGCTCGAGCGCGCGAGAGAGGCACCACAACGACGGCGATGACATGGTCGGCGACGAGAAGCTCTCGGCCATGGTGGGGAACGGGGCTACGGTGCGGGAGAGTGAGGGGAAAGAGAGGGAAAGAAGCAGTGGCTCACGGGGGTTCCATTTTTGGCATCGGGGAGCTCGGAGAAGCCCGGTGGCAGCAGATCAATGGCGGCGGATCTCGGTGACCTGAGATGAAGACGACGACGATGGCAGCGCTAGGGGGGCTCCGGTTCGATTCTCTCGACGGGGAGGTGCAACACGTCATGGCGGAGGGATTGGGCTGCTCGGATAGGACGAGAAGGGGCCGGAGGGCACGGTGGTGAGCTCGAGCCCGAGCTCACCAATGGCGGCAGAAGAAAAAAGAGAGCAGGGCAGAGGAGAGGCAGAGGAATGGAGAGGAGGGGGAGGAGATCGGGACGGCTCTCCCAAGCCTATCCTAGCCACCAGGTCGGCAGGGAGGCTAGGCAGGCAGGAGGCGTGGCGCTCTCACGAGCTCGCCGTCCCCTGCTTCTCCTCTGCCTTCTGGCAAGAGGTAGAAGACAGGGGTGCCCCTGGTGGGCTAGGCCGACCAGGTAGGCAACATGTAGCTCTCTCTCTCTCTCTCTCTTTTTTCTGGCATTTAGATTTCGGATTTTAATAAAACATTTAATCATTTTATAAAACCCTAAAATAGTATTGTGTGACAATAATAAAAATAATCAATGCCACAAAATAGTTTCAACATTTTTGGAACTTTTATTTTAAAAGAAAACAAAATAACTCCATTCCAAACAGTTATTTAATCCAATCAAAAATCCTTTTCATAAGTTCCTGTGACTTCAAAATTTGGTTTGACAAATTTATTCCCTGTCACTATTTTACCAAATATTTGGAACATTTTTCTAGTTCCTTTTAAGGTAATATTCTTATTGCCTTTTGTCAATTTCAACTCATTTGGCTTGATTACTTCCATTTCCAGATTCAATGCAATTTGAATGCATGCATGAAATGCAATGGCAAGCAAGGCAAACTTGGGCTGGGACAGAATTGTACTAATGTGACTCTGATGTAGCTTGTGGCGAGTGTAAGCCAACTCCTTATACTCATCTTTTCTGTACCTGTACTTGTAACGATATCCATTCTTGCGAAATGACGAGATGCGTTTCTATCCCTGTCAAGGCGCTTGCGCCAAAATAAGGATAGGACCGCATCTTGGGCATGACACGTGGGAAGCATACTCCACCACCTCCGAGGATGCTACAAGTCCCTCCTCTACCCCCCACTCAAGAAGTTCAAAGGTAAATTTTGATGGAGCTGAACTTAATTTAATGTTGTTATGTTATTGTAGGAATCCCTCGTATCAATTCTATTGTCACTGAAGGAATCCCTCAAATTGTTTCTATTGTTAGTGTAGGAATTAACTATGGATGATGATACATGAATGTTCTTTATTTATAAATATAATCATCTCATGAAGCATGCACATTTAATTGGATTTTTCCAACAATATAAGGCTTCAAAAGAGTGTAGAAAATATCGCGACACGTTGATTAATTTACGTTTTGCGAGATTTCACACACTCAATGTTTCATTTTCAGCAGAAGTCGTGCCCAATTTTTCTTTCCATCCTTTAACTTATATAGTTATTCCATAACATGAACTTAGGTAATGGATGAAGGATGCCCCTTCTGTGGTGACACGAGACTAGGCGCATGTTACACAGTTCTCCTGACTTGCAATGAGATATGTGTCGATCTTCAAGATGACTTTCTGAAGTGGGCGGTATGTTCCATTTAATTACACAATTGTCTAATTATTCCACAATTGTCAAATTTATGTTTTATTTTTATCATACTCAACGCATAACTTTCTAGGGAAGGTAGGATTTTATGCGTGTGGCCAACCTTGCAATGGATGAGGAGTGGACAATTCAGTTCGACATGATGCTACTTAAGAATGGCATTCCCTTAACCCTCACTCTCACCAAAGCGTGAGGGAGAACATATTTCTATGGTCAAAATTGGATGAACATTGCCACAAAATTATGGATGCAAGCTAGAAGGTCACTCTTACTTTTCCTTCACGAATTTGAGGAGGGTCATCACTGCCGCAACCAGATTTATATGTGGTACGGTGTCCCAAAATCACCATTGTACCGCATCGGAGGATAACTGCGCCCATGGAAGCTGCGAATACCATATCCTAGCCGAGATTAAGAATATGATTAGAGCGATGATGGACTTAGTTTCATGTTATTATGACAGAGATGAACTTAATTTCTCGCTTCTTTTGTTGTCTATATGATCTGTGTGAACTTATGTTATCTATATGCCTTTATGTGGTAAATAAGCATGTTTAATTTCTACAAATATCCCATAGGGATCCCTTTTATGAACCCAACTAATGAACAAGGATAATTATACGGTAATTTCTGCACATAGCCCATAGGTTCTTGTTTACATGCTAAGAAATGATTTATCGTGTAGTACATAGAGGTTCTTCAATCAACTCTGACAGCGACGCATACGTCTCTTGTAGAGTTACTCCACAATGACTTCACATTATGTACTATTCATCATTCTCACCTCTTAGATTCACTCTTTGTTAGATAAAACATGTTACCCATGTTATGTACTACTCATCATTCTCACCTGTTGATATTCATTTTTTCTCTAGTCCCATACTTCACAAGCGAGGGCAGAATGATAACATAGGTGAGGGGCCTTCCAAACATGTATCCCTTGTAGAGTTATTCATTTTTTTCTGCTTCACGTATTCTTGGAATCATGGATTTTTTTGTAGGTGATATCCAATCGGGGAAGAATGGTTGAGTAGAAGGAGCAACATCTACCATATTCAGCCATTTCATTCTTCCTACTTTCTTTCTTATGATTACAAATATTGATGATATTTGCGCAAGCCTATCTAAAATTGTAATTCGATGCTGATGTATGTAGATTGGATGCTGATGTATATAAAATGGATGCCAGCTTATATGCTATATGTATGTACACGTGAACAATATATACATGGACTATACTATGTTGTATGCATAGTAAAATACATGCATATTTTTTTAAATCCGGAAATTATTGGCAGTGGCAGGTGATACGTCCCAAACGTATCTATAATTTTTGCTTGTTCCATGATCTTTTGGGTGACATTGTTATATCTTATGGGTCGAGGATGCGCAAGGATAACCAAACCCCCAAACACTCCTCCTCGGGGTGCTTGTCTCTTTGTGAATCTCCTAACTAGATAGAGGGTTACCGATAATAAGTGCATGAGTTCTTCAGACTAATGTGAGTATTCGACTGTTGGCACTTCCACCATCTATATTTTGCTAGCCTCCTCGGTATCGTGCATTTCCCTTTCTCATTTTGAGAGTTGGTGCAAACTTCGCCGGTGCATCCAAACCCTTGGGATGATACACTCTGTCATCATAAGCCTCATTATATGTTTCCTCAAAACAGCCGCCATACCTACCTATTAAGGCATTTCCATAGCCTTTCGAAGATACATTGCCATGCAACATCCACCATCTCATGACTTGATCTTCATGTCATACAAGCTTTTTCTTGATCGAGGAGTCGTATGCTAGTTGGGCCTTGCCCTTGTTATTGCTACATGACACACTAGTTTCATTGCATATCCTTCTACACTGGCAGAGGCAAACATTTGCATACATCGTGATAGTTTTCATTTGTCTTTATGTGAGTACTTCTTATAAAGTGTGATGATCTTCTTTTTATTCTTGTAAAACAAAGAGTGTTGCCCTTAAGTGAGGAAAAGATCCCAAAGAGGACAAAGTAAAAGATCCCAAAGAGGACAAATGAAAAGATCCCAAAGAGAACAAATGAGAGATAAATAGAAAGAGCCAAAGAGGCCACAAAAAAAAGAAAAAAAGAGAGAGAAGGGGGCAACACTACTATTCCTTTTGAAAGATCCACACTCGTACTCCATTGTTATATTTGTACTCCATAGAGATTATCATTCATGCGTAACTATGTGGGGACCCTTACACTATAGAACTTGGCTTGTATATTCCAATGATGAGCCGTCTCAAATGAGCTCTAGGTCTACATGAGCAAGCAAGTTGGATGCACCCCCACTAGTTCCATTGGAGAGCTTACCTTAGCTCATATGTGCATCCGTTGCATGGCAATCCCTAGTCCTCACATCATATCTATCATTTGGCTTTCTCTCGCCTATGGTTGTCCTCATTGATGTGAGCCTTTCACACCTTTTTGTCTTCCTTCCCCATCATTATTCTCTTTGCCATCCTAAGCGCCAACATATCTTGCTTGCACTCATCCATTGCATGAGTGCTCAAAGTCAAAAGGGAGAGGATCATTTTGACTTGCGTCGGACTAGTGGTCTAGGGATGAGTCAAAATAAGATTCCGAAGGAGACCAAGTATGAAGTTTGGTAGATTGAGTTCTCAATTAAAAAATATTTTTTATGCTCTAAACCCATCTCCCACTTCTTGCATGCAAACAACATTTGGAGACATTCGAGTCATGGACAGCGAGCGCTCTTGCACCTTTATGTTCTTACTTTGCTATTTTCAATACTAAATATAGACTCTTGCTTGTTATTTCCTTGACTTGAATTGCATATCTTAATTGCTTTACTTTGAAGTTCTTATATGTGTGTTCGCATGTCACCACAGAAATTATATGTGTTATCATTTATCTACCCGAGGACGAGCAGGAATTAAGCTTGGGGATGTTGATACGTCCCAAACGTATCTATGATTTCTGCTTGTTCCATGATCTTTTGGGTGACATTGTTATATGTTTTGCTACACTTTCATATCTTTTTACACATATTTGGACTAACCTACTAACTCTGTGCACCCAGTGCCAGTTTCTATCTACTGATGTCTTTTTTGCAGGGACTTTTACCCAAATTTCCAGAGCCCAAAAATCTCGAGAAAAATATATAAAAATTAGCATGACGGAAGCTTCCGGAACACCGAAGATGGGCCACAGGGGAGCCATGGGCTGCCGAGGCGGCCTCCCTGCGCAGCCTGGCCCTTGACCGCGCCCACAGGTCGCCTGGATGGGCCCCACCTCCTCTGACGCCCTCCTTTGGCCTATATTTATCCCTATGATCGGAAACCCTTCAATCATATCAAGAATCGCAAATTTCTCCATCATTCCGCCGCCACAGTGCTTCCGAGATCGAGAGCGTCATGAGACCTCTTCCAGGCACCCTGCCGGAGGGAGGATTGACCTCCGGGAGCTTCTCCACTGCCATGGACGCTTCCCGGACGTGCTGTGAGTAGTCCTCCTTGGACCATGAGTCCATGACCAGTAGCTATGTGATGTCTTCTTGCCAATCTTGTGCTTCAATGTTTAGCCCTTGTGAACTGCCCTACATGATCAAGGCATCTATGTAATCTTCCTGCTATTGCTATGCTCGGTTTGCTGGGATCCGATGGATTATGAGATTATGTTCAGATTGTGATGAGTTATATATTTGATTATCCTTTTATATTATGTTCTTTAGTGATTCATGCATGTTCTTCGTTGCTCTTTATTGCTTTGGACGAGTAGTAGATTGCAACTCCAAGAGGGAGCATTATGCATGATTGTGGGTTCATGCCCCCTGATGTCTAGCTTGAGTGACAGAAACATGGAACCAGGGGATGTGCTGTTGCCACCAGGGAGAAAACAACGGTGCTTGTGACCGCGGTTGCATGTATTGTTTACCTTACGCAAAGTTCGTTAATGCAGTTGTCTGTTGCTTTGAGTTTACACTTTGGGTGGGGCTCGCAACTTAATACCAGCGAGATGTTCTGGATAGATATCACAAGGTGGATGATTAGTAAGTAGATGCTGATGAATAAACGGTCTATATTACTTGGCGTACTGACCATTACTATTGAGCCTCTAACTTTCAAGTAGCATAATTAGCATTGCGGTGCGTTCATAATTCTGTCAATTGTCCAACTGCAATTTGTTTACCCATGCATAGTTGCTTACCATATTTTGGGAGACAGACAACACTAGTGAACATCATGTGACTCAGGTCCATATTACCACCATTACTTACACCTCCACCATTTACCGCTTTTATTTACTTTTCCGTTGCAATCACTATCACTATTGTGGGAGGTCAGTAGTGGGCTAGAGGCTCAGGCCAGCCCGCCACTGACCTCCCGCCACTGCTAATAGGCGTGGGCCTCTCGCCCGCCACTAATGGCCATTTTGCACCTACCACTCCTAGGCATTTTTGTAGTAGTGAAGTATGGATCAAACTCAAAAAGCCTAACCCCAAGTGTGTTAATGGTCTCTCCTTGATAAGATTACCTCCACATTTGGGCACTACTGGATGTGGACTGGCAACACAATTTTGAGAGTTTCTTGAAATAGTTAGAGTCAAGATCGCATGTAAGGATTAGAGCATGATTCCCACAAAAAGAGTGTTTGGAAACAATGGAAACTTGTACAAAATCATAGTCCAAGTAGATCCACCCTCATTTGATGATGATGTAGTGATCCAAAGCCCTCCAACTGCAAACACCATGGTTTCCATGGAAACTGAGAATGGGGACAATCTATCAGTTGGAGAAACTGTTTCTCATAAAAGTTCTAAAGCTAGCTCGGAAAGTGGCTCTCACACTGGCTCTGGGGGTGGGAACAACTCTAGCAACTCTACTCGTACCCTCCATCAAGGTGCCTACTCTAACTTCACACCTTAAAGATCAAATCCTAATGGGGCTGCAGAACACCAGATCAAAGATTCTAGACCTCCTCTTAGCCAAAACTGAAAAGGGACCTGATGGTTTGACTTGCTGAGAGAAATGGAAGCCTCGGTAGTTGAAAATTTGAGCTTTGAGGAAAACTGGGATGATCTTCAAGAAGAGCAGCATAAGTCAAGGCAAAGGTAGAATGGGGGGTGGAGGTTAGGGATTCACAACAGTATGAAGTTGATTTCCCACCCCTCCCATCCAAGTCCACTAACAAAAGTGTGAAGTGGGGTCCAGTGCAAGCCCCCAAAATGAGTGCGAGGAATATGGGAAATACCAGAACTGTCCTCCAAAAGGCCCAAAAGCTCAAAGAAGTGCAGAACATGGAAATCCCAAGGAGCGTGGTAAGAATCCAATATTTTTACCTTTGTTTAACAATATTGCCTTTATTTTAGTAGCTTCCAAAATTGGAGTAAAAGTAGATTTAGTTGTCGAGAATATATCAACACGAGAGAGATTTACTGCTTTTGAGTCTTTGACTTCTGACATAACCGTTGGTTCTATTTCAAACTTCAAAGCTCGACCCAAACCTACTAGAACATGTTGTGATAGTGGAGTGGGCAATATACGCTATGAGTTAAACTTTGAGGAGTTGTGGTATTAATTTTGTAAGAACAAATAGGGCAAGCTCCCTAAGACCAGGTTGTTATCGTGACTGCCTTATTCTGGAATGTTAGAGAGATTTCTTCCCCCGGGAGGAAATCTTTGATACTAGATACCATCAACAAGACCCATGCCTCCATCTTAGGCTTTCAAGAAACAAAAAAGAGTTCTCTCACTCTTACATAAAATCACTAGTTGGTAGTAGAAATTTTATATGGCACTACCTCCCATCAAAAGGCTCTGCTGGTGGTATGCTAATGGGAGTAGATGGAGAATTTTTTGAAGTTATCACCTAGTCATGCCTAGATTTTCTAGTTAGTTGTGTTCTTAAGCGAAACAATACCGAGACCACCTTTAGGTTTATTACTGTTTATGGATCCCCGTATGAGGAAGGAAAAGAAACTTTTCTTGCTGAACTCCACACCTTGTTCACGAGGACCCTTTTCCCACACTCATAGGGGGATTTTTAATATGTTAGATATGCCAGAGACAAAAGTAATGGAGTTGTTAATCACAAGTGGAGTGACAATTTGGATGCTTGGATTGAGATCTAGAGTCTTCTAGAAATCAAACCCTCTAGCAGAAAATTCACCCAAGCAAATTATCAAGCTGCAATAATTATGCCACCATCTATTTTGCAGCACTGAGTTAGACAAGTTTTTTTCCACTAGCAGCCTGCAGGGCACCGACCAGACTGGGTTGTGACCACACCCCTATTATTTGGGACTGTGGATTAAACTAAAAGCCCCGAAATAGCATCTATAAGATGAAATAATGGTGTCTACTAAGAGAAGTATTTTGTGCTCTAGTAACCAAAATTTGGAAGGAGGACACCCCTGATGTTTCTCCTATTGCCATTTGGCAAGATAAAATTAGGAAACTTAGGAAGATAACAAAAGGGTGGAGTTCGAATGAGGAGGTCCAACTTAGGGGATATTAAAAAAACTCTTGGAAGAACATGATAAATTAGACATTAAAGCTGAAAGTGTGACTCTTACCGAGACTAAATTTTTGAGGCTCAGACTTATTCAATCTGAGTTGAATAAAATTTGGCTTCAAGAGTAAGTCAAAGCTAAACAGAGATCTAGATATAGGGATATCAAGGAAGGGGATAGGAATACTTCTTACTTTCATGCAATAGCAAACCCGAGGAGAAGGAAATATGTTATCCACTCCCTAGATGGCCCCAATGGCCCTATCACTAATGATGGATAGTTTCTGGAAGTAGCTAGCAATATCTGTAAAGAGCTTTTCAAACCAGAAGATAGGAAACGTTTCCATCTAAATCACGATTTCATCTGTCATGAAGAGAAAGTCAAACCTAAGGAAAATGAGTTGTTAGAGGATCCTTTCTGAGAGGATGAAGTCAAGAAAGCTATCTTTGACTCTTATTCTCATGCGAGCCCATGCCTTGATGGTTTGCCTTTTTTTATTTTACAAGCATTTTTGGGATTTAATCAAAGAGGACATGCTCACTATGTTTGCTGAATTTCATAGTGGGATGATACGTCTCCATCGTATCTACTTTTCCAAACTCTTTTGCCCTTGTTTTGGACTCTAATTTGCATGATTTGAATGGAACTAACCTGGACTGACGCTGTTTTCAGCAGAATTGCCTTGGTGTTGTTTTCGTGCAGAAATGAAGGTTCTCAGAACGTCCTGAAAATTTACAGAGAATATTTCTGGAAAATATGAAAAATACCCGCACAAAGATCCACCGGGGGGGATGGGCTAGTGGGCCACAAGCCCTGTAGCCGCCACCCCCTGGTGGCGGCTAGCAAGCTTGTGGGGCCCACGTGGCTCTGCCACCCCCAATCTCAGCTCTATAAATTCACTTTCGTCCCAGAAAAAATCAAGAGAGAAAATTTCGTCGCATTTGCGATACGGAGGCGCCGCCACATCCTGTTCTTCATCTGGAGGGCAGATCTGGAGTTCGTTTTGGGCTCCGGAGAGGGGAAATCATCGCCATCGTCATCATCAACCTTCTTCCCTCTCCAATTCCATGAAGCTCTTCGTCGTTCGTGAGTAATCTATTCGTAAGCTCACTGGGCGGTGATGAGTAGGATGAGATCTATCATGTAATCGAGTTAGTTTAAACGGGGATTGATCCCTAGTATCCACTATGTTCTGAGATTGATGTTGCTACTAATTTGCCATGCTTAATGCTTGTCACTAGGGCCCGAGTGCCATGATTTCAGATCTGAAATTATGATGTTGTCACCAATATATATGTGTTTTAGATCCGATCTTGCAAGTTGTAGTTACCTACTATGTGTTATGACCCGACAACCCCGGAGTGACAATAACAGGAACCACTCCCGGTGATGACCATAGTTTGAGGAGTTTCATGTGTTCACCAAGTCCTAATGCGTTGGTCTGGTTCTTTATTAAAAGGAGAAGCTTAATATCCCATAGTTTCCTTTTGGACCCCGCTGCCACGGGAGGGATGGACAATAGATGTCATGCAAGTTATTTTCCCTAAGCACGTATGACGACACACGGAATGCATGGCTACATCACATTTACAAACGGGAGCTAGCCACATATCTCTCTGTGTTATAACTGTTGCATGGTGAATATCATCTAAACAAATCACCGACCCATTGCCTACGAGTTTGTCCCACTGCTGTTGTTACATGTTTTGCTCTGCTGCTGTTACTATTGTTGCTGCTGCTGTTACTTGCGACTGTTGCTACTTGCTACTGCTGTTACTTGCTACTGTTGCTACTTGCTACTGCTGTCACTACTGATGTTCCTGGCCACTGCCGCTACTCGTTACACTGCTGCTACATGCTAAAATTTTGGTTCGCTGGTCGTTGACGGGAAAAGAAAATTTCCGTCAACGGGCAACTTCTGGCGCCATTGATACAATCGTTAGGAATAGTCTGCCGTCAACAGATCGTTTCTGACACCGTTGTTATCATACTACTTTGCTGCTGACACTTTGCTTGCAGATACTAATCTTTCAAGTTTGGTTGAATCTGACACATTCAGCTGCTAATACTTGAGAGTATCCTCTCACCTCCTATCAGCAAATCAACAAATTGGGTTGAATACTCTACCCTCGAAAATTGCCTCGATCCCACACGCTGGTGGGTTATTGCAAGACAATTTCTAATTGTTGAGCAATCGAGAACAACATTCGTCTAGCTATTGCCAGAGAGTGCTAGTCATGGGACATTGAACATCTGTAGATTGAACTTTGCCATGCTAACCTTAATTCCCAAAGAAGTGGATGCGTCCTCTACGAAGAAATCCAGACCTATCATCTTGCTAAATTGTAGTTCTAGGATTTTTCCCTAAAGTTCTTACTAACAGGCTATCCAGAGTCCTACAAAGCCTCATAGATAGTAACCAATATGCCTTCTCAAAAGGGAGATATATTTTAGAAAGTGTGGTTACAACTCATGAAGTGTTGCATTATTTCCACTCTAGCAGGGAGCAGGGCCTCGTTCTTAAGCTAGACTACAAGAAAGCCTTTGATATAGTTAATCTTGAATTCCTTAATGAGCTCCTTAGAATCATAGATTTTGGAGAGAGTTGGTTGGGATGGATCCAATAAATCACCCATGATGGATCTATTGGAGCTAAGCTCTATGGTAGTGAGAGCAACTTCTTCACTACCGGGAAAGGGATAAGGCAGGCGGACCCAATGTCCCATCTTATTTTTAATCTAGTTGTTGATGTCCTCACTAGGATGTCGATGAAATCTTCTGAACACTAGTTCATAGAAGGTCTTTGCCCTGAGGTCTGTCCTTGAGGCATAACTTGCCTCAAATATGCTAATGATACTACATTGTTTCTAGATAAGAACTTTGAGCATTGTGCTAATATTAAAATAATCTTGAACCATTTTGAGCAAGTATCTAGGATGAGGATCAATTATAGCAAGAGTGAATCGATCCCCATCAATATATATGACAGCGAATTCACTAGGTTTCTGGAAAATTTGGAATGCAGTGGAGGTGCTTTTCCCATCAAATATCTAGGGACATCCCTCCATTATAACAAACGTAGGAGGGACTACATCCGACCACTTATTGACAAGATCATGAAAAAGATTTCTGGGTGGAGAGAGAAAATTCTCTCTTACAAAGGCAATCTTGTCCCTATACAAGCCTGTCTTGCTAGAATCCCCATCTACTTACTTTCCTTTTTCAAATTTCCAAAGTGGGCCATTGATCTGATTAATTCACAAATGTCAAAATGCTTGTGGAATGATTTTGAAGGGCATAAGAATCTGCATTTAGCAAAATGGAAGCTAGTTTGCATGATTTTTTGAGGTTTAGGGATTCCTAACCTCGAGGATGTGAACCTCTGCCTCCTAGGATCCTAGATCAAAAGATACTCTGAGGGAAGAGGGAAACTTTGGATAGAAATAGTGTACCAAAAGTGTATGGGGGATAGCTCTAATTAGTTTGCCCAAATTTCCAACCAAAACACTTCTAGGTTTTAGAAAGGGATTAGATCTACCGCCCACGCCCTGAAATTTGGGTATAGATGGAAGATAGGTAAAGGAGATAACATCAGATTTTTGGAAGATACCTGGTTTGACACTTCTCTACTTTCTGTCCAATTTTGGCTTGTTTATGCTATCTAGAATGAACATACTAAATGTGTCAGTGATGTGTGGGATGAGACAAACCTCAATTTTTTCTTCAGGAGAAACTTTAGTAGTAAACTAATCCGTCTCCGCCGTATCTATAGTTTTTGATTGTTTTATGCTAATATTCTGTAACTTTCACATACTTTTGGCAACCATTTATATCATTTTTGGGACTAATATGATCTAATTTCCAGTGCCTGTTTTGCATGTTTTTTGTTTTGCAGAAAATCCATATCAAATGAAGTACAAACGCAATAAATTCTATGGAGATTATTTATGAAACATATTTGATTTTGGGGAAGAAAGATCAATGCAAGATGATTCCCGAGCGCCCCACAAGACAACAAGGCGTGCCCTCGGGGGTGGGGCATGCCCTGATGCCTTGTGGCAACCCCGTAAGTCAGTTGGGGCTCTCCTTCGGGCCTAAGGAAGCTAAATTCCAAAGAAAAACCGTGTTACAATTTCAGCCCAATTGGAGTTAGGAATATCTGGATATTTAAGAAACGGTGAAGGGCTCCGAAAACAATCGCGAAACAGAGATGAAACACACACACACACACACACACACAAAGAGAGAGAGAGAGAGAGAGAGAGAGAGAGAGAGGGAGAGGGGGAGAGGGGGGAGTGGGAGAGAGAGGGAGAGGGGGAGAGGGAGAGAGGGAGAGGGAGGGAGAGAGGGAGGGAGAGAGAGGGAGGGAGAGAGAGAGGGAGGGAGAGAGAGGGAGAGCATGAGGGGGAGAGAGAGGGAGAGAGAGAGCAAGAGAGCGAGAGAGAGAGGGGGGGCTTCTCCACTCCGGGGGCCATGGCGGACAAGGACGAGAGGGGAAACACTTCTCCTATCTATGGAGAAGGCCAAGGAAGAATAAGAAGGAGAGGGTCTCGCTCCCCCTCTCTTCCAGTGGAACCATCATGTCGGCGATCTATATCAATAACTCATGTCTTCCTCAACATCACCATCACCATCCCTCATCTACTATCATTGGTCCAGTGTCCGACAACCCGTTGTGCCCCCTACTTGAACGTGGTGCTGTATGATTCATATTATTATCCAATGATGTGTTGCCATCCTATCATGTTTGAATATATTTTGTTGTCCTACGAGTGAGTGGTGAATTGCTATGATTGGTTTAAATTGCTTGTGGTTATGTTGCTCTACTTTGGTTCCCATTATATCTGCGTGTGCGTGGACAACGCCATAGGGTTAGTTTTATGTGTGCATGGACAACACCATAGGACTATGCACTGGAGGGCAAAAGTAACAGAAGCTTCTTCCTACCATAGAAATTAATTCATATGGGATTGAAGGGGGACCAATTTATCTTAATGATATGGTTGGATTTTACCTTAATGAACTTTAGTAGTTGTTGATGCTTGCTACATTTCCATTCATAAGTTCACATAATTTAAAGTAAGGGATGTCATGCTAGCAGCAACCTCTCCCACACAAAAACTTGCTATTGATCTAGTAGCTTAGCCAATTGCTTAGGGGCGACTTCCCAAATCCAACCACCACACTTCCTATATTAAATTAATTGTTCTTTTATTTAAACAACACCTAACTTTTATTTACGTGTTCTTTATTCTCTTGCAAACTTATCTGTTGGGGAACGTTGCATGGGAAACAAAAAATTTCCTACGCACACGAAGACCTATCATGGTGATGATCATCTACGAGAGGGAGATCGGGTCCACATACCCTTGTAGATCGCTAAGCGGAAGCGTATATAACGCGGTTAATGTAGTGGAACACCTTCATGATCCAAATCGCAGCCTGTCCCGCGATCTCATCACGATCCGTCCCGCGATCCCATCACGGCCCATCCCGATCTAGTGCCGAACAGACGGCACCTCTGCGTTTAGCACACGTACAGCTCGATGACGATCCCCACCTTCTTGATCCAGCAAGAAGGGCAGAGAGGTAGATGAGTTCTCCAGCACAAATGTGTGGTGGTGGTTCTGGTGAACTAATCCAGCAGGGCTTCGCCTAAGCACCGCCGAACTAGACTAGTTGAGAAACAGATCTAGAGAGAAGTAGAGGGAGCCGTGGCTGATTTCTGTATTAAAAAACCCTCAATACCTCTAGTATATATAGGAGGAGAGAGGGAGGAGGCTGCGCCCTAGGGCTGGCCCTTTGACTTGGCCGCAAGGAAGAGAGGAGGAGTCTTCCTCCAATCCTATTAGGATTAGGACTCCTTCCACTTGGAAACTCTTTCCACCTTTTGGCCTTTTTGCCTTATTCCTCCACTCCAGTCACATGGGACCTTAGGGGAGGCTTCGTCCAGCCCACTAGAGCCTGGTCTACCTCCTCTCACAGCCCATGAAGCCTTTGGGTCATCACACCCCTCCTGGCGGTCCCCCAGTACCCTCCCGGCACTCCCGGTACACTACGATGAGCCCGAAACTTTTCTGGTGACCAAAACAGGACTTCCTATATACCAATATTTACCTCCAGACCATCCCGGAGCTCCTCGTGACGTCCAGGATCTCATACGAGACTCCGAACAACCTTCGGTAACCAACACCTATAACTCAACTATACCGAAACGTCACCGAACCTTAAGTGTGCACACCCCGCGGGTTCGAGAGAACTATGTAGACATGACCGAGACACTCTCCGGTCAATATCCAATAGCGGGACGTGGACGTCCATATTGGATCCTACATATTCTACGAAGATCTTATCAGTTGAACCTCTATGTCAAGGATTCAGTTAATCCCGTATGTTGTTCCCTTTGTCCTTCGGCATGTTACTTGCCCGAGATTCGATTGTCGGTATCTCCATACCTAGTTCAATCTCATTATAGGAAAGTCTCTTTACTCGTTCCGTAATACAAGATCCCATGACCTAACTCCTTAGTCACATTGCTTGCAAGACTTGTTGTGATGTTGTATTACCGAGTGGGCCCCGAGATACCTCTCCGTCACACGGAGTGACAAATCCCAGTCTTGATCCATGCCAACCCAACAGACACTTTGGAGATACCTGTAGAGCACCTTTATAGTCACCTAGTAACTTTGCGACGTTTGATACACACAAGGTATTCCTACGATGTCCGGCAGTTGCATGATCTCATGGCCATAGGAACAGATACATTGACATGCAGAAAATAGTAGCAATAAACTGACATGATCACATGCTACGTTCATAGTTTGGGTCTTGTCCATCACATCATTCTCCTAATGATGTGATCTCGTTATCAAGTGACAACACTTGTCTATGGCCAGGAAACCTTGACCATCCTTGATCAATGAGTTAGTCCACTAGAGGCTCACTAGGGACAGTGTGCTGTCTATGTATCCACACATGTATTTAAGTTTCCAATCAATACAATTTTAGCATGGATAATAAATGATTATCATGAACAAGGAAATATAATAATAACCAATTTATTATTGCCTCTAGGGCATATTTCCAACACCATCTTATTACACCTACAAAGTACTTCTTTCACTCCCGCAAAGTACTTTCATTTCTTGTACTACGTAAAGTAAACATTGTTGCAGTGGAGTTGTATCAGGTCAATAGAACTTGAGATAATATTAATTGTACATTTAGCTCCTCGTTGAGCTCGACACTCTTATTTATCAAAAATACTACAAACGACCCCCCTATATACTTGTGGGTTATCAAACCTTTTCTGGCGTTGTTGCCCGGGAGCAATAGCGTATGGTGAATATTTTCTTGTTTGCTTTATCTCTAAGAATGTCAAGATTGCATAGGATATTGACAACTTCTGGTTGCCAATCAAGAAGCAAGCTCCTGGGGGCAAAAACGCAACCAAAAGCCCAATGTCAATCCTCTCGGTGTGTTGGTATCCTCAAGCTCCCATGGTGCCTCCATTGAATTTAGGAAGGGCACTCATTTCACCATGCTTTGAAGGATGTGAGAGCATGCCTTTGCCCCTGTTTCCTTGTTTGGAGTAGTTTGCTATCATATATTTTCTACAAAACTGCTCCTCTACATGATCTGCTTGTATTAGACTTTTGGTTTTAATATTATCAATGGAACCGGGGAGGAGCCTCCCTGTTTGTCTACAAAAACTCTTTGTAATCTGCTGGCACCTGTCTAACGAAAGCATCTCGTGCCCTCCACTCACCCATGTCCTATGACTCATGCAATGGCTTCTCGACGCGTTCTGCATGACCCTAACACAATTCTAGGATCGGGCTCGAGCGAAACACGCCGAGAAGCAAAAGGGAGCCGAGGGAAGGAGCGATGCACATGTCGAACAGATTACTTGGGATGCTCTGACTTGACACGTGGCGGTAGATCATAGTGGGCATGCACAAGAGGAGGTTTGCATATGGGCTTCACCCATTTTTTCCCTATTGTTTCGACGTGATGATATATCAATATCAGCTAAAAGAAAATCATCAAAAGGTCGATGTTCTTGAGACTCAATTAGTAGCCATGTGTATAAGTTATTTGTACACATCTATTAAGGCCGACAAGATTAGTCATCTTTCCGATAGTATCTTTCCTATGTCGCTCCATACATGTTGAAAATTACGACAATGATAGCCCTAGGACCGACGATATGAGCCCCCCGATCGATCGTCTCACACGTCGTAGGATTGGATGACGAATAACCATTGGATCAAACCCCCTAGCTTGCTTTCGTGTGTACTCTTGGGTGTAGTTGCCATCATCATGAGTGTTGTTGGCGCCGAAGAACTTCGTTGCAACATCGCCATCCCCTCCCCTTGCATTAGCGCAGTGACAAGTTATAGCAACACTAACAAGCTTGTAGCATCCTCGATAAGCTTGCACCGTTGGCGATGGTCCTTTGCAGCACCGATGCCGACTCTTTTAAGTGTAAGTGGTGTCCCCAGTTTAGAAGTTCAAGACGGCTTGCAACACTAGTGTCGGTCTTATAACGACCCGACTGCCAGCCTCCGCATCATTACGATACACACAACCATATTTTATTAAAGTTCAAGAGTATCAATCTCTAACATTAACATAGTACTCAAAAGTAAACACAAGCCACAACCGGCACAAATCGAGATATTTTTTTTGCCCTCACTAATGTTGTAAAGGCATAGGTATTTATTGATGAGCTATATGTTCCCAAACCAAATATCCTCTGAGAGTTTAAGAGGCATCTTTGTTGTTAAACGTCCTAAGTTTACATTCATGAGGCCGGCCCACAAATTAGTCCTTGATTCCACTCTACTTAAAAGTCTTGGTTCTCTGAAGTATTTATTATGGATAAGTTAGTGTCACATACCGTTCTCCTTGATTAACTTAGACAACCAGTGTTGCATTGTTGGCTGAAGTGATTCAGCCGAGACCCCCGTGTCGCCCACCCCACGGGTGACACGGGCGAAACCCTAGCCGTCGGCCGAACTTCTACCTCGCCAGATCTCCGTCCCCTCACCATCGTCGGTAGGTGCCACCGGGCAAAGACAGCTCAACATCGTCGGTGGCGGGGCACTCCGGTTCTCCCTCGCGTGGGCTCGGACGTTACAGGGCATCCGTCGTGGGGGATCCTTGGTCGCCGTAGCGAGCTTGTGCCAGGGCTGCGCGGCGAGCGCGTACGACGCTGAGGAGCATGCGCGGTGCACGAATGTAGGCGTGGTGGGCTATGGCTCCCATGGCACGGCGGCGGCTAGCAGATCGGATCTCGGAGCGGCGGCGGCTAGCAGATCGGATCTCGGAGCGGCGGCTTCGATCAGCGGCACGCAGTGCGGCCTGTCCGACGGGCGGCACCGGCGGGTGCAGATGGGCGGCCTTCCATGGCTGCGTGGGCGGCGTGGAGGCGGCGGTGCTGCATCGGCTCCTTGCTGGCCGACCGGAGTTTCTTGGGAAGCGTCGTCTCATGCTCGATCTGCTCCAGTTCGTGCTGGCTTCAGTATCTAGCGACCGTGGTCGACGTTTACCGGTGCTGCCTGGACGGATTTGGCGGGTGGGCATGGATCTCGAGGAAACTTCAGGCCGGCGTGGCGGCCGAACCAAACTCGACGCCCCTCGGCGTCGACTCCCTTCCTGGAGGCTACGGTGTGGATCCTACTCGTCCCATCTCCGCCATGAGCGCATGCGAAAGCCTCTGTTCCTCTATTTGGGCGACGACGACACCTTGGTGTCGTGTTCCTTCCTGGTAGTTCGGAGTCGACGTGAGATGGCATGCAGGTGGAGGGACATGGCATCAACCGTATCGTCCATGGTGTGTCTCGGCGGCATGCTGGAGCAGAGTCTTGACTTCGTATGCGTATTGATGGATGTGCGTAGGAAGGTGGCGTCGACAACTGACATGGTCGTTGCGTCAGTATCTTCTCTCAAGATGGATCGGTGGAAGACAATGGCGGCGGGCTCTGAGAAAGTGCCGAACCGGTGTGTACCCCTGACCTAGCAAGCGACTTGGTATGGGCATCCGACTTTAGATGTTAGGTTTTGGTGCGAGGTCTATTTGGTATTCGGCTCGGACTTTCGGCACACCTTCATCAACTCAATGAGAGTAGCGATGCCAAGACACTTCAGACTTACTGATGTATTACTATGTAAGGTATTTGTCAATAATTAATAAAATGGCTGCATGCATTGGCCAGATGCAGAGGCCGGGGGTCATCCTGCTTTTTGAAAAAAAAAATGTTGACTGAAGTGCCTGATTATTTCTCTTACTTGCATTGTTGGCTGAAGTGCCTCTTACGCTATCTAGCGCGCTCGCTTCGATGCACAAATGGCTCTTACACGAATCTAGTCAACATGCGTGGTTCAGCTGGTATAAAGCTGATTAGAATATTTTAACAGATGAATGGATTATTGTGAATTTATCTGTTCATACTAAGTTAGCAACTGATCCGTAGCAGGTAGATTATCCTCACAAAATTAACGTTCCGGGCACTTATTGAAGCTGAAGTAGTTTTTCACGTACGTGTCATGCACCACATTAACTTGCAAGCTTTTGATGATCGCAGTTAGCAATCTCACGGCCAACTTATTTACTTGATGATAGTGTTAAAGGAATAAAGGTTTCAAGAAAATGGAGTATTCTACGATTGAAATTGCATGATAATTTGTTCATGGCCCCGCTGGATTGTATGAATGCAATATATTCCTACATAAACATTTCCTTTTCTTTGGAGGGGATTATAGAACATGAGTTCAGACCTCGTGTTGAAATCACTTTGACAAGTCAAAATCAAGATGGTAAATCCTTTTTCCCTTACTTTATTTCTGGTAGAAAAACATTTTATTGTCATTTCTTGTACAGCATCTAAACAAAAAATAATAATCAAAAATAGGCACTGGGTGATCAGCTTTTTAAAAAATGCTTCGAAATGTCCTGCAACTTCAGGCCTGGAGATACCCAAGAGCTGTAAACAATTACTCTGTAATAAAATTGGATTTTCAATTTATATATAGGAACCAAAAAAATATGACATCCTAAAGAGGAATCGTTTTGTACTACTTCCTCCGTCTCAAAATAATTGACTTAAAAATGACTCAACTTTATACTAAAATTAGTGTAAAGTTAAGTCAATTTTGAGTCACTTATTTTGAGACGGAGGGAGTACTATTTTGTTTCTCATATCATTGTGTTTGTAAGACTCTATCTAACTGGGGCTTAAAGTGGCACAAGATTGGTAGTTGATAATTAAGATAGTTTGAATTGTAGTATTAGAGAATAGTTTAGCTCAGCTATATAAAATGCTAACATGTTTGTACCAAGGTTAGCAACTTATAGAGTACTCCGCAAGCAAACGCCATTCTCTGATGCAAACAGATTATTGATGCACTTTTTTTGTTGTTGATTAATCGATGCACTTCAAGTATACAACCCTTGATGCACTTCACTCCAAGCTTATTGTTCAAACGGATTGCAAAGTGACAAATTATAGTCATTCCCTGAATGAAGCCAATATTCCCTTTTCCCAAATTCTCTCCAGCTAAACGACGCATGCATGCATGCACAGCCACGTACTTTACTTTAGTAGTAATATCTTAAAGTATAAGCGCATGAATGCCATCAGTAGTTATATGTCTATCTAATTGGGAGCTTAGCCTCTTAGTTTGACCAAGGAATCTCAGCAACCTATTGGTCAATAGTCATGGTACGCAAGTTAGGGTATTGTAGGCTAGTCCATTGTTCTTGCACATGGGCGCCCATTATTATTTGCTTCTAAATCGATACACTACACATCAAATATATCTTCTGAATATATCATAAGGAATAATCATCCATTCACATGTATAATTTTTCAGGAAAGACTGCTTTGTCTTGGGGAAAAATAGTCGTTACACCCAAGTTCATTGCACCTGTTTCACAAAAAAAAAAAATTTCATTGCACCGCATGATGAACAGTAAAATTAAAAAAAAGCAAAAAATAAAAATCCAAAACTTCATTGATTATGAATAAATGTTTGAGGTGTTTGCAATGTTTGGTGGTCAAATAATATCAAATCATCTCGGTACAAAAGAAATACAAATCCTTCTTAAACAGCGCACATACATTTGAGCACAATCTTTTTTTTGTACAAAGCTCCTCAGATGTCATTCAACCACCAAGTTTTACAAGCGCCTAAAACATTTGGTCATAATTGAAGCCACAAAGTTTCACATTTTTTATTTTATTTGCAATATTATCGATCGTGGGTGCAATCTGCCGGGAGTAGAAAATAACCACTCTCTTGTCTTTGTTGCTGGATTTCCCCTCAAGTGAACCCCAATGATGAACGTTGTCTACTTCATGGACTGCCCTTCTCCGCTCACAATGCCTACAACTTCATCACCAACCAGTCACCACGTGACATCGACTACAACTCCGACTACATTCGGTCCTCTAATGTGTCCATAAAAGTTAAGATCTTCGATTGTGTCCATTTTATAGATGGTTTAAGCTCCAAGGGCAACCTGTTGCGCAAGTACATTGTTTCTTCGACATCTTGTCCTAGGTGTGATGCCCCTAATGAAGACACCAAGCAATCGTGCTGCTTTGTCCGGAAGCTTCACAAGTGTGACTTGATCTTGGCCGTGTTGACCATCCATCCATGGAACTTGTTTGGGATGTGTGTGCCTTCTCCTGTGTGCCTCAACCCCATCAGTTGGCCAACGACCGCTCCCACAATTCTATGGAAAATCTGGAGCTCAAGGACGCTGCTACATTTCGTGCAGAGTCACATAGCTCCAGGTCTTGGCAGTTTTACCTCTCCTCTCACCTCTCCCCCTATTGAAACATGGTACTAGCGATATGTTGAGACGGTAATATATTCAAGTGAGGAAGCTCCCCCCCTTGAAACAGATGTGAGACTATGGCTAGGGACGGAAAGGATGCTTCATCCGCCCATCGTTTTGACCTAGACGACTTTGATATGTAGCTATGAGTAATTCGGTTAATTAATTGTCCATCACATCTAGTATGTATGTAAACATATTCAGATAATTGCTTGTTGAACATAATATTTTTACTGTAGTTTTGCACGAAAATAGTCGAGCATGTTTCAAAGTTCAGCGTTACCTAACTTACCATTTTCATTTTGACCTCTAATTAATAATATGCTCACATACTTCGAATACACATAATTTTCACAAAAAATGCTTATTTTTCGAAAAGGAAGGATAACCTGTAGACTCTGCATACCCAGATGCACACAACCATATTTTATTAAAGTTGATGCAATAAAACATAGCTGAATTCATAAAAATATAGAGTACAAAACATAGGCACCTACGATAGAGCCATTACACGATATGAAAAAAACATGTACGACTAAGTTGACTTCTTTTACAACAATGCCTTCATGAATTGATAAAGCTCTAGTGTCGTCGTGGCCTTGTATGGCTGGAGACTCATAGAACAGGGATTTTTTTCGAAACGGATAGGACAAGGATTTTCATCCTAGGTGCAAATACCAGCCAACGAAGGCCTAAGGGCCTCTTTGATTCGTAGGAGTTTGAAAATTAGGAATAGAAAAAGTATATGGTTGGAATGACATGCCCACTTGAATCTTATATGATTAGCAATGAGTGTTTGCTGTCACATGAAAAATAAAGGAATTGTAAAAAAAGATTGGAGTGGATATTAGATTTCCTATATAATGTAGTACAAACATTGGCATGAATCAAAGTAGGAAAAATTCCTATGGGATCCAATCCTATGAATTCCTATGGGATCCAATCCTATGAATCAAAGTAGGAAAAATTCCTATGGGATCGAATCCTATGAATCAAAGGACCAACGTAGGAAAAATTCCTAAGGATTTCAATCCTCCAAAAATCCTCTAGAATTCCTTTGAATGAAAGAGTCCCTAAACATTGGCATGAAGTAGACAACTTTAACAAGGTAACGATGCATGTTTCTTAGCTGTTGAGTCGATCAAGATTATATAGAAATTTCAGTTTAGATGGATGCTTCTTACACCTTTTAACATCCATACATATACTTTCTTCTACCAGGTTGTTTATTTCTAAGCATATTGTGATTTCTGCTTCTTTGATTCACATGATTTTGAAAACGTAGGAATAGAAAACGTACAGGATTGAAGTGGCATGCCCACTTGAATCTTATAGGATGAGTAAGGAGTGTTTGATTCTCAGGAAAAACAAAGAAACTGTAAAAATAGGTTGGAGTGGATGTTACATTTTCTATAAAATGTAATACAAAAGATTTCATAGAAAAAATCCCTATGGGATCCAATCCTTTGAATCAAAGAACAAACATAGGAAAAAATTCATAAGGATTTCAATCCTTTAGAAATTTTATAGAATTCCTATGAATCAAAGGAGCCCTAAACATGAAATCATTGTCATCTCCATCTCACTCTTTTTTTAGGCAATCCACCTCACTCTATATGCATTCCACTAAAAAGCCATGTGGAACCACGGCCCATGTGGTGAAAGCTTTATTTAAACCATGATTCAAAAGGAAATATGATATAGTATTGTTTAAAATTTCAAGTTTATGATTTTTAAAAATGAACCCACACGTCCCCGTTGATTGTTCAGAAAAAAAAATTAAACTCAATTACGCTAACTGTTTGAAATTTTACTGATGTGTAGAACATCTGTTTCCTAGTATATATTGTATTTAAAAAAATTCAACGGGGGGATGGGGGGAGGAGAGCTTCCCCTACCTGAATATATTAATCAGATGGGCCAAAATCCAGGTCATTACAAGCACCCAAGGGGTACCACGGAAAATTACACGGGGGTGAGAGAGAGGGGGGAGGGGAACGAGTCCCCGAAAACGTTGACTATATATTGTACTTTCTAATTTTTCTAGAATTTTTATACATGGTTTCAATTAAGGTTTAACTGTAACACATTTTTTTTTGCGAAATGCAGTGATATGATATTGCTTTCATTACGATTATAAGGAGCAAACGCAATCGCAGAACTGAGCCATAAGGAAGAATTATACAAGCGCTAACATCTTCGAGCTGAAGATTCGGAACACCACAAGCCTGCATGAGGTGAAAATCCTCTCATTTCTTCTGTTCGTGTGTTGCTTTCTTCGAGGCTCCATAGTCCATGTTCAAAACTTCAAATAACTGTTGAATGGTCCAGCAAACCAAAACAATGACCCAGGGCCGAGTCCTTGTTCGTAGAACGTTGCCACCATTACACAACTCAAGCCACGTTGTGCATCCGTTTTCTCTCTCTCTTTGAAATGGCACGATTCCTGCATTCACTTAAACAAAAGAGTTGCTTAGTTAATAGAGAAAACTGAACGAAAACCAGATTGCACAGTTAATTATGAATAACCGGACGAAAACCATCACATCTGACGAGTGACACACACAAGATACCCCATTCTTACCATTCCAAAGAGGCCTCGTCAAGACAGCACACAAGCATCATCACTCCTCCCCAAGACACGACACCGCCATCCGTAAACTGTGAACAAACAACTCCAACTTCGCCTTAGACGAGGTGGACTGAACCTACATCGAAGAGGCCGTGTGCAAGACTGCAACTTTTCTGACAACTTTATATAATTGCAGGCAACTGAGAATTAACAAAAGCGTTCTAGTAGTATTTTTAAGTGAACCAGTCTTGAAAACTCGCATAACGTGGTGCAGTACACAATGTAGAGCTTTTGGCGGTCTAGATAACTTTATACAACTTTTGGTTTAGTACACATTGTAGTGTTTTTGTTAATTTGCGCAGTTGCAAGCTATTTGGATGACCGAGCACGTAGAACATGCAATTTCGTTTCTTCATATATGGTATTTTCATTCTCTCATCTTCTAGGATATATCCAATGTTGGCGTCGTCCTTGTTGCAGCGCCGCTTCGTGTTCTTCCTCTCACAACTCTCCTTGTGGTTTCTCTCAAGAACACTCATGAACACAGGGACACACCAGGGAAGAAAACACACACACGCACGAAGGAGAAAACTAGCTTTGCCTTATCTCTCCCGGTGAAACACAAAAAACTACATATTTTCTGCTGGCCCTCACAGCCTCCTTTCATTCATTTACTCAACTTAAATAGACATTACAAGAATATCTCCGCTGCCAACTAATCCTAAACTCACGCCACATCCACCATGCACAGCCAGTCCAGTAACTAACTAATGCATGAGCTAACTCTACGGCCGTTTCTTCCGGCCACTAACCAACCCCACAACTAACATTAGAAGTTTTGCATATGTTCACACGTGAACACGCCTATACGTGTGTACCCAGCCGCAACTTCTAGTGTAAGACCGAACTCTAAAATAAACATGATCTAATCAACTACTTTATGCACTAATCACAAGATTTGTTTCAACAATCTCCTCTCAAATCTTGTTATTATTTATTCCTCTCTTGAAGCTCATGGTCGTCGATGTCGTCAGTGCAACACGGAGACGGCCGCCATTGCCATCTTGTCACGTCGATTTCCATCGTCGCCGTTTGCTTCGATGAGAGCCACACCTCCTATGCCTTCATCACGAGTGTGCCATGTGACACACTCGTTGTCTCATATTCGACATCGGTGCCGCAACTCGCCGATGACTCGTCTTCATCCTCGCCACCGCTGCCACAACTCGCCGGTGACTCCTCTCCATGTTGTCGACGATGACACACCTTGTCGCCGACTCGCACATGGACGATGAACTCCTCATGGCAATGGCGTCCGCTCCATGGCCATCACCTCCTTGCCGCCGGTGACACAACTTACCGGCAGCATACCGTTCTTCATCACTCGTGACGCAGCTTGACGATGATGAAGACACACCAGCCGCTGGCAGCATCACACCGTCAACGGCGTCCACCTTACGCCACCGACGTCCCCCTCACATGGAGTCCGCCGCGTCGCCTCCACCGTGTCCACCATGGCAACCGCAGCGCCGCGCACCTTCATAGGCCGACACACGGTCCGGAGCTTCGCGCGGCCGCCGACGAACGCCGTCCTCACCGGCACGCCTCCGGCCTGACGAACGACGCCCAAGACAACCAAGCTCATGATACCAAGTGTTGGCGCCGCCCTCGTTGCAGCGCCGCTTCGTGTTCTTCCTCTCACAACTCTCCTTGTGGTTTCTCTCAAGAACACTCATGAACACAGGGACACACACCAGGGAAGAAAACACACACACACACACGCACGAAGGAGAAAACTAGCTTTGCCTTATCTCTCCCGGTGAAACACAAAAAAACTACATATGCCCTCACAGCCTCCTTTCATTCATTTACTCAACTTAAATAGACATTACAAGAGTATCTCCGCTGCCAATTAATCCTAAACTCACGCCACGCCCACCATGCACAGCCAGTCCAGTAACTAACTAATGCATGAGCTAACTCTACGGCCGTTTCTCCCGGCCACTAACCAACCCCACGACTAACATTAGAAGTTTTGCATATGTTCACACTTGAACACGCCTATACGTGTGTACCCAGCCGCAACTTCTAGTGTAAGACCGAACTCTAAAATAAACATGATCTAATCAACTACTTTATGCACTAATCACAAGATTTGTTTCAACATCCAACATACTCCCTCCGTCTTAAAATTCTTGTCTTAGATTTATTTAGATGTGAATCTATCTAGTCAAGTTTTAGTATTTAGATACATCCATTTCTAGACAAAGCTAAGACAAGAATTTTAAAACGAAGGGAGTATGTTCGTACCTTTTCCAATTCTTTCCCATCAGCCGTCATGGATAGAGGACGATAAAAATCTTAACATGTACTACTTCATGTAGTATTTCGGCCCTACAGAGCACTTTTCTTGTTATATACTACATGCATATAATCAAGTCAAAAATGCTCATGTTTCAGAAGAAAAGACAGAAATGCTCAATTAAATAGCCAAATGAGCACATAAAATTTCATACATTGTAGGAGTAGTTAATAAGTTCCAGTTGATAATGATTCTGTTGCTTTCTGCGAGCCTCGTAGTCTATCAGTCCTCCTATTATCCATATAGCTTCTGACCAGTAATTCAGCACGTAGCTCGATAGGTTAAAACAAGCATCGGAGTGTTCCTGTTTTCTTTGCATAGATGAGCAGGAAACCTATATTTTAAGTATCGACTGCAGGACTCTAGCTAGAATCGTGAGAGCACTATATGTCCCTGCTGGTAGAGGGTAGGGTTCTACCAGGTCTTGGACGTAGGTTGTAGGGGTGGAAGTGCGGGCTGCGAGGTTGGGGACGCCGGCGCCGGCGGTTGGACGCCGTCGCGGCGTGAGAAAGAGAGAGAGGCGGCTAGGGTTTGGGGCTCCCGTCTTCTGAGGGAGACGACAACACACTATACTGTTTATTGTCTGCTTAATATCAAAGGGGTACATGTGTTTATATAGGAGGACAACCTCCACTAAACCCTAGATAACTTGGACTCTAATATAACTTGGACTCTAAGATAGGTAAGATAACTTGGGCTAAGCCCGTAATTAACCCTGTCCATTGGGCCTCCTCCGTTGGTACGTTGTACCGGTCATAACATCTCTCCCCGCCTTCTCAAACAGCTCGTCCTCGAGCTGAACATCTAGAAACTGCTGGCGGAAATCGTCGAGCTTCTCCCAAGTCGCTTCCTCCTCTGGCAGGCCGGTCCACTGTACCAAGACATGCCAGACGCCGCGACGCTGGTGCGCCTGCAACACCTTCGCCACCTGTGCGGAAGCTAGAAGGAGGCGGCCATCTGAAGTAGGAGGAAGGGTCGGCGTCGCTGCTGGAGGGTCCCCGCGGTAGGCCTTCAGTGAACCGACATGGAAGACGTCGTGGAGGCGAGAACCAGCTGGCAGCTCCAAGCGGTATGCGAGTGTGCCGACACGCTCCAGCACACGAAAGGGACCGGCGTAGCGAGGTCCCAATTTGCGCTTGGAGCGCGGGTCCAGAGACTGCGTGGTCCTGTGGAGGAGGCGCAGCCACACCCAATCGCCCACCGCGAACTCCGCCTCGCGATGATGAGCATCGTAGTACTTCCGAGCCAGCTGTTGTGCTTGGAGAAGACGCTGGCGCGCCTCAGCCAGAATGTCATCGCAGGTGCGGAGTAAGTCGCCCGCCGTCTCGGACCGAGCCGTCCCAGGCTCGTAAGGGAGCATCTCCGGAGGTGGGCGCCCGTAGACCACCTCAAAAGGTGTGGTGCGCGGGGCGGAGTGATAGGAGGTGTTGTAGCAGTACTCCGCCCACGCCAACCAGTCCACCCAAGCTCGTGGACGATCACCAGTAATACAGCGCAGGTACATGGCGATCACCTTGTTGACCACCTCGGATTGGCCGTCTGTCTGAGGGTGGAACACCGTGCTCATGCGGAGCTTCACGCCCGCCAGTCGAAAGAGATCCCGCCAGACATGTCCCGTGAACACGGGATCACGATCGCTGACGATGGACGACGGAAAACCGTGGAGGCGGACGATGCCGTCGAAGAAGGCCCGCACCACGGAGGCGGCTGTATATGGATGACCCAGGGCGATGAAGTGCGCGTACTTGGAGAGCGGTCAACCACCGTGAGGATGACGGACTTGCCGCCCACCTTAGGAAGGCCCTCGATGAAGTCCATGGAAATATCCGCCCACACCTGGGAGGGTACGTCCAGCGGCTGTAGTAGACCCGCGGGTCGTAGTGTCTCCGTCTTGTTCCACTGGCACGTCACGCACGACCGCACCCAGTCGCGGACCATCGCACCATCACCGGGGATGTAAAAATCTGCACGGAGACGATTAAGAGTCTTTTGCACGCCCTCGTGCCCTGCAGAGTGCGCCAAGGTCAGACCTGGTGGCGCAGGTCGCCATGGTCGGGCACGAAGATGCGGCGGCCATGTAGGAACAGCCCCTCGTCCAAGCGCCAGGGCGCGTCCAGCTCGCCGGCGTCAAGCCGCTGGCGTAGGCCCTGCGCGTCGACGGCCGTCAAAGTTGCCCGGCGAATGTCGTCGATGAAGGCGAAAGATGGCCCGGAGCGGATTCACATGATAGTGCCAGCCATGGCGACGTCGTCCGCGACATCCTGAGTGTCGCAGCGGGAGAAGGCGTCGACGAATGTGTTGAGACGGCCGGGGCGGTACTCGACGGTGAAGTCGAAGCCGAAGAGCTTGCTGATCCACTGGTGCTGTGGAACTGTGGAGAGGCGCTGGTCCAGCAAGAACTTGAGGCTGTAGTAGTCCGTGCGCACACGGAATGACCGGCCCCAAAGATAAGGCCGCCAGTGGCGCACCGCCTGAACCAGCCCAACAAGCTCGCGCTCGTAGGCCGCGAGCTTGTGATGGCGAGCGGCGAAGGGGCGGCTGAAGAAGGCGAGCGGTCCCTCGCCCTGGTGGAGGACGGCGCCGAAGCCGATGCCAGAGGCGTCACAGTCCACCATGAACGGCATATCAAAGTCCGACATCTGGAGGACGGATCCCGTCGTGAGCGCCCGCTGGAGAGCCTCGAATGCCGTAGTCGCCTCCTCGTCCCAGGAGAAGGCGTCGCGTCAAAGGAGACGTGTCAGTGGTGCGTCGATGAGGCCGAAGTCCCGGATGTACTTCCGGTAGTAGCCGACGAGCCCCAAGAAGCCGCGGAGCGCCCGCGGTAACCGCGGGATCGGCCACGCGGCGACGGCGGCGACCTTGTCCGTGTCCATCGCTACACCGTCCGCCGAGATGACGTGCCCCAGGTACGCGACAGAGGTCATGCCGAATGAGCACTTCGAGTGCTTGAGGTGAAGACAATGTGCTCGAAGCTCGTTGAAGATGATGGCCACGTGTTGTAGGTGCTCCGCCCAAGATGCACTGTAGATAAGAATGTCATCAAAGAAAACAAGCACAAAGCAACGCAAGTATGGGTTGAGCACATCGTTCATCAGGGCCTGGAAGGTCGCCGGCGCGTTGGAGAGGCCGAACGGCATCACCAGGAACTCGAAGTGGCCATGGTGAGTGCGGAACGCCGTCTTCTCGATGTCGTCAGGGTGCATGCGCACCTGATGGTAGCCCGAGCGAAGGTCGAGCTTGGTGAAGAAGCGCGCTCCGTGTAGCTTGTCCAAGAGCTCATCCACGACGGGGATGGGGAACTTGTCCTTGGACGTCAGGGCGTTGAGGGCGCGGTAGTCGATGCAGAAGCGCCATGTGCCGTCGGGCTTGCGCACAAGGAGCACCGGGGCGGAGAACGGCGATGTCGAAATCCGGATGATGCCCTCCGGGAGCATGACCGCCACCTGACGCTCGAGCTCGTCTTTCTGCAGCTGAGGGTACCGGTATGGACGCACGGCTACAGGTGCCGTGTCCGGCAGCAGGTGGATGCGGTGGTCACAGGGCCGCACGGGAGGGAGGCCCTGTGGCTCGTCGAAGATGTCGCTGTGCTACTGCAGGAGGTCGGCCAGGAGGGGATGCGCCTCGTCCAGTGCGGCCGCCATCAACTGGAGCTGCGGAGTCACGGCGCCGGAGCCACAGATGCCTGTCCACTGAACGCGACGGCCGCCCTCGCGCCAGAAGATGAGGGACAGCACATCGAGGTCCCAAAGGATGGGGTCGAGAGTGGACAGGAAGTCGATGCCGAGGATGAAGTCGTAGCAGCCGAGGTCGATGCCAACGCAGTCGATGGAGAACGGCTCGTCGCCGATGAGGACGGGAACCTGCCGCGCCACCCCCTGGCAAGCAAGGCGGTCCCCGTTGGCGATAGTGACGCTGAACTTCTCCGAGCCCGCCGGTTGGAGTGCGAGGCGGCGCATGGCGTCCCTGGACAGGAAGTTGTGCGTCGAACCCGTGTCCACGAGCGCAGTGAGACGCTCCCCGTTGATTGTCACCGGAAGCAGCATCGTCTTTGCCATCGTGATGCCAGCCATGGCATGAAGGGAGATGACGAAGGCGGTCGCGTCGACCGGCCCGTAGGTCGTGACGCTAGCCTCGGAGAGTGTGGTGGCATCGAGCTCCGCGGTGAGGGCCTCTACCTCCGCGTCGTCGACGGTCTCCAAGTAGAACAGGCGAGCACACGTATGACCCGGCGCATACGGCTCGTCGCAGTTGAAGCACAGGCCCTTGCGGCGCCGCTCGAGCTGCTCGGCCGACGTCAAGCACCGGAAGGTGCGTGTCGGCGCGGGGGCAGCAGCAGTAGCGGCCGGCAGGGCGGGGCGTGTCGGGGGGGGGGGCTGCCGCTGGGGCGGGGCGGGTCGGGGGATGCGTGTCGTGGTCCAGGAACGCCCGCTGCAGGGCGTTGGCGCGTTGCTCGTACGCGCGTGCGTAATACATGGCCGTCTGCACGTCCTGGGGGTCGCGCATCTCGACGTCAATGCGGATGTGGTCGGGAAGGCCACCGACGAAGAGCTCGGCGCGTTGGAGAGCCGTGACGTCAGGCGCATGGCATGCCAACGTCTGGAAGCGGTCGGCGAAGTCCTGCACCGAGGTGGTGAAGAGAAGGCGACCGAGCTCGGTCAAGCGGCTCCCACGTATCGGGGGGCCGAACCGGAGGAGACACAGGTCGCGGAAGCGCTCCCACGGAGGCATACCGCCCTCGTCCTGCTCGAGGGCGTAGTACAACGTCTGGGCGGCGCCACGGAGGTGGTAGGAGGTGATCCACGTGCGGTCGGACGCCATGTCCGCTGCCCCCTGAAAAACTGGTCGCACTGATTGAGCCAGTTCAGGGGGTCGACGGTGCCGTCGTAGGTGGCGAACTCCAGCTTGGTGAAGCGGGGCGGCTGCTGCACGTGTGGCGAGGCCGCGTAGGTGCCCTCGTGACGACCCAGCGCGGCGGAAGGAGAGTGCTGCGGCACCACGGAGCTCCCGGCGTACGGATCAGTGTACCCGCCGAACCCCCCGAAGGTGGGGGCGGGTGGCTGCAACACCGTCGGCTGTAGCGGCGCCGTCGTGTAGGTCGGCGTGTCGATCCACGTCGGTAGCGGGGACGGCGACGACGGCCACCGAACCTGGGTGATCGGTAGGCCCTGGGGCGCGACAGTGGCCGGGGACGGTGGCGCGAAGGGCGCCGCCGGCGGAGGCGGTGGTGGCGGGGTTGCGTACGGAGCCTGGAGGAATGTCCGGAGGTTCGAGAACGCCAGGTTGAGGTCGCGGATCGTCGAGGACATCTCCGCCGGGGAGAGGACGGGGGCGGGTTCGGCCGCCAGGGCCGCGGGACCGGAGGCGACCGGACCTGAGGTGGCCGGCGGCGGTGAGTGGTGCGGCGGCGGCGGCTGCTCCGAGGTGGCGGGGAAGGCGGTGGTGGCGGCGGCGGTGGTGGTGGGAAGGTCCGACAAACTCATCGAACCCAAGCTACTTGATACCAAATTGGTAGAGGCTAGGGTTCTACCAGGTCTCGGACGTAGGTTGTAGGGGTGAAAGTGCGGGCTGCGAGGTTGGGGGCGCCGGCGCCGGTGGTTGGGCGCCGTCGCGGCGTTAGAAAGAGAGAGAGAGGCGGCTAGGGTTTGGGGCTCCCGTCTCCTGAGGAAGACGACAACAGAATATACTGTTTATTGTCTGCTTAATATCGAAGGGGTACATGTGTTTATATTGGACGACAGCCTTCACTAAACCCTAGATAACTTGAACTCTAACTTGGACTCTAATATAACTTGAACTTTAAGTCAGGTAAGATAACTTGGGCTAAGCACGTAATTAACCCTTTCCATTGGGCCTCCTCCGTTGGTACGTTGTACCAGTCGTAACACCTGCATCTGCATCTGCAGGCAATATCTCTTGTGCCAAAACGCTAACGTACGCTTCACAGCATGAAGCAGAGACTATACATCTTGGTCCCTTCGTGTCCACGCAGTGGCTGACTGACCTAACTAGCTATTCCATACGCTTATCACAGATGAATGATGCATGGTTCCGGTCGATTAGTAGCTACAGCTAGCAAACACAGGAGGCATGACCATTAACCAGGCCTACGCTTGCTGCGAAAGCATCGGTGTTATATGTCTCGTCGATCGCGATGCATAGATTCCCGCGCGGCTCATCCTCGACAATGGCGCATCCATCAATGCCTGCCCATGCATGCACCCGCCTCGTAGTCAGGCCAGGCGGCAAGGGTTTTACTTAAGAGGATCCCTGTCAGTCAGGGGCGCTGTCTTGAGAACAAAGCAACGTACTTCCATAATCCATACTCGATCGTTTGGATCGATGCAGCCCGGCCGTTTCTTGGCGTGATCGACGCAGCCCGGCCGTTGCCGGGATCGATGCAGCAGCTAGCTGTTTTGTTTGCGAGGGTGCTGCAGACAGTAAGTTTTGAGTAATCTGGAAGCGCTGCCCCTATAGCCTGGGTCAAAGACGGCGGTTGGATAGGAGTTGCGTGTTGCTCAGAAACGAGAGAGAGGACCATACATTCAGATAGAAACAGTTCGATTCTTCAGCTACGATTGGCTTGCCTTCTGCATTTTAGGAGTTGTGCATTGCTCAGAAGTTTGGGAGGATGACCATTATTCAGATAGCAACAGTTCTTTATTTATTCTTTTTCCGCGAGATAGGCAGCAACAGCTCAATTCCTCAAGCACAAGACATTACTATGATACAGACTGAAGTACAGTGTGCGTGAGCATGATCTGCTTTTCATACCTAAAATGTTGATCTCGGAGTGAAGGGTTTATGTGTAATATTTTAGCTACCACATTTTCACATGAGTTTATTGAGATTTGGGAAACCACTCATACGTGGTATATAGGGCATGTTTAGGACTGCTCCACTTCATCAAAATCAGCTTCATGTTATCAAATTCACTTTAAAGCAGTTTCATACACAAGCTATAGCACTATCAAAAGAATGTTTGGTTTTTCATCAAGCTCCAGCTTCAAGAATAGAAAATTTGATGAAAAAAATCTATTTGATTGGTTGAGGTGGAAGAAATGAAGGGATATCCACTTACTGGTGACAGTGGCGGGTAATTTCCTTCCAACTTCAGCCTATGGTTTTTTGGAGCATCCTGTGAAAAGCTTCATAAAAACATTGAAGTTGTATCACATATTCTAGTTTTTTGGGAAGTGATATATCATGGAGCTATCCCGTTTGGTTTGTCTTTTCTGAAATGGAGCTGAATTTTAAGGAAAAGAGTAGTCCCAAACAGGCTCGTAGTTTGAAAATCTATGATCCGATAGCTCTCGAAACCCATATAGAACTTAAAATGGCACAATACTACACATACACAAATATATATAAACTACATGTTTGTTATACGAAATCGGACCCCCTCCCCCGCATCGCTCCTCAGGGGTGACATGGGCGGAAGCCCCAAATCCCGCCGCCATCCTCCCTTCCTCCCTTCCCCCTCCCCTCGCCATCGTCGAATGACATGGTCAGACGAAGCCAGTCGCCTGGACGGCGGTGGTGGGGCTTCCCCATCTCGCGGAGGCGCGCGTGTGACCGATCTGGTGCAGCGGACGTGGTGGCTGCTTGTGTTGTTGCCGGTGCGGCGGCGTCTATGCTCGGTAGGTCGCGGATCCGGGCCCGCTCTCCTCGGATCTAGCGTGTGGTGGGCATGACTGGGGGCTCTTCAAGGCTGCTCTCCTTCCACCCTGCTTGGCCTAAGGCGACCTTCTCGGCTGGGCCGGTGTCCTTTTCTGTCGATGTTTGTAGTGTGCTCCAGCCGGCGCGGTGCTGGTTTGAGCTTCGAGTCTCCCTGGGCAGTGGCCTCTACATGGTGTAGGTGGTCCTGCCGGTGGTGTGCCTAGCAACACTACTCCCTCCCAGATTCGATATGGCTGTTTGCGCCTTGGGGAGGTTGGATTCGCCTCGATCCGGCTTGTGGTGGTCGAAATCTGACCATGGACAGCGACGGGGCAGCCATGGTCCCTTGTGGTGGTGCAGATCAGCTCCCACGTGGAGCCGCCAACGGCGACACCTATGGGCACCACTAACCTCCTTGGAGGCGTCGTTGTTTTTGTTGTTTGCACCCTCCTTGTCGAGACCCCGGGGAAACCCCAGTCTAGGTCCTCTTGTACGGATGATAGAGGCGCAACCAGAGTCGCATCCCTTCTTGAAGGCATCATCTTTGGGGTCAACATGGTTGTTGTGTGGGCGTCGCTTGCTACTGAATGTTGGTGGTGGTGGTGCGGCCAGTTGGGGTTGACGGTGGTTTGTGTTGCTGCTACCTACTTCCTATGTGTTCGTCTCTAGTGGTGTTCCCTAGTGTCGGCCATGTTTCTATGCATGTTCAAGTTCCTCCCTTGGTGGCCATTGTGTTGTGGTGAGCTTTGTGCTCTTGATGTTGTCTAGGTTCATCTTTGCACTCGACGACGCAAGATGCCTCCTCAACTTCCTAATTGTTTTGAATTCTCATGGCGGAGTACCCAGTCAAGGTTTGTGTTGTCACTCGTTGGTTGTGGTTGTCCTGAATTGTGTCGTGAGGTTCAGTATGCACGCGTGCGGCGCGTTAGTATGCTTGCTTAGTCTTGGCATTGTGATCCTTCCCATATCTACTTATGTCTTCTATGGTGTCCGTCCTTCTGTCTGCTAGCTAGGTCGGTCCTTGTCCTGTGCGTCCTTTTTTTCTCATCTCGTGTAATATTCTTACTTGTATGATTTTAGGCCCGATTTTCCTCATAAACTGGATCAACTTGTTTAGATTTTCGATCCAGTTTTCTTTATAAACTAAATCAGCCAAAGCTTAAGGAGTAATTCTTGGCTTTGGCAGCTTTTTGAACAATATATTCAGGTGGAGATTCTTTCCCCACGGTGACCGTTCAAAAAAACATATTTGTTATGAATTATTTTGATAAATTTATTCTTGAAAATCAAATAATCTCGTTGATATCAGTCATCAAAAATATCAGTCGTCAAAAATTGTGAAGCTACCTGACCCTGCAATGTGAAATATAACAGTAGAACCCACACTAGTTGTTTCTGAAGCTATTGTACAGCAGAAAATTAATGCAGTTCTCTAAGCAGCTTCTTTTTTTCAAAGAAAGTCGTCCTGTGAAGCTTTATCGGTAATCAAATCATGGTTCTATCATTCGAATAATAGCTAGTGAGGTCATCCTATCTACAAACTAAGCCTAGCTTAGATGATTGTGTTCTTTGTGGTGGAATGAGTCCACTCAGGTTCAAGTCCTAAACTTGATACGGGTGCTTGCATGTTTTTTGAATTTATCTCACGATTTCTAGCGCTATTCTTTCAATGATATGGAGTGGCCGTTGACTACGAGGTGCGTGTAATGACTTTGCTCATCTTAAGATATGCCAACTCGATGTCTCGAAGGTGTACATAGGGGCAGGGGCGGGCTGGCGTTGGGCCTAGTGAGGGCCTAGACTTCGGTCAATTTCTAGTTTTCCTCCTTTGAGCCCAGTATATTGCTAGGGAAAACCCTATTTCACGCTCTTTATGTAAAATAGTCGGACAAATGCACAGGGGCGCGACCAACTCAGCTGACCCATCTCCCTCTCCATGCAGTTCCGGTTTTGCTTCTTTTTTTGTCCTTTTCTCGTTTCGTTTTCGGTTTATTTTTTACTTTTTCAGTTTCTGTTTATTTTCTTTTTCTTTTTCTTTTTCTACGGTTATTTTTTTAAAGTAAGTTAATGTTTGAAAATTGTTCTTCAAATTCAGAAAATGTTATTGCTTTAATTAAAATGTTCTAAATTATAAATAATTTTCGTTTTCCATCAAAATTTATAAATTCAAAACATTTTTGCGATTTTAAAAAAATGTTCGACATTTTCAAAAAAATAATTACGAATTTCAAAACAAATATATTGTTTTGGTATTCATTTTTCCTTCACTTCTTTTCATTTGTTTCTTTTTCCAATTTTTTGTTTGAAATTTTCTAATATTGTTTTTTGAATTTCATAAAATGTTCTCGTGTTCAAGATTTTGATCAAAATTTATATTTAAATGTTTGTGCTTCAATAAATCTTCCAGCTTCCAAAATGTGTTCATATTTTCCAAAATGTTCGTGTTTCAAAAACAAATCTTGTACTAAAAAAACTGCAAAAATTTTCAAAACAATAATTATTTTTTCATAACTTGGTCGTAGTTTTCAAAAACATTTCTTGTTTTCACATTTTTATAAAAAAATGTTCCTGTTTTATGGAAAACGATTCCGTCTTTTCAAAATTTGATCACAAATTGAAAACTTGTTCAAATTTTATTCTCGGTTTCAAATTTTGTTATTAATATTCAAAAAATGTTCACACTTCCAAATTTGTTCAGGATTTTTCAAAATTGTTCATGGTTTTAAAGTTTGTTCTCAAAATTCTAAAAATGTTCGTGTTTTAAAAATTTGTTCGCGCTTCCAAATTTGTTCGGGGTTTTTCAAAATTATTCTCCGTTTCAAAATTTTGTTCTCAAGATGCAAAAAATGGTTGCGGTCCCAAATTTGTTCGGGGTTTCTAAAATTAGTTCTTCGTTTAAAAATTTTGTTCTCAAGATTGAAAAAATGTTCGTGTTTAAAAAATTCTTTGCGTTTCCAAATTTGTTCACGATTTTTCCAAATTGTTCTCTATTTCAAAATTTGTTCTCAAAATTCAAAAAATGTTCATGCTTTAAAAATTGATTGACACTTTCAAATTTGTTCAGGGTTTTTCAAAATTGTTCTCCTTTTGAAAATTTTGTTGTCAAGATTAAAAAAATGTTCTTGCTTTAAAAAATTGATCACACTTCCAAATTTGTTCAAATTTTAAAAAAAATTCTCGGTGTCAAAATTTGTTCTCAAAACTCAAAAAACGTTCGTGCTTTAAAAATTTATTCGCGCTTTCAAATTTCTTCGGGGGTTGTCAAAATTGTTCTTCTTTTCAAAATTTTGTTCTCAAGATGCTAAACATGTTCGTGCTTTAAAGAATCGTCCGCGCTTCCAAATTTGTTCACGATCTTTCAAAAAAATTATGCTTATTTTTGTTCTCTAATTGAAAAATCATTCATGTCTTAAACAATGATTGAGAAATTCAACTTTTGTTCATTTTGATAAAAAAAGAAAAAAGGGAAACGGGAAGAAAAAGGAGCCAAAAAAAGAAATAAGCAGAAAAGGAAAAAGAAGGAGAAAAAAAAGGATATTATCCAAATTTTTTAGACAAAAATAAGATGCTCCGGCTCAGTCGGGTGCCCCCTGTGCGTGGGAGCGACCCCTGCCACAACGAGATCGGTTGGTAGGAGTTCATTTTTGCTAGTACTTATCCAAAATTTTGTCCTAAATACTCTCCGAGCGCATGCGTTTTACCTGTCTGATTGCGCAGACTCACCTCCAATTACACGCGCATGTATTTATTTGAGGCTTTAATTTTTTTTAAAATTCATAACTTTTGACTTTAGCGTCGAATTTTATATCCGTTTTTACTATTGTGTTTGTCACGACGAGTACTTTAAAAACTAGATCTCCAATGGATAGCCGACAAACGTTTTTTGAACAATTTTGGAGTGAAATTGATCAACTTTAGAGCTAAAAAATAACTTCTTATTAGTGTGCGTAGTATGATCGTCTATCAATGAAAATTCCTTTGAAGTTATCTACAAAGACTAGAAGGTTAACTAACTTCACCCTTTAGCAACCACATGGCAGATGTCGTTAACTATTTCCAAACTTAAATAGTTAAATTACGCGTTGGATATGCATACTCGGCTTCTCATGCGTTGGATGTGCATTAATTTCTGTACGATTTTTTTTAAAAGTAACACCGTGTGTCGAAATTATGATATGTTTTCGTCGTTGGGTTCCTCGTGACGAACTCTTCAAAAGGAGATCCCATATGAATATGTTTTGATTTTTTTTAAAAGCAACTTCGATGTTAGATGAGGCAACCTTAGTGCTAAATAGAAGCAACTTTGATGCTAGATGAATTGCATCATGTGTATAAACATGAGTTGCTTGTTGAATACACTGAAGTTGCACAAAAATACACTAAAAGTTGCTAACTTTTTTGTGATACTCGAGTGCAATTATGACAACTATTTATAAATAGCAAGCAACTTGGCATCAATGATAGGCAAGTGAACATCAACCATAGGCAATTGATTATCAGTAATAGGCAACTGAGCATCAAAATTGAGCAATTTCGCAATATTTGTAGTCAACTGAGCATTAACCATAGGCAACTGATCATCATTAATAGGTAATTAGGCATCAATGTTTGGTAATTTCATAGTATTTATAGGCAATTAAGCATCAACCGCATGCAATTACTTGTACGTAGTAATAAATGTGCCTTACTTTTTGTGTGATTTTCTTATTTTTACAAAAATCAACCAAATAGATAGTCCAGCTAGGCTAAAAAATAAGTTGCTTTCCTTCAACACTAAAGTTGCTTCAACATCATCTAAAGTTTCTAAAAAAAAGTTTGTCGAAAGTTATCCATATGGGATCTATTTTTAGAAAACTCGTCGTAAGAAAGCGAGCCGTGAAAACGGACCTCAATTCTGACGCTCGCTTCAAAAGATATAGTTTTTTTTAAAAACAACGAATATAATTAAGTACGCTAAAGAAGGGGACCCGATGCGCTCTAAACAATTAATCAACGCAGCGGCACTCCCTAGCCACGTCTAAATTTTATGCCGCCGCTTTATTTAGCCCCCACTAAATTTCTGAAATGGGTCTAAGTGTAGGGTTTGTTATACTCTCAAACGCTCCATCCACCTCGCACGCAAACCTTTCCGATTGATCTTGGCATTTTAAATAAATCCCTGAATAGCAATTTGGCATTAGTGTTGAGTTATATGCAAAAAAATCCTCAAATATTTTCATTGGAGCGCTCCGTGGCTGGTCTTCCACACCACACGCGTGGAAGAAGTCCATAGAAACAGATTTCGCAAAAAAAAAACAAGATTCAATGTGCAAACATGGAGGCCTATGTTGTTTTCAAAGTGTTGTTCTATTAACACCGCTCATCATACATACATGACCTCAACAACGACATATTTAAAAAAAAAATTAAAACATGTTTTATAAGTGAATTATTTTTGATATATTAACATTTTAATATTAGAGACTATTTTTTAAAAGTATGAATTATTTGAAAATTGTCGGGACCCCGATCCTAAGTCATAGGAATCCAACATGTAACACATTGCATCCCTTTGCGGTCTCACGCACGGTTATCCCCACGGCTGCCACCTTACCTTCGTCGGGACCGTTTGCGCCTTTTGACTCACGTATGCATTAGTGTCGCTAGCATTCCAATGTCAAAGAATCCGGATCGACATATCTAGTCATAAACTCAAGTGGCTCGACTGTACAGAGACATGCATACATAACCCAGCAAAGCAAGTGTTGGTCAACAACGAGTGTAGATGAGTCGTAGCAAGCTACAAGGACTCCATTACATCGCGTGACATTTCCCCTTAGGGACACACACAACAGCTAAGAAGGATACATGCCGGTCAACCAATGTGTCCGGAGCAGTAGCGAACTACCAAGGCTCGGTGGAATCACAAAGGGGCATTTATCTGTATAGAGAGCTACTAAGGGCATACGACTAGATGTCGAATCCTATACATTACACATGACATACTCGATATGCATAGATACAACAATGGCATTACAACATAACCATACAACAACACAACATTTATTTAGAAGACTCGGAAGAGTCTTGCATAATATGTTCATACCGGCAGGGGTCACATGACCTGACACTCAAAGTCATACAAACAGAGTTATACAAACCAACGGAAGCATAAAAGCTGTGTGAGTACAGACAGTTGAAAGGAAAAGGCACAAAGCATGACTATCTACAGATCCCTTCTGAAAGGGGCCAGGTCATAGCTGGGATACCAGCTACTCGCCATCATCGATGTCTAGAAAGAACACACCTGTTGGCTCGTGGGTATCCTGTGCAACAATTATTAAGTAAACATGAGTACAAGAGTACTCAACAAGACTTTTAGAACAGATCTATCTACTCATGCTCAGGTATTAGTAAAGGGGGTTGTGGTGTTTCATGCAGCAAGCCAACTTTGACTCTTGGCTAGACTAAACTACAATTTTAAATAGTTTTAACAACTTTGACAAGTCGTACACGAGTCCACTACCACCACAACAATATACTATCATGAACTCCTTTCCGTCCCCCTACGGAAATGCCATACATGATACTCACGCTTATCTTGATACTTTTATGAGTAGCCATTAAAGTTGTCTATGAACAACATATGTCTCCAAGTACTCCATATCCGCGGACGCGGCTATTCGAATAGATCATAACCCTGCAGGGGTGTACTTCTTCACACACGCTCTCGCCACTTATCGCTATGTGCACGGCATGCACCTCGGCCACGACCGTTAACCATATTAGTACCTAGTCCAGGTTTATCGCCTATATGAGAGTAACCCGCACGGAAGTCCGGCCGAGGTTTCTGCCACGGCCCCAAACGATGTGCACAGGGTTCCCAAGCCCACCAACCGGATGCCACTTGGTACACCGTGCCACTGCCTACCGCATCATATCCCACCTCTAAGGTTAGCACTATGCACGGCCTCCAGCATGACTATAAACACCAGAAACTACTTGCGACTCCTGGATCGAGTACTAGGCGATTAATAAGTTGAGCAGGGTCATATTTCAGGGCCCAGCATGTGGTAGTAACTAGTCTTGGATTACATACACGGAACTCAGTTCATAACGACGGTTCCAATGAAACAAACCGCCATGTACTCCTACATAGCCTTTCATCGGTACCTTTACCAAATTAGGTTCCACGCTTATTTCTTAGTCACTAGAACACATTCATCCATTCCTGTTCATCACCCATATGAAACAGACCTGACACTACTCTAGGCATAGCAAACATAGTAGGATAAAACACATCACAGCTCAAGCAACTAACAGGTATGCTAGGTTGCAAGGTTTGGCTATTTACTGTGACAATGACAGGTCATGCAAAGGAATAGGTTCAGTTACCGAAGAATATCATTTGAAAGTATTTTGTCCTAATGCAATAAGTGGGAGCAGGAGCAAGAACATGGGATTATATCGGAATGATCAAAAGGGTGCTTGCCTTGTTGCTCAGCAGAGGGGTTAAATCCGTCAGTCGGATATTCGGACGTATCCGGAAGGGAAGAGCCTACCAAAGTAATAACAATCAATTAATAACAATCATATGCGACAACATGATGCAGGATCATGGCATGAAATGAATTGTAGCATAAGTTAATGTGGCCATCAACTTTTAGGATGATGCTGATTTGAATTCAAATTCAAATATTACTTTAAGTAATATATTTATCATATTCATTTAATTAATTTGACCTGATGCTGTGTCATAACTTTGTTTGTCATGCATGAAAATAGCACCATTGTGTTCATTGAATTTTTCTGATCAATTTGCATATATTATTTGTCAAATTTGTAGTTATAATCAATTTTCTATAAATTTCCAAAGTTTTAGCATTCTATGGAATTAATATAAATCAGAATTAGTATTACTGCATCAGCATGACATCAGCAGGTCCAACTGGCCGCTGAAAGTCAAACCTGGCCAGTGGGACCCACTATTCAGTGACTCTAGCCAGATTTTAATTAAATTTAAAGTTAATTAGTTATTTAACAGGGGCTGACCCACATGTTAGTGGTTGTTTAGGTTTTAATTAAACATTTATTTTTATTAATCTAACTTAATTAGCCAGGGGGCCGGCCCCACCTGCTAGTGACTCTGGGGAGTCAACCCCACCGGCGGCGAGGTGAGTCTCACCGGCGATGAGGCTCCGGCGACCACAGGGACGGTGGAGGGCATCGAGTTTGCTCCTCCGGTGACCAAAAGGACGGCGGAGGGCACCAGGGGAACGACTACTCGCCCGCGGTTCTAGTTTTGCACGTTACAGGGGGTGAAATGGCCGGAGATGACGCCGACGACGAGCTCGGCGGCTGCCAGAGCTCGGGCATCATCGGGATCATCGATCCAGAGGGCAAAAGGGAAGGGGCTTATCTCCTACGACATCTACACGACGCACCGAAGCTGATGGTGGTCTCAGATGGACCAACCCATCATCGAAGCATCACCGACGACGAGCTCCCACGGCAGATCTCGTTAGGCTCCGGTGGAATCGGACGCTAGGGCACGTGATCGAGGGGGAAAACAAGGGGGGAAGCAGCCTGGGCTCACGAGAAGTGCAGAGGCGTCGAAAGCGTGCTCGGGGATGGCCTGAGGAGGGAGAACGACTACGGTGAACGTCGGCGATCCGAGGAAGAAGATGACGGCGTCGGGGCGATGCAGGGCTCGAGAGCTTGCGTGGCTTGCTGGATAGCTTCAGGGAGTCATGGCGAGTCATCTGCGTGGCTCAGGGGAGATAGAGAGGCTGGAGCGACGGCGAGCTCGGGCTCTAATGGCGGCCGAGAGGGAAAGGGAGGAGAGCGCGAATTGGGAGAGGATGAGGACGAGAATGGGTTCCGGGGAGGCTTATCTCCCTTGCCAGCGCAACGAAGGGGCCAGGCAGGCACACACGTGCATGGCTGCGCCGGAGGGAGCGGCGGCCACCTCCTGCTGCCTACTGGCGCGAGGAAGACGACAGTGCTACGGTGGGCTGGGCCAAGGTAAGCGAGAGATAGGATTTTTCTTATTTCATTCTTTTCTCTTTTCTGTTTTATAATTTCTCGCATTTTATGAAGGCCATTTTAGGTTCCTTGATTTGTCACAACTTCAAATTGTTTTGAATAGGAAGTTGCTAGGGATTTTCTTTTTATTTCCATTTTCATTTTTAATGCTTTTTTGTATATGTGGACGATCTTAAGTTTTCAAACACTTTTTTGTAATTTTGAATAAATTTAGAAACAAAAACATTTTTTAAAACATGGGAGCATTTTTCTAAACTCATATCATATTTTTTTAAATCAAACATTATTTGAATGTGTGAACAATTTTTTTTAATATCGGAACACTGAAACACCAATTTGTTTTCCAAAATTTGTGTATCTTAGAAACCTAAATTCCATTAAATTTAGAATTTTTTTTGAAATACACGAACTAATTTTAAAATTTTCAAACATATTTGGAAAAATGATTTTTTTTCAAATTCTATTTTTTAATGTTTCAAACAATTTTTGAAGTGACATGCTACCTAACGTACAATCTATTGCAGGTATTATTATTGAGAAATGATGAATTAACAAACATCAACATAGTAATATCGAGGAACATAAGTGACATAATCATTAATATCCAAAATATATAATCCTTAAAAAATGTTTACCCCAATTCATTTTTGAAATTAGCATGGCATGTCTCCATCTTCCTCAAATAAATTCAAATGTCAAGCACCATAGTGTTAAGCGAGGCAATTGGGTAGTACTTTCTAATGCGCTTTAGCTTTTCATTACTCACTCAATACATGAGCGTGAACCATGGACATAACATATATGTGAAATTGAATATGGTGGTACGTTTCAAAGGGGTAAAAATGAAGAAGAAATTTTTGCATCAACTAGGCGTATCAATGGGTTATGGAGATGCCCATCAATAGATATCGATGTGAGGAGTAGGGATTGCCATGCAACGAATGCACTAGAGCTATAAGTGTATGAAACCTCGACTAAAGCTAAGTGGGTGTGCATCCAACTTGCTTGCTCATGAAGACCTCGGACATTTGAAGCCCGTCATCGTAATATACAAGCCAAGTTCTATAATAAAAAATTCTCACTAGCATATGAAAGTGAAAAATCATGAGACTCTTTATATGAAAAACATGACGCTGTTTTGAAGCACAAGTGTGGAAAAAAGAGGTAGTGGCACTGTCCTTGTTTCTTTTCTCTCATTTTTTTCTTGTACTTTTTTCTTCCTTTCTTTTTTTCTTTTTTTCTTTCATTTCTTTTTAGTTCCTTTTTTAATTTTTTGTCTGGAGTCTCATCCTGACTATTTCTCTTTTTAACATGTACGATGATGATGAAAAGCGGCTTTGCCACAAATACTATGTCAGGTACATGATCATGCAAAGCAACATGACAATGAGTGCACTATTTATATGATGTGACGGTGGAAGTTGCATGGATATATATTTTGGAATGGCTATGGAAATGTCATGGTAGGTAGGTATGGTAGCTATTTTGAGGAAGATATAAGGAGGCTTATGTGCAACACATCATATCATGTTGTGGGCGTTGGATGCACCTGTGAAGTTTGCACCGATCATCGAGGTGAGAATGGGCAATGCGCGGTACCTAAGAGGGTAGCAAATATGAGGTGGTGATAGTGCGTATATCCATGGATTTACATTAGTCATAAAGGACTAACATACTTATTGCAACATCTTATTAGCTCTCTCAATGCAAAGTACTACTTGCATGTCCCTAGGGGGGAGGTTGGTAGGAGTTAACCATCACGTGCCCCCGTCCTAATCAGCACATGATTCAACAAGGAAAAAGAATGATCACGATCATCACCTTGCCATAACCAATATTTAGGTAAAAAACAAATCAACATCCTTTAACTATAGATACTTTTACTAACCAACAACCATGCATTCACACCCTTTCATATTACCACATCAATATTATTAACCCATAATTTCTCTTTTATGTGCAACATGTGGTTTTTATTATGCACTCTTTGAATACATATTATTTTTGGACCAGCCTAACAACCCATGCAAATTACTGTCACTGTTTTGTTAGCTCTCAAACGTATTTAAGTGAAGAATGAGAGTCCAATTATTTCTATAAAATCTATATTCCATCATGCTCTAAAATATATAAGTGAAGTACTAGAGCAACTACTTAGCTCAAAAGTTATAAGTGAAGCGCATAGAGTATTCTAACAAATCATGGTGAACATGTGTCTCTCTCAAGTGGGTGTGTCCATCAAACAATGATCGTGTAAAACTAATACAAAAGCAAACTATAATACGTGGCCCTCCAAGCAAAACTCATATCATGTGATGAATAAAAATATATCTCCAAGTGACATACCGATGGATTGAGACAAAAGAGGGGATGCCTTCCGGGGCATCCCCAATATTAGACGCTTGAGTCTTCCTAGAATTTGACTTTGTGTGCATTGGGAATCCCCAAGCTTAGTCTATTGCCTCTCCTTATTCCTTCATCCCTCATGTTAACACCCAAAGGTTGAAAACTTCAGCACACAAAACTCAACAGAAAACTCATGAGATCCGTTAGTAGGATATGTTAACCATAAACATTAAATACTATTATAAATTGATTCATATTTTATTATTTATTAAAGTACTATATTCTAACTTCTCTATGACTTATACCCACCGATATAATACATAGCATCATGAAAACAAGCAAACTATGCAAGCAAAAAACAGAATGTGTCTACAACAAAACAATCTGTACTGATCAGCAATGATGCCCTACTTATGTAACTCCAAAAATTATGAACACATAGTAAAACGGGAGGACATTGTATAGAAATATTGTGTAAAAAATCCAGATCAAAAAGACATTCCAGTAAAATCAGAGAAATTATGCAATGGATGCAAAAGTTTGTGTTTTTGCACCTTATCAATTACACTTATCATTCAAATCATCCCAAAGGCTTTACTTGGCGCAAAAATAATTGAAACATAAAAACACAATCATTATATAAGAAATAATAATGTTATCTCACACAAACATAAAGTGGAACAAGAAAAATAAAATAACTATTGGGTTGCCTCCCAACAAGCGCTATTGTTTTATGCCCCTAGCTAGGCATATTGGATTGTTGCAAATGTTGTCATCCTTCTTATCAAGATCCTCAATAACACAACCAGGTTTCTCAAGAAAAACCGGAGGCTCGAAAATAGGGTCTTCTATCAAGTTTATAAAATTGGGATGCACACTAATCATTTTATGACCTTCGTTTCTTTTTGTAGTAGTGACACTAGCGTTATTGTGAACATATATAACCTTGGGATTATTCTTTTGAGAGGTACTCGATTTAGTTTTCGAGGGAGTGAAAGCGGAACCCACTTAATCAATGATTTACTCCATTTTATCAATTCTATTCAAACCTCGCTCTACCCGCTCACTAATAGTTGCATCTTTCTCGTTTAATGCTTTCAAAGTAATTCCTACCCGTGACCCAAATTGAGTGATATGATTATGAAGCTTTTTGTCCAACTCCTCAATTTGTTCTTTGGTAGTCGTTTTATTTTCTGTAACATCAAGCCTTTGCATAACATGCTCCAAGGTCAAAATAGTTTCATTAATGAAAATAGATGGTGACCCAACTAAATTTTTCATGGCTTTAAAAGCATCCGAAGTGTGACTCATTAAGAAATTACCACCGATAATAGTATTAAATTTATACCAAGTAGTAATACCCACATAGAAATTACGAAGCAAGATGTTGGGATTTTTCTTATGAGTTGATTTATTTTGAGCATTGCAAATCCTATGCCAAACATCTCTTACACTTTCTCCTCCCCTTTGTTTAAAGTTAAGCACCTCATTATTGGGAGTATAGGGAACAAAGGAAGAACTAGTCATAGTAACAAGGAAACAAGTAAACTAGCAAGTAAAGCAAGAAATTAGGTAAACTAGAAAAGGTAAATATTTTTGTATTTTTAATTTTCATAGCAGGAAAAATATAATATAAGATAAAAGTAGAAGAAGCGAATGATAATTTGTGAGAAGGTACTTGATAGTAAGGTTATTATACTCCCCGACAACGGCGCCATAAATCCTTCCTGATACTTGTGTTCTACGTTGGGTTTTTTCCAAACAGGAGGGATGATGCAACACAGTATAGATAAGTATTTGCATCACTCAGAACCAAGGTTATCAAATCAATAGGAGGATCACACTACTTCCCGTCTTGAGCACCTATACACAAAAGAGCACATACTTTCACCAAATGCGGACAAGAGGGTTGTCAATCCCCTTGAACTCGTTACTAGCAAGGAAATTAGTAGTGTGGTTGATAGTTGACAAATATAAACTAGTAAATAAATTAAAATTAAATAAAAGCAGGGAGGTATTGAGAGCGTTTGTAAATATATATGTGAATAGACCTCGGGGCATAGGGTTTGCTAGAGGCTTTTGTATCGAAGAAGCATACGACGGGTAAACAAATTATTGTCGGAAAATTGATAGAAAATCACATATTTATGTCAATGATCATGTGTATATAGGATCACATCCATAAGCAAGTAGACCAACTCCTGCATGGATCTACAACTATTACACCACCCATCCCCCGCTATTGAGCATGCATTTAGAGTACTATGTAAAACAGAGTAATGTTTGGAGAATGATGACATGATGTAGACAAAGTAAACTCAATTAATATGAATAAACCCCATCATTTTATCCTTAGTGGAAGCAATCCAAATATGTGTCTTGTGCCCTACTTTGCCATTGGATATTTATAGAGCGTCGCAAGATTGAACCCAATACAACGCACCTCTCTCACTGAAGATAAATTAATCTACTTGGCCAAACTAAATTGATAGATCGAAGAGAATTACAAAGGTATACTGATAATGCAAATAATAATAAAATAGTAATTTAGAGGAGACTCAAATATTTATCATCAATAATTAGAACATAAACCCATAATTCATCGGATCCCAACAAACGCATCGCATAAAGCGATTACATAAGATAGATCATCGCGGGAATTGTGGTGATCTTGGCAATGAAGAACATAGTGGGAGAGAGAGCCATCCAGGTACTAGCTATGGACCGATAGGTCTATGGTGAACTACTCACACACCACCATGGGAGCAGCAAGGTTTATGTAGAGGTCCTCTGTGATTGACCCCCCTCCGACAGGGCATTGGGATAGGGCTCGACAGGGGCACACAACGGAACAGAGACTTGCAGCGACGGAAAAAGTGTTTCAGGAAGCTCCTTAGGGTTTTTAGGATATATTAGAATTTATAGGAAAGAGAGGGACAGTGGGGGCTGAGGAAGGTGGACACAAGAAATCAGGGCGCATCCACCCCCTGGGCACGTTCTGTTGGCTTGTGGGGCCCTTGTGTGGCCTCTAGTCTTGTTTTGGTCTAGAAAAAATAACAAAGAAGTTTTTGGGTATTTGGACTTCGTTTGGTACTGTAAACCTGAAAAGCCAAAAACATTCAGAAAACAACAAGTGGCACTCAACACTAGGTTAATAGGTTAGGGATCAAAAATAATATAAAACAACAAGTAAATTCTTAAAAAGCATCCTAGAATGATAATATTATAGAATGGAATAATAAAAAATTATTGATACATTGGAGACGTATCACTGCCCTAGATCATGTACTGCCCTTGGATGTCGACAAGCTTTTGGCAGGCCAAGCCCTAAGTCTTGAGGACATGTAGATCATTGGTGGTGTCCAGCTTTGTGAACCTGTAGTCGGGATTGTTGACAAACCTGGCAAAACGCTTGCAAGGCCTTCTGGCCATGCAGTAGTGGTAGATGACGATGTGATAGTGCATGCACAACTGGTCGACAATAAGCTCCCGATCACACCCGGCATGACCGTGAGTGTACTCGATACTGAAGCCGACAACTTTGTGCTTGTCATCCTCATCGAGAATCTCCTCAATAATGTTGATGGAGTTCTCATCCACGACCGGGTCATTGTTGCACACCACCGAGAGGTCTGACTTCCTAATATGGGTGTCCACCTTGGCAAGAATGGTGAAGTGTCGCTCAACGCGAGCAGCCAATGGGATCGCCGCCATTGGATCCGTGTAGGAAGGTTAAAAGATGAAGAGATGTGCATACTCTCTCTTTTTGTCATTGGGTGTGCTTCTTGTGTTGTGTGGCACGATCGAAAGGTTAAAGAGATGAAGCTAAATGGATGTGAGAATGAATGGGTGGGCGCCGGACAACTTGGAATTTCGGCACGTCTGCATGGCATTTTTTGCGGCGCTTAATTACGTGGTAGTGCACGTAACTGCATGGTGGCAGTGGGTATGGCACAACCGTATGCATATGGCGCCCCAAACGTACGTGATCGTTTGCGCATGGAGGGATGTCGATAGAGCGCACACGTAGGGCAGTTTGCGATGGTGCAATTTATGTAATAAAACACAAACATTTTATTATTATTAATTGTTCGTGTACTTACTGTTTCTTCCTCCTCTGTACCGTCTTGTCATCGTGTTGCCTCGGAGGATTCCAGTTCACACTTCGACACCGCATAGGCATTTCAGTTTGCCATGCGTTGGGTAGAAGAGGCATGGGTTAACCCATTCCCGCGTAGGTTCCCCCTCATATCCACGCAAGCTTCCTGCCCGGCTTGGCAAAATCCCCCAAACCCCAATGCTTTGTAGCCTTCTTTATAAACCCTCACGTCCGTCAATTACGCATTGCATTCATCGCCTCCCTCCTAGTAAATTTTCTAGTTTGCTTCTCCCCCAACCGCCAATGGCAATTGTCTGTTGTCATCGCTCAGCCACTCCGCTAGAGGACAACTCGAGCTAGGATGCTACACTGCATCGGTGATGTAGTCTCCGGAAGCGTGTAGTGCGAGTGTCATCCTTGTTGGATGTGCACATGTCACCCACCACACGCTCCGCCACCACTGCCCAAAAGCAGTTGCAGCAATGGCCGCCACCCCATCGCCTCCTGTCGTTGCTGCCACCCCACCAGCGGCTGCCTTGACCGCCACCATACCTTTGTTCACCTTCGCCGCCACCACAGTTTCAGCCATCGGGGCCATCACTCGCTCATCCACCGTGACTCGAAGGCCCGAGAAGGAGTCAGTCAAATGCCAACCACTCGGCTTTTGCATGTGCGCCCTTGTGCGGTAAATAAACTTCCTAGATGAGGAGGAGGAGCGTTAGTTCGAGCACACAAATAAGCTCACCGTTGTCATGGCCTTAGCAGAAGTCGTAGCAGTGGCACGCAATGCAGAGATCTATGCTGAGTTCTGCCGCTTCGAGGAGGCGCGCGCGTTATGAGCGACGGAGAGCAGCAGCGGCACGCGATGAAGTTTACTCATCCAGCTTGTCGCTAGGCTCCTCCTCCTCTGCCTCTTACTTATAGGCTACTAGAAGAAGTACAAAGCCCCTCCATAGTAGTATTTATGGCTATTTTGTTTAGTTCATCTAACTATAGATATGGTTGAACTGTACCGCCTACTTTAAATTAGCTAGCATATATAGTTCAACTAGCAATTTTAGTACATGGTTGGCAATCATCAAGGAAAAGTTTATCTCATTCACCCGTCGAGTTGAACTGTTTTGTACAAATATGACTACTTAATCTATGAATGAGATCTATGTTTAGTGAATTCCAATTGCAAAATTGCACCGTACTAGTGATTTTGTTCCTATAATATTTTGCAATGTTAGTAGTACATTGTAGACAATTGCCAATGTTACTAGATCGACGAATGCCAATGCTTACAATTTTACAATTGGCAGTTTACCCAATATGATAGATGCAAATCTTATCAAATTGTCTATAGTAAGCACACGGGTCATCAGACAGAATAGTTTGCCATGAAGCGATGCACCAATACTTCACATCACATTTTCACATGACTTAGTGGCAAAGGAACCATAGCCCTTGGTATGCACACGGTATTCAATCTGAAATGTTTGTGATGAATGCCAAAGGGAACACCTCCCGATAAGTGTGAGGAGTGGAGTACTACTCGCACGCCTCCCGTCTAATCAAACATTTGTGTGCATGACACCTCCTAGCCAGTAAGGAGTGCGACGCATGGCATGATGTAGTGAGTAGAACGCCCATGATTTGTAAATAATACAGCCATTTCCAATGTTAACATGATAGCCTTTTGTTCCAAAATGCCTCTGTTGGATGTTAATGTTTGCACCTTCTCTCAAAGTGAACACGAAAAATACCACAAAATATTTGTGCTATATCACGACTCCTGCCCCCATTTCATGAATTTTGTGTGAGTTTTGGATTTACTATAATTCAAATCAATGTTCTCAAAGTTGGCTTGAGGAGAGAAAAATGGAAACACTTCTCAAATTGGATAACAAAAGCATATGACACCATGCCAAGTTTCTGAATTTCTGATGAGGTTTGGATTTACACGAATTTAAAAGCCAAGTGTCTTAATTTTTGTGACCGAGCCAAGACGCGGAGATGTTTCAAATTGATTCCCATTTCTTGCATGTGACTTAAACATGCAGCCAGGGACACATATATGATTTTTAACCCATTTGGTGCACTGGTCCTTGTGATTGTAGTTCAAATTTGAATTATGCACATTAAATGCTTATAAAATCAATTAATGTATAAAAATACCAAACATACCCTTAATAATTCCATATTTTTGCACTAGACTCCTATTGGTCTATGTTGTTTCTAGGAAAACAATTCAAGGAGAGAAGAGGCAGTGGATATTGTTTCACCCACACAAGTGACATGTTCCCTATTGGAAGCACGAAGCTTCTTGTGAGAAGCTTCGGTTTGTAAGAGGTTTGGGCCAAAACAAGTCCCAAGCTGGAATTCTTTTATCACGACATATGTGTGCCATGTGATCACACCATACCAAGTTTCATGAATTTATGACGAGGTTTGGATTTACAAGAATTTACAAACCAAGTTCCTCAATGTTTACGACCGAGACAAGACGACGAGATGTTTGAAATTCATTCACATTTCTTGCATGGGACCTAGGCATGCAGCCAGGGATGCATATATGATTTTCAACCCATTTTCATGCCCTAGACCTTGTGATCATAGTTCAAATTTGAATTATGAAGATTTAATGCCTAGAAAGCTCAATTAATGTAGAAAAATGCCAAACGAACCCTTTATAATTCCATATTTTTGCATGATAGTCATGTTGCTCTATGTTTCCTCTAGAAAAAAAATTTAAGGCGAGAAGAGGCAGCGAACTTTGTTTCGCCCACAAAACATGAACATTCGCTAACGGAACCACACAACTTCTTGTGAGAAGTTACGATTTGTAAGAGGCTTGTGAAAAAACTTGTCCCAAATTTGACAATTTTTTTACCACAACACATATGTGCCATGTCATCACACCATGCCAAGTTTCATGAATTTCAGATGAGATTTGAATTTACGAGAATTTGAAAATATAGATTCTCAATGTGTATGGCTGAGCCACAATGTTGAGAGGTGCATAATTCATTCCTCTTTCTTGCATGGGACCTAAACATGCAGCCACGACACATATATGATTTTTAACCCATTCAGGTGCACTCGAGCATGTGCTTGAAGTTCAAATTTGAATTATGCACATTAAATGCATAGAAATTCAATTAATGTATAAAAAGGCCAAACGAATCCCGAATAATTCCATATTTTAGCACGATAGTCCTATTGGTCCATGTTGTGTAACAACCCCAATGCAATACCTTTCCCCTCTTGTAATACTTTCCTTGTATGGCAATCTTGTTATGGTTTATGAGGAGTTGCATAAGATTGATCTTGTCTTCATCTCTGTTGCATCATGGCATCATGCATATCATCATTTCATCTTGTTCTTCTTGTGTTGCACCTTGGTGTTTGAAAGAGATTGAATGTGTGCATGTGAGTTTGTGAGTGTAGTGTGATTGGGTGCAACAAGATCTCATCTCAAAACCCCCTTGTTGCGTCATAGCTCTAAAACCCCTTCTTTCATTTTATTTTAGTGGCAGATTTAAAAGTTTATGTTTTGCTTCCAATAAAATGTTCCTCCCCTCCTAAAAGTCTTCTTACCATTTGTGGAGTGCACCCCCCCTCTGGTTTGGTTTTATTTTTCCTTTTGGTTTTATCTAAAACAGTGCCTTATTTTAATAAAATGAATTTATTTTTGCTCTGCTAAAATGCCCAACTTATTTTTATAAATTGTGGCATGTTATTAGCAGACCAAAGGTATTTTTTTCATCTTCCAAATCTTTTCCTTTTAACTAGTGTGAATTATTCAAAACCTGTTGTGTTAATTATTTTTAAAAGATTTTAACACAGAGAGGGAGAGTAACCATGCCCATGTCCTGTTGCTTTCGGTCCAGAGCCCAACCGGTGATCATTTCTTCGTCCTCTCGATGTCATCTCTGTACGAATGCTAGCACCACCACCGATCGATCTCCTCTCTCGATCAGACGTCCAGAAGCTCGGGGTTCGAGCTATGTAGCAGCCCCAGCCTCTCTAAACCCTAACCCTCGCCGTTTCCCTCCTCCTCTTCCACCTAGCGCCGTCGGGATATCCCCCGAGCACCACCACCAACGCCATGGCCAGATCCTGCTCCAGCTCATCGCCGTGGTAGGTGTCGCCCTCTTCTTCCCAGATGCAGCAGGAGGACGCGGACGACAGGGGCGATCCATTCCTGCAGTGATCGGGCGCCAAGGTCGACGACCACGCCATCCCTGATGACCACCTCTTCTTCAATGCCGGCAGCACCTTCGTGGAAACACATCGTCGTCGTACCTCTCCATCGCCGGAGCCCTTCTCCTCTGCACCCTGGGTGAGCGCGCCTCCTCCGCTCTCCCCCCTTACCTCTCTGCTAGCCTCGCCTTCGCGTCTTATCCGTAGCTCCACCGGAATTGCACTGGTGATGGCCACCGCAGACGCTCATGCGCAGTGCTTGCATGCATGCATGCGTAGCCATAGATCCCCTCTGCATCGTAGCCGTAGCATAGTGCATAGAGCCCTACGTAGCCGCCGTGCGTGTGCGTGTGATTGTACCGGTGAGGTTCGTCGCCGGCACCTCTCTATTGAATAGAGAAGGCGCCCCCTTTTTACCCATCGTCTAAGGTGGATCCCCTCCTTGGGCAGATTCACCCCACTAGCCCAGCTGGTTCGAGCGCCACGCAGCGACCGTGAGGTCACGTGTTCGAGACCCCGCGCCCCACCCCCTTTTTAACTTCTGCGATTTTTCTGTGTGTATTAGCTGGTGGATCCTGTATCAGTGTACTGGTTCTTCTGTTCTAGCAGAATCCCCTTTGCTACTGTAGTGGCAATAGAGCTAGCATTTTGCGTGTTGATCAGAGGTTTGAATCCCTCGGCGCCCCCCTTTTAACTTGTGTTTTTTATTCTCTTGGCTTGGTAGTAGAGTTAGATAGGTGGATTTTCTCCCCTATTACTTCAGCTAACAGAGTGTAGCCTAGTGGTTGGGAGCACTTTTGTGTTGCAGGTTGGAGTGGGTTCGAGTCCCACTTCTCCCATGTTATTTTCTCTCTGCATTTTGCTACTGTGTAGTGGTGCCACTGACAGTCGGCCACAGGGACCACCTATCATGAACTAGGGGCCCCTGGTGTCTATGACCAGTGGGCCTCCCTGTTATATTATATTCTATGTGTTTATTTTAATTTCTCGTCGGTATTTCCATATTTGGAATATTCCAGAAGTGGAATATGCCAAGTCTCACATATGCCAAATGTGTCAATGATGTGACATATAAGTGTTGTAGGAATTAGAGTATATTTTCTTTTCTGTTTTATAGTATTTTTATGCATGCAAGTATGTGAGTGTGATATATGGATTTGGGGTAGAAAATCCCAAGGAATCCAATGGTGGCATTAGATTTTACTATTGAGCAAGTTTGCAAAAATGTCATTTTGTGATGAGGTGGCATTTTGTCATTTTTGTTGGATTAATTCTATGCATGCTTTGGAGTTTGTGCCATTATTAAATTTCTAGCTTTTTGTGAAGACTAGGGCCTGGTATTTTTTTGGCATAATACTCAAGTAGATAGGTGGATCCCTTGATGTTTTCAAGTGAAGAAAATATTTTTGTTTGCATAGCTAGAAATAATTCTAAGTGTTGGGAACGTTGTTTTCTTTCCCTGTTGTGAGCATGGTTCCCATGAATGTGTTGATCTTTGGTGGTTGCACCTAGTGTTTTGATTTTCGTTTTGTAATGTTTCTCGCCCTAGGCCGAGATGGCCGAATTTCGGTCATTTTCAAAAACTTATGTTGAAATTTGACCAAAATTTGTCAAATTTAAACAAAAAATCATTCTTTTCGGTTGATAGATATTTCTCACCCCAGGTCAAGATGGCCAAAATTCGGCAGAAATTTGATTTTTACGGCCAAAATTCAGAACCCTAGTTGCACCAATGGCATGAATTGTAGTGGTTGAACCTCTGTACAACTTGGTGCCACAAGATTTTTCATAGGACTTGCATCATAGTTTTATTCCTTGTCAAAAGTTGCTATTCTGTTGAAAATGGCTGCAACTGAAAATCTGTAATCTTCACTAAGTCTAAGATTCTGATAGTATTTTCATGCCATGTTGATTTGATGCTAGTAAGTTTTCTGTGGGGTTTTAGCCCAAGGAATAAACTAGTTATTGTTTGCATTTGTGTTCCTCTACAATCTTTTAAATTTAATGCCTTAAGGTGGGTTGTAGCTACCTTAAGTCGTGTGAGTAAAGTGGTAAGGTGTTGTCAGTGGACAGATTGTGTGTTATTTTGTTTTGGCCTTTGTGTGAGTTGTGCTTGATGGAATTGAATGATATTTAGCTCTATTCCACATGGAATTTTGTGCTTAATCTAGTGGCAACCTTGGAATTCCAAGTGTATGCCCATAGAATCTGGTTTATTGCTGTTTTGTCTCTGTCAGCTTCTGTATCTTGTTTTATAGTTTCCGGTAGTTCCATAACTCGGTTCGCGACGTTCTTTATATGACTTTGCACCGTTATTTAGTGATGCATCCATTACTGCCATGTTCATGCATGTCTAAATAAGTTAGATTGAGGTTCTGTCTAGAACAGCAATAACTCAAGTAATGCATGGAAGATGACTAGTATAGAAATGGCATGCTCCCTTTCATGCCACACATGCATGATATTGCTTGTAGCATTGTCACTTGCTGGTGTTTATTGGCTATTTGTTTCTTTTGGGTAGAATTGGGTGCTGATAACATGTTCGAGGATTCTGTTGAGTACGTTCAGGAAGATCAAGAACAGTTCAGTCCGAAGATCTCATAGGCAAGATGATCGTGACCATAACACCATTTTTAGCTTTGTTATGCCTAGTTGAATCATTCCCATCGTTAGTCATTGCTGCCTACCACCTCATATATAAGCCTCCAAACATTGCGATTAAACCTCTAACCCTTCATCTCCTAGCAAATATTGTTTAGCTAAGATAGTGCTTGCTCAACCATGTTATAGAATTGCTAGTTGCAGTTGCAAGCTAGTCCATGTGATGACATGGGAAATTTGATTATCATCTTATTGAAATGATATTTAATTAATGAACCTTTATACTTTGTAAAAGGCGGAAGGCCTGGCCTTGTGCTCAGTGATTTGTTCTCCTTTTTCTGCCTTAGTTTTGGCTACCGGTGTTTTATTCCATAACTCAGCGCTCCTAACACGTTCGGGGTTGTTATTGGGACCACCTTGGTAAATCGTTTAGTCTTAGGCTTGTCTGGCAAGACCCAAGTTTGGTGTTAAATTTGCTAAAAACTTCATAATAAAATCATAGGGAATAGCTACCCTGAGGAGACTAATCAACAACCCGGGCCAGCGATCCTCATGAGTGTTGGTCCAAACTAGAGCCACTTGCAGGGGCCACCCGAGGCAACTCAGGGGATTTCTATCCAGCCACTGTACGTACTGCTCATCTGTCGTGTCCTGAGACTATACGCGGCTCTTATTGGATTCGCCGACATATTGGGAGGTCTTGCTGGACTTGTCTTACCTTAACGATATATCTTGTGCATTGGGATTCCGGTGAGACTTTGGGTTTTCTCAGAGTTGAGGTTTTTCCATTAAGTAATCCGATGAGATCACGAGTTTCGAGATCGAGGCTTTCTATGCAGCCTGTGGTAGTTTGTGATGGACTAGTTGGAGAACCCGTGCAGGGTTAAATCTTTGGGAAAGCCGTGCCCGTGGTTGTGTGGCAAACATGAAAACTTTGTTAACACCCGGTTCCAGACAACTTGAAGTAACTTAATTAAAACCTGCCAATTGTGTGCGTAACCGTGATTGTTTCCTTTAGAGTTCCTTCTCTAATCGAGAACACGGAGGGGTTATGACTCACGTTAGTACGTGTTCAGGATCACATAGTGATTATTCTTAGTTAATGAATGTCATGCTTAGACCACCATACCTTTAACTCTTGTTCAACGTAAGTTAGCCACCATAAATGCTTAGGCTGCTGCAAACTCAAACACATACCCCATCCTTACCTAACAACCTAGTTAGATTCGATGCCATGGTCATGAGATTGCTGAGTCCTTGTGGCTCATAGATTACTACAACCACCCCACAGGTACATGTAACGAACATGCATATGCTTACAAGGACATCCAGCTGAAGTGGGAGTTTGACGAGGATAGTGGCCGGATGTACGTGACATACCCCGATGACTAGAGGTCCCTAGTCGTGATCGTGGGCCCAGTGAGGCGGGAACATTGCTTTTGTCGTTTATCTTGTCCGCAATCGGACCCTTCCTTCTGAATGATTCGAATAAATGTTTTCTGGATCTTGTAACTTAATTTGTGGCGAGATTAAGCCAAATCATATTACTCATCCCTCTTGTATGTATTGCAATGTTTACCGTTCTTGCGAATCGCTTAGATGCGCCCCTTTCCCCTTCTAAGGCCTCGCTACCAAATAAGGAAAGAGCCACATCTTAGACATAACAAGTTGGTAATCACAGCCTTACGACCATAGGAATCTTTGATTGATTGAACTTGGCCGAGTCGAGTCTAGTGAAAAACTATTTTGAGTCTTAGTTATATCGAAGAGTAGGTTTATTTTTACTCCTCTTCTATGCTCTCGCGAGGTTCATGACTTAGGAAATTTTTATTCTACTCCTCTTCTCACAAAAAAAAAATTAGGATCACGCGGATATTTTGGAATCTATATGATACCGATGTGATGGAGTTCTGACTTGGTGCCTCCTGTCTGACTTGATTTCTTCCGGGGAGTTGAGCTCCAGCGGATTCTTGAGCACATTGTTATCGTTCAGATTTCTTAGTATCTCAGGATGGAGGATGTTAGAAATCGCTTCAATACTAGTAGTGGCGAGAGGAGTCTGCCATCCCCAATACTGTTGGAGAGCGTTCGGATGTACTGCCATACTTAGTATCATTGTGTTTTCGAGGGTCTGACAAAGATGAGTTTACGAGATCTCTAGTTATCTGTTAACGTATGTGATAGACTGGATGGGTTAGTGTAATTGTTAGGAGTTGAGTGATGGATTTTTTCCTTGTATCCGTGGACCCGATTGCAAGAACAGAAATTTCGGAAGTTCTTAGGTGGGAATTTCATTAGTAACTTAGGAATTCTTTCATCAGATGTATGTTGGGAATATACATTTGTTCTGAGCAATCCTAGCTCATACTTGACAATTGCAAGTGGCTTTGAATCAAATGTTGTCGATAGTAATTTTGTGGAAGCATTCTTACTAACTTTAGTTAGAGTGCAATTGGTAAGGATTATTGTTCACACGTTTCTATCCATTGATTCAGCTTCATCTTTAAACTTTGATCTCTGGCCAAATGTTGTTGTCCGTCTCCAGGATGGCTCCACCAACTCACCAGAATTCGGGCCGTGAGGGTGAGCAGTCAAACCCTCCACCACCCCCTCCGCCTGCTCCTCATGAGGCATGGCAAGTTATGATGGAGGCAACCAATGCAAACAGTCAAATGTTGCTCCAATTGTTGCAAGAGAGGAACCAAGGGCAGTAGGGTCATTTCAACAATGGTGGTTAGTAGTTTGCAACCCTAAATCAGTTTCTAGCAAACCAGTCGAAGCCCTTCACCTCCCATGACCGGCCGGCCGTTCGTTGCAGATGACTGGCTCCGTGATATGAACAAACACTTTGAGTGCAGTAATGTCAGACCAGAGGACTTTTTCAAGTTTGTGACTTTCCAGCTCAAGGGGCAGGCAGCAGAATGGTGGTAGCAATTGAAAGATTCCAGAGGCGACAGAGTGTTCAGCTGGGATGATTTATGCAGGGATTTTAGGGCTCACTATACTCCAGCAAATTTTGTGGTAGAGATGCGTGAGAAATTCAGGCGCTTGAAGCAAGGGAGTATGTCTGTGTACAACTACAATGAGGAGTTCCAGGATCTGGCTCGTTATGCAAAGCAAGACATTCCAGATTAGAAGAGCAAGATTTATCAGTTACGTGGTGGTTTCAAGGAAGACTTGCAGCTGGCCCTTGCCTTGCAGGATCAGACAGAGTTTGATCAGTTCTACAACTTGGCTCTCAGGGCTGAGTCAGCTTCGCTCAAGGTTGAACACTCAAGGAAGCGTATCATGGACTCCAGTTCTTCCTCATCCTCAGCTCATAGTGTTTTGAAGCAACAGAAATACTTGGCAGCCTCAGCAGTTCAAGCAGTCTCGTGGTCGTGGTTCTTCCCACCCACCCAACCTAGCTTTCCAGCAGAAATATCAGCAGGAGAAGCAAGGAATTCTTCAACCTCAATTCCGTCCGCTATTAGAGGTGACTTGTCACAAGTGTGGTCACAAGGGTCACTACTCTAACAAGTGTACAAGCCAGCGGCGTCTTCGGACTCCTCCTCCAATCAGGCCTCCAAGCAGTGCAATGGTCAAGCATAATCCCAGTTCACCAAGGGTGAACATGGTGAATACAGCTAAAGCAGAGAACTCCTTAGATGTGATCATGGGTAATCTGTGAGTTAATTCTATTCCTGCGAAGGTTTTGTTTGATAATGGTGCATCCTGTTGCTTTATGTCTCGCCCATTCCTTGCAAAGCATGATTTTGTTTGCCAAGATTTCCCTAAGTCTGTATTTGTGGTTTCCCTTGGGAAGTTGATGAATTTCAATTGCTTAGTTCCTGATGTCTCTATCAAGATGGGAAACTATTCCTTTCTGGATTCTCCAATTGTCCTTGGTAACTCGGATATTGATGTGATCCTTGGCATGGATTTTCTCGCAATGAACAAGGCATTTGTCGATTGTGAAGCCAAAGAAGTCAAGTTGACTCATCCTTCGGAGGACGTGATCATTTTCACTGCTCGCGATGACACAATCCATTTCTTTTCCCTCAATGATAAGGGTAAAATCTCACCAATTTCTCAAGTTCTCGTTATTTGTGAGTATGAAGATATCTTTCCATAAGAACTTCCAGGAATGCCTTTGCACCGGCCAGTAGAGTTTGTAATAGAACTTGAACCTGGAACTGAACCGGTCTGCAAGCATCCGTATAAACTTGGTCCCGAAGAGCTAAAAGAGTTGAAGAAGCAGCTTGATGATCAAGAACGTCTGGGTCTGATCAGACCAAGTTCTTCTCCTTGGGGTTGTGGCATGCTGTTTGTCAAGAAGAAGGATGGCATGGACTTACTGTGTATCGATTACCGTCCATTGAATAAGAAGACAATCAGGAACAAGTATCCAATTCCCAACATCAATGAATTGTTTGAGCAATTGAAAGGGGCCAAGATTTTCTCTAAGCTTCATCTCCGTATGGGCTATCAGCTCATCATATCCGCATTCTCGAAGAAGATATTCCCCAGAATGCCTTCAGGACAAGCTTTGGCTCTTACTAGTACACAATGATGTATTTTGGTCTCGCTAATGCTTCTCTGACTTTCTCTCGGATGATGAATTATATCTTCTCTCGTTTCAAGAATGAATTTGTCTTGGTGTATCTTGATGACATTCTGACCTTTCCTGAAACTGAGGAAGAGCATGAACAACATCTCTGGCTTGTGCTTGATAAGCTAAGAGAGCATAAATTCTATGCTAAGTTTTCCAAATGTGAATTCTGTTTGAAGGAAGTTGTGTACCTTGGGCACATCATCTCTACCTAGGGCATAAGGTTGACCCCGAGAAAGTCAAGGCCATTGTTCAGTGGGAGCCTCCTCAAAGTGTGAAGCAGCTTCGAAGCTTTCTCAGGCTCGCAAGCTATTGTAGAACGTTCGTTGAGAACTTCTCCAAGGTTTCTAAGCCTCTGTCCAACCTTCTTCAAAAGAGTGTGAAATATGTATGGTCTCCAGAGTGTGAATTGGCATTCAATACGCTCAAGGGGAAGCTCACCTCAACTCCAGTCTTGACTCCTCCCGATGATTCCAAGCCTTTCCAAGTGTTCGGTGATGCCTCTCTCCAAGGTCTTGGTGCAGTTCTGATGCAAGAGACGAAATTGGTAGCTTATACCTTGAGGCAGTTGAAGCCGAGTGATATAAACTAACCCACTCATGATCTTGAGTTGGCGGCACTAGTCCATGCATTGATGACTTGGAAACACCTCTTGTTAGGAAGATAGGTTGAAGTCTACACCAATCACAAGAGTCTAAAATACATCTTCGCTCAACCTAATCTCACTCTTCGGCAAACTCATTGGGTGGAAATGATCCATGATTGTAATCCAAGAATTGACTTTACTTCGGGCAAAGCAAATAACATTGCAGATGCTTTGAGCAGAAAGGCTTACTGCAACAGTCTCATTCTAAAGCCTCTCCAGCCCGATGTTTGTGAATGTTTCAGGAAGCTCAGCCTTCAGATAGTACCTCAGGGATTTCTTGCTAATCTTGAGATTTCTCCTACCTTGGAAGACCAAGTCCGCCAAGCTAAAATTCTTGATGCTATGGTGAAGAAAGTGAAGATTGGCTTGGCAAAGAGCATTCCAAAATATAAGTGCTTCCGTGTTGATGATAGAGATACCTTGTTCTTCGAGGACCGCCTTGTCGTTCCGAAAGGAGAGCTCAGGAAAGTTATCATGGATGAAGCCCATAATTCCCTCCTCTCGATACATCCAGGTATCTCCAAAACGTATCAATATCTGAAGCAGACCTTCTGGTGGACTTGCATGAAATGTGAAATTGCTCAATTCGTGAACATGTGTGATGTATGCTGCAGAGTGAAGGCAGAACATCAACGCCCAGTAGGCATCCTTCATCCTTTGCCCATACTCGAGTGGAAATTCGATCATGTGGAGATGGATTTTGTCACTGGATTCTCGAAGTCCAAGAGAGGCAACGATGCCATCGTCATCGTCATCAACAAGTTGACCAAAGTTGCACATTTCCTTCCGGTCAAAGAATCTATCTCAGTAGCTCAGCTCGCAGAGCTGTACACTTCAAGGATAGTCTCTTTGCATGGTGTTCCAATACTCATTTCTTTAGATTGTGGAAGCCTCTTTACTTCCAAGTTCTGGGATTCCTTTCGGAATACGATGGGAACTAAGATCCGTTTTAGTACAACATTCCATCCTCAGATAAGTGGTCAAGTTGAGAGAGTTAATCAAATCCTTGAAGATATGCTCAGAGCTTGTGTGATTTCTTTTGGCATGAAGTGGGAAGACTGCCTACGATTTGCCGAGTTCACATACAAAAATAGCTTTCAAGCAAGCTCAGGTAAGGCCCCATTCAAGATTCTATATGGCAGGAAGTGATGTACCCCACTCAACTGTTGTGAGACTGGTCAGCATCAGATTCTTGAGAATGACATGATCGCTGAAGCAGAAGAAATGTGTCGTATCTTTCGGGATAATCTCAAAGCAGCTTAGTCCTGTCAGAAGAGCTACTATGATAGCAAGCATCATCACATGACTTTTCAGCTCGATGATTTTGTGTATCTCAAAGTGTCTCCCATGAAGGGCACCTAACATTTCAACATCAAATGAAAGCTTCCTCCTCGCTTTTTTGGTCCTTTCAAAGTTGTTGCCAAGAGAGGTGATCTTGCATATCAGTTGCACCTTCCATCCAATTTCTCTAATGTGCATGATGTGTTTCACATCTCTCAGCTGCGGAGATGCTTCAAGACTCCCGAGCGCACAACTGACCTCCAAGATATTGATCTCCAGCCAGACCTCTCCTACCATGAGCATCGAGGATCAATTCTTGAAGAGACTGAGCGCAAGACCCGCAATAAGTCAATCAAGTTCCTCAAAGTTCAATGGTCACATCATTCCGACAAAGAAGCCACTTGGGAACGCGAGGACCTCCTCCGTTCAGAATACCCAGAGTTCTTCCAGTCCTAGATCTCGGATCGAGATCCTCTTCTAGTGTGGGAGAGTTGTAATAGACCAATGCAATACCTTTCCCCTCTTGTAATAATTTCCTTGTATGGCAATCTTGTTATGTTTTATGAGGAGTTGCATAATATTGATCTTGTCTTCATCTCTGTTGCATCATGGCATCATGCATAGCATCATTTCATCTTGTTCTTCTTGTGTTGCACCTTGGTATTTGAAAGAGATTGAATGTGTGAGTGTGACTTTGTGAGTGTAGTGTGATTGGGTGCAACAAGATCTCATCTCAAAACCCTCTTGTTGCATCATAGCTCTCAAACCCCTTCTTTCATTTTATTTTAGTGGCAGATTTAAAAGTTTCTGTTTTGCTTCCAATAAAATGTTCCTGCCCTCCTAAAAATATTCTTATTATTTGTGGAGTGCACCCCCTCTGGTTTGGTTTTATTTCTCCTTTTGGTTTTAACTAAAACAGTGCCTTATTTTAATAAAAGGAATTTATTTTTCCTCTACTAAAATGCATAACTTATTTTTATAAATTGTGGCATTGTTTTTAGGAGACCAAAGGTATTTTTTTCATCTTCCAAATCTTTTCCTTTCAACCCCTCTGAATTATTCAAAACATGTACTGTTAATTATTTTTAAAAGCTTTTAACGCAGAGAGGGAGAGTAACCAGGCCCATGTCCTGTTGCTTTCAGCCCAGAGCCCAGCTGTCGATCGTTTCTTCCTCCTCTCGATGTCATCTCTGTACGAACGCTAGCACCACCACCGATCACTCTCCTCTCTCGATCAGACGGCTAGGAACACGGGGTTCGAGCTATATAGCAGCCTCCAGCCTTTCTAAACCCTTACACTCGCCGTTTCCCTCATCCTCTCCGACCTAGCGCCGTCGGGACATCCCCCGAGCACAACCACCGACGCCATGGCTGGATCCTGCTTTAGCTCATCGACGGCGTAAGCATCGCCCCCTTCTTCCCCAGCTGCATGAGGAGGATGCGGACGTCAGGGGCGATCCATTCCCGCGGTGATCGGGTGCCAAGGTCGATGACCACGCCGTCCCTGACGACCACCTCTTCGTCAATGCCGACAACACCTTCCTGGAAGCACATCGTCGTCGTACCTCTCCATCGTCGGAGCCCTTCTCCTATGCACCCTGGGTGAGTGCGCCTCCTCCACTCTCGCCACTTACCTCTCTGCTAGCCTCGCTGTTGCGCGTTAGCCGCAGCTCCGCCAGATTTGCGACGGTGATGATCTGCATCCGCTCGTGCGCAGTGATTGCATGCATGCATGCATAGCCGTAGATCCCCTGTGCATCGTAGCCGTAGCATAACACGTAGAGCCCCACGTGGCGGATGTGCGTGTGCGTGGGATTTCACCAGTGAGGTTCGTCGTCGGCACCTCTTTGTTAAACAGAGAAGGCGCCCCCTTTTTACCCATCGTCTAAGGTGGATCCCCTCCTTGGGAAGATCCACCCCACTAGCCCAGCTGGTTCGAGCGCTGCGCAGTGACAGTGAGGTCTCGGGTTCGAGACCCCGTGCCTCCCATGCTATTGCCACTAACAGGTACTAGAAAACTTAAAGTAACTTGATTAAAACCTGCCAACTCTGTGTGTAACCATGATTGTTTCCTTCAGGGTTCCTTCTCTGATCGAGAACACAAAGGGGTCATGAATGACGTAAGTAGGTGTTCAGGATCACTTAATGATTATTCTTAGTTAACGAACGTCGTGCATAGACCACCATACCTTTAACTCTTGTTCAACGTAAGTTAGCCACCATAAATGCTTAGGCTGTTGCAAAATCAAACACATACCACATCCTTACCCAACAACTTAGTTAGATTCGATGCCATGGTTATGAGATTGCTGAGTCCTTGTGGCTCACAGATTACTACAACCAACCCACACGTACACGTAACGCATATGCATATGCTTACGAGGACACTCAACTGAAGTGGGAGTTTGATGAGGACAGTGGCCGGATGTACGTGACGTATGATACGTCTCAAACGTATCTATAATTTTTGATGGGTTCACGTTGTTATCTTGTCTTCTTGTATGTTTTATGTACCTTTTTATATCTTTTTGGGGACTAACTTATTGATTCAGTGCCAAGTGCCAGTTCCTGTTTTTCCGTGTTTTTGACTCTTTTTAGATCTGATTTTGGAACGAAATCCAAACGGAAGAAAAACCCTGAAATGATTTTTTCCCGAACGGAAGAAGTCCAGGTGGGCCCCAGGGAGCCCACAAGGGCCCACTCCGCCACCAGGGGGAGGCGGCGGTGGGCAAGCTTGTGGCTTCCCTGGCTGCCTCCTGACCTAGGTTTTGCGCCTATATATTCCCAAATATTCCGCAAAAAATCACGGGAGCCTCGAAAATACATTTCCGCCGCCGCAAGCTTCCGTTTCCGCGAGATCTCATCCGGAGACCCTTCAAGGCGCCCTCCCGGAGGGGACTTTGGAGGTGGAGGGCTTTGTAAGTGCATCTAGTGCCCCTTAGTGATTTGGTGGTTTGAAGACTTATAGGTTAAGTATCTAATGTGTTTGTGAGTGTACACAGGATCTATAAGTCATTGAGGAGTTTGAGATATTTGAAGAATATCGACCCCTACAAATATATGTCTTCAGTTGAAGAAATTGGTCTGAAGCTGAAGAAATGAATCGCGAGGAATCTGCGATGAAATTGATATTCCTCATGAAGATACTGATATTGAGAAGTCCGGTGGTTCCTGAAGAAAATCACTCTGAAGAATTTGAAGCATGAAGATTTACACTTTCTGTTTTACTTTCTTCGCATTTGAGTAATAGGAACACCGTATTGTTAAAGGGGGTCGAAGTTACACTTTGGAATGAATTTCCTCATGATGCTCAACCCAAGCCTAATCCTACCAAAAGCCTCAAGTGAGGAATATGAGTGACATGAGGACTCTCAGAGTTGAGAGTTCTGACCGTTTTGATAGCCACGCCAAGTCACTGGTCTTATCCACTCCAACGGTCATATTATTTAAGGGCATTAGTGTCAAATCATGTCGGGATGCTCCCAGGCTATAAATAGCCACCCCCACAACCACTAGCTGGTTGGCTGCTCCGTTAGAAACTGACACTTGTCATAAGAGCAACCCAATCCCTCAGAGCCTTCGAGAGAAATTCATTAGTGAGGAAATACACCACCCACCGAAACCACAAACCAAATCTAGTGATTGAGCATCACTCAAGAAGTTGTTCCTGTATGGGATTGAAGCCTTTTACCTTTGAGGACTATGCATCCTCCAGACGGTTAGGCATCATGGTCTAGAGCTTTCCAGCAGTCAATTGTGGATCGCCGGGTGACCAAGTTTGTGAGGGTTTGGAAGTCTGCCCTGAAGACTTACCACGAGTGTTGGGCGAGGACTGTGTGTCCTTAGCTCAAGGAGAATAGGGTAGGGACTGTGTGTCCCGGGACTGTGTGTCCTTTGGTTTCAATACCAAGCTGTTCCAAACCAAATGTACGACTGTCACAGCAGTTGGAACTGGGTCATCAACGACTGTCTTCACTGAGAAACGGGTTCTAATTCCTCAACTCCTTACTTTTCTCGTATTATGTGTTGATGACTTTCGCTGCAACTGTTTGAAGATTTTGCTGAAGACTTTCTCTGAATTTCCTCAACCCCAAATTCTTCACGTCAGTTAATCCACATCTATATTCTGCGTGCCTGCTCACTTTGCAATCTGTTTTCACATTCTTCACTCTAAAAAACTGTTGTTGTGAAACTTTGCACTTCTGATCCTTTACTGTTTCCGCTGTAAGTTAGTCATCAGTGAGGAATTTCCTCAAAAGGAATTTCCTCAGTGATGAAATTCTAAAAATCTCCTGTTCACCCCCCTCTAGTCGATATAACGCACTTTCAATTGGTATCAGAGCAAGGTACTCCCTTGTTCTGTGTGATTTTGGTTTAACCACCTGGAGTTTTAGTTATGTCGACTGCAGGCATGTTTAAGGTGACTGCAGCATGTCCTACCTACGAAGGAAAGAACTTTCCCTTCTGGAAGAACAAAATGCAAATGCATCTACAAGCTATTGATAATGATCTCTGGTATATTGTGGAACATGGCGTCCCCATCATCTCTGCCAGTGTCTCTGCTGCTGATGTGAGGAAATTCAAGCAACTCGATTCTCAAGCGAAGAACATCATCTGTGGCCATCTGAGCCCAGGCCAGTTTGGAAGAGTAAGTGCTTTGGGCTCTGCAACACTGATCTGGGAGAGACCGTGCAAGGTAAATGAAGGAGTATCAACCCAGCATGACTCTCGTGTTGATATTCTTCGCAATCTCTTCAATCGCTTCAAGAGACATGACAATGAAAGTTGCCAAGACACTTTTGATCGCCTCACTGACATATCAAATGAACTGCAAGCACTGGGAGCTCGACATATCACGAAGTTGTGAAGAAACTGGTGAGATCTTTGGATTCTTCATTTGATACTTTAGTTCTGATGATTCAAGAAAGACCAGATTACAAGATGCTTGATCCAGCTGATATACTAGAAAAGCTAAATACTCATGAATTCCAGCTAGAAGAAAAGAGAGATCTATATGGACCAAGCTATTCCAGACCATGTGCACTGAAGGCTAGAGCAATTTCCTCATGTGAAGACGAAGACACAGAAAACAACATTTGTGACCCTGAAGAATTTGGACAGGAGCTTGCTATGCTCGTGAGGAAATTCCAGAGATTTACACAACGTGGTCAGTTCGGTAAATCTTCAAGAAGAGACATGAGGAAATCAAAATCTTCATCTGAGGACTACAAGAAACGAACCTGTCACAAGTGCAAGAAATGAGGTCATTACATTGGTGATTGTCCCGTTGGGGAAAGGAATCAAAGAAGAAGAAATACAAGGATGACAGTTCTGATGACTCGAAGAAGAAGAAGAAATCTTCAAAATCCTCATCTTCAAAGCCCTCATCACACAAGAAGACTAGTTTCAGAAAGGCTCGGGCACTTATTGGCAAGGAAATGGACTCCGAGGCAGAATCACAGGAATGTGATGAAGAAGAGGGTTCTGATGAAGACTCAGAATCCGAACAGGCTAGTCTTGCACTAGAAACCACCTTCGTCAGCAAGTCAATCTTCAATCTTGAAGAAGATGATTGCACCATCCATACTGATTACTATGCTGATGACTTCGCTCCAACCTATTGCTTCATGGCAAAAGGTTCAAAGGTACCAAATAATGCCTCCTCCTCTGATTCAAGTGACTGTGAACCTGATAATTATAAGAAACCCAGTTACAGTAAACTTGCTATCATTGCCACTAAACAACAAACTGCTCTGGAAAAGCTTCAGAAACTGCTAGATAAAAGTGATGATCTGTTGAATGATGAAATGAATCTTACCCAAATCCTCACTGAAGATTTGAAAAGTCTCCAGTCTAGATTTGATAATCTTCAGGATCGTTATGATACACTCCTCACTGATCATGAGAAGCTTTCCTATGAATTTCTTCAAAGGAAGCTTGATCTTGAGAAGCTGAGGATGTCTCATGATGATCTTCGTATGGAAAATGATTCATTACTATCTCAACAGATCAGCAGTGGTCAAGTTGAATTCATTCCTCCATGTCTTAAATGCATTGAACGTGAAACTGCTAATTCTTCACCAGAATCATCAAATGCTACTATTGCTACAAATTCTTCAACTGCACCTGCTGTCTCTATTTCCTCACTTGAGGAAAACACAAATGTTACTGATGAAAATGCAGGGTTGAAGGAATTGTATGTGACAGGCATATACAAAAGCCTCAAAGGACATCAAACCCTTTGTGATGTGCTCAAAAAGCAGATCTTGAACAGGAACCCGAGGAAAGAAGGAATTGCCTTTGAGAGGAAATTAAATGCTGATGGATCTTATTGGAAACCTGAGCAATATCCCAAAACCTCATGGGTGGCTGCTACTGGGCCTCCTTTTGATCCATCCAATCTAACTGGCTTTTCATGTGAATTATCCTATTCCTCAGAAGAGTCATTTGACTCCAACTATAAACTGTTCAAAAATCAATCTGGTGAAGTATTTGCTCGATATGTTGGAACTAACTGCAGGAATGGCCCTCCCCTGAGGAAAATATGGGTTCCCAAAAGCTGTCTTGAAAATCTTCAGGTGAATGTCCTCATGACACCACCACTGAAGAATCTGAACCCCAGATCAAATTCCTCAGGAGGACCAAAGTCTTCAAGAGGATCAAAATCCTCAACTGGTCAAAACTATGCTCGTACCCATGGTAATGCGTCTAACATGCAGGGAAACTACAAGGAATATGAATATGAGCGTTACTCCTCAAATCATTATGTTCGTAAATCCTCAAACCAGTTCTCTGCATATTCATATGAGTACTTTAATCCCCCTACTGTTCAGAGAAGTGCATTGGCTTCAATGCCACCTTTCTCATATAGTGCTCGCAGGATGATGAATGCTTTGCCACCCCTTCAGATGTGGGTGGTGAGGAAATCGAACTAATCACTTCTGCAGGTCAGGTCTCCAGATCAAAATCATCATCTGAAGAATTTGCTGGAGACCTGAGGAAGTGCTTGATAGGACGCAAGCTAATGATTGATGAAATAGAAATATTTCACACGTCCTTACATTTCTGTTATGATGAAATTACTGATCTGATGAAATTAGTATCATATTCTTCAAATCTGAAGCATATGAGATGGTAAGCTGTACTAATTCATCTGCAGGATGACAAACCCAAGAATACTGAGTGGGTTCTAGATAGTGGCTGCACACATCACATGACTGGTGATAAAAGCTTACTGATGAATATGCCACTAACTCCATCACCTCTGAAGCAAATCACATATGCTGACAAAGGTAAAAGCAAGGTATTGGGACTTGGCAAAGTGGCTATTTCCAAGGATAGGCATATGGACAAAGTGATGCTTGTTGAATCCCTTGGTTTTAACCTCATGTCAGTCTCGATGCTTTGTGATCTTGATATGACTGTTATCTTTGGTAGATATAGATGTGTAGTCATTATGGAATCTGACAGATCCAAAGTCTTCGAAGGTGTAAGAAGAGGGGACTTGTACATTGTTGATTTCTCTACAGGTCCTCAACCAGCCACTTGCTTACTAGCAAAAACCTCAGAAGGATGGTTGTGGCACCGAAGACTAGGTCATGCAGGCATGAGGAATTTGCACACGCTCACGAAGAAGAAGCATGTCATCGGCATCGAATCAGTCAAATTCCTCAAGGATCATCTCTGCGGTGCTTGTGAATCTGGGAAAAAGACCAGATCCAAGCATCCCTCGAAGACTATCATGACCACTACACGTCCATTCGAATTGCTTCATATGGATCTATTTGGACCTACTCACTATGCCACACTAACCAATGCAGCATCTTTATATGGCTTCGTCATAGTTGATGATTATTCCAGATATAGTTGGGTGCATATCATAGTGTATAAAACTGAAGTGCAGGAAATCTTTAAACGGTTTTCTTCAAGGGCCTAGACGAACTTTGGCATCAAGATCAAACATATCAGGAGTGATAATGGAACTGAGTTCAAAAACACTGGTCTTGATGATTATCTTGATGAACTTGGTATTACTCACGAATTATCTGCTCCTTATACTCCTCAGCAGAATGGTGTCGTCGAAAGGAAGAACAGGACTCTGGTTGAAATGGCAAGAACTATGCTTGAAGAATATCAGACTCCTCGTCGCTTTTGGCCTAAAGCAATCAACACTGCATGCCATATCATCAACAGGGTATATCTTCACAAATTCCTCAAGAAAACCTCATATGAACTCCTCACTGACATGAAACCCAATGTAAGTTATTTCAAAGTCTTCGGTGCAAAATGCTGGATTAGAGATCCTCACCATAGCTCCAAATTTGCACCTAAGGCACATGAAGGTTTTATGCTCGGTTATGGAAAGGACTCGCACACTTACAGAGTCTTCAACAACTATCACAACAAAGTTGTTGAGACTGTAGATGTGCGGTTCTATGAAACTAATGGCTCGCAAAGAGAGCAATTGCCTTCTGATCCAGATAAGCTGTCTCCTGAGGAAGCAATAAAGCTCAAGCCTACTGAAGACATTGTCCCAACTGAGGAAATTGATGAAGAAACGGTCCCCATCACTGATGAAAATCAAGAAGATGCTCCTGAGGAAATTGCACCAACACCACTTCCTCAGCCTAGACAGAATCCTCAACCAGCTCATCCGAGGATTGCAAATGAAGTAGAACTTGACAAAATCCTCAACGACATCAACGCGCCAGGTCCTCTCACTCGCTCAAAAGCTTCACACTTGGTTAACTTTTGTGGGCATTTCTCCTTTGTATCCATCACAGAACCCTCAAAAGTTGCTGAGGCTTTTCTGGAACCGGAGTGGATCCAAGCTATGCAAGACGAACTTCTTCAATTCAAGCTGAATGACGTATGAGAGCTCGTCAAACGACCAGATCCTCACAAGCACAACATCATCGGCACCAAGTGGGTTTTCCGAAACAAGCAAGATGAGGACGGTCAAGTGGTGAGGAACAAGGCACGACTTGTAGCCCAAGGCTACACCCAGGTTGAAGGAATAGATTTCGATGAAACTTTTGCACCTGTCGCTAGACTTGAAGCTATTCGAATACTACTTGCTTATGCTAATCATCATAACATCATCTTATATCAAATGGATGTGAAAAGTGCATTCCTCAATGGTAAGCTTGAGGAAGAAGTATATGTTGCTCAGCCCCCAGGTTTTGAGGATCCAAAGAATCCAGACAAAGTCTTCAGGCTCTTTATGGTCTCAAGCAAGCCCCTCGGGCATGGTATGATACATTGAAGGAATTCCTCATGAAGAAAGGCTTCAAACCTGGTTCACTCGATCCAACTCTTTTCACTAAATCCTATGATAATGAGCTATTTGTGTGTCAAATATATGTCGATGATATCATATTTGGCTGTACTGACAAACGATACAGTGATGAATTTGCTTACATGATGAGTGAAGAATATCACATGTCCATGATGGGGGAGCTGAAATTCTTCTTAGGTCTTCAAATTCGTCAACAAAGCAATGGAATCTTCATATCACAGGAGAAATACCTCAAGGATGTTCTGAGGAAATTCGACATGCACGAATGCAAAGGTGCCAAGACTCCAATGCCTACCAACGGCCACCTCGGCACTGATGAAAATGGTAAAGATTTCGATCAACAGGTATATCGTTCTATGATTGGCTCTTTATTGTATCTATGTGCATCTAGGCCAGATATAATGCTTAGTGTTTGCATGTGTGCACGTTTTCAAGAAAAACTGAAGGAATCACACCATAAGGCTGTGAAACATATTCTTCGATACTTAGCTCACACACCAACACTAGGATTATGGTATCCCAAGGGCTCAAATCTTCATCTGGTAGGGTATTCTAATTCTGACTATGCTGGTGACCGTGTGGATCGCAATTCAACTTCTGGCACATGCCATTTCCTCGGAAGATCACTAGTTTGCTGGTCCTCAAAGAAGCAGAACTGCGTATCACTCTCCACTGCCGAAGATGAGTACATTGCTGCTGGTTCTTCTTGTGCTCAATTACTATGGATGAAGCAAACCCTCAAGGACTACGACATCAACATGAAGAATGTGCCTCTCTACTGTGACAATGAGAGTGCTATCAAAATTGCATACAACCCAGTACAACACTCGAAGACCAAGCACATCCAGATTCGTCATCATTTTCTTCGGGACCATGTCCTCAAGGGCAATATCCTCATCGACCATGTGAAGACTGATGATCAACTCGCAGTTATCTTCACTAAGCCCTTGGACGAGAAAAGGTTTTGCAAGTTGCGGTGTGAGCTAAATATCTTAGAATCTTCAAATGTTTTGTAAAAACATGCACACATCCTAACACTTATGCAAAATTGATGACTTAGATGTGCAACACATGATGAATCGATTTTCTTCAACTGATGAAGAATGTCACTATGAATGTGAAGAAATTAACGAAGAAATTGATTCTCAGAGCCCTACGACAATTGTATGTGGCGTCTGTAATCAACATTCTTATATGGTGGGTCACGCCACCGCCCAATGTGAAATTCCTAAAGTTGATTTTCTTCAAATGATCAATTTCCTCACAATGCGTTTTTCGTCAAAACAACTGTTCTTCATTGTGATGATTTATCGCAAAATCTTCAAAAACACTTGATGACTTTCATTTGACTAGATAGACTGTGATTTCAAGTCCTCAACAACATTCACTTATTGTTATTTCTTCAAGTTGATATTTCTGCTAAGTGAATGTGATCGGACCCTACTTTCCCTCTACGCTATACTCATCCAATCTATTCAATTCTTCATATGCGTTCTACTTGAAACCTTGTTCAAAATCCTCACTCGTCCTTGTCAGCTGATGATTTTGTAACAAAAATCCTCAAATCTTCAAAATTTGTTTTTTAAGACACAGTAACTGAACCCCACTTCCCACGATCGGATAACCACGATCTCCACTATCTCCACCGCATCGTACGGGAGCTACACGTGTCCTGCGGAGACGTAGAGCCAGGGGTTGTTTGGTCCGAAATTTTCGCGCCAACAGTAACTTTTCGCTATAAATATGTCCTTATCCCCCTCGGCATATTCTTCTTCGCTCCATCGCTCTCCTGCCACAACATACACCACCGAACCCTAGCGCCATCGCTTGTAGTCTCGTCGCCGGTGAGGAAGAGCTTCACTGCCTCGACTTCTCCGTCGTCGGAACCACGCCAGAGTCGGACCATCTTCGTCCGCCGTCGCCGTAAATGTCCTCTATCACCGAGTTAGGGTGCATTGGACACGCGACCGAAGAGCTTCTCCACACACACCTTTCTGTGTTCTTCGTGCGTACCTTCCAGGGTAAATAAATCCCATTTTTACAGCAAGTTAGATCTAAAATTTTACATCTTCTATGTGAAATCTGTTTTTCCTCAAGATACGATACGCACTTGATTCCTCAAACACTGCCTATCACCACATCATTGATGAACCATGTTAAGCATCTAAGATTTTCAGGAGATTCCTCAATTGTGCGAATTTTCGGATCTGTACAACTCTGGAACCCAAGAACAGTATGCTTAGGCAAATTCCTCAATCACTGGTTATATTCCTCAAACTGTCAAACTTTTTCATTTTCTTCAAATCTGAGAACGCATATGAACTCTCCAAATTCCTCGCAACTATACTCTGTTCACAGGTACACACATGTTAGCTGATGAATCTCTCGGTTCTCATCACATTAACTCATTTGCAGCATTTCTGGAAGAAACTCTTCAAGGCTCATCAGAATCCTCAAGAGTTCAAACTCATCAGCAAAATCCTCAACTGAAGAAAATGGAGGATGACAGAAAACAGAAAGGAGGAAAGAAACTTGAGCAAAACACAGCTGTGGATATCCCTCAGGATATTTACTTGGACTATTGCACGCGTGATGAAAATGAGACAATGTCCAAGAGGAAGATATGGCTGCAGAATATTGAATGCCGATGGGCGAAGGAATGGAAGGAATACAGGTTTGTGACTCCCAAATATGCGAAGAAATTCGCTCTGAAGCCTCCTGGCAGAAGGGACCCACTTGAGGATCATCAAGTAGCACATCCCTCAAGCCTCAAGACCATTGATGACTATCCAGATGAGAAGGAAAAGCATCTGGCCAAGCTCAAGAAGCAGGCAGAAGCTGCACTGAGGAAATTCAATGAATCCTCAGCTGCTGCCTCAGGTGCTGCTACTCCCTCTGCCGCAGAAACCTCAGGCTCAGAAATTCCTCAAATGCAGTTTGTGCCATCAAAGCCAAGGGCTCCAAAGCCTCAAGAGAAGTCTGCTCAGGCCTCAGTCACAAAATCCTCAGCTCCAAAACCCTCAGTACCAAAACCTTCAACACCAAAACCATCAGCGCCAATCTCCTCAGTACCAAAATCCTCAGCTCCACCTCCAAAGCCTCAAGAGAAAACAGTACAGAAGGAGGTCATGAAGCCTACGACCGCCAGCTCCAGCTCCTCACTCCCAGTTGCAACCATCTCGGAGACAAAGTCTTCAACACCTCCTGCGAAGACTCAGGTATCTGTTGAACGTGCAACTCTGCCAAGCCCGAGCAAAATCATCACCGCCCCGTCTGCATCAGAGGGCAGTGATGAATTTGATGATCAAACCCTGCAAGCAATCATCAGAAACAAGCAGAAAATATTAGCTCAAGCATCAGGCAGTACTATTCCTCTGGCAATGGACCCCAAGGTCCTCCTTGACTACATCAACATCTGGTATGAGGACCCAAACACTCTGCTTGATGATTTGAAACTTCCCCCTGGCATCAGCCACATGGTGACCACTTTCATCAATGAAGCCAAGTGGAAAGAACAACATGCCAAGCAGGCCAAAGTTGCAAAGCTTAAAAAGGAGAAATTCCTCAAGCAGAATCTCCTCAAATTGACTCGTGATGCACTGGTATCAACACAGGCATAGCTGAAGAAATTGACTGACAAGTACTCCAAGCTGTCAGATCGTAAGAGTCTCAAGAGCAATTTCATCAAGCTGGCCACTAGTGCAGTTGATGACTACAATAAGAAGGCTGCACCCCCAGCACCAACTTCTCAGCCCTTGATTGAGGAGCCAGCAGATGAATCCCCCTCATGATGAGGAAACTCCTCAAGCTGAGGAAGTACACCAAGAACATCGTGTGGATGAATCGGCTATTGAAGAAATCATCATGGAAACTCTTGCTGATGAATTTGCTGCAGCTGATGAGACTGCCCCTGACCCAGCTGCTTCGCAAAAAGCAAGCTAATGACTCTGTTCCAGCTGGTTCCTCAATACCAGCTGAAGAATCTGTCAAGAGAACCCCTTCACCAAAATCTTCAACGGTGAAGAAGATGACTCCATCTGCATCAGACGTGAAGAAAACCAGGGCTGCTGAGAAGGAAGCCAAAAAGATAAAGGCCTCCTCAGCAGAAGAAGAAACAGAGGCCAAGTGCCTCAAAGAACTTGAAGAAACTGCTCCTTTGGATCCTGTGCCCCTAAATGTCGCTCCTTCCTATGAAATGGTCATCATTGATGATCCAGCGAAAAAGACAGATGAGGAAATGAAGGATGCCGCCTCTGAGGAACACACTGACGAGGAGATTCATATAGACAACAGTCCTCAGTCTTTCATTCCTCAGAAAGACACTGTTCAAGCATCAGCTGCACTAGTTGATGAAGAACAAACTCAAAATCCTCAAGCTGATGAAATTCAACGCTCTAAGCAGAATCCTCAAGATGAGGAACAGACTGACCCAACTCCTCCAACTGAGCAAGAAGAAGCTATTCCTCAGCCTGATGCACAGCCACAGCAAGCCCCTCAGCCTGACGCCCAGCCAGCACCATCTCCTCAGCCTGAAGTACCAGCTGCTGAAATTCCTCACCCTGAGGAAAATGATGAAGAAAATGCACCGAATCAAGACAATGCATTCGTCGTGCTCAACCCAGAGACTGCAATTGTTGTCTCCCCTCCTGTTCCTCAGCAAACTCTTAAGCCAGTTCAGCGTCAGCCATTCTCCAAGCGTCCTAAGTTTCAAAAGGAATTTTTTTTTGAAGAACGCATGTACTTCATTGGAGAGAACCCCTATGACAAGCCTCAAATGAGGTATTTGAAGTTTTGGACTAGGACTCAGATGAATTACTATGCCTCTGTGCTATGTGGACGAAACGAGATATTCCAGCACATGCATATTCCTCATGTTGAACTTGAAGCAATACCGTGCCTCGAGCCAGTCCTCAGTGTACTACATGATGCTGGTTTACTCCCAATGTGCTTCGATATCTCTGACAAGAACAACTCGACACTGCTACCGGTCCAAGGAAGAAGACCACTCCCAAGAAGCATCACGGCTCTTCCTCAACCGCCAAGAAATGAAGTCTTCACGGGAGTTAGTCCTCAGTTTGTCCCTTTTTGTCACTTGATGACAAAGGGGGAGAAACTTGAGAGTTAGTCTTCAAGCGGAATATTTTTGGGGCTTATGAACTATATTTAAGTTACAAGCTCTTGGCTCTTCTGAAGTTTTTATGTAATGAGTTGTAACTTAAACCCGATGGTACTCTGACGCTTTCGAACATTTTTTATTCGCATGCTTATTCATCAAGTTTTAATGCACGCGTGCTGGAATTCGTCAGATACCATTTGTCATCATGAATCTTCATTTTTTTCATATGATATGCTACATGTATGCATGATTTACAAGACTCAGGGGGAGATCTCCATGATATAAATCATCAATGTGCATTTGCTGTAAAAAGCAAAATCCTCAAGATATGCACATCTTCAGGGGGAGTCTCTCTGAATCTTGATTTCAAATTCCTCAAATGAGTATTTACACTTCATATTTTTGATCCCTGTTGAAGACTTAACCTAATTGTCATCAACCACCAAAAAGGGGGAGATTGTAAGTGCATCTAGTGCCGCTTAGTGATTTTGGTGGTTTGAAGACTTATAGGTTAAGTATCTAATGTGTTTGTGAGTGTACACAAGATCTATAAGTCATTGAGGAGTTTGAGATATTTGAAGAATATCGACCCCTAAAAATATATGTCTTCAGTTGAAGAAATTGGTCTGAAGCTGAAGAAATGAATCGCGAGGAATCTGCGATGAAATTGATATTCCTCATGAAGATACTGATATTGAGAAGTCCGGTGGTTCCTGAAGAAAATCACTCTGAAGAATTTGAAGCATGAAGATTTACACTTTTTGTTTTACTTTCTTCACATTTGAGTAATAGGAACACCGTACTGTTAAAGGGGGTCGAAGTTACACTTTGGAATGAATTTCCTCATGATGCTCAACCCAAGCCTAATCCTACCAAAAGCCTCAAGTGAGGAATATGAGTGACATGAGGACTCTCAGAGTTGAGAGTTCCGACCGTTTTGATAGCCACGCCAAGTCACTGGTCTTATCCACTCCAATGGTCATATTATTTAAGGGCATTAGTGTCAAATCATGTTGAGATGCTCCCAGGCTATAAATAGCCACCCCCACAACCACTAGCTGGTTGGCTGCTCCATTAGAAACTGACACTTGTCATAAGAGCAACCCAATTCCTCAGAGCCTTCGAGAGAAATTCATCAGTGAGGAAATACACCACCCACCGAAACCACAAACCAAATCTAGTGATTGAGCATCACTGAAGAAGTTGTTCCTGTGTGGGACTGAAGCCTTTTACCTTTGAGGACTGTGCATCCTCCAGACGGTTAGGCGTCATGGTCTAGAGCTTTCCAGCAGTCAATTGTGGATCACTGGGTGACCAAGTTTGTGAGGGTTTGGAATTCTGCACTGAAGACTTACCACGAGTGTTGGGCGAGGACTGTGTGTCCTTAGCTCAAGGAGAATACGGTAGGGACTGTGTGTCCTTTGGTTCCAATACCAAGCCGCTCCAAACCAGATGTACGAGTGTCACAACAGTTGGAACTGGGTCATCAACGATTGTCTTCACTGAGAAACGGGTTCTAATTCCTCAACTCCTTACTTTTCTCGTATTATGTGTTGATGACTTTCACTGCAACTGTTTGAAGAATTTGCTGAAGACTTTCTCTGAATTTCCTCAACCCCAAATTCTTCACGTCAGTTAATCCACATCTGTATTCTGTGTGCCTGCTCACTGTGCAATCTGTTTTCACATTCTTCACTCTGAAAAACTGCTGTTGTGAAACTTTGCACTTCTGATCCTTTACTGTTTCCACTGTAAGTTAGTCATCAGTGTGGAATTTCCTCAAAAGGAATTTCCTCAGTTATGAAATTCTAAAAATCTCCTATTCACGCCCCTCTAGTCGATATAACGCACTTTCAGGCTTCATCATCATCATCATCGCCCCTCCAATGACTCGTGAGTAGTTCACTTCAGACCTACGGGTCCGTAGTTAGTAGCTAGATGGCTTCTTCTCTCTCTTGGATCTTCAATACAAATTTCTCCATGATCTTCATGGAGATCTATCCGATGTAATCTTCTTTGGCGGTGTGTTTGTCGAGATCCGATGAATTCTGGACTTGTGATCAGATTATCTATGATATATATTTGAGTCTTTGCTGATTTCTTATATGCATGATTTGACATCCTTGTAAGTCTCTCTGAGTCTTGGGTTTTATTTGGCCAACTAGATCTATGATTCTTGCAATGGGAGAAGTGCTTGGTTTTGGGTTCTGCCATGTGGTGACCTTTCCCAGTGACAGAAGGGGCAGCAAGGCACACATCAAGCAGTTGCCAACAAGTGTAAAAAGATGGGGTTTTTATCATTGGTTTGAGATTATCCCTCTACATCATGTCATCTTGCTTAAGGCATTACTCTGTTATTATGAACTTAATACACTAGATGCATGCTGGATAGCGGTCGATGTGTGGAGTAATAGTAGTTGATGCAGAAAGTATCGGTCTACTTGTTTCGGACGTGATGCCTATAGAAATAATCATTGCATAGATATCGTCACGACTCTGCACAGTTCTATCAATTGCTCGGCAGTAATTTCTTCACCCACCGTCTACTTGCTTTCATGAGAGAAGCCACTAGTAAACACTACGGCCCCCGGGTCTATTCACATCCATCGTTTACAACTCCGCTTTTACTTTGCTTTGTTACCTTGTTACTTTCAGTTCTCACTTGGCAAACAATCATTAAGGGATTGACAACCCCTTCATAGTGTTGGGTGCAAGCTTTTCTGTTTGTGCAGGTTGGTGAGATACTCTTCCGCCGGATTGATACCTTGGTTCTCAAACTGAGGGAAATACTTACCGTCGCTGTGCTACATCACCCTTTCCGCTTCGAGGGAATACCAACGTGCCGTAGTAGGAGTATTTCTGGCACAATTGCCAGGGGTACACAACAAACATCAACGTACCCCGATGACTAGAGGTCTGTGGTCGTGATCGTGGGCCTAGTGAGGCGGGAACATTGCTTTTGTCGTTTATCTTGTCCGTAGTCGGACCCTGCCTTCTAAATGATTTGAATAAATGTTGTGTTGATCTTGTAGCTTAATTTGTGCGAGTGTAAGCTAAATCTTATTACTCATCCCTGTTGTATGTATTGCAATGTTTACCGTTCTTGCGAAACGCTTAGATGCGCCCCTTTCCCCTTTTGAGGCCGCATCTTAGACGTAGCATGTTGCCTGTAGAAAAAAAAGAAGGCGAGATGAGGCAATGGATGCCATTTCACCCACAAAAGGTGAGAAGTTCCATATCGGAACCCAAAGATTCATGTGATAAGCTCCGGTTTGTAACAGGCTTGTACCAAAACTTGTCACATAATGGATTTTTTACCATGCATATATGTGCCAGGCCATGACACCAAGCCAAGTTTCATCAATTTCTGGCAAGATTTAGATTTATTGGAATTAAAAAACCAAGATTCTCAAGGTTTGTGTCCTAGCCATGACGCTGAGATGTTTGAAATTCATTCCCGGTGCTTACATGTGACTTAAAAATGCACCCAAGGACACATATATTATTTTTAAACCCATCTTGGTACAATCGAGCATGTGCTTGCAGTTCATATTGGAAATATGCACATTAAATGTCAAAAAACTCAATTAATGTATAAAAAGATGAAACGAACCCTCAATAATTCCATATTTTAACACACACTCCTATAGTTGCAACTTCATTGCTGATAAATGTTATTGCAATCCAAATGTCTTCCTTTATCGATGTAACCTCATGTTTATTTTAAAACAATATGACAATAAAGTACATCACAAATTATTTCATGATCCTGAAGTTTGTGTGATGAAGTATAAAATATCTTGGGCCAATCCTCATATATGGGTTACACCGGAAACTTAGTCGGTTATAGTCCACCGCTTGCGTGTCAACCACAAAGTCATTGAAAGTGCGTTATATCAAGGAGGGTGAATAGGAGATTTTTAGAATTTCATCGCTGAGGAAATTCCTTGTGAGGAAAGTCCTCAATGATGAATTAAGTGCAGCAGAAGTAGTACATGATCAGGTGTGCAAAAACTTCAATAACAGATTACTTTTTGAAGATTATGAGATTCGGTTTGTATAGTTCGTAAGTACAGAGTAAGCAGGTGAAGATTATCTTGAGTGAAGAATTTGAGGTTGAGGAAATTTAGAGAAAGTACTCAAACAAATTCTTCAACAGTGCATATCAAAGCCTTCAACATACAATTTGAGGGAATGTAGGAGTTGAAGAAATACAACCCGTATTCACGATGAAGACAGTTGTTGATGACCTAGTTCCAACTGTTGTGACAATTGTACGTTTGGTTTGGAGCGGCTTGGTATTGAAACCAAAGGACACATAGTCCCGGGACACACAGTCCCTACCATATTCTCCTTGAGCTAAGGACACACAGTCCTCGCCCAACACTCGTGGTAAGTCTTCAGGGCAGACTTCCAAGCCCTCACAAACTCGGTCACCCGATGATCCACAATTGACTGCTTGATGCTCGATACCATGACGCCTAACCGTCTGGAGGATGCACAGTCCTCAAAGGTAAAAGGCTTCAGTTCCACACAGGAACAAATTCTTCAGTGATGCTCAATCACTTGGTTTTTGGTTTGGGGTTTGGTGTTTGGGGTATTTCCTCACTTGATGATTTTATCTCGAAGACTCTGAGGAATTTGGGTTACTCTAAATGACAAGTGATAGTTTCTCTCGGAGCAGCCAACCAGCTAGTGGTTGTGGGGGCGGCTATTTATAGCCTCGGAGCATCCCGACATAAGTTGACATAAATGCCCTTAAATAATATGATCGTTGGGTGGATAAGATCAGTGAGGTGGCGCGTGTCGCGGCAACGGTCAGAACTTTCAGTTGTGAAAGTCCTCATGTCTCTCATAATCCTCACTCTGAGGCTTTAGTAGGTTTAGGCTTGGGTTGAGCATCATGACGAAATTCATTCCGTAGTATTACTTCGACCCCCTTTAACAGTACGGTGTTCCTATGACTCAAGAGTAAAGAAAATGAAACAAAAAGAGTAAATCTTCACGCTTCAAAGTCTTCAGATAGTTTTTCTTCAGGACACACCAAATTCCTCATGTTCAATATCTTCATGACGAATATCAATTTCATCGCAATTTCTTCACGATCAAAGTCTTCAAGGTAAGACCAAAGTCTTTAGCCGAAGACATGCATTTTTAGGGGTCGATATTCTTCGTATAACTCAAACTCCTCAGCGACTTACAGAGCCTGTGCACACTTACAAACATATTAGTCTCTTAACCTATATGTCTTCAAACCACCAAAATCACTAATGACACTACATGCACTTACAATCTCCCCCTTTTTGGTGGTTGATGACAATTAGGTTAAGTTCTCAACGGGGATAATAATATGATATGTAAGTACTGAGTTTGAGGAATTTGAAATCAAGATACCGAGAGACCCCCCTGAAGATGTGCATATTTTGAGGAATTTACTTTGCACAGCAGATGCACATTGATGATTTATATCATGGAGATCTCCCCCTGTATCTTGTAAGTCATGCATACATTTGACATATAATATGAGGAATTGAAAATGCATGATGAAAAATGGCGTCTGACAAATTTCAGCATGCGTGCATTAATAGACTTTGAGGAATAAGCATGCGAAGAAAAACATTCAAAAGAGTCAGAGCACCATCGGGCTTAAGTTACAACTCATTACATCAAACACTTCAGAAGAGCCAAGAGTTTGTAACTTAATAAAGTTTATAAGCCCCAAAATAGATCCCGCTTGAAGATTAACTCTTAGATTTCTCCCCCTTTGTCATCAAGTGACGAAAAGGTACAAAACTGAGGACTAACGCCCTTGAAGAAATTCACTTCATGGTTGATGTAGAGGCATGAGGATTCTTGGAGACAGGCTTCTTCCTTGGACTAGTTGCAGTGTCTTCTGGTTCTTCATCTGATTCAGCAGAGCGAAATGAAGAAAATGAACTATTCTCCAAGTGAGGAACTGGAATTAGCTTGAATTTCTTCTTTGGAGGCCATGATGAGTCAAAGTCTTGAGTAAATTACAATTCCTCAAGTTCCTCAGGAGTCTTCAGATGAGCCAAGTTCCTCACTTTCTTCACCTTTGTGGGTTGTGGTGAAGGGGCAATTATATCAGGCACTGGTTCAGTGTCAGGCCTTCCAGATTCTTCAGCTGGAATATTCAAAGGAATTTCTTCAGCGGCTGGTTCTTCATTTTCATCTTCCTCGGTCAGCTGAACAGTATAGCTTGGCTGAGGTGGTGTCTGCTGCTTTGGAGGGGCAGTTCTCTTATTGTATTCATCAACAGCAGCAGTTGCAACCTTGATGAATTTCACTTTGACACCTTGACGATTAGAGTGAAGACTTGTTATTTGTCCGTGAGGGTTTGGAGTTCAGCCTGAGTTGATATAAGTACTTCAGGTGACAATTTGAGGAAATTCTGCTTGAGGAATTTCTCCTTTTTGACGTTGGCAGCCCTGGCTTGCTTGGCTTGCCGCTCTTTCCATTTACCTTCATTGATGAAAGTAGCCACCATGTGGCTGACACCAAGGGGGAGCTTCAAATCATCAATCGGTGTGTTTGGCTCTTTATACCAGAGGTCGATGAATTCCAGCAATACCTTCAGATCGATAGCAAGAGGAATGGAACTACCAGAGGCTTGTGCAACACGTTCCTGTTTATTTCTAATGATGTCTTGGAGTGTTTCATCATCAAATTCATCAATTCCTTCTGACGCAGAAGGAACGTTGATGACTTTGTTCGGACTTGGCCTAGTACCTCTACCAGCAGTCATCTTAGTTTTCAATAGAATGGGTGAAGACTTTGAAGCAGAGCCAGTAGCAGAAGTCACTGATGAATTTGATTGTTCAGGTTGAAACTTACTGAGTTGCTTCTCTTGTGGGGGTGAAGACTATGGTACTGTTGATAATTTTGCAGCCTTTGCAACTTTCTGAGGCAATTTCTCTTTTGGCACAGTAGTTGAAGCTTTGGGTTTCTTCAACAGTGTCTTCTTCTGAGGAACTGTAGTAGCAGAGGCCTCGGCAGCTGAAGAAGTGGCAGCAGTGGCTGCAGCAGCACAATCCTCATTGAATTTCTTCACAGCTGCTTGTGCTTTTTTCTGCAACTTAGAGAAGTATTTGTCTTTCTCATCAGGATAATCCTCAATAGTGGTTACACTTGAGGGATGAGCTGCTTGTTGATCACCCTATGGCGGCCTTTTGTAGGGTGGCTTGACGACAAACTTCTTTGCATATTTCGGAGTCACATATCTGTATTCCTTCCACTCTTTAGCCTACCTGCGCTCAATCTTTTGAAGCCTTATTTTGCGCTTCGCCATGGTCTCTTTACCATGTATTTCCTCATCACGTGTACAATAATCAGCATATATTTCTTCAGGTATTTCAAAAGCAGTATTCTGCTCCAGTTTCTTGCCACCTTTTTTTCTGGTATTCCTCCATTTTCTTCAAATGAGGTTTTTGTTGAGGAATCTGAACTCTTGATGATTCTAAAGACACAGGTTAGTTTCTTCGAGAAATGCTGTAAATGAGTTAAGTTGATGAGAACCTAGAGATTCATCAGCTGATATTTTGTACCTATGAACAGAGTATAGGTGCGAAGAATTTGGAGAGGCCATATGCGTTCTCAGATTTGAAGAAATTGATTTTTTTTAAAGTTTGAGGAATTTGACTAGTGAGTTGAGGAATTTGACTAAGCATTCAGATCTTGGGTTCCAGAGTTGTGCAGATTCGAAAAATTACACAATTGAGGAATCTCATGAAGAATTTTAGTGGCTTAGTGAAATTCATCATGTGTTTGAGGCATGAGTGTGCATGGCTGACACACTTTCTGAGGAAAAATAGATTTCGTGAATCTAAAGAGATTTAATAGATCAACAGAGGCAGTAAAACAAGAATTTATTTACCCTGTGCAAAGAACACGCAGAACTAGAGTAGTAAAGGGAAGAAGTTTCTCGGTTCAGATCTTCAACGCCCTAACTTGGCAACTGAAATCAGCTACAACGGCGGCAGATGACGATTTTCCACGGTCGGCGTGAGTCCGGTGATGGGGAGGGCAAGGCAGTGAAGCTTTTCCTCATCGGCGACGAGGATGCTAGCGGTGGCGCTAGGGTTTAGCTCGAGCGGAGAAGATGAGAGGACGAAGAGTTTTGACTGAGGGGGGGGGGGGTAAGGGCCTATTTATAGCTCAGGTGAAAAACTCTTGGGGCCGAAACTTTCGAATCGAACTGCCCTTGCCCCTTCGTCTCCGCATGACACATGGTGCTCACGACTGAAGCAATGGAGTTCGTGGTTATCTGATCGTGAGAAGTGGGTCCGGTAAATGTAAAGTTATAAAAACAATTTTTGAATTTTGGAGGATTTTGTTGCAAAGTCCTTAGGTGACAAGGACTCAATGAGGATTTTGAACAAGTGTCAAATAGAACGCATATGAAGAAGTGAGAATAGACTGGGTTGAGCTTAAAATAGAGGGGAGTCGGGTCCGATAACATTCACTTAGATGAAATATCAAATTGAAGACTGAGCTATAAGTGAATGTTGTTGTGGACTTTGAAAGCCCATCCTATGTATATATATGCTCAAATGAAAATCATCAAACTTTTTGAAGAATTTGAAGATTTTGAAAATTTGAGGATTTTGTGACAAAGTGTCAGATTTATGAGTTTCAACTTTGAAGAAAATAAGCTTGAATAATTTCAAAGTTGGGTGGTGGCATGACCAACCGTATAAGAATGATGATTTCAGGCGCCGCGTACAATTGTCGTAGGGCCCTAAATACTAAATTCTTCATTAATTTCTTCACAGTAAGAGTGATGTTCTTCATTGATTGAAGAAAATCGTTTCTTCGTGTGTTGCACATCTAAATCATCAATTTTGCATAAGTTTTAGGATGTGTGCATGTTTTCACAAAACATTTGAAGATTCTAGGATATTTAGTTCACACCGCAACATGCAAAACCTTCTCTCTTCCAAGGGCTTTGTGAAGATATCTCCTAGTTGATCGTCAGTTTTCTCATGGTCGAGGATGATATTGCCCTTGAGGACATGATCACGAAGAAAATGATTACGAATCTGGACGTGCTTAGTCTTCGAGTGTTGTACTGGGTTGTAGGCGATCTTTATTGCACTCTCATTGTCGAAGTAGAGGGGAACATTCTTCATGTTGATTCCGTAGTCTCTGAGGGTTTGCTTCATCCATAGCAGTTGAGCACAGCAGGATCCAGCAGCAATGTACTCAGCTTCGGCAGTGGAGAGAGAAAAACAGTTCTCCTTATTTAAGGACTATTAAACTAATGATCTTCCGAGGAAATGGCATATGCCTGATGTTGACATGCAATCCACACGGTCACCAACATAATCAGAATCAGAATATCCAACGAGGTGAAGATTTGAGCCCTTGGGGTACCACAATCCTAGTGTTGGTGTCTGAGCTAAGTATCGAAGAATATGTTTCACACCCTTATGGTGTGATTACTTTGGTTTTGCTTGAAAACGAGCACATATGCAAACACTAAGCATTATATATGGCCTAGATGCACATAGATACAATAAAGAGCCAAACGTCGAGCGATATACCTGCTCATCGAAATCTTTACCATTTTCGTCAGTGCAGAGGTGTCCGTTGGTAGGCATAGGAATCTTGACGCCTTTGCGTTCATGCATGTTGAATTTCCTCAGAACATCCTTGAGGTATTTCTCCTGAGATATGAAGATGCCATTGCGTTGTTGACGAGTTTGAAGACCTAAGAAGAATTTCAGCTCCCCATCATAGACATCTAATATTCTTGACTCATCATGTAAGCAAATTCATCACCGTAACGTTTGTCAGTACAACCAAAGATAATGTCGTCGACATATATTTGGCACACGAATAGTTAATTGTCATAAGATTTTGTGAAAAGAGTAGGATCAAGTGAACCAGGTTTGAAGCTTTTCTTCATGAGGAATTCCTTCAATGTATCATACCACACCCGAGGGGCTTTCTTGAGGACATAGAGTGCCTTTTTGAGTCTGAATACTTTGTCTGGATGCTTCGGATCTTCAAAACCTGGGGGTTGAGCAACATATACTTCTTCCTCAAGCATACCAATGAGGAATGCACTTTTCACATCCATTTCATATAGAGTAATATTATGATGATTATCATACACAAGTAGTATTCAAATAGCTTCAAGTATAGCAACAGATGCAAAAGTTTCATCAAAATCAATTCCTTCAACCTGTGTGTAGCCTTGGGCTACAATTAGTGCCTTATTCCTCACCACTTGACCATCCTCATCTTGCTTGTTTCGGAAAATCCACTTGGTGCCGATGATATTGTTCTTGCGAGGTTCTGGTCGTTTGACGAGTTCCCACACATCATTTAGGTTGAACAGAAGAAGTTCATCTTGCATAGCTTGAATCCACTCAGGTTCCATGAAGGCTTCAACAACTTTTGAGGGTTCTGTGATAGACACAAAAGACGAATGCCCACAAAAGTTAACTAAATGTGAAGCTTTTGAGCGAGTGAGAGGACCTGGCGCATTGATATCATTGAGGATTTTGTCAAGTTCCACTTCATTTGCAATCCTTGGATGGGCTGGTTGAAGACTTTGGTTGGGCTGAGGAATTTGATCTGGAGAAATTTCCACAGGTGCACTTGCTTGGATTTCATCAGTGTTGGGGATGATTTCTTCAGCAATTACCTCAATAGGAATGATATCCTCAGTGGCTTTGAGCTTGATTGCTTCCTCAGGAGGTAATTTATCTGGCACACGAGGTAATTGCTCTCTTTGCGAGACATTACTTTCATCGAACCGCACATCTACAGTTTCAACAACCTTGTTGTGATAGGTGTTGAAGACTCTATAGTTGTGCGAGTACTTTCCGTAACCAAGCATAAAACCTGTTGGAAATATGCCCTAGAGGGAATGATAAATAGTTATTATTATTTTTCCTGTTTAAAGATAATCGTTTATTATCCATGCTATAATTGTATTGAATGAAAACATAGATGCATGTGTGGATACATAGACAAAACAATGTCCCTAGCAAGCCTCTAGTTGGCTAGCTAGTTGATCAATGATAGTCAAGGTTTTCTGACTATGTGCAAGTGTTGTCACTTTATAACTAGATCACATCATTAGGAGAATCATGTGATGGAATAGACCCAAACTATGAACGTAGCATTGATCGTGTCGTTTTATTGCTATTGTTTTCTGCGTGTCAAGTATTCGTTCCTATGACCATGAGATCATATAACTCACTGGCATCGGAGGAATACCTTGTGTGCATCAAATGTCACAACATAACTGGGTGACTATAAAGGTGCTCTACAGGTATCTCCGAAGGTGTCCATTGAGTTAGTTTGGATCAAGACTGGGATTTTTCACTCCATGTGACGGAGAGGTATCTCGGGGCCCACTCGGTAATACAACATCACACACAAGCCTTGCAAGCAATGTTACTAAGTGTAAGTCATGGGATCTTGTATTATAGAACGAGTAAAGAGACTTGCCGGTAACGAGATTGAAATAGGTATGCGGATACCGACAATCAAATCTCGGGCAAGTAACATACCGAAGGACAAAGGGAATGACATACGGGATTATATGAATCCTTTACACTGAGGTTCAACCGATAAGATCTTCGGAGAATATGTAGGATCCAATATGGGCATCCGGGTCCCTCTATTGGATATTGACCGGGGAGTGGCTCGGGGCATGTCTACATAGTTCTCGAACCCACAGGGTCTGCACACTTAAGGTTCGATGATGTTTTAGTATAGTTGAGTTATATGTGTGGTTGCCGAATGTTGTTCAGAGTCCTGGATGAGATCACAGACGTCACAAAGGTTTCCGGAATGGTCCGAAAACGAAGATTGATATATAGGATTACTTCATTTGGTTGCTGGAAGGTTTTCCGGCATTACCCGGATTGTACCGGGAGTGACGAATGGGTTCCGGAAGTTCACCAGGAGGGGGGAAACCCACCGAGGGAAACCCAATGGCTTTAGGGGTGGCGCACCATCCCTTAGTGGGCTGGTGGGACATCCCAAGAGGGCCTATGCGCCATAAGAAGAAAACCAAAGAAAGAAAACAAGGGAGGTGGGAAGGAAGAGAAGGACTCCACTTTCCAATCCTAATTAAAGAAGGAATCCTCCTCTCCTCCCTGGCCGGCGCACCCTTGAGGGCTTGGCCCTCATGGCAAGCCTCCTCCCCTCCCTCCTATATATAGTGGTGATTTAGGGCTGATTTGAGACAACTTTTGCCACGTGCAACTCAGATCTAGACACCATATTTTTACCTCTAGATCGCATTTCTGCGGAGCTCGGGCGGAGCCCTGCATGAGTAGATCCTTACCACCACCGGAGCGTCGTCACGCTGCCGGAGAACTCATCTACTTCTCCGTCTTGCTTGTTGGATCAAGAAGGCTGAGATCATCGTCGAGCTGTACGTGTGCTGGACGCGGAGGTGTCGTCCGTTCGACACTAGATCGGATCGGATCGTGGGACGGATCGCGGGACGGTTCACGGGGCAGATCGAGGGACGTGAGGATGTTCCACTACATCAACTGCGTTTCTTAACGCTTCCTGCTGTGCGATCTACAAGGGTACGTAGATCCAAATCTCCTCTCGTAGATGGACATCACCATGATAGGTCTTCGTGTGCGTAGGCATTTTTTTGTTTCCCATGCAACGTTCCCCAACAGTGGCATCATAAGCTAGGTTCATGCGTAGATGTTATCTCGAGTACAACACAAATTGTTTTGTGGACGGTGATGTTCGATTTTCTGCCCTCCTTAGTCTTTTCTCGATTCAGCGGTATTGTTGGATTGAAGCGGCCCGGACCGACATTATTCGTACGCTTAGGAAAGACTGGTTTCATCGGTTGACATGCAACCTCGTTGCATAAAGATGACTGGCGGGTGTCGGTTTCTCCAACTTTAGTTGAATTGGTTTTGACCGAGGCGGTCCTTGGAGAGGTTAAATAGCAATTTGCACATCTCCATTGTTGCTTTTGCGTAAGTAAGATGCGATCATACTAGATACCCATAGCAGCCACGTAAAACATGGAACAACAAATTAGAGGACATCTAACTTGTTTTTGCAGGGTATGCTTGTGATATGATATGGCCAATGACGTGATGTGATATATTGGATGTATGAGATGATCATGTTGTAATAGTTAATATCGACTTGCACGTTGATGGTACGGCAACCGGCAGGAGCCATAGGGTTGTCTTTAAACTAACATTTGTGTTTGCAGATGAGTTTACTATATTGCTAGGACGTAGTTTTCGTAGTAATAGCATAAGTAGCACGATAACCCCGATGGGGACACGTTGATGGAGATCATGGTGTGGCGCCGGTGAGAAGAAGATCGTGCCGGTGCTTTGGTGATGGAGATCAAGAAGCACAAGATGATGGCCATATCATGTCAGTTATGAATTGCATGTGATGTTAATCCTTTTATGCACCTTATTTTGCTTAGAACGACGGTCGCATTATGAGGTGATCTCTCACTAAAATTTCAAGACGAAATTGTGTTCTCCCCGACTGTGCACCGTTGCTACAGTTCATCGTTTCGAGACACCACATGACGATCGGGTGTGATAGACTCAACGTTCACATACAAGGGGTGCAAAACAGTTGCACACGCGGAACACTCGGGTTAAGATTGACGAGCCTAGCATGTGCAGACATGTCCTCGGAACACATGAGACCGAAAGATCGAGCATGAATCGTATAGTTGATATAATTACCATAGAGATGCTTACCAGTGAAACTATTCTCAAGTCACGTGATGATCCGACTTGAGTTAGTGAATTTGGATCATGTACCACTCAAATGACTAGAGAGGTGTACTTTTTGAGTGGGAGTTTAGCAAGTAATTTGATTAAGTTAAACTCTAATTATCTTGAACATAGTCTAAGTCTACTTTGAAATATTTGTGTTGTAGATCAATGGCTCATGCGACAGCCACCCTGAATTTTAATACGTTCCTAGAGAAAGGTAAGTTGAAAGATGATGGAAGAAACTTTATAGACTGGGCTCGTAATCTTAAGTTGCTCCTGCAAGCTGGGAAGAAGGATTATGTCCTTAATGCTGCGATAGGAGATGAACCACCCGGTACGGCTGACCAAGATGTTAAGAACGCTTGGTTAACACGTAAGGAGGACTACTCAGTAGTTCAATGTGCAGTCTTGTATGGCTTAGAGCCGGGACTTCAACGTTGCTTTGAGCTTCATGGAGCATTTGAGATATTCTAGGAGTTGAAGTTTATCTTTCAGAAGAACGACCGGATCGAGAGATATGAGACCTCCGATAAATTCTATGCTTGCAAGATGGCGGAGAAATCGTCTGTCAGTGAACATGTGCTCAAAATGTCTGGGGTACACAAACCGTCTAGCTAAGCTGGGGATTGAACTCCCGTAAGAGGCTATCACTGACAGAATTCTTCAATCACTGCCACCAAGCTACAAGAGCTTTGTGTTCAACTATAACATGCAAGGGATGAACAAGTCACCAGGCGAGTTATTCGCGATGCTGAAAGTTGCAGATTCAGAACTCCGTAAGGAGCATCAAGTGTTGATGGTGAATAAGACCACTAGTTTCAAGAGAAACGGCAAAGGAAAGAAGGGTAATTCCAAGAAGAGTGGCAAGCCTGTTGGAAATCCGACGAAGAAACCCAAAGCTGGACCTAAGCCTGAAACAGAGTGTTAATATTGCAAGGGTATGGGTCACTGGAAGCGCAACTGCCCCAAGTATCTGGCTGATAAGAAGGCGGCCAAGGAAAAATCAGGTATACTCGATATACATGTTATTGATGTGTACTTAACCAACTCTCGTAGTAGTGCCTGGGTATTCGATACCGGTTCTGTTGCTCATATTTGCAACTCGAAACAGGAACTGCGGAATAAGCGAAGGCTGGCGAAGGATGAACTAACGATGCGCGTGGGAAATGGTTCCAAGGTTGATGCAATCGCCGCCGGCACAGTTTCACTTTAGTTACCATCAGGATTAGTTATGAACTTAAATAATTGTTATTTAGTGCCTGCGTTAAGCATGAACGTTATATCTGGATCTTGTTTATTGCGAGACGGTTACTCGTTTAAGTCAGAGAATAATGGTTGTTCTATTTCTATGAGTAATATCTTTTATGGTCATGCACCCAATGTGAGAGGATTGTTCATATTGAATCTTGATAGCAATGATACACATATTCATAACAATGAGACCAAAAGAGTTAGAGTTAACAATGATAGCGCCATGTTTTTGTGGCACTACCGCTTGGGTCATATTGGTGTAAAGCGCATGAAGAAACTCCATTCTGATGGACTTTTGGAGTCACTTGATTTTGATTCACTTGACACGTGCGAACCATGCCTCATGGGCAAGATGACTAAGACTCCGTTCTCCGGAACAATGGAGCATGCAAGTGACTTGTTGAAAATCATACATACCGATGTGTGTGGTCCAATGAGTGTGGAGGCGCGCGACGGATATCATTATTTTCTCAGCTTCACTAACGATTTGAGTAGATATGGTTATGTCTACTTGATGAAGCACAAGTCTGAAACGTTTGAGAAGTTCAAGAAATTTCAGAGTGAAGTTGAAAATCATCGTAACAAGAAGATCAAGTTCCTACGGTCTGATCGTGGGGGTGAATATCTGAGTTTCGAGTTTGGTGCTCACTTGAGACAATGTGGAATTGTTTCACAATTGACACTGCGTGGAACACCACAGCGTAATGGTGTGTCCGAACCTCATAATCATACTTTACTAGAGATGGTGCGATCTATGATATCTCTTATCGATTTGCCATTATCGTTTTGGGGATATGCATTAGAGACAACTGCATTCACTTTAAATAGGGCACCATCAAAATCCGTTGAGACGACACCATACAAACTGTGGTATGGCAAAAGACCAAAATTGTTGTTTCTTAAAGTTTGGGGATGTGATGCTTATGTCAAAAGCTTCAGCCCGAAAAGCTGGAACCCAAAGCGGAAAGTGCGTCTTCATAGGTGCTAGCTGTCCCCGGCAACGGCACTAGAGAAATACTGTTGACGTGTCCCTGACTTGATGCCTCCGCGACAACAGAGCCAGAACTGCTCCCAGTTGCTCAACAATTAGCAATTGTCTTGCAATGGCCCACCAGCGCGTGGGTTCGCGTCAGTTTTCGAGGGTGGAGTATTCAACCCAAATTTGTTGGTTCGCCCGACATGAAGTGAAAGGATACTCTCAAGTATTAGCAGCTGAATGTGTTAGATTCAACCGCATCTGAAAGATTAGTATCTGCAAGCAAAGTATCAGTAGCAAAGTAGTATGATAGCAACGGTGCCAGAAACGATCTGTTGATGGCAGACTATTCCTAACGGTTGTATCAATGGCGCCAGAAGTTGACCGTGGACGAAAAATATTCTTTCCCGTCAACGGCGCGAGAAAAAGTATTGTAGCAGGTAGTACCAGTGTAACGAGTATCAGCAGTGGCAAGGAACAGCAGTAGTGACAGTAGTAGCAAGTAGCAACAGTAGCAAGTAGCAGTAGTAGTAGCAGAGCAAAACAAGTAACAGCAGCTGAGCAAAACAAGTAACAACAGCAGTGGGACAAACTCGTAGGCAATGGGTCGGTGATTCGTTTGGATGACATTCATCATGCAACAGTTATAACACGGAGAGATATGTGGATAGCTCGCGTTCGCCGATGTGATGTGGGCATGCATTACGTGTGTAGTCATACGTGCTTAGGGAAAAGAACTTGCATGATATCTATTGTCCATCCCTCCCGTGGCAGCAGGGTCCAAAAGGATACTACGGGATATTAAGGTTCTCCTTTTAATAAAGGACCGGAACAACGCATTAGCACTTGGTAAACACATGAACTCCTCAAACTATGGTCATCACCGGGAGTGGTTCCGGTTATTGTCACTCCGGGGTTGCCGGGTCATAACACATAGTAGGTAACTACAACTTGCAAGATCGGATCTAAAACACACATATATTGGTGACAACATAATAATTTCAGATCTGAAATTGTGGCACTCGGGCCCTAGTGACAAGCATTAAGCATGGCAAAGTAGTAGCAACATCAATCTCAGAACATAGTGGATACTAGGGATCAATCCCCGTCAAAACTAACTCGATTACATGATAGATCTCATCCTACTCATCACCGCCCAGCGAGCCTACGGATAGATTACTCACGAACGATGAAGAGCTTCATGGAATTGGAGAGGGAAGAAGGTTGATGATGACGATGGCGACGATCTCCCCTCTCCGGAGCCCAAAACGGACTCCAGATCTGCCCTCTAGATGAAGAACCACTACAAGAAATATGTCAACTAACGACCTTCAATATTGGTCACTGAATGGTCATTGATTTTGATTCGTGACCTTTTTATGACCAAAAACAGAAGGTCTAAAGCTAAGGGTCTTTAGTGAATTATAACGACCTTTTTTCTCGATTGTTCGTAAGATTTTATGACCAAACAGAAGGTCATAGGTTTAACGACCAAATGATTTGGTCACTAGCAATCTGCCCGCATCACGTCAGATCCACCGTGGCAGCCTGACGTGGCAGAATTATGACCAAATGAAAAGGTCGTAAATAAGATTCAGCCCGGTCCATTCCGATCGTCTACATGGGCCGGGCCCAGTAATTTGGTCGTTTATTTTCTGGGATAGAATTTTTATTGAGCAGGTTTTTTATTAGTCCACTTTTCTTTTGGGCCTTGGCCTACTCTTTTTTAGGCCCAAGCCTTCTTAGTCTATTTCTTGTTTGGGCCTCGTCCTTTTTGCTGTCCAAACTAACTTTAGTGCCCAAACAAAATGGTCCAAACAAAACTTAAATAATTGACAACTTCACAGGTGCACAGCTTCACAAAATAGAGCAAGATATTGTTTGATCACCAGAATGACCAATCAAGTGGGCTAACTTCATCAGATTCTTGAGAAGTTAGCCCACTTCACTGTTTCTAGGACATGTTCTACGACAGGTTCAACTTCTACAATGCTTTAGCGCCGAAGAGAGCCATCAAGTGGGCTAACTTCTCTTCCTATTCCTGAGACTTCTTGCGTAGCAACTCAAGTTCCTTGCCGCGTGCAACTTCATATTCTTCAGTCTTTAGCTTGATTGCTGCCATTTCTTCTTGCATCACTTCAGCTTGAAGCTCCGACCTCTCCAGCTTCTGCTGAAGATCACGAACGTGAGCAGCCACAACAGCAGTTCCTTTGCCAGAGTTCTTACTGGATGACTTGAGCCCAACATTCCTGAGGAATGTGCTTTGGTTGACTTCGGTCTTGAGCACTTCTTCAACGATCTCAGCATCGGACTTTGGTTCTTCACCTTCTGGTATCGGCGCGTCCTTCATTTTTTCCATCTCAAGCTAGCATATGGAGGAAAATGATAGACATTAGTGGCAGATCTATTTCACATTCTGCAAGAGAAACCAAACAAGAATGCCACCAAACTAGACCAAGAAATGGATTATTTGAAGTAATCAAACCAGCACACAAAATGTATATGTAGATATTTTACTCAAACTCAAACAGAAGTAGATGATAACTACTAAACTTATAGCATTATTTGAATCTGGCTACAGCAAGTGTACACACTTATGTAATCTAGAGACATGCAATCGGAACAATATGGTGGTTCTATATAATATGGCTTCTTTGTTGAGAACTAACGTTCAGATCAATTTTCATCATATCATAAAAATGCAACAAATAGCTACAGCAAATTCTGATATCTTTGTTGAGAACTGTACAACAAATTCCGATATCTTTGTTGAGATACCAAACCTATCTTAGGCTCTAGCAAACAACATCAAATCATGGAGCATAGTGTGTGTTCTTGTTGGTTGTGAATCAAACAGGGCTGAGGTCTATAGACAAAAGTTTGAACTAGCTGGACAAAAGCATGGAGTGACTTACTCTAGCAAACTTGACTGGCTCCGAAAACCCGTGCTTCTTGCTGTTGTGGGTGGCCTTGAACAAGTCAATCGGAGACAGCTCCTCACCCTTACGCTCTTCTTTCTGAAATGTTTTTCAACAAAAATCGAAATGTTATTCAGCAAGAATAAGAAATGATATTCAACGAGGATCAAACGGTAAGGTCTTTAGAAAAGGTACTCACAGTGGCAAAAATGTGTGTGGTGTAGTGCCTGGAACCAGTTCTCTGTTGGTACACAACCTTTTCTCGATTAATCTTGTTCCACACACAGGTTTCCTACAAAAACGCATAATGTTATTTGCCAAGTTGAAAGCAAGTGGAATAGGTAGTAGTATAGTAGGACAATACGAGTCTGAGCATATTTGATCTGGAAATATTTCAGTTATCCTGCTCTAGCACAAGTACATGAACAACTAGTACTATATAAGAGTCAGTGTATTACATATGGTGTTCATTTTGAAAGTTGATGCTCTCTATTGTTCCTACTCTGATCAGAAACATGGAAGAGGAAGAAGGGGACCATGGCCCATTCCCATCCTGGTGTGCAGAACATAAATCAGCAAACATAGCATATACATACCTTGTGTCTTGGGGTAGACCACATCTGCACCAGAGCTTGCCATTCACCGTCCGTCAGATATGGCATCGGAGACTTAGTGCTCACTTTGTTTGCTGCTACGGTATCAAAATACTTCTTCTTGATATTATGGCATTGATTCTTTGAACTTTTCTGCAGAACATCTTTGCACGCGTACTTGATGGTTTTCGGATGACCTCATTTGATTACCGGAAGGTTTTCGGAGTTACCGGGAATGTACCGGGAATGACGAATGGGTTCCGGGAGTTCACCGGGGGGGGGGGGGGGGAACCCACCCCGGGGAAGCCCATAGGCCTTGGGGGTGGCACATCAGCCCTTAGTGGGCTGGTGGGACAGCCCAAGAAGGCCCTATGCGCCATAGGAAGAAAATCAAAGAGAAAAGAAAAAAAAGGAGGAGGTGGGAAAGGGAAGAAGGACTCCACCTTCCAAACCAAGTAGGACTCGGTTTGGGAGGGGGAGACCTTCCCCCTTGGTTCAGCCGTCCCCCTTGAGCCCCAAGGCAAGGCCCCCCCTCTCCCACCTATATATATGGAGGTTTTAGGGCTGATTTGAGACGACTTTTCCACGGCAGCCCGACCACGTACCTCCACGGTTTTTCCTCTAGATCGCGTTTCTGCGGAGCTCGGGCGGAGCCCTGCTGAGACAAGATCATCACCAACCTCCGGAGCGCCGTCACGCTGCCGGAGAACTCATCTACCTCTCCGTCTCTCTTGCTGGATCGAGAAGGCCGAGATCATCGTCGAGCTGTACGTGTGCTGAACGCGGAGGTGCCGTCCGTTAGGCACTAGATCGTGGGACTGATCGCGGGACGGTTCGCGGGGCGGATCGAGGGACGTGAGGACGTTCCACTACATCAACCGCGTTCACTAACGCTTCTGCTGTACGGTCAACAAGGGTACGTAGATCACACATCCCCTCTCGTAGATGGACATCACCATGATAGGTCTTCGTGCGCGTAGGAAATTTTTTGTTTCCCATGCGACGTTCCCCAACAGATACGACAGAGATGTATCAACTCCCCCAAGCTTAAAACCTTGCTTGTCCTCAAGCAACTCAGTTGACAAACTGAAAGAGACATAAAAACTTTGACAAACTCTGTTTGATCTTGTTGTTGCAACTATGTCTAACTCGTAACCAGAATTTCAGCAAGATCACAAGTTAACCACATAAGCAAGTGACACATAGGTCACACGTTAAACTAATATCAATGGCATAATCAGCTAGCGAGCAAATAATAATGAGTTTCAGATACCAACAATCCAATCAAAACAAGCATGAAGCAATATGAATAGGTGGTATCTCGCTAGCTCTTTCTGAGACCGCAAAACATAAATGCAGAGCACTTTCAAATATCAAGGACTGACTAAAGATTGTAATTCATAGCAACGAAGATCCAGTCATAGTCATACTCAATATAAATCAAAAGAAAATCATAAAAATGACACAGGTGCTCTCTAATTGGTGCTTATATAAGAAGAGGATGACTCAACAGGAAAAAAATAGACAGGCCCTTCGCAGAGGGAAGCATTGATTTGAAGAGGTGCCACAGCTCAAGCTTTGAAAACAGAGATAATAATTTTGGGTGGCATGCTTTCATTGTCAACTCAATGACCAAGAGTTCTCAATATCTTCCACGCTACTCATGCTATAGGCGGTTCCCAAACAGAAAAGTAAAGTTTTAACTCCCACACCACCAATCAATCACACTCCACGGCGAGCCGAATCCTCGGGTACCGTCCATACTAACATCAATCCGGGGGGAGTCTTGTTTTACAGTTATGTTTTCGATTTAAGCGTGGAACTGGGCATTCCAAGTACCGACCCCTTTCTCATGAATGACAGTGAATAAACACATGTCGAGGATAACACGCCTAACATGGAAGATATCAATAGCCCCCTATCACCACATGAGCGGTTCGGGCATGCAAAACAGATTATTTCTTGAAGGTTTAGAGAATGGCACATGCAAATTTACTTGGAACGGCAGGTAAATACCGCACATAGGTAGGTATGGTGGACTCTCATGGAAAAACTTTTGGGTTTATGGAAGTGGATGCACAAGCAGTATTCCTCTCAATACAAGTGAAGGCTAGCAAAATACTAGGAAGCGACCAACTAGAGAGCGACAACAGTCATCAGGATGCAATGAGTTTGACTATCATGGAGTGCAAGCATGAACATGATATAAATCACCATGAACACGAGCATCATAGAGGCTATGTTGATTTTGTTTCAACTACATGCATGAACATGCGCCAAGTCAAGGCACTTGAATCATTCAAAGGAGAATACCATCCTATCATACTACATCATAGTCATTTCAAAATCTATGTTGGCATTCAAGACAAACCATTATAAGCTCCTAGCTAAATAAGCATGGCATCACAAACTATGATCTCTAAGTTGTTATTGCAAACATGGTTCTCTCACAACAAAGCTGAATTTGGGATGACAAGCTAGTCATATTTACAAAAACAAAATAGATAGAGTTCATACCAGCTTTTCCAGTCTCAGTCACTTCATCATATATCATCATTATTGCCTTTCACTTGCACGATCGAACGTTGTGAACAATAATAAGAGTGCTCGTGCATTAGACTAAGATGAATCTGCAGGCAAACACAAAGGAGAAGACAAAGTAATATGGCTCTTTGAAAGCTAAACAGGTATGCATGCAAGAGCCACTAAACATTGTAACCAATATCTTCTACCTTGACCCTAAGAAAAAGAAAACTATTTACACGGGAAACCTCCCAACAAGCAAAAAGAAGAACGGAAAATGTTTTTGGGTTTTCTCAAAAGGACACAAAAGAAGAAAACAAGAAAACGAAAATAAACTAGCATGGATAATACAGTGGCAAAGTGTAAACACCGGCTAACGAAGTGAAAGCATAAGCATGAATGTAAAGTCGGTGAGAACACGTACTCCCCCAAGCTTAGTCTTTTGGCCTAGCTTGGTCTACCCCCAAGGCGGGAAATAACCAGCTTCGAGATACTCTGGAGCGGACTGTGGATGCCACTGCTGTGTGAGCTCCTCTGGCTCTCACTGATAAACTGGTGTCTAGTACTCGACTGACGGCTCGGGCACGGGCACTTGTGGTTGGGCTAAGCCCCAATATGCGTAGATGTCCGAGGGCATAATAGTGTACCTACCTGCATGAAGATCTTACAAAGAAGGAGCAGGCAACGTAATAGTCTCTCGAGTAACCTGACTAAATACCAGGTTATAAATCATCCGTCTACTAGCATCTCTATCCAGAAAATCATGGCCAACCATGCTGTCATAATCCAAATATTTCCCAGGAAGAAGCATCTCTTCTTCCTCGCGAAGTCTAATAGGTATCTGAAACTGTCTAGCAAGACGAGTAGCATAGATACCTCCATAGACGACACCTTTGGAACGGTTTGTGTTCAACCGCTGAGCTACTATAGCACCTAGGCTATAAGTCTTAGTGCTATAAAGGCCTTCGTGCAAAACCGCAAGGTCTGGACAGCTAAGTGATCCAGCCTCCCCACGGCCAATCAAACATTTTCCCACAAATAATGAGAAGTACCGAAGCATAGGAAAATGTATGCTAGCAATTGTAGCACGAGACACTCCTCTCTCCTCTCCAACAGCAATAGTACCTATGAAATCCTCCAAGTCCCGTGGACGAGGATCATGAATATCCCCAACATAAGGTAATTTGCATGCATTGCAAAAATCCTGTAGTGTCATGCACTAGGGGATATCGTACAACATGAACTCAACTATGGGAGGATTCTTCCTCGGATAAAAGTTGAAGCTTTGAACGAAAATATTGGTGAGGAGGAGGTATTGTGAGCACTTATCTTCAACGAACGCGGTAAGACCTGCGTTCTCCACCAAGTAATAAACGTCTCCATAAAACCCGGCGGCGCGCAAAAATTCATCACTTGGCCACTCGCAAGCTCGAACTTCCGTGACTCGAGGAACCACGTACTTGGGGAGGTTCTTCTCATCCTCCTTAGGGTTACGGCTTGAAGAGCATCTCAAGAACCTCCTCATCTTTTTCCTTTTCTAGCTCTGAAAAATTCTGAAATTTTTAGAGACTTCGAAAGAAAAGTGAATAAAGATTAACCCAACTCGTAGCAACTACTCCTACTAGTGTCTAGAGACCGTATCACGCGCTAAAACTACTTGGGACCAGCTAAAATCAACATTTCAAGCTCAAGAAAAGGGTCACCAAGGTAGCAAGAATACGCGAAGGATAAAGCACTAGAGCAAAAACTAATGGACCAATGGAGGAGTCACTTACCAATGAGTAATTTCCCCAAAACGGTTCGGAGAATGGTGCTTTGAGCAAGGAGATCGAAAATCACACCAAATGAGCAAGAACACGGGTTTGAGCTGCGGAACAATTTTTTCTGGAGGTAGAGGAAGAGGATGCGAGCTGGAATGAGTGGAGGGTGTCCCTGTGGGCCCCACAAGCTTGCTTGCTGCGGCCAAGGGGGTGGCCGCGGTGACAGGGATTGTGGCCCACTGGTGTGGCCCCTAGGCCAGCTCTCAGTCCTAGTATTTTTGAAATATTCCAGAAAAAATCATACTAGATTTTCAGGACCATCGGAGAACTTTTATTTTCGGGGTATTTTTCTCCGGGACGCTAAAACAGAAAACAGGAAAAACTGAACTAAACCTATCATTTTTCTTCTAAGAAAAAGAAAGTGAAAGCTTAAACCAGAGGTATGTGACTCTTTGATTCATCCATTTCATGGTATTCGAAAGAAATCCATCAATGGGGTTGATCAAATCGTTATGACAAAACTTTCTCGAATTGCAAAAGAGAACGGAGAATTTTCGAATAGCCACTAAGTCACCTCAATGGGGATATGAATATCCCCAACAAGCAAATCATACTTCATCTTGACACGAGGAATAGGGCATTCAAAGCTCCCAATAAGAATCGATGAAGTTTTTTCGATAGCATTGATGCAATGTACTTGATGTCGTTTCTTCGGAAAGTGCACTGTGTGCTCATTACCGTTGGCATGGAAAGTGACATTGCCTTTGTTGCAATCTATAACAACCCCTGTAGTGTTTAAAAAGGGTCTTCCGAGGATGATAGCCATGGCATCGTCCTCGGGAATATCCAAGATAACAAAGTCTGTTAAGATAGTGGTATTAGCAACCACAACATGCACGTCCTCGCAAATGCCGATAGGGAAAGCAGTTGATTTGTCAGCCATTTGCAGAGAGATTTTAGTGGGTGTCAACTTATCCAGTTCAAGTCTATGATAAAGAGAGAGAGGCATAACACTAACTCCGGCTCCAAGGTCACATAAGGAAGTTCTTACGTAGTTTCCTTTAATGGAGCAAGGTATAGTGGGCACTCCGGGATCACCAAGTTTCTTAGGAGTTCCACCTTTGAAAGTGTAATTGGCAAGCATGGTGGAGATCTCAAGATCTGGTATCTACCGTTTATTGGTCATGATATCTTTCATGTACTTGGCATATGGAGACATTTTGAGCATATCAACTAACCGCATCTGCAGAAAGATGGGTCTTATCATTTCAATAAAGCGCTCAAAATCCTCATCATTCTTTTGCTTGGATAGCTTAGGAGGAAAGGGCATCGGTCTCTAAACCCATGGTTCCCTTTCTTTACCATGCTTCCTAGGAGTGAAGTCATTCTTATCGTATCTCTTAGGTTGTGGGTTATCAGGATTAACTGTAGGTTCAATCTCCACATCCTTATCATTGCTAGGTTGAGCATTATTATGAACATCGCTGTCCATATTGTCACCAGGTTCATGTTCATCACCAGATTGTATTTCTGCATCAGACGTAGAAATATCATTTGGTTCTTCAGGTGTGACAGTATTTGGTGAACTAACAAGCAGGTTTCTATCGTCCTTCTTCTTCTCCTTAGGATGACTGGGTGTATCAACATTAATTCCTTGAGAATCTTGATCAATTCTCTTAGGATGACCTTCAGGATACAAAGGTTCCTGAGTCATTTTGCCTCCTCTAGTAATGACTCTCATAGAGTTCTCATTTAATTCATTGAGCAAGTAATTCTAAGCTTTAAGTACTTGTTCTACATGAGTAGTAATCATAGAGGTATGTTTACTCAGAAGCTTCAGATCATTGACATTTCTGTCTACACAAGCACTTAAATGACTAAGCATACGAGTACTTTGTTCCAAATGTCTCCTAACATAATCATTGAAACTCTGTTGTTTGGCAACAAATTTGTGAAATTCATCAAAGCATAGGCTAGCAGGTTTATCAAATGGAATATCACTCTCATCAAACCTACGCAGAGAATTTACTTCCACTACGTGTATCGGGTTATCGAGACCATGGATCTCCTCGATAGGTGGTAGATTTCTGACATCTTCGGATCTAATGCCTTTCTCTTGCATAGATTTCTTGGCTTCTTGCATATCTTCGGGACTGAGGAATAGAATACCTATTTTCTTTGGATTTGGCTTAGGAGGTGGTTCGGGAATATTCCAAGCATTATCGTTGATCAAGATGTTATTCAGTAGGATCTCAGCTTGTTCTATAGTTCATTCCCTAAAAACACAACCGGCACAACTATCTAGGTGGTCTCTAGAAGCATCGGTCAGTCCGTTATAGAAGATATCAAGTATTTCGTTCTTCTTAAGAGGGTGATCAGTGAAAGCATTCTGTAGCTGGATGAGCCTCCCCCAAGCTTGTGGGAGACTCTCTTCTTTGAGTTGAGCAAAGTTGTATATTTCCTGCAAGGCAGCTTGCTTCTTATGGGCAGGGAAATATTTCTCGCAGAAGTAATAGACCATATCCTGGGGACTACTCACACATCCAGGAGCAAGAGAAGTGAACCAGGCTTTAGCGTCATCCTTTAGAGAGAAAGGAAACAGCTTAAGGATATAGTAGTGGCGGATCTTCTCCTCACTAGTGAAAAGGGTGGCTATATCATGTAGTTTGGTAAGATTGGCTATGACCGTCTCAGACTCATAACCATGGAAAGGATCAGATTCGACTAGAGAGATTATCTCAGGGTCTACAGAGAATTCATAATCCTTATCGGTGATAAAGATAGGTGAAGTGGCAAACTTCGGGTCGTATTTCATCATCCTAGCTTTCAGAGATTTTTCCTTCCACTTGAGAAGTAATTCTCAGCGTCATAGGCATCCTTACATGCAAGAAAATCCTCAGCTATCTCTCCCTCCATAACATAACCCTCAGGTATATCAGGCAATTCATATCTAGGAGAGCTAGATCTAGCAGGAGCAAAAGCAGGTTCTATCTCAATAGTATCGACAGTTTCAGCAGCATCACGAGCATTGGCAGTAACTCTAGCAATACGAGCATCAAGGAACACCCCTAGTGGCACATCAGGAAAAGTAGTATCTCTAGCAGTATCAAGCATAACATCATCAGACAAAATAGCATCTCTATCATCATCAGGCAAAGCAGTATCAGGCATAGTATCTCTAGCAGTATCAGGCATAGCATCTCTAGCAGTATCAGGCATAACATCTCTAGGAGTATCAGGCATAGCATCTCTAGCAGCAGCATCATAAGCATCATCAAGCACAGGCGACATATCAAGATTTCTAGCAGGAGGTGATGTCACAAACTTACTGATAACTGAAGGTGAATCAAGTGCAGAGCTATATGGCACTTCCTTACCTGCCCTCGTAGTTGAGGGCAAGACTTTGGATTTTGGATCTTTCAGATTCTTCATAGTGATCACCAGATATAAATCCCAAGTGACTCAGAGAATATAGCAATCCTTCCCCGGCAACGGCGCCAGAAAAAGCTGCTGCTAGCAGTCCCCGGCAACGGCACTAGAGAAATGTTGTTGACGTGTCCCTGACTTGATGCCTCCCCGGCAACAGAGCCAGAACTGCTCCCAGTTACTCAACAATTAGCAATTGTCTTGCAATGGCCCACCAACGTGTGGTTTCACGGAAGTTTTCGAGGGTAGAGTATTCAACCCAAATTTGTTGGTTCGCCCGACAGGAAGTTAAAGGATACTCTCAAGTATTAGCAGCTGAATGTGTTAGATTCAACCGCACCAGAAAGATTAGTATCTGCAAGCAAAGTATCAGTAGCAAAGTAGTATGATAGGAACGGTGCCAGAAACGATCTGTTGACGGCAGACTATTCCTAACGGTTGTATCAATGGCGCTAGAAGTTGACCGTGGACGGAAAATATTCTTTCCCATCAACGGCACGAGAAAAAGTATTGTAGCACGTAGTAGCAGTGTAACGAGTATCAGCAGTGGCAAGGAACAGCACTAGTGACAGCAGTAGCAAGTAGCAACAGTAGCAAGTAGCAGCAGTAGCAGCAGAGCAAAACAAGTAACAGCCGCAGAGCAAAACAAGTAACAACAGCAGTGGGACAAACTTGTAGCCAATGGTCGGTGATTCGTTTGGATGACATTCATCATGCAATAGTTATAACACGGAGAGATATGTGGCTAGCTCCCGTTCGTCGATGTGATGTAGGCATGCATAACGTGTGTAGTCATACGTGCAGCGGTGTCCAAAAGGATACTACGGGATATTAAGGTTCTCCGTTTAATAAAGAACCGGAACAACGCATTAGCACTTGGTGAACACATGAACTCCTCAAACTATGGTCATCATCGGGAGTGGTTCCGGTTATTGTCACTCCGGGGTTGCCGGGTCATAACACATAGTAGGTAACTACAACTTGCAAGATTGGATCTAAAACACACATATATTGGTGACAACATAATAATTTGAGATCTGAAATCATGGCACTCGGGCCCTAGTGACAAGCTTTAAGCATGGCAAAGTAGTAGCAAAATCAATCTCAGAACATAGTGGATACTAGGGATCAATCCCCGTCAAAACTAACTCGATTACATGATAGATCTCATCCTACTCATCACCGCCCAGCGAGCCTACAAATAGATACTCACGAATGATGAAGAGCTTCATGGAATTGGAGAGGGAAGAAGGTTGATGATGACGATGGCGACGATTTCCCCTCTCCGGAGCCCAAAACAGACTCCAGATCTGCCCTCCAGATGAAGAACGGGACGTGGCGGCGCCTCCTTATCGCAAACGCGATGAAATCTTCTCTTCTGATTTTTTTCGGGATGAAAGTGAATTTATAGAGCTGGAGTTGAGGGCAGCAGACCCACGTGGGCCCCACAAGCTTGGTTGCCGCGGCCAGGGGGCACGGCAACAGGGCTTGTGGCCCACTGGCCCATCCCCTCCGGTGGATCTTTGCGCAGGTATTTTTCATATTTTCCAGAAATATTCTCCGTAAATTTTCAGGACGTTCCGAGAACTTTCATTTCTGCACAAAAACAACACCATGGCAATTCTGCTGAAAACAGCGTCAGCCCGGGTTAGTTCCATTCAAGTCATGCAAATTAGAGTCCAAAACAAGGGCAAAAGAGTTTGGAAAAGTAGATACAACGGAGACATATCAATAGGTTACCCAAAATAGACAGTTGGGTATATCTTCTATCTCAAATCCGAGGGCAAAGTGTTTGTTGCTAAAAACGGAGCTTTTCTTCAGAAGGAGTTTCTCTCGAAAGAATTGAGTGGGAGGAAGATAGAACTTGATGAGGTCGCTGAACCTCTAATCCCTCTAGATGGTGGCGTAGGGAAAGGGGAAACCCGTGTTGCTGCGGCGCCGGTTGAGGAGCAAGTTGATGATGATGATCATGAAACTTCGGATCACGTACCTATCAGACCTCGTAGGTCGACAAGATCACGTACTGCTCCTGAGTGGTACGGTAATCCTGTCTTATCAATTATGTTGTTGGACAACAATGAACCTGCGAATTATGAAGAAGCAATGGTGGTCCCGGATTCCAACAAATGGTTGGAGGCCATGAAGTTCGAGATAGGATCCATGTACGAGAACAAAGTGTGGACTTTGGAAGTACTACCTGAAGGGCGCAAGGCTATTCAGAACAAATGGATCTTTATGAAGAAGACAGACGCAGACGGTAATGTGACCGTTTATAAAGCTCGACTTGTGGCAAAGGGTTTTTCACAAGTTCAAGGAGTTGACTACAATGAGACTTTCTCACCGGTAGCGATGCTTAAGTCCGTCCGAATCATGTTAGCAATAGCTGCCTTTTACGATTATGAAATCTGGCAGATGGATGTCAAAACGGCGTTCTTTAACGGTTTTCTTAAGGAAGAGTTGTATATGATGAAACCCGAAGGTTTTGTCGATCCAAAGAATGTTAACAAAGTGTGCAAGCTCCAGCGATCCATTTATGGACTGGTGCAAGCATCTCGGAGTTGGAATAAGTGCTTTGATGAGGTGATCAAAGCATTTGGGTTTATACAAGTGGTTGGAGAATCTTGTAGTTACAAGAAAGTGAGTGGGAGCTCTGTGGCGTTTCTAATATTATATGTGGGTGACATATTGCTGATTGGAAACAACGTGGAGCTTTTGGAGAGCATAAAGGATTACTTGAATAAAAGTTTCTCTATGACGGACCTAGGAGAAGCTGCTTACATTCTAGGCATTAAGATCTATAGGGATAGATCGAAACGCGTGATAGGACTTTCACAAAGCACATACCTTGATAAAGTTTTGAAGAAGTTCAAAAAGGATCAGTCCAAGAAAGGGTTCTTGCTAGTATTACAAGGTATAAAATTGAGTAAGACTCAGTGCCGAGCAACTAAGGAAGATAGAGAACAAATGAGTTCCGTCCCCTATGCTTCAGCCGTGGGTTCTATCATCTATGCAATGCTGTGCACTAGACTAGACGTCATCTTGGGCATAAGTATGGCAGGAAGGTTTCAGAGTAATCCAGGAGTAGCTCACTGGTTGGCGGTCAAGAATATTCTGAACTACCTGAAAAGGACTAAGGAAATTTTCTCGTTTATGGAGGTGACAAAGAGCTCGTCGTAAAGGGTTATGTCGACGCAAGTTTTGACACCGACCCGGATGACTATAAGTTACAAATCGGATACGTATTTATTCTTAATGGGGGTGCAGTAAGCTGGTGCAGTTCCAAGAAGAGCATCGTAGCAGATTCTACATGTGAAGCGGAGTACATGGCTGCCTCGGAGGCAACAAAGGAGGGTGTCTCGATGAAGCAGTTCATGACAGATATTGGAGTTGTGCCGAGCACACTAGATCCATTAACTCTGTTATGCGACAACACTGGTGCCATTGCCTTAGCTAAGGAACGAAGGTTTCACAAGAAGACCAGACACATCAAACGACGCTTCAACCTCATCCGCGACTACGTTGAAGGAGAGGATGTGAATATTTTCAAAGTGCACATGGATCTGAATGTAGCAGACCCGCTGACTAAATCTCTTCCACGGGCAAAACATGATCAACACCAGAACTACATGGGTGTTCGATTTATTACAATGTAAATCGCATGGCGATGTGAGGACTAGATTATTGTTTCTAGTGCAAGTGGGAGACTGTTGGAAATATGCCCTAGAGGCAATGATAATAGTTAGTATTACATTTCCTATTTAAAGATAGTCATTTATTATCGATACTATAATTGTATTGAATGAAAACATAGATGCATGTGTGGATACATAGACAAAACAATGTCCCTAGCAAGCCTCTAGTTGTCTAGCCAATTGATCAATGATAGTCAAGGTTTTTTGACTATGTGCAAGTGTTGTCACTTGATAAGTGTATCACATCATTAGGAGAATCATGTGATGGACTAGACCCTGATGACCCACAAGTATAGGGGATCAATCGTAGTCCTTTCTATAAGTAATAGTGTCGAACCCAACGAGGAGCAGAAGGCTCTGATAAGCGGATTTCAGCAAGGTAATAACTGCAAGCACTGAAAATAGCGGTAACAAGTGATTGTGTAGTAAGGTGAAACGTAGCGAGCAAAAAGTAACAAGTAACAAGTAGTAGCAACGGTGCAGCAAGTGGCCCAATCCCTTTTGTAGCAAGGGACAAGCCTGAACAAAGTCTTCTAGGAGGAAAAACGCCCCCGAGGACACACGGGAATTTTTGTCATGCTAGTTTCATCATGTTCATATGATTCGCGTTCGTTACTTTGATAGTTTAATATGTGGGTGGACCGACGCTTGGGTACTGACCTTACTTGGACAAGCATCCCACTTATGATTAACCTCTCTTTCAAGCATCCGCAACTACAAAAGAAGAATTAAGACAAAGTCTAACCATAGCATTAAATAGTGGATCCAAATCAGCCCCTCACGAACTAACGCATAGACTAGGGTTTAAGCTTCTGTCACTCCAGCAACCCATCATCTACTTACTACTTCCCAATGCCTTCCTCTAGGCCCAAATATGGTGAAGTGTTATGTAGTCGACGTTCACATAACACCACTAGGGGAAAAGACAACATACAGCATATCAAAATACCGAACGAATATCAAATTCACATGACTATTATCAGCATGACTTATCCCATGTCCTCAGGAACAAAAGTAACTACTCACAAAACATAATCATAATCATGATCAGAGGTGTAATGAATAGCATCAAGGATCTGAACATAAATCTTCCACCAAGTAATCCAACTAGCATCAATTACAAAGAGTAATCAACACTACTAGCAACCTTACAAGTACCAATCGGAGTTGCGAGACGAAGATTGGTTACAAGAGATGAACTAGGGATTGGAGAGGGGATGGTGCTGATGAAGATGTTGATGAAGATGCCTCCCCTCCGACGAGAGGAGTGTTGGTGATGACGATGGCGACGATTCCCCCTCTGGGAGGGAAGTTTCCCCGGCAGGATCGTCCTGCCGGAGCTCTAGATTGGATCTGCTCAAGTTCCGCCTCGTGGCGGCGGCGAAACCACGAAAAAACTCCCGATTGATTTTTTCTGGAACAGGAGGCTTCATATAACAAAAGAGGGGGCTAGTGGGTCGTCAGGGAGCCCATAAGCCCCCACTCCGCCACCAGGGGGTGGCGGTGTCAGGGCTTGTGGCGCCCTGGCAGCCCCCTCCGGTAGTTCTTTCGCCCAATATTTTTATATAATCGAGAAAAAAATCCACGTAACTTTTCAGAGCATTTGGAGATGTGCAGAATAGTGGACTAGTATTTGCTCCTTTTCCAGTCCAGAATTCCAGCTGCCTGAATTCTCCCTCTTCGAATAAACCTTGCAAAATAAGAGAGAAAAGGCATAAATATGGTACCACAAGTAATATAAGAGCCCAAAAAGCAATAAATATCAACATGAAAGCATGATGCAAAATGGACGTATCAACTCCCCCAAGCTTAGACCTTGCTTGTCCTCAAGCGAAAACCAAGTTCCATAAACATGTCCACATGTTGAGGGATGAAGGTGTCGATAAAACATAATACGGACATGAGGGCATCATGATCACACATAGAACAACAATACATCATAAAGATTCTTATGGGAAAGTAACAATTCCTTCACAAAGCAAAGCATGAAGAAAAAACCTTACCGAGAAGTAACCAACAGTAGTCCATAGTCATTGAAGCAATTGCAATTTATCACAACATCAGAAAGAGTCAAATAAGAACTTGTAAGGCAAACCCACATACTCAATCATCTCTTCTGTTTTCCACAATTGTTACAACTCACGTGGTACTCATGGTGTCAAAGTTTCAGTTGGACACAGAGGAAGATATGGGCTTATAATTTTGCCTCCCAACCATTTACCTCAAGGGTAAAGTCAACAACAATAAAGCATGAGTACTCAACTCCAAGTTGATATATGAATATAGATCTTTCCCAAGCATGTGACGGTAGCCAAGACAAAGGCAAAAAGGGAATTGGTGAAGATCACCATGACTCTTACAAGGGTAAAAACTAAAGGTACAAGATAGACCCTTCGCAGAGGGAAGCAGAGGTTGTCATGCGCTTTTGAGGTTTGAATGCGTGTCCTCTTAGTGCGGAGGAACGTCACTTTATATTGCCACCTGTGATAAAGAACTTTATTATGCAGTCTGTCGCTTTTATGTCTTCCTTATCACAGCTTCGTACAAAGCTTATTTTCCACACACTAATAGATCATACATATTAGAGAGCAATTTTTAATGCTTGCACCGATGCCAACTTACTTGAAGGATCTTATTCAATCCATAGGTAGGTATCGTGGACTCTCATGGCAAAACTGGTTGGAGGTTTATGGATGCACAAGTAGTATCTCTACTTGGTGCGGGATTTTGGCTAATATGAGGTGGAAGCAATCTTCACATGCTAAGGGATCTCTAATCATATAACATTGTTTGGAACCAAGCAAACACAATTCATTATGTTGTCTTCCTTGTCCAACATCTACTCCTAAGCATGTAATAGTTTGGTGAGTGCTCACAATTGTAAAAAGTGTCTAAGATGATATATTTATATGTGAACATCTCTTTCCTTATTACTTCTTATTAATTGCAACAATGACTGAGGTCTATGTTGATTCATTCTCAACAAGTTTCAATCATCATACAAGTCAAATGTGAAGCTATCACTTTCCATAAGATCGTCTCATGATCTTTCATGCTATCGTTCTTTTCATACTTTTGATCATGGCACAAAGCAAAGCCCTTAACTGAGATACTCTTTATTATATAGCTCGTAAGCTCGAATTCATCGGGGGAGAGACAAAAGCAAAAGACTCAAACTAAGAACTAAAGACTTATTCCTCTAAGAGAAGAAATAAAAACTGAAAAGGAAAGAACTAAAACAAAGGTAAAAGCAAAAGATATAAAGGTAATACGATACCAGGGCAACTCCCCCAAGCTTGGCAGAAGCCAAGGGGATTGCCCATACCAATGCTTAGTTGTCTTCCTTTGGTGGTGATGGTGGTGGAGTTGTTGCCTTTGATTCCAAGAGAGCTATCAACCTTTGATTTATACCTTTGAGATCTGTGACATGGTTTTCCAACAAAACTACTTCACGAGAAAGGGAAATATTGTGAGCATGAGTTGTTTCGCAAAACCTCAAGAGTTAAATCAAGGATGGAGACATCACGTGGAGGAAGGGTTGGAGAAAATCTACTCCTTCGACGTCTTCAATATTGAATATAGGTTGAACTTCCTCCCTAGCTTGGGTTTTCTCCTTATCTTGGTCCCTGGCTTCCGTGAATTCTACTCTCTTCAAATCAGCATCTACTTCCTCATGAACTTGGTGAAGATCATTCTCCCTAACAGATTCCTGAGACATCTTTGCTCTAAATCTGTAGCAGAAACAAGCTCGAAACGAAAACAGAGGAAAACTACGTGATACGGAGATCTAAACCTTCGGGCGACTATATATTGATTTTTTTGGGCCAGAAGGAGTCCTCCGCAAGAAAACGGAGTCCGGGAGGCACACGAGGTGCCCACAAGCTTGCCCTCCGCCACCAGGGGGTAGGGGCGGTGGCAGGGCTTGTGGCTGCCTCGTTCGCTCTCCCGACTGCTTTTTATTTTTCTAATTTTCCAAAAATTCCAAAACGGAAGAAATTTCCTATTGGAAAAGTATCGGAGTCCAATTTCTTACCGAAATAGATACATCTTCGTTTTCAAGGTCTGAAATAGGCTAATAAACATCCCTTATGTACTCCTCTGGAGTTATGACATTGATGATATTGGTCTCAACATTTATGGGAGTACCAGAGATGTAATGCTTGATTCTTTGCCTATTTACCACTCTAGGAAAATTTCCTTCCATGTTATTGATTTTGATGGCACCGGAACGATATACTTCCTCGACAACACAGGGACCTTCCCATTTAGAGAGAAGCTTGCCTGCAAAGAATCTCAAACGAGAATTGTATAGCAAGACATAATCACCTACATTTAACTCTCGTTTCTGTATTCGTTTGTCGTGCCATCTCTTAACCTTTTCCTTGAACAACTTGGCATTCTCATATGCCTGGGCTCTCCATTCATCTAACGAGCTGATATCAAACAACCGCTTCTCACCAACAAGTTTGAAATCAAAGTTGATCTCTTTGATTGCCCAATAAGCTTTGTGTTCCAGCTCAAGAGGTAAATGACAGGCCTTACCGTAAACCATTTTATATGGTGACATGCCCATGGGATTCTTATAAGGAGTCCTGTAAGCCCATAGTGCATCGTCAAGTTTGCTAGACCAGTTCTTTCGAGATCTATTGACGGTCTTTTGTAAGATCAACTTGATCTCCCTATTACTCAACTCAACTTGACCACTAGTCTGAGGATGATAAGGAGATGCAACTCTATGGTTGACATCCTACTTAGCTAGCATCTTGCGGAAAACACCATGAATGAAGTTTGAACCGCCATGAGTCATCAAGTATCTAGGGACTCCAAATCTTGGGAATATGAGTTCTTTAAGCATCTTAATAGAGGTGTGGTGATCAGCATTTTTAGTAGGGATAGCTTCTACCCACTTAGTAATGTAATCCACAACAACTAAGATATGAGTGTACCCATTGGAACTCGGGAAGGGATCAAAGCCCCATACATCAAATGGTTCAATGACAAGTGAATAGTTCATAGGCATCTCTTGACGCTTACTGATGTTCCCTATCCTTTGGCATTCGTCACAAGACAAGACAAACTTACGGGCATCCTTGAAGAGAGTGGGCCAATAGAAACCTGATTGCAATACCTTATGGGCAGTTCTATCTCCAGCATGGTGTCCTCCGTAGGCTTCGGAATGACACTTCTGCAGGATCTGTCCCTGTTCATGTTCAGGCACACAACGTCTAATAACACCATCTACTCCTTCCTTATAAAGGTGAGGATCATCCCAAAAGTAATGTCTCAAATCAAAGAAGAATTTCTTCTTTTGTTGATAGGTGAAACTGGGTGGTATGTATTTGGCTACGATATAGTTTACATAATCGGCATACCACGGTGCACTAAGTGAAGTGCGGATGACATTTAATTGCTCATCAGGAAAGCTGTCATCAATTGGTAGTGGGTCATCAAGGACATTCTCTAGCCTAGACAAGTTATCTGCTACAGGGTTATTAGCACCCTTTCGGTCAACGACGTGCAAATCAAATTCCTGTAGCAGGAGAACCCATCAGATCAGCCTAGGCTTAGCGTCGTTCTTCTCCATGAGGTACTTAATAGCAGCATGATCAGAGTGAATAGTGACTTTGGAGTCAACTATGTAAGATCTGAACTTTTCACATGCAAACTCGACTGCTAAAAATTCCTTCTCCGTAGTGGCATAGTTTCTTTGGGCACTGTCTAGAGTTTTACTAGCGTAGTGAATGACATTCAACTTCTTGTCAACTCTTTGTCCTAAAACAACACAAATAGCATAATCACTTGCATCACACATGATTTCAAAGGGCAAGTTCCAGTCAGGTGGTTGAACAATAGGTGCGGTTATCAAAGCCTTCTTAAGTATTTCGAAAGCTTCCTCACAATCCTCATCAAAAACAAAAGGAACATCCTTCTGCAAGAGGTTGGTAAGAGGCCTAGAAATCTTAGAGAAGTCTTTAATGAACCTTCTATAGAAACCAGCATGACCTAGGAAACTTCGTATACCTCTGATATCTGTGGGGCAAGGCATTTTCTCAATTGCATCAACCTTAGCCTTATCAACTTCAATGCCTCTCTTAGAAATTTTGTGTCCTAAGACGATTACTTCATTAACCATAAAGTGGCACTTCTTCCAATTCAAGACGAGGTTGGTTTCTTCGCATCTCTATAAGACTCGATCAAGGTTGCTGAGGCAATTATCAAAGGAAGACCCGTAAACGGAGAAGTCATCCATGAAAACCTCGACGATCTTTTCACAAAAGTTAGAGAATATAGCCATCATACATCTTTGGAAGGTGGCACGAGCATTACATAAGCCAAAAGGCATACGTCTATAGGCAAAGGTACCGAAAGGGCAGGTGAAAGTGGTTTTCTCTTGATCAGATTGTGCAACAGGTATCTGCGAGAAACCTGAATAGCTGTCTAGAAAGCAGAAGTGTGTGTGTTTTGATAGCCTTTCTAGCATTTGGTCGATGAACGGCAAAGGATAATGATCTTTCCTGGTTGCCTTGTTCAGTTTCCGGCACTCTATCACCATTCTATAGCCGGTAATAATCCTTTGTGGGATTAGTTCGTCCTTATCATTAGGAATGACGGTGATACCTCCCTTCTTAGGTACACAATGTACTGGACTTACCCAATCACTATGAGCAATTGGATAAATGATTCCTTCTTCCAGAAGCTTTAATATTTCTTTTCTAACGACCTCTTTCATCTTAGGATTTAATCTCCTTTGATGATCAGCAACTGGTTTAAAGTCAGGATCGGTTTTAATCTTGTGCTGACATAGAGTAGGACTAATACCCTTAAGATCATCAAGAGTATATCCAATAGCAGCGCGGTGCTTCCTCAGAGTTTTTATTAACTTCTTCTCTTCGCGCTCTGAGAGGAGAGCACTAATAATGACAGGATATATCTCCTTCTCATCAAGATAGGCATACTTAAGAGTATCAGGCAACTGTTTAAGCTTGAACACAGGGTCACCCTTTGGTGGGGGAGGATCCCCAAGAAGTTCAACAGGCAGATTATTCTTGAGAATAGGATATTGTTCTAAGAAATTTTTATCTATCTCATATCTCTCGTCCATATGCATATCATTTTCTTGCTCAAGAAGATACTGCTCTAAAGGATCCGTAGGAGGTACGACAATAGAGGAAAGATCAATAATTTCATCTCTACCAGACGACTCTCTTTCATGGGATTGTCTTCCAAACTTGGAGAACTTAAATTCATGAGACACACCCTCGAAACTTACTGTGACAGTCTGCTTAATGCAATCAATGTGAGCATTGACAGTGTTGAGAAAGGGTCTACCAAATATGATGGGACAAAAGCTATCTTGTGCAGTACCAAGGACGAGGAAATCAGTAGGATACTTCGTCTTACCACACATGACTTCTACGTCTCTCACAATTCCCAGAGGGCAGATAGTGTCTCTATTAGCTAGCGTAATAGTGACATCAATGGGTTCTAACTCAGCAGGTGCAATCTCATCTTTGATTTCATCATATAGAGAACGGGGTATTGCACTAACACTAGCTCCCATATCACATAAACCATGGTAACAGTGATCTCCTATCTTAATAGAAACAACGGGCAGGCCAACTACAGGTCCGTGTTTGTCTTTCATGTGAGGTTTAGCAATTTTAGCACAGTCCTCACATAATTTGATAACATGCCCGTCTATGTCTTCGGCTAAGAGATCTTTGATAATAGCAACACTAGGTTCAACTCTAATTTCCTCAGAGGGTGCAAGTGATCTAATGCAACCCCTACGTATCATAGTTGAAGCTTTAGAATAATCCTTTATCCTAGCAGGGTATTGTAGTTTCTCAGTGTAAGCACAAGGAACAAGAGGATCACTAAAAGCAATGACTTTCTCCTCAACTAGATTGGTTTTGGCTATGCTGCTTTCTATAAGAGGGTGATATTTAAACCACTTCTCTTTGGGAAGATCAACATGAGCAGCAAAAGATTCACATAGAGAAGCTACTATCTCAGAGTCAAGTCCATACTTAGTGCTAAAATCTCTAGAAGTGTTTGTCTAAACAAAAGATTTAACGTAATCAAACTGGAAATTCATACCTGACTCCTTACCTTCCTCCAGCTCCCAATCTTCAGAGTTGCATTTGATTCTCTCCAATAAATTCCACTTGTGATCAATATGCTTTATCATAAAAGAACCGGTACAAGAAGTGTCAAGCATGGTACGATCTTCATGAGAAAGCCGAGCATAAAAGTTTTGAGTGATGATTTCTCTCGAGAGCTCATGATTGGGGCATGAATATAGCATTGATTTAAGCCTCCCCCAAGCTTGAGCTATGCTTTCCCTGTCACGAGGCCAAAAGTTATAAATAAAGTTCCGATCACGATGTACTAAATGCATAGGATAGAACTTTTGATGAAATCCCAATTTCAACCGATTGTAGCCCCATGATCCAGTATCATCACATAGCCTATACCATGTCAACGCCTTATCCTTCAAAGATAAAGGAAAGACTTTCTTCTTTACCTCATCCTCGGGCAAACCTGCAAGCTTAAATAAACCACAAACTTCATCTACATAGATTAGATGCAAGTCTGGATGTGAAGATCCATCTCCTATGAAAGGATTAGCCAGAAGTTTCTCAAGCATACCCGAAGGAATTTCATAAAAGATATTTTCAGTAGGTACCTCAGGTTGAGGAGAAACTCCTCGTGCTTCCGTTCGTGGTGAAGATACCCCGAACAAACTCCTCAAATGAACAGTTTCCATAGTGACAATAAATTTCAGCAAAATATAAAAATGTTTCCTTACCAATTTCCACTTACCAAAGGCGCTTCACTCCCCGGCAACGGCACCAGAAAACAGTCTTGATGACCCACAAGTATAGGGGATCAATCATAGTTCTTTCGATAAGTAAGAGTGTCAAACCCAACGAGGAGCAGAAGGCTCTGATAAGCGGATTTCAACAAGTTCATAACTGCAAGCACTGAAAGTAGCGGTAACAAGTGATTGTGTAGTAAGGTGAAATCTAGCGAGCAAAAAGTAACAAGTAACAAGTAGTAGCAACGGTGCAGCAAGTGGCAAAATCCCTTTTGTACCAAGGGACAAGCCTGAACAAAGTCTTATAGGAGGAAAAACGCTCCCGAGGACACACGGGAATTTCTGTCATGCTAGTTTCATCATGTTCATATGATTCACGTTCGTTACTTTGATAGTTTGATATGTGGGTGGACCGGCGCTTGGTTACTGCCCTTACTTGGAAAAGCATCCCACTTATGATTAACCTCTCTCGCAAGCATCCGCAACTACAAAAGAAGAAGTAAGACAAAGTATAACCATAGCATTAAACTAGTGGATCCAAATCAGCCCCTCACGAAGCAACGCATAGACTGGGTTTAAGCTTCTGTCACTCCAGCAACCCATTATCTACTTACTACTTCCCAATGCCTTCCTCTAGGCCCAAATATGGTGAAGTGTTATGTAGTCGACGTTCACATAACACCACTAGAGGAAAAGACAGTATACAACATATCAAGATACCGAACGAATATCAAATTCACATGACTATTTTCAGCATGACTTATCCCATGTCCTCAAGAACACAAGTAACTACTCACAAAACATAATCATAATCATGATCAGAGGTGTAATGAATAGCATCAAGGATCTGAACATAAACTCTTCCACCAAGTAATCCAACTAGCATCAACTACAAAGAGTAATCAACACTACTAGCAACCTTACAAGTACCAATCGGAGTTGCAAGACGAAGATTGGTTACAAGAGATGAACTAGGGATTGGAGAGGGGATGGTGCTGATGAAGATGTTGATGAAGATGCCTCCCCTCCGACGAGAGGAGTGTTGGTGATGACGATGGCGATGATTTCCCCCTCCGGGAGGGAAGTTTCCCCGGCAGGATCGTCCTGCCGGAGCTCTAGATTGGATCTGCTCAAGTTCTGCCTCGTGGTGGCAGCGAAACCACGAAAAAGCACCCGATTGATTTTTTCTGGACCAGGACGCTTCATATAGCAAAAGAGGGGGGCTAGTGGGCCGTCAGGCAGCCCACAAGCCCCCACTCCGCCACTAGGGGGGTGGCGGTGTCAGGGCTTGTGGCGCCCTGGCAGCCCCCTCCGGTAGTTCTTTCGCCGAATATTTTCTATATAATCCAGAAAAAATTCCACGTAACTTTTCACGACATTTGGAGATGTGCAGAATAGTGGACTAGGATTTGCTCATTTTCCTGTCCAGAATTCCAACTGCCTGAATTCTCCCTCTTGAAATAAACCTTCCAAAATAAGAGAGAAAAGGCATAAATATGGTACCACAAGTAATATAACAGCCCAAAAACCAATAAATATCAACATGAAAGCATGATGCAAAATGGACGTATTAGACCCAAACTATGAACGTAGCATATTGATCGTGTCGTTTTATTGCTATTGTTTTCTGCGTGTCAAGTATTTGTTCCTATGACCTTGAGATCATATAACTCACTGGCACCGGAGCAATACCTTGTGTGCATCAAACATCACAACATAACTGGGTGACTATAAAGGTTCTCTACATGTATCTCCGAAGGTGTCCTTGAGCTAGTATGGATCAAGACTGGGATTCGTCACTCCATGTGACGGAGAGGTATCTCGGGGCCCACTTGGTAATACAACATCACACACAAGCCTTGCAAGAAATGTGACTAAGTGTAAGTCACGGGATCTTGTATTACGGAACGAGTAAAGAGACTTGCCGGTAACGAGATTGAAATAGGTATGCGGATACCGACGATCAAATCTCGAGCAAGTAACATACCGAAAAACAAACGGAATGGCATACGGGATTATATGAATCCTTGACACTGAGGTTCAACCGATAATATCTTCGGAGAATATGTAGGATCCAATATGGGCATCCAGGTCCTGCTATTGGATATTGACCGAGGAGTGGATCGGGGCATGTCTACATAGTTCTCGAACCCGCAGGGTTTGCACACTTAAGGTTCGATGATGTTATAGTATAGTTGAGTCCCGAATTAGATCACGGACGTCACGAGGGTTTCCGGAATGGTCCAAAAACAAAGATTGATATATAGGATGACTTCATTTGGTTACCGGAAGGTTTTCGGGCATTACCGGGATTGTACCGGGAGTGACGAATGGGTTCCGGAAGTTCACCGGGAGGGGGGCAACCCACCGGGGGAAGCCCAATGGCCTTAGGTGTGGTGCACCAGACCTTAGTGGGCTGGTGGGACAACCCAAGAGGGCCTATGCGCCATAAGAATAAAACCAAAGAAAAAAAGGGGGAGATGGGAAGGAAGAGAAGGACTCCACTTTCCAATCCTAATTGGTGTAGGAATCAACCTCTCCTCCCTGGCCGGCGCACCTTTGAGGGCTTGGCCCTCAAGGGAAGCCTCCTCCCCCTCCCTCCTATATATAGTGGTGATTTAGGGCTGATTTGAGACAACTTTGTCCACGTGCAACTCGGATCTAGACACCATAGTTTTACCTCTAGATTGTATTTCTCCGGAGCTCGGGCGGAGCCCTGCAGGAGTAGATGCTCACCACCACCGGCGCACCGTCACTCTGCCGGGGAACTCATCTACTTCTCTGTCTTGCTTGCTGGATCAAGAAGCCCGAGATCATCGTCGAGCTGTACGTGTGCTGAACACGGAGGCGTCGTCCTTTCGGCACTAGATCGGATCAGATCGTGGGGCGAATCGCGGCACGGTTTGTGGGACAGTTCGCGGGGCGGATCGAGGGACATGAGGACGTTCCACTACATCAACCGCGTTTATTAACGCTTCCTGTTGTGCGATCTACAAGGGTACGTAGATCCAAATCTCCTCTCGTAGATGGACATCACCATGATAGGTCTTCGTGTCCGTAGGAAAATTTTGTTTCCCATGCAACGTTCCCCAACAAAACCGTTAGTTGCTTTAGGTGCAAACTTTGAGCTATGGTGAGGATCTCTAATCCAGCATCTTACACCGAAGACTTTGAAATAACTTACATTGGGTTTCTTGTCAGTGAGGAGTTCATATGAGGTTTTCTTGAGGAATTTGTGAAGATATACCCTGTTGATGATGTGGCAAGAGGTGTTGATTGCTTCAGGCCAGAAACAACGAGGAGTTTGATATTCTTCAAGCATAGTCCGTGCCATTTCAACAAGAGTCCTGTTCTTGCGTTCTATGATGCCATTCTGTTGAGGAGTATAAGGAGAAGATAATTCGTGAGTAATACCAAGTTCATCAAGATAATCATCAAGACTAGTGTTTTTGAATTCTGTCCCATTGTCACTCCTGATGTGTTTGATCTTGACGTCGAAGATCATCGAGGCCCTTGAGGAAAATTGTTTGAAGAATTCCTGCACTTCAGTTTTATACAGAATGATATGTACCCAAGTATAGAGAGAATAGTCATCAATGATGACAAAGCCATATAAAGATGCTGCATTGGTTAGAGTGGCGTAATGAGTAGTTCCAAACAGATCCATGTGAAGCAATTCAACCGGGCGAGTAGTAGTCATGATAGTCTTCGAGGGGTGTTTGGATCTGGTCATTTTTCCAGACTCAGAAGCACCGCAGAGGTGGCCCTTGAAGAATTTGACGGATTCGATGCCAACGACATGCTTCTTCTTCGCCAGTGTGTGCAAATTCCTCATGACTGCATGACCCAGACTTCGATGCCATAACCAGCCTTCTGAGGTTTTTGCTAGTAAGCATGTGGCTGGTTGAGGACCTGTGGAAAAATCAACAATGTACAAATCTCCTCTCATAAAGCCTTCGAAGACTTTGGATTTGTCAGATTCCATGATGACTACGCTTCTGTATTTTCCAAAGATAACAACCATATCAAGATCACAAAGCATTGAGACTGACATGAGGTTAAACAAAAGGGATTCGACAAGCATGACTTTGTCCATGTGCGTGTCCTTGGAAATAGCCACTTTGCCAAGTCGCAATACCTTGTTTTTACCTTTATCAGCATAAGTGATTTGCTTTAGTGGTGATGGAGTCAGTGGCATATTCATGAACAAGATTTTATCACCAGTCATGTGGTTTGTGCAACCACTGTCAAGAACCCACTCTGTATTCTTGGGTTTGTCATCCTGCAGATGAATTAGTACAACTTACCATCTCATATGCTTCAGACTTGAAGAATATGATTTCAATTTCATCAGATAGGAATTTCATCATAAACAGTAAATTTGAGGACGTGTGAAATGTTATAATTTCATCAATTTTAGCTTGCGTCCAATCAAGCAATTTCCTCAGGTCTCCAGCAAATTCTTTAGATGATGAGTTTCATCTGGAGACCTGATGTGCAGAAGTGATTAGTTCAATTTCTTCACCACCCACATCTAAAGGGGTGGCAAAGAGTTCATCATCCCGCGGGCCCCATATGAGAATGGAGGCATTGAAGCTAATGCACTTCTCTTCACAGTAGGGGGATTAGAATACTAAAATGAATAGGCAGAGAAGTTCTTTGAGGATTTATGAACATAATGACTTGAGGAATAATGCTCATATTCATATCCCTTGTAATTTCCCTGCATATCAGAAGCATTAGCATGAGTATGGGCATAGTATTGACCATTTGAGGATTTTGATCCTCTTGAAGACTTTAATCCACCTGAGGAAATTGATCTGGGGTTCAGATTCTTCACAGGTGGTGTCATGAGGACATTCACCTGAAGATTTTCCAAGCAACTTTTGGGGACTCCTATTTTCCTCAGGGGTGGTCCATTCGTGCAGTTAGTTCCAACATATCGAGAAAATACTTCACCAGACTAATTTTTGAACAGTTTATAATTTGAGTCAAATGACTCATCAGAGGAATGGGAAATTTCACATGCAAAGCCTGTTAGGGTGGATGGATCGACGGGAGGTCCTTTAGTAACAACCCATGAGGTTTTGGTGTACTGCTCAGGTTTCACGTATGATCCATCAGCATTTAATTTCCTCTCAAAGGCAATTCCTTCTTTCCTTGGATTCCTGTTCAACATCTGCTTTTTGAGCACATCGCAAAGGGTCTGATGCCCTTTGAGACTTTTGTGTATGCCTGTCACATGCAATTCTTCAACCCTGCATTTTTCGTGAGTAGCATTTGTGGTTTCCTCAAGTGAAGAATTTGATACCACATGAGAAATTGAAGAATTTGTAGCGATAGAAGCATTTGATGATTCTGGTGAAGAATTAGCAGTTTCATGTTCAATGAATTTCAAACATGGCGGAATGAATTCAACCTGAGCGGCACTGATCTGCTAAGAAAGCAATGAATCGTTTTCCATTCGAAGATCATCATGAGGCATCTTCAACTTCTCAAGATCAAGTTTCCTTTGAAGAAATTCATAGGAAAGTTTCTCATGATCAGCCAAGAGTGTGTGCCATAACGATCTTGAAGACTATCAAATCTAGACCGAAGACTTTTCACATCTTCAGTGAGGACTTGAGTATGATTCATTTCATAATTCAATAGACCATTGCTTCTGTCTAGCAGTTTTTGAAGCTTTTCAATGGCACTTTGTTGTTTAGTTGCAATGTTGGCAAGTTTACTGTAATTGGGTTTTTTATAATCATCAGGTTCATAGTCACTTGAGTCAGAGGAGGAAGTATCATTCGGTACCTTTGAACCTTTTGCCATGAAGAAATAGGTTGGTGCGAAGTCATCAACATATTCATCAGTGTAGATAGCATTGTCATTTTCTTCAAGGTTGAAGATTGACTTGTTGACGAATGTGGTAGCCAATGCAAAACTTGCCACACCAGACTCTGAATCTTCTTCAGAACCTTCATCTTCATCATATTCCTCAGATTCTTCCTCTGAATCCATTTCCTTGCCAATGAGTTCCCGAGCCTTTCTGAAAATGGTCTTCTTATACGATGAGGACTTTGAGGATGAGGATTTTGAGGATTTCTTATTTTTCTTCGAGTCATCGGAACTGTCATCCTTGTATTTCTTCTTCTTTTATTCTTTCACCTAGTGAGGACAGTCAGCTATGTAGTAACCAGATTTCTTACATTTGTGACAAGTTCTTTTCTTGTAGTCCTCAGATGAAGATTCTGATTTCCTCATATCTCTTCTTGAAGATTTACCAAACTAGCCACAATTTGTAAACTTGTGGAATTTCCTCATGAGCATTGCAAGATCCTGTCCAAGATCTTCAGGATCACCAATGATGCAATCTGAGTCTTCTTCTTCAGATGAGGAAATTGCTTTAGCCTTTAGTGCACGAGGTCTTGAGTAGCTTGGTCCATACAGGTCTCTCTTTTCTTCCAGTTGGAATTCATGAGTATTGAGTCTTTCAAGTATATCAGCAGAATCAAGGATATTATAGTCTCCTCTTTCTTGAATCATAAGAACCAGTGTATCAAACGATGGATCAAGAGATCTTAGCAGTTTCTTCACAATTTCATGGTCAGTGATGTCTCGAGCTCCTAGTGCTTGCAGTTCATTTGATATGTCAGTGAGGCGATCAAAGGTATCTTGGCAGCTTTCACTGTCAATCCTCTTGAAGCGATTGAAGAGATTGCGAAGAACATCAACACGAGAGTCACGCTGAGTTGAGATTCCTTCATTGACTTTGGAAAACCTATCCCAAATAAGCTTAGCTGTGCCCAAAGAACTCACTCTGCTATACAGACCTTTGTTGAGATGGCCACATATGATATTCTTCGCTTGTGAGTCAAGTTGCTTGAATTTCTTCACATCAGCAACATAGATAGTAACAGTGATGGAGGGAATACCATGTTCCACAATATACCAGAGATCGTCAATAGCCTGAAGATGCATCTTCATCTTGGTATTCCAGTAGGGAAAGTCCTTTCCTTCAAAGGTTGGACATCCTGTAGTAACCTTGACATACCTGTGATCGACATAACTAAAACTCCAGGTGGTTAAACCAAAATCACACAGAACAAGGGAGTACCTTGCTCTGATACCAATTGAAAATGCGTTATATCGACAAGAGGGGGGTGAATAGGCGATTTGTAGAATTTCATCACTGAGGAAATTCCTTGTGAGGAAAGTCCTCAAAGATGAATTAAGTGCAGCGGAAGTAGAATAGGATCAGGTGTGCAAAAAGTTCAATAGCAGATTACTTGTTGAAGACTATGAGATTCACTTTGCACAGTTCGCAAGTACAGAGTAAGTAGGTGAAGATTATCTTGAGTGAAGAATTTGAGGTTGAGAAAATTTAGAGAAAGTCTTCAAACTAATTCTTCAATAGTGCATATCAAAGTCGTCAACATACAATTTGAGGGAATGATAGAATTGAAGAAATAGAACCCATATTCAGGATGAAGACAATTGTTGATGACCTAGTTGCAACTGTTGTGACAGTTGCACGTCTGGTTTGGAGCGGCTTGGTATTAAAACCAGAGGATACAAAGTCCCGGGACACACAGTCCCTACCATATTCTCCTTGAGCTAAGGACACACAGTCCTCATCCAACACTCATGGTAAGTCTTTAGGGCAGACTTCCAAGCCCTCACAAACTCGGTCACCCGATGATCCACAATTGACTGTTGGATGCTCTAAACCATGACACCTAACCGTCTAGAGGATACACAGTCCTCAAAGGTAAAAGGCTTCAGTTCCACACATGAACAAATTCCTCATTGATGCTCAATCACTTGGTTTTTGGTTTGGGGTTTGGTGTTTGGGGTATTTCCTCACTTGATGATTTTCTCTCGAAGACTCTGAGGAATTTGGGTTGCTCTAAATGAAAAGTGTTAGTTTCTCTCGGAGGAGCCAACCAGATAGCGGTTGTGGGGGTGGCTATTTATAGCCTGAGAGCATCCCAACATGATTTGACATAAATGCCCTTAAATAATGTGACCGTTGGGTGGATAAGATCAGTGAGGTGGCGTGTGTCGCGGGAACAGTCGGAACTTTCAACTGTGAAAGTCCTCATGTCTCTCATATTACTCACTCTGAGGCTTTAGTAGGTTTAGGCTTGGGTTGAGCATCATGAGGAAATTCATTCCGTAGTATTACTTCGACCCCCTTTAACAGTACTGTGTTGCTATGACTCAAGAGTATAGAAAATGAAACAGAAAGAGTAAACCTTCACGCTTCAAAGTTTTCAAACATTATTTCTTCAGGACACACCGAATTACTCATCTTCAATATCTTTATGAGGAATATCAATTTCATCGCAGTTTCTTCGTGATCAAAGTCTTCAAGGTAAGACCAAAGTCTTCAGCCGAAGACATGCATTTTTAGGGGTTGATATTCATCGTATAACTCAAACTCCTCAGCGACTTATAGAGCCTGTGTACACTTACAAACATATTAGTCTCTTAACCTATAAGTCTTCAAACCACCAAAATCACTAAGGGCACTAGATGCACTTACATACATACTATCTCCCCAAGCCCATTTTACTATTCATACGTTGCCATTGAAAGATGAAGACATGAATCCGTGCGGTGAAGGAAACTTTGGCGACCCACCCCGGACCAAGCGTAGCTGCATCAGCCATGAGAACAATCAAAACATCCATCGCTGTGGCTGCAATCTCCGATAGGGCGACTGCAGTCATAGAAAGGGCAGCTGTTGTAGGTAAGATGGAGGAAACAACATCCGTGACCAGGATAGCAAATGGAGAGAATGGCACAATAGCTTTTCGTTCCTCGGCAGCCACTGTAGCCCTGATGGCGGCTTCCCACACCTAACTCGTGTTGATCACCACACAAATAGAAGTGGCCTTCTCCGACACCTGTCGGCAACCCATGTTCGAAGAGTTGGCAATTGCTGAGATCGCTCGGGCAGTCGTCCGTTCCTCGGCTGATGGGGTTGTCCACTAGGGGTAGGGCCATGGACTTGCATTCCGAAGCTCACCTAGGGCCCCACACAGTCATTAGAGTCCTCAAGGCTATCGATGCAGTCTCGGTTTCACTCGGACATACAGGATCACACTCGGACACACAGGGTCACTCGGACCATCTTCGGTGAGTCGAACGTGCACCGACACTCGGACTAAAGCAAAGAATGGACGAGGAAGAGACTACAATGGCAAGATACTTAATCTACCACATAAAGCATAGTGAAGACTAGTGTTATCAGTAATGTTAGAGTTAGAGTTGTTGTTACTAGCAACATCCATAGTTATTAGCATTAACTCGCCCTTGTTATGATGCTCAATGGGCCCAGGCGCACTCTATATAAGCCTACCTTGAGCTCGGTGACAAGGGTTAAGCATTCTATGTACTCACGGCCTCCATAAGCAACACTAAGCCTCCAGGCTCGAGATGTAGGCTCTTTACCACTCCGGAGTGGGGCTTGAACTCGTACATCCGAGTGTTATCACTTCTCCATAGCTAGGATCCGCACTCCATTCATACTAGTTGTACTATTGTCAGGTTCATTCCCACAACATTTGGCGCCCACCATGGGGCTGCGCGTCTAGCAAAGTCTGGCGAGGTTGGTGTTTCCATCCTTTTCGTCGTCATGATGACACTCGACGGTAGATACTTTTTGGTTCCCTTATCTTCACCGCCATTGATTCAGCATGGATGCAGGACACGGTGTTGGATACCGACGCTTCGCCCACTCGAGGTGATCCGCACTTCAACGCAGTGGCACATGGGGTCCTGATTCAAGATCCATTGGTGTCGTACCACTCGGCACACCATGTCCTGCTGCGGTTCGTCGCAAGTGCTCCGGCACTCATGGTTGCAGTGTTGGATCAAACATGCGGTGGATCTACAAGTCACATCAGGGCAAGTGGCCATGCTCGACTGAGACGAGCCCACTGTCAGCCTTTTCCCTTCATCAGGCGATGACTCGTTCGATGGGTCGAACTTCAAGAGCAGCGGGGATGCTGCAGAGATCTTGATGGACGACACGGCGAGGGGAGGAGCTCCTGGTTTTTCTGCAGGTAACTCTCGTGGACACGACGAAGGCGATCGTCGCAATGCCAACTCCGACCTCTATGTCCCCCAACCGCTCAATGACCAGCAGCGGGAGGAACTCAGGCGGAGGAATGAGCACGGTCTTTATACCCCCATCACCGGGAGCACCCCGGAGGAGGTAGCCATGGAGAATGCACGCCAAGACACTCTGGCTGAGCGCAAGTCACTCGAGCGGCTCCAACATTTGCTACATGCCAGAGCTGCGAGGGCCCAGCCCAATTCTAGTCGGAACTGCCGGCAGTTGTTTCCGAAGAACCACCAGTGCAACATTCAGGTGATGGGAACACCATTGCAGAACTTGGCTGCGGCCACTCAGATCGCTGATTCCATTCAACCGAGTAATTCCGTGGTTAAGGAGGGCATTTGGAAGTTCCATACTCTATTGAAGACAGCCCTACAGTAGAATTATGCGGTATCCCAATCACAGTATCACATTCACAACAAGTCAGTCCGGACGGACATGATGCAGTTGGCTCACAACCCTCACGCACCTGAAAGACACCGGAGATCCCCTCCTCTTCCGGGAGGCCCCTATGGGGATCGAAGGCATTACGATCTGGTTCGCAGTCGGACACCTCCTCTGAGGAGTGGTTCAATCGGACATCAAACTCAGGACCGTAGATCAAGCCCCAATCGACATAGGGGTTATGGAGATGATGGTTGATATGTCTCCAACATATCTATAATTTTTGATGGTTTCATGCTATTATCTTGTCAAACTTTGGATGTTTTCCATGCTTTTTATTTATTTTCTGGGACTAACTTATTAACTTAGTAACGGGTGCCATTTCCTGTTTCTTCCATGTTTTTGACCCCTTTCAGAGGAGATTTTGAAACGGAGTCCAAACGGAAGAAAATCCCCGAAAAGATTTTTTCTGGAACGGAAGAAGATCAGAGGACTTGGGAGCCAAGGCAGAAGAGCCCAGGGGCCCCACAAGCCCCCACCCCGCAGCCAGGGGGCGCCATCTAGGCTTGTGGGCCCCCTGGAGGTCCACTGACCTAGATCTTGCGGCTATATATATTCCCAAATATTCCCAAAAAAATCAAGAGACGACAGCAATTACTTTTCCGCCGCTCCAAGCTTCTGTCTCCGCAAGATCCCATCTGGGGCACGTCCTGGTGCCCTGTTAGAGGGGGGATTCGGATACGGGGGGCTTCTTCATCAACACCATGACCTCTCCGATGATGCGTGAGTAGTTCACCATAGACCTACGGGTCCATAGCTAGTAACTAGATGGCTTCTTCTCTCTCTTGGATCTTCAATACAAAGTTCTCCATGATCTTCATGGAGATCTATCCGACGAAATCTTCTTTTGCGGTGTGTTTGCCGAGATCTGATGACTTGTGGATTTATGATCAGATTATCTATGAATCTTATTTGAGTTTCTTCTGATCTCTCTTATGCATGATTTCATATCCTTGTAATTCTCTTCGAGTTGTGGGTTTTGTTTGGCCAACTAGATCTATGATTCTTGCAGCGGGAGAAGTGCTTGGTTTTAGGTTCAGACTGTGTGGTGACCTCACCCAGTGACTGAAGGGGTAGCGAGGCACGCATCATGTTGTTGCCATCAAGGGTAAAAAGATGGGGTTTTCATCATTGGTTTGAGATTATCCCTCTACATCAGGTCATCTTGATTAAAGTGTTACTCTGTTCGTCATGAACTCAATACACTAGATGCATGCTGGATAGCGGTCGATGTGTGGAGTAATACTAGTAGATGCAGAAAGTATCGGTCTACTTGTCTCGGACGTCATGCCTATATGCTAGATCATTGCCTTAGATATCATCATGACTTTGCGCGGTTCTATCAATTACTCGACAGTAATTTGTTCACCCACCGTGATATTTGCTATTATGAGAGAAGCCTCTAGTGAACACTATGCCCCCGAGGGTCTACTCCACACCATATTTTCAGCCTTACAATTTTTACTTCGTTGCTCTTTCCGCCTTCAGATCTCACTTTGCAAACAATCTTGAAGGGATTGACAACCCCTTTGAAGCGTTGGGTGCAAGCTTGTTTGTGTTTGCGCAGGTACTTTGGACTTGATGAGGCCCTCCTTTTGGATCGATACCTTGGTTCTCAAACTGAGGGAAATACTTACTGCTCCTGTGCTGCATCACCCTTTCCTCTTCAAGGGAAAAACCGACGCAAACTAGAGAAGTAACAAGAATAATTCCTACGTGCCAGGGAAGGACTTTTGTTGCCGTAGCATAAGAATTTCTGGCGCTGTTGACGGGGAGGAAGATCAAGTCAAGAACTCATCCAAGTAGGTGTCGCAAACTCATCTCTTGCATTTACTTTGTTTGCCAGTTGCCTCTCGTTTTCCTCTCCCCCACTTCACCAATTTGCCTTTTTCGTTTGCCTTTTTCGTTCGCCTTTTCGTTCGCCCTTTTTCTCGTGTGCTCTTTGTTTTCTTGTGTGCTTGCTTGCCTGCTAAAGTCCTAATGGCCCCACTAAGGGATTTTGATGCTCGCTTTGCGAAGTTAGAAGAGATTGAAACTAGTGTTAAAGGCTTCATGTCTACACAGTTTGAATATAATAGTTACTTCAGTAGAGAGCTGAAGGAGCAAAATTCTTTTCTGGCTTTTATGAGTAGAGAAGTTGATGACATGGCCAAAGAATTCCTTGCGCTGAATTCCCAGTTTGCTCGTCTTGAAAAACTAGTGGGCCAGATTTCTGATAAGCAAGCTACTTTAGTCAATAAAATGGCTACTAAACCCGAAACTCGTGATGAGAATCACGAAGATCTTAAAGTTCTTGGTGTGACTCCCATTGAATCTTTGTTTTCTTGTATCAAACCTAATGATTATGGGGCTGGATATGAATCCACTTTGGTTGAAAAGTGCCCCAAGGATTCGGAGTCCATCTATCTTGATGCTAAAAGCATTAAAAGTGGAGTAGAAGACGTTAAAACTTTGAGTAGTAATGAAATTACTACCGTGGATTTCAAGGAATTCAATTATGATAGTTTCTCCTTGATTGAATGCATTTCTTTGATGCAATCCATGTTGAACTCTCCACACGCTTATAGCCAAAATAAAGCCTTTACCGATCATATCGTCGAAGCTATGATAAAAGCTCTTGAAGAGAAACTTGAATTGGAAGTCTCTATCCCTAGAAAGCTTCCTCATGAGTGGGAACCTACCATCAAAATCAAAATCAAAAACTATGAGTGCAATGCTTTGTGTGATTTGGGCGCTAGAGTTTCTGCGATTCCAAAGTCTTTATGTGATGTTCTGGGTTTTAATGAGATTGAAGAGTGTTCTCTTAATTTGCATCTTGCTGATTCTACTATCAATAAACCCATGGGAAGGATCAATGATGTTCTTACTATTGCAAATAGGAATTATGTACTCGTGGATTTCATTGTGCTTGACATTGATTGCAATCCTACATGCCCTATTATTCTTGGTAGACCTTTCCTAAGGACTATTGGTGCTATCATAGATATGAAGGAAGGGAATATTATATTCAATTTCCTTTAAGGAAGGGCATGGAACACTTTCCTAGAAAGAAAATAAGATTGCCTTATGAATCCATGATGAGGGCCACTTATGGTTTGAGCACCAAAGACGACGATACGTGATTCTATCGCTCCTATGCCTAGCTAAGGGCGTTAAACAATAGCGCTTGTTGGGAGGCAACCCAATGAATTTATCTTTTTCATTCTGTTTTGTTGCGTCCATACTTTCATAATTCTGTTGTGATTGTGTTTTTTGTGTTTGAGCCAAGCAAAACCTTTATGACTAGTCTTGGTAATGGTTGTTTGATCTTGCTGGAAAAAGACAGAAACTTTTCCCTCACGAGATGATTTTTAATTTTTATTCCGAAAGGTTGATTCTTTTTTTCTTCTGATTTATATGCTTTTTCCTCAGACCTTCGTAATTTTTCAGATATTTTGAGGTACCAGAAGTATACGAAGTATACAGATTGATACAGACTGGTCTGTTTTTGACAGATTCTGTTTTTGTTCAGTTGGTTGCTTGTTTTGATGAAACTATGGTTAGTATCGGGGGGTACTAGCCATGGAAAAGTGAGAATACAGTAGCCCATCATCAATATAGATGGAATTCAAATTTGCTACAGTACCAAAAGAAGTGGTAGTTTGTTTTCTTGTACTAATGTGATCACAAGTTTCTGTTTAAGTTTTGTGTTGTGAAGTTTTCAAGTTGTGGGTAATGTTCTCATGGACAAAGAGATAAGGAGTGGAAAGAGCTCAAGCTTGGGGATTCCCAAGGCATCCCAAGCCAAATTCAAGGACACCAAAAATCCTAAGCTTGGGGATGCCCCGGGAAGGCATCCCCTCTTTCATCTTCAATCCATCGGTAACATTACTTGGAGCTATATTTTTATTCACCACATGATATGTGTTTAGCTTGGAGTGTCTTGTATCTTAGGATTCTTTTCTTTTTGTTGTGTCACAATCATCCTTGCTGCACACCTTTTTGAGAGAGAGAGACATGCACTCATCGTGATTTTGCTAGAATGCTCATAGTGCATCACTTATATCTTTTGAGCTAGATACTTTTGCTCTAGTGCTTCAGTTATATCTTTTGAGGTAGATACTTTTGCTCTTGTGCTTCACTTATATCTTTGGAGCACGGCGGTGCGTGATTTGGTAGTTGGCTTATTCTATGAAAGTAGTCCCAAATGTGCTAGGTACCCAAAGAGGATGCAAAAACCTCCATCTTCATGTGCATTGAATAGAAAGAGAAGTTTTGATTCCTCTCAATTAGTTTTGAGACGTGGATTCAGTAATATTGAGAGTTATGTTAGTAGGGTGTTGTGAATCTAGAAATACTTGTGTTGAAGTTAGTGATTCCCGTAGCATGCACGTATGGTGAACCGCGATGTTAGGAAGTCCGGGCATAATTGATCTATTGATTGTCATCCTTTGTGTTGAGGTCGGGATCGCGCGATGGTTTACACCTACCAACCCTTCCCCTCGGAGTATGCGTTTAGCACTTTGTTTCGATTACTAATAAAAACTTTCGCTATAAGTATGTGAGTTCTTCATGACTAATGTGAGCCCATGGTATAGATGCACTTTCACCTTCCACCATTGCTAGCCCCTCTAGTACCGCGCAATTCTTGCCGGTGCACAAACCCACCAAATTCCTTCCTCAAAACATCCACCATACCTACCTACTATGGCATTTTCATAGCAATTCCGAGATATATTGCCATGCAACTCCCACCGTTCCGTCTCATGACTTGTGTCGTCACTCTCATATTGCCATTGCCTGATCATACTAGATCGTTGCACATTCCAGTACACTGCCGGAGGAATTTCCCATGGAGTCATTGTGATCTTTGAGCTATGAGTAAATAAAAGTGTGATTATCATCATTATTAGAGCATTGTCCCATGTGAGGAAATAAAAAAAGAGGCCAAAGATCCCAAAAACAAAAAAAGAGGCCTAAGAGCCCAAATAAAAAAAAGAGAAATGAGAGAAAAGAGAGAAGGGACAATGCTACTATCTTTTTCCACACTTGTGCTTCATGTTAGCACCATGTTCTTCATGATTGAGAGCTTCTTTCTTTGTCACTACCATATGGTAGTGGGAATCTTCGTTTTATAACTTGGCTTGTATATTCCAATGATGGGCTTCCTCAAAATTGCCCTAGGTCTTCGTGAGCAAGCAAGTTGGATGCACACCCACTAGTTTTCCTGTTGAGATTTCACATACTTATAGCTCTAGTGCATCTCTTGTATGACAATCCCTACTCATTCACATTGATATCTATTAATGGGCATCTTCATAGCCTATTGATCCACCGAGTCAGTGTGACCATCTCCTCCTTTTTGTCTCACAACCGCCACCACACTCTATTCCATCTATAGTGCTATATCCATGGCTCGCGCTCATCTATTGCGTGATAGTTATAAAAAGTTTGAGAAAGTAAGAGTGCGAAAACAATTACTTGGCCAATTCCGGGGTTGTGCATGATTTACATTAGTTGTCTGAGGATGATGGAGCATAGCCAGACTATATGATTTTGTAGGGATAACTTTCTTTGGCCCTGTTATTTTGAAAGTTCATGATTACTTTGCTATTTTGCTTGAAGTATTACTATTTTCGTGTCAATAGAAAACTATTGTTTTGAATCTTACGGATCTGAACATTCATGCCTCGTGAAAGAAGTTGCAAAGGACAACTATGCTAAGTAGCATTCCACATCAAAAATTCATTCTTTTTAACTTCCCTACTCGAGGACGAGCAGGAGTTAAGCTTCGGGATGCTTGATACGTCTCCAACGTATCTATAATTTTTGATGGTTTCATGCTATTATCTTGTCAAACTTTGGATGTTTTGCATGCTTTTTATTTATTTTCTGGGACTAACTTATTAACTCAGTGCCAAGTGCCAGTTCCTGTTTTTTTTCATGTTTTTGACCCCTTTCAAAGGAGATTTTGAAATGGAGTCCAAACGGAAGAAAATCCCCAAAAAGATTTTTTTTGGAACGGAAGAAGATCGGAGGACTTGGGAGCCAAGACAGAAGAGCCCCAGCGGCCCCACAAGCCCCCACCCCGCGGCCAGGGGGCGCCATCCAGGCTTGTGGGCCCCCTGGAGGTCCCCTGACCTAGATCTTGCGCCTATATATTCCCAAATATTCCCAAAAAATCAAGAGACAATCACAATTACTTTTCCACCGCCGCAAGCTTCTGTCTCCGCAAGATCCCATCTGGGGCACGTCTTGGTGCCCTGCCGGAGGGTGGATTCGAATACGGAGGGCTTCTTCATCAACAACATGACCTCTCCATTGATGCGTGAGTAGTTCACTATAGACCTACGGGTCCATAGCTAGTAACTAGATGGCTTCTTCTCTATCTTGGATCTTCAATACAAAGTTCTCCATGATCTTCATGGAGATCTATCCGATGTAATCTTCTTTTGCGGTGTGTTTGTCGAGATTCGATGAATTGTGGATTTTTGATCAGATTATCTATGAATCTTATTTGAGTTTCTTCTGATCTCTCTTATGCATGATTTCATATCCTGGTAATTCTCTTCGAGTTGTGGGTTTTGTTTGCCCAACTAGATCTATGATTCTTGCAATGGGAGAAGTTCTTGGTTTTGGGTTCATACCGTGCGGTGACCTCACCAAGTGACAGAAGGGGTAGCAAGGCACACATCATGTTGTTGCCATCAAGGGTAAAAAGATGGGGTTTTCTTCATTGGTTTGAGATTATCCCTCTACATCATGTCATCTTGCTTAAAGCGTTACTCTGTTCGTCATGAACTCAATACACTAGATGCATGCTGGATAGCGGTCCATGTGTGGAGTAATAGTAGTAGATGCAGAAAATATCGGTCTACTTGTCTCGGACGTGATGCCTATATACTAGATCATTGCCTTAGATATCGTCATGACTTTGCGCGGTTCTATCAATTGCTCGATAGTAATTTGTTCACCCACCGTGATAGTTGCTATTATGAGAGAAGCCTCTAGTGAACACTATGGCCCCCAGGGTCTACTCCACACCATATTTTCAGCCTCACACTTTTTACTTCGTTGCTCTTTCCGTCTTCAGATCTCACTTTGCAAACAATCTTGAAGGGATTGACAACCCCTTTGAAGCGTTGGGTGCAAGCTTGTTTGTGTTTGCGCAGGTACTTTGGACTTGACGAGGCCCTCCTTCTGGATCGATACCTTGGTTCCCAAACTGAGGGAAATACTTACTGCTCCTGTGCTGCATTACCCTTTCCTCTTCAAGGGAAAAACCGACACAAACCAGAGAAGTAACAAGAAGAATTCCTACGCGCCAGGGAAGGACTTTTGTTGCCGTAGCAATGGTTATCGCGCTCCTCAGTTCAAGGGATATCCATTATCACGCAAAACGTTGTTGATCGATCACGGGCGGGCCAAGGCATTTCCGGTTTCCACTGTTTCGGCACACACATTCGCAAAGCAGAAATCCCCTCCAATTACCGATTGGCTACAGGGATCAAAAAATTCAATGGTGAGCCAAGCCCGAAAATTGGCTCTAAGAGTACCGAGTGGCTGTCCAGATAGGCGGTGATGACGACTTCTTCGCGATGAAGCACCAACAACTCATTCCGGAGGTGCCAGCGAGGACGTGGCTCAATCAACTGCCCTCTAGTAGTATCCACAGTTGGGAAGATCTAACCAGAGTGTTCGTCAAGACATTTGAGTGCACTTACAAGCGCCCGGGTGGTCTAACAGAGTTGCAGCATTGCGTCCAGAAGAGCAATGAAACTCTCCGCGAGTACATCCAGCGATGGACCATGCTGCACAACACCGTGGAGAACGTCACAGAGCATCAGAGAAATTATTAAACTCTCGTACCTCACTTATATTATTCTGAGAATTCTTTAAACAGAATGGTAATTTGTTTAGGTTATGAATTTAGTCCTAATATAATGGGCATCCAAGAGGGAAATAATAGAAACTTTCATATTAAGTGCATTGAATATGATAAGAAGTTTGATTCCTTGCATATAGTTTTGAGATATGAACATGGTAATATGAGAGTCATAAGTAATTGTGAATTGGAAGAAATACTTGTGTTAAAGCTTGTGATTCCCGTATCATGCACCTATGGTGAACCGTTATGTGATGAAGTCGGAGCATGATTTGTTTAATGATTGTCAACTTTTGTGTGGAGGTCGGGATCACACGATGGTTAATTCCTACCAACCCTTCCCCTAGGAGCATGCATCTAATACTTTGCTTCGATAATTAATAGGCTTTTGCAATAAGTATGTGAGTTCTTTATGACTAATGCTGCGTTCATGGATTACATGCACTCTCACCCTTCCACCTTTGCCAGCCTCTCTAGTACCGTGCAACTTTCGCCGATACATTAAACCCACCTTCCTCAAAACAGCCACCATATATTTTCTTCAAAACAGTGACCGTATCTACCTATTATGGCATTTTCATAGCCATTCCGAGATATATTGCCATGAACCAGCACCGTCCCATGTTTAGACACGCACCATCACTTCCATATTGCTTATGGAGTCATATTTTTTTCTAGATATCGAGTTGTAGTCTTTGAGTTGTAAGTAAATAAAAGTGTGATGATTTGCATTATTAGAGCATTGTCCCGTGTGAGAAAAGGATGATGGAAGCTATGATTCCCTCACAAGTTGGGATGAGTCTCCGAACTTTAAAAAAATAAAAGAGGCCAGTGAAGCCCATAAAAAATAAAAGAGGCCAAATAAGCCCACCAAAATGGAGAGAAAGAGAGAAGGGACAATGCTACGATCTTTTTCCACACTCGCGTTTCAAAGTAGCACCATGTTCTTCATAGAGAGTCTCCTATTTTGTCACTTTCATATAACTAGTGAAATTACATCTTTAGCACAACCACTTATTTTCCTTTTTGAGCTTTCATACACTTATAGCTCTAGTGCATTTGTTGCATGGCAATCCATACTCACTCACATTGATACCTATTGATGGGCATCTCCATAGTCCGTTGATATGCCTAGTTGATGTGGGACTATCTTCTCCTTTTTTGCAACGTCCACCATACTCTATTCCACCTATAGTGCTATATCGATGTATAATGCTCATGTATTGCATGAGAGTTGAAAAGGTTTGAGAACATAAAAATTATGATACAATTGCTTGATTTTCTTATGGGTTGTGCATGATTTCGATACTTTGTGTGGTGAAGATGGAGCATAGCCAGACCATATGATTTTGTAGGAATAACTTTCTAAGGCCATGTTATTTCGAAAGGAAGAAATTGCCTTATAAGTATGCTTGAAGTATTATTGTTTTCTTGTAAATATTAGACTTTTGTTATGAATCTTATGGATCAGAATTTTCATGCCACAATAGAGAATATTACATGGATAAATATGTTAGGTAGCATTCCACATCAAAAATTCTGTTTTTATCATTTACCTACTCAAGGACGAGCAGGAGTTAAGCTTGGGGATGCTTCATACGTCTCCAACGTATATATAATTTTTGATTGTTCCATGCTATTACATTATCTGTTTTGGATGTTTTTATATGCATTAATATGCTATTTTATATTATTTTTGGGACTAACCTATTAATCTCAAGCCTAGTGCCAGTTTCAGATCTTCCACGTTTTTGCGTATTGCAGATAAGGAATATTAAACGGAGTCCAAACGGAATAAAATCTCCGGAATGATTTTTCTTGGACCATAAGAAAGCCAGAAGACTTGGATTAGGGGGCAGGACACCTCCCGGGAGGCCACAAGCCTGTAGAGCGCGCCCCTGGCTTGTGGGTCCCCTGCAGGTCTCCTAAGCCTATTCTTCAGCCTATGAATTCCCAAATATTCCCCCAATCCTAAAGACAGCCACGAAAATACTTTTCCTCTACCGAGAGCCTCTGTTCCCGTGGGATCCAATCTGGGAGCGTTTTCCGGTAACCTGCTGGAGAGGGAATTGATCATGGAGGGCATCTACTTCAATTCAATTGCCCCTCCAATGATGCGTGAGTAGTTCACCACAGACCTATGGGTCAATAGCTAGTAGCTAGATGTCTTCCTCTGTCTCTTTGATCTTCAATACCATGTTCTTCATGATCTTCATGGAGATCTATTCGATGTAATACTCTTTTGTGGTGTGTTCGTCAAGATATGCATGATTTCATATCTGAGCAAGTCTCTTCGAGTTGTTGGTTTGGTTTGGCCAACTAGACTGGTAATTCTTGCAATGGGAGAAGTGCTTAGTTTTGGGTTCAATCTTGCGGTGTTCTCACCCACTCACACAGTAGGGGTAGCGAGGCACGTATTGTATCGTTGCCATCGAGGATAAAAAGATGGTGTTTTCATCATATTGCTTGAGTTTATCCCTCTACATCATGTGATCTTATTTAATGCGTTACTCTGTTCTTCATGAACTTAATACTTTAGATGCAGGCAGGAGTCGGCCGATGTGTGGAGTAATATTAGTAGATGCAGAATCGTTTCGGTCTACTTGACACGGATGCGATGCCTATATGCATAATCATTGCCTTGGATATCTTCATAATTATTCACTTTTCTATCAATTGCTCGATAGTAATTTTTCACCCACCGTATTATTTTCCTTTCTGAGAGAAGCCTCTAGTGAAACCTATGGCCCCGGGTCTATTTCCCATATTATACTTGCATATCTATAAACCAAAAATACCAAGAATATCTTGCTCCAATTTATTTACTTTTGTTTCCGCAATCTTTTATATCTATCTTTATCAGATCTCATCCTTGCAAATAACTCTGAAGAGATTGACAACCCCTTTTTAGCGTTGGATGCAAGTGTTTGATTGTTTGTGTAGGTACTATGATTTGGGCCTTGCTTGTTCCTCCTACTAGATTGATACCTTGGTTCCTAACAAACTGAGGGAAATACGTTTGTACTTTGCTGCATGACCCTTTCCTCTTCAAGGGAAAACCAACGCAAGCTCAAGAAGTAGCACCCATCGCCTAAGAAGCCATGGTTACGAGGGGAAGAGGCATGTATGGGCCAAGGAGGACGCTGAACGTGAAAGTCATGGAATCCCATACCCCTTGGCGGAGTTCACCGACCCGCAAGAGCATGACTGGATCAGGGCCGAACACAAGTGGGACCCCGTCAATAAGGTCTTTTCCACGGAACCGAACACAAGGGAGTTCATGAGACTACTGGTAATTGTTCTATTACCACCTTATATTAATTATGTCCCAATCGATTCGATAACAAGTTTTGTCACATTTATAAACCATCCAGGTTCCTTATGCAGAAAGAGCAGCACCATAAGGCAGCCGAAAGTGATGAGTCGTCTGAGTCGTCGGTGAGGCCCAAGTGGGACAACCCGTTCAACCTGGCGCTGAACATACTTAAAATCTGATGGACATGTGCACAATGTCGAAGATGGCTCCTCGTGGATGAAGTTCTACCACGAGAAGCCAGAGGAAAAAAAGCAGAGATGACAACTTTATCAACATACCATCGACGAGAGGGTCACGCAAGCGGTCGATAAGAGCAAAGCTGAGACCAAAGAAGAGTTGGCCAAGGTAATCGACGATAAGGTCAATGCAGTTGTGGCAGCTTCCTTGGGCCAATTGGTTCCGACAGTTTTTGAGTTTGTGAGGAGGAATCCAGAAAAAGGCCAGAGGACTTTCCCCTTCCCAGCTTTGTCGGGAGCAATTTGGCGAACATCCCACCACCAGCATCTTCTCACGCAACCACAGATGCTCCCGTACCTGGTCTCGCTCTGGTTCATAGCAGCCCGTCCTCTGTCTCTAGCGTGCTCGGCGGGGCTTCATCTTTGGCCAAGCTCGATGCCATCACGGTAATTACACGTCGTACACTCTTCACCAGCATGTCTATATAGTCTTCCGTTTTAGTTGTCTTTCGGATGTCTGACATCGTAGTTATGTCTTCACAGGCCGACGAAACCCGGTGCACCCTATTGTATGATGTCAACGGCCAGAAGGTGGACGTGGGGAAGGTAATGATTATGAAGTCGAAGGACCGCATGCTCCACAACCGACAGAAGCCCCATGGCGTCTTCAAAGTTTGCGTGGCCAGTGTGAAAGCGGGCTTCGAGGATTTGCCTCTTTCGACAACAGTCGATGACGAGGAGGCCCCTAAATAGATTGGCGCATGCAAGAGCTGGATCTTGCCTTGGCCAAGGACTCAACTTCATGTCGAGGCGCCCGGTAGCACACCAACGACAACTCCTCAACAAGGTATGAACACCACCACACCTACCCATTTACCTGCACCTGTCGCGGTGGGTAATACCGGTCGAAGCGGCGAGGGAGAGCCTCCATTAGTGCCAGCTGACATCGCCCCCATCGAAGAAGCAAATTCTGATGATGTCATGGAGGAGGATGTTGATGACCCTAACTAGTATATCAATACCGGCTATAACGATGCTCGTGAGTATGACTCAGGCTATAAGCGTGGAGATGACTTGATGATGCCTGAATTTCCGGAGCCGCAATGTCCGACGGGTGATTGCAAAAAGTCTGTCTTGATGCGATCCTCGCAGGAGATGCCTCCAGATGCTGCCTCTACCCAGCAAGAATAACACGGGGGCGTCCGCTGGTAATTAGCCCGACGACGCTGGGGGTGGTGGTTAGGGTAGGTATGGCGGGATCAATACTGCTACCCGCCAAGAAGCAAAGGAGGAGACCAGAGAAGAAAGGATCTAAAGGTGCTAGAGTTGCTTCAAGCAGCCAGTCGCCTCTAAAGCCACAGGAGGTGGACAGAATACCTGTCGTAGGTTTGGATAATTTCCATATCGCCAGCAACCCAATCCGACCTCACAAAGCGCTAGAGAACATACAGAACAATGATCTAAGGAGACTTCATGATGATGTGCTGGCCATAGTGAGAAGACTTCTCAGCACGGAAAAACCAGGATACTACCCGCTTTACCCAGCTCAGGTTCCGGGTGCGATGTCATACGTCGAAAGATGGCCCGCGGATAAGTTCATCCTACGATTTGACTACATCTACGACATGTAACACATGACCAAGATGGATTTTCAGTTCATCTGCCTGTATGTGATGTATCTCAAGTACAACATCAGGCGCGAGAACATAGAATATATCTGCGTCGCGGACCCGTACTATATGCACGAGAGCTTCTTGGCAGTCTGCAAAGAGCACCATCACTATGCGAGCAAGTACATCAGCTATTTCATGATCACTAATAAGGACAAGGAAACGATTCTCCTGCCTTATCATAGCAAGTAAGCATCCAAGGATGTCTTTTTGTAAGTTCTGATCATTCCTTTGCAAGCATTGAGGCTAATTTGAGGTGTACCTATTTTGTGCAGCGGGGGGGGGGGGGGGGGGGGGTCCTCATCTGTCTATACCGACGATACTCATATGCTTTGTACTTGGACTTGTCGAAGAACATCGAGAAAAAGGATTACACGCACATAAAGAGTGTTCTTGATAGTGCCTTGAAAACCTTCAACCTTACTGGTGGATATATCAAGGTGAAAAAGTAGATGAATCAAGCGCGGGCTTTCAGCCATAAGACCGACTTCTGGTGCATCCAGCAACTGAACACTAGTAAGGCTGATGGATTCGACCTCATGCATCACATGATCGAGTACAGAAGGGATAATCAATGCCTTTGCATCAGAGCTAATTTCAGCGATGCTGAGATTGTCAAGTGGGCCACAAGCATAGGAACGACACCGGATCACCGAATCCGAGATGAGTTTTATCACATACAATGTGAACTTGTCCATGTGATCATGAAGCAGGTCGTCGAACAAGGAGGGATGTTCTTCCATGGGCCAATGAGGCGGGAGAATGTACAAGAACTGCTACACGCTCAGCGTCTGGACCTAAAGTATTTCAACCAGCTTGGGTCTTTCATCCCTGACTATGAAGATTGGGCGCCAACATGGAGGAGTGATTGACGATGACAATGTGTGTTTATATTTAGTACTATCGGCTTTCTATGAACTAGAGTATTATACATTGGTCTAGTTAATTAGGTTGTGTATGAGGAACATCGTTATTTATGTTTACTGCTTGTATTCTGCTAACTATGCCTCTTTGTGTTTCTCCAGTACATTATGTTGCATATTATATATCGCTGTAAATCAACTTACAATGCAGGTACATAGATCCGAGATGGCGAAGGGCTGCTACGCCGTATTCATTGGGAGGGTTCTAGGAGTGTACGACCAATGTCCAGACGCTCAGGCTCAGGTGGATAGGTATCCGGGTGCTAGCCACAGAGGGTTCAATAGCAGAGCCGAAGTGGAAATGAGTTGCTTGAGGTGGATGCTACGGCAAGAGACGGAACAAAACCGATGCATCAAGAAGTACTACGTAGTCGTGCTCTTGCTCATGCTTATCGCTCTTCTCTTCTACATGATGGTTTAGATAGGGATGATGAAACTTGTGGGTGTGCCATAACTTGTGTGTATCGCTATTTTCAAAATTTGATGATATTTGTGTTGGATAACGATATATGTGTTGGATAATGATGATGATGGTATAAATGACGAGACTACTTTATGTGTATGATATGATGAGAATAATGCATGTTTATTATGATATGATGAAACTACTGTTTAGAGCATGCACAAATACATAGAGGGGCACAAATATAGAAAGCGGGAACATTAGCAGTAGCGCTGGAATATTAGCAGTAGCGTTGGCTTAGTAGTAGCGCTTTATTTATTCCAGTGCTACTGCTAACGTAGATACTATTAGCGCTTCAAATCCAGTGCTACTGCTAACATGTTAGCTGTAGTGCGTTAGCAGTAGGCTGCCCCCGGCTCTACTGTTAAGGAAAAAACCAGTACTACTAGTACGCTTTATCCTAGTAGTGAGGGACTCGACCTGAATATAAAGGCGAGTCCCTGAGGCTAATAGACTTGAGTTACAATCGGTCAATAGTTAGGTCAAGCGAATCCACTCCCTTGTAATTGATCTCCAGGCAATAAGCAGAAAGCAATAGTAGGATTTTACCTCAATCGTGAGGGGTCGGACTTGGGCAAACCATGTCTCACGATTCCGATCAACCCCGACAAGCTAACCACCCAGTTGAGATGGCCTCATGTAAAATTTCTCACACTAGGAAATCTACCGTGACAAAACCACGACAATTGGCGCCCACCACGGGGCCAGCGCACGGTGGTGTCGAGTTCTTGAAGGGATCTTTCCCATGTCTCGAGGGATACGCCGTTGGCTGGATGACGAAGAGCCGCTGCAGAAAACTCTACATCAACGATGTCGGTTGTGGTCCTGAGGCCGACTCAATCGAGTGTGGGTACCAGGTCCCTTTCGGCAAGATTCATGTCTTCATGGCAAGATCGGCGGCTCAGGACCCGAGGTGAACATCTGCAGCGACCTCGTCGAGTCGGCTCGGCGCATGCAACCGCCCAAACTCAAGCTGGCCAGAAGCATGTTTTTGTTGGTTTTGTGCAAGGCGCAGAACTTGAGGAAAACTTGATGTCTGGAGGAGAGACTCTCGTCTATTCAAATGATGAGTCCTCGACCGAAGAGACCATGTCAGTTTATCAGCTTGAAAACAGCAGGCCTGGGGCTTATTCCAATGGCAACAATATTGCTTACCTCTATGAGCCGCGTGCTGCTGCCATCTTCATGGCATGGACGGTGTCGGCTCTCCACTCTACGATGGTGAGAGCAACATCAACAGTTGACCCATTAGTGCCAGCTTCTGGGTTTTTTGGTTCGGTTAGGCCACCAACTCAAGTTCTATCTAAGCTCATGACCACCCTGACAACCTTACTAGGGACCGAGATCACTGTGAAAAAACAAAGAGAACGCAATGCAGAGATTGCAAAGATACAAGAACACATGACCAAGGCCTAGGAAGAATATAACACGGAGATGACATGGACGGCTGCGCTGCAAGCTCAGGTTAATGCAGAAGTAGAGCATCTGAAGACGAAGATGTGGTGGCCCAGCCTTGATCAAAATGCATCCAATGTAGTTATTCGTAGGAGGAACCAGAGTCGTTTACCCACACACGTTTGTTCAATTCCTAGGAGCATGCCCAAGTACTCCAGGAGCACCAGTTATGCCCCAATTGACTTCTGAGATGCATCGGGGCAGGGCGGCAGCTCAACGTCATCGGCCAGAGCCGACCCAGAGGGAAGAGCTAGTCCCAGATCCACCCACCCCCCCCCCCCCCCCCCCCCCGTCCAAACGACACCGCAATGTTTCTTAATGCCGCTAGAGCACTTCTCCAACCCGGTAGATAACATGGTGGCAGTGGCAACCCGGCTTACTGCACTCCCATTTGCTGGTGAGTCACCGATCGTGATAGAAGCCCGAAACACCATCGAACCGTTACAAAAGCGATGGCCCAGCAAGCTTAGTATTCATATAGTAGGGATCGTGTGCATTCAACTCCTTTGCTAAGTCATAGCTATAGCCGACACGTAGAGTCGCCATCAATTTCCAGCAGTGAGCAGCGTCGTAACCCGCGCCATGTTCCACGGACGGATGCTCAAGCAATTTTGGATGAGGCAAGGGCCCATCGAGAAGCACAGGTGGCAAACCAAGGGGCTTATCAGCCGCCCCTGTGGTCCCTTCATCTTCTGTGGCCTTGTAAGGTACCGAACTATATGATGGATCTTGAGCCAGCGGTTTGGATTGAAAGCTATGAGCTGGCTATGGACATGTTGGACGTGAGTGATGCAGTCTGTGATAAGTACTTCACCATGATGTTGGAGGGGCCGGCTCGTACATGGTTGAAGAACATGCCCCCAACTCCATCAATACTTGGACAAAATTGAAGGAGCGCTTCATCAAGAATTTTCAATGGACTTGTAAGTAGCCTATGACAATTGTGGATTTGGAGCATTCTGTGCAGCGTGAGGATGAGTTGGCCCATCATTGGGCCTGCTGAGTAGCTACCATTATCCACTCCTTAGATAACATTGCTGCGGCTCAAGCTATTCTGATTCCAGAGAAGAACTGTCACTTCCAGCCTCTTAAGCAAAAGTTAGGACGACTTAAGCATAAGTGCTAGGATATGGGAAATCCCATGGATGCCCTTACCAGGTATGTCGACTCTGATAGCACGAAGGATCCTAATTTAGACGATGACAAGTCTGGAAAGGGTAAGAAGAACGATAGTGGTAAGAGTCAGCAAGAGAATGCCCCGATGCATAATGGTAATAACCAGGGTAATGGTGGAAAACAAAAAATTGCCAGATGGCAGGTCAGAATTTGTGGCTACCATCAATGGAGGGTTTAAAAATCAGCATCACAACAGCAAGCCACCGTATGTTGGAGGAAAGCCCACAAATTATGAGGAGGCTCTTAATAGGCCGTGTCCAAAGCACAGTTATCACAACAATCCATCCACTCATGCTTGGAAGGATTGTCTTATCATGCAGGAGTTTAGGACCCAGATGTTTCAATAGCATCATGGCAACGACAATGTGCCAACATGCGGGTGAGGTTCTAGAGGATTCCAGGGAGCCGGTTTTGGCAATGGCCGCTCAAGTTATAGCTATCAGAGCCAAGGGAGCCATAATGGTCATAATGAGCAACCTGATCAAGGTAATCAACAACAGCATAATCAATCGGCATATCATATTATTCCTAAGCAGTTAAGAGGTGTCCTGTACAATGTATTTACTACGAGCACTTGCAAGCGGGAATAGAAGGTTCACAAAAGGGCAATTCACATGGTTGAGCCGATAGTCCCACAATATTTGAAGTGGTCTCCACAAACGATTACTTGGAGTCAGGCATATCACCCACTCCATGTTGATAATCTGGGTCATCTCGCCTTGGTGGTGGCCCCTCAATTGGGTGGTTACAAGTTTACTAATCTCCTTACGGATGGTGGTACGTAGTAGCATCAACATATTGTACTATGACACTTTTTGACGAATGAATCTAACAAAGAAGGATTTTAAGCTGTCCTCTATTGTTTTTCATGGAGTTGTGCCATGCAAGTCGGCTTATCATGCCAGAAAGATTGCTCTGGAGGTGGCCTTTGTCCACGAGCATAACTACAGGATAGATACACTAAAGTTTGAAGTAGTCGAGATCAAAATTCTATATCACGCGCTATTTGGATGGCCGGCTTATGCAAAATTCATGGCTCACCCCTGTTACATATACTTCCAACTCAAAATTCCAGGACCAAAGGGAATGGTCACAGTGTATGGAGATCATAAAATCGCCGCAGAATGCGAACAAGGAGATGTTGCTTATGCAGAAACGACTTGTGCTACTGAGGAGCTCAAGTTTTGTAAAGACAAAGTTAACCCGACTGATATGACCCCTCTCAAGAAGCTCACTACTGAGAAGGACCCTATCCTCAAATTCAAGTCGCCTAAAGACACAAAGCGGGTTGATTTTGTCCCGGGCGACTCTTATCAGTAGTTCACTGAGTAATGTGCTCATAGAATTCATCTATGAGAATCGGGACAACTTTGCATGGTAAGCTTCTGGCATGCCAACGGTACCGAGATGAGTAATGTGGATCCTTAGATGAAGACAACCAAATAATTCGTGTGTTATTTTAACGAGGAGAGGCGAAAGACCATTGGAGAATAAGTGGCCCAACTCTTAGCTGTCGGGTTCATAGTAGAAGTTTTTCACCCTCAGTGGTTAGCTAACCCGATGCTTGTGCTTAAGAAAAATGGCACATGGCCTATGTGCATGGAATATACAGATCTCAATAAAGCTTGCCCAGCTGATCCCTTTGCCCTCCCATGTATTGACAAGATAGTTGGTGCAACGGCGGGTTCTCAGATTCTGTGTTTCCTGGATGCTTATTCTGATTATCATCAGATAAATATGGCGGTTGAAGATCGGGAGAAAACAACTTTTATCACACCCTTTGGGGCTTTTTGTTATGTGTTTATGCCTTTTGGGCTCAAGAGTTCTCACGCGAGTTACCAGCATTGTGTTCAGAATTACCTACATGGACAGATCGGATGCAATGTTCACGCTTATGTTGATGACATTGTGGTAAAGTCAAGGGAGAAGGAAACCTTGCTTGAAGATTTGAAGGAAACCTTTGACAATCTCCGGGTGTACAAGATGATGCTTAACCCGGCCAAGTGCGTTTTTGGAGTACCTATAGGAAAACGGCTAGGTTTCCTGGTTTCAGAGAGGGGCATCGAAGCTAACCTGGAGAAAACTGAGGCTATCACTTCCTTGTCCAAAAACAGGCATGTATCAATGATGTGCAGTGCCTCACGGGTTGCATTGCAGCCCTAAGCCGGTTCATGAGCCGCCTGGGTGAAAAAGAGATTCTGCTATACCAGATGATGAAAAAGACCGATAATTTTGTCTAAAGTGATGCTCCTGATGAGGCCTTTGAGGCACTTAAGAGGCAATTGTCTCAGCCGCCCATCTTAGTGGCTCCGATCGAGAAAGAGCTTATGCTCTTCTACATGGTGGCTAATAATCGGGTCGTCAGCGTAGCAGTTGTCATGGAACGCAATGAGGTAGGGAAGGAGTATCCAGTCCACCGACTAGTTTATTATGTCAGTGAAGTCTTATGAGAGTCCAAGTAGAGATGTCTACATTGGAAGAAATTGGTGTTTGTAGTGTTCATGGCTAGTCGCAAATTAAAGCAGTATTTCCTTGGGCATCCAATCACTGTGGTTAGTTCGGCTCTTGTGGGAGATATCTTCCAAAACAGAGAAGCTACAGGCCAGGTGGCTAACTGGGCAATTGAGCTTGGGCCTCATCATTTGAAATACGTGCCCAAGACTGCTACCAAGTATCAAGCCTTGGTAGATTTCATTAATGACTAGACGGAGTTACAAACACCCAAAGGAAAACCAGATAATACATACTGGACGATACACTTTGACGGATCCACGCAATTAGAAGACTCGGGGCCTGGATTTATTCTATCTCCCCCACGAGGTGACAAGTTTTGTTATATCCTACGACTTATGTTTCCCTGTACTCACAATGCAAATGAGTATGAGGCTTTGTTACATGGGCTCCGCATTGCTAAAGAAATGAACTTAAGTCAAGTCAGATGCTTGGGCGACTCAGACCTCATTGCACCACAAGTTTAGGGGAAGTGGGACTCTAAAGATCCGCTCATGGCAGCTTAGCGTCACGCAGTGACTAACATTGTTGGTCACTTTAAAGGATATCAAGTGGATGATATTAACCAATGGCTTAATGAGGCGGTTTATGCTTTATCCCGGCTAGGTTCTCAGTGTAAGCCGGTTCCCCCCAATGTGTTCTTGGATGTGTTGCACAATCCTTCTATGAAGTTACCTTCAAAAGAATATCTGGCTATCACAGACCGAGAATGGCAGTTGGTGGCGGCTCTACGAGCAACTCCAGATTGGATAGTACCTTATATGGCTTATTTAACCCAAGGTGAGCTTCCAGAGGAAGAGCTCCTGGCTCGACAGATCATACGACAATCTAAGTCCATGACTATTATAAATGACAAGTTACATGGATGCAGCATAACTGGCATGTTTGAATGTTGTGTTTCCCCGATGAGGGCTGGGAGATTTTGCATGAAACACATGCAAGAGATTGTGGTCATCACGCCGGGTCAATATTTTTGGTGGCCAAGGCTTTCACACACGGTTTCTACTGGCTATCTGCTCATGCTAACGCAGAGGACATTGTTCACACGCTCACGTGCCGGCTCAACAATTACGGATGATCCCAATAACTTGGACATTTGCGGTCTCGAGGCTTGATATGGTTGGGCCATTCAAGAGGTCCAAGGATAAAAATACCACCTTTTGGTAGCAGTTGATAAATTTACCAACTGGGTTGAAGCAGAGCTAGACAGCAATTGTGAGGCGGCAAGTGTGGTTCAGTTTGTGAAGAAGTCGATCTTTGATTTTCATTATCCGCATAGTATCATCACTGATAATGGGTCGAATCTGTCTAAAGGTGCTATGAATACATTGTGTCACAAGGAGCATATCCGGCTTGATATTTCATTTGTGGCTTATTCGAGTCCAATGGCCAAGCAGAGCGTGCTAACCAGGAAATATTACCCTGGCTAATGGTTCCTTTGGAGCGTACTACGGGTTGCTGGGTTGAAGAGATTCCTTTCTTCCTTTGGAGTATAAGGGCTACCCCCAACAGATCAATGGGCTACACGCTGATTTACAACGCAGAGGTGGTTCTTCCAAGTGACATACATCATGACTCGCCCCGAGTGGCAGCTTATGTTGAGGTAGAAAATGAGACGGCTCGACAAAATTAAATTGACGCCTCTGAGGAGGAACGTGATTTGGCGGTGTCTTGATGTGCAATTTATTAGCAAGTCCTTCGTCATTATCAAATTCGAAGAATTCGCAGCCGCAGTTTCCAGGAGGGCGACTTAGTGCTCCGTTTTATTCAAGATCAGACATGCATCCATAAGCTTTCACCTCCTTGGGAAGGGCCCTTTCTGGTTAGCAAAAACCTCAATAATGGATCATATTATCTGATCGACATAAGTGAACACAATATTTCACATACATATTTGGAAGAGACCAACATGCCATGACACATTGCTCATCTTCGGCCTTACTACACTTATAGCCGTTGGCTACAGTCATTGTACATACCTACATCATGTACCTTCTATGATCATGTATAATAAAGCCGGCATCCCCGAAACTTGGGGCCTCTATTTGTTTTCTTCTCATATATTGTGCATGATTTTTTATTTACTGATCATTGGTCACTTGGGGGCTTCCAACTCATCGAGTTTAGCTTTCTCACGCTCTTGACCCGGCAAAAATGCCACAATACAATGGTTACTTGGGGGCTTCCAACTCACAGAGGTTAGCTTTATCACCCTCTTACCCAGCAAAAAATGCCACAATACATTGGTTACTTGGGGGCTTCCAACTCACCGAATTTAGCTTTCTCTCCCTCTTAACCTAGCAAAAACACCACAATATATTTGTTAAACCTGCATGTTTGCTTGATGCTACTTCGAAAAGGTGACCCGCCGTACTCTTAACAAGTCAATCTTTATTACCCAAAACTTGTTAAAGTTCAAACGGCGGCTTAAGTCACGTGAGAGCCGTCTTACAGAAGGTGAGGATAAACCAAGGCTATCATGCCAGCTTTATTGAAGCAAGACTTGAGCTTCGAAAGCTAGTCTTTTTGTCGAGCCTCGAAAGCCGATTTATAAATTCACTCCATAGATATATGGAGATATTGTTTATTCAAGAATTTTTTCGCCTAAAAAATCCCCAGGTCAAAAGAGTTATGGGTTATTCATGCTCATCATTGACTCTTGATTGACCATGAGTCACCAGATTATTAATCTGAAATCCCCTTTTAATGATGAAAAGTCCTCGGTCGATAACTCGACGGATCTTTCCACTTCGAAAAGAATTATTTGGTGGAATTTGATTTGCAGGTATACTTTCTCCACTTACATGTCGCTACATGGTGATTTATCAAAAGCACGTGCAAGCAACAGGCTGCACGGTTCCAAACAAAATGATAAAGGTAGGTTAACATACTTGTTGATATACAAATCCATCATCATCAAATTAAGATGGGGTACAAAGTTAAAACATGCACGAAGGCATGAGACAGGCATTCAGCTATCTGCTGAAGTTATTACATGGCTTCAACTGAGCCCAGAATCTAGGCACAAAGTTTTTGAGTACAAATTACTCTTCTAACCCGGATACTGAGCCATCTGGGTTAGCTCTGGGCTGACCTCCCACATGTGTTGCCTCTAGGTTATCCTGCGCTAGTTCTTCTGTGTCTTGGATCTAAAGTTGTCCACATCCCAGTTAACATTGGTCAAATCTTGGAAAATAGCTTCTTCATGCAATATGGGGGACGGGTGAACATCAGGGGCAAAAATATGTTTACGACGTTCATGAGTCAGATCTATATATTCAAAGGTTGGCGGCTTAACTCACGAGTTGTTATCATCATAAGCCAGCTAATACTTCTTTAGATCCATCTCTGCAACTAGTTCGCTGGCCAGCACTCGAGTTGCTTTTATGCAACACACATAGTCAACGTCAGAAAATTCGGACCTGTCGTCTTTATACTGAGGACATCCTCGGGCCATCTCTCCAGGATCCAGATCTGCTGAATAAGCCACATCCTGGCTGAACGAGGATATTGCACTTGCTCGGGCGGATGATCTTTTTAGCTCTTCGATCTACTTTGGGATCGTTGAGAGGTGTATTAGTGCATCCTTGATGAACTTCACCGGTTCTTTGTCACCCATGACAACTTTGATGGTGCTGAGACTTCCAACATATAATTGCTCAACCAACGAATATACAACTTTTAGCTTCATCACGACGTTGTCCTGGAGATTGGGTTCGGGCGCCTGCAAACAATTCAAAGTGTGTGAGTCATGAGACGAGTCTCTATTCATACATGATTATTTGAGGAGGTTATCATGAGCTCATAAAAAAAGTAGTTACCAATGATGGCTTGGGTCATATGATCGATATGTTGTTTTAGCCTGGTCAGCTCTTCAGCAACGGGTCTTAATTGACCTTCGACGTCTTCCGCGTGCTTGATCAAGGCAACTTCTTCAGTCTCCAAAGATATGTTCTCTACTTTAGAGCCCGCCTTGATTTTCTCCCATTCGTCCAATGAAGATTGCAGGCTCAATTCAGCTTTAGCTCGGGCGGCTTGTTCTAGCGTCAACTCTTTTTTCAAGCCGATCACATTTGACTCGGCCACATTTACAACCTCTTGCAAAGTAAGAGTTAACACTTTAACAATTTACCCCTAAGCCAGCCGCATGGTGACACTTGACATTTGGGGCCTATGCCTAGCAAATTTTTATTAAAAGTCCCAAGCAGACTGCAAGAAATATACTTCACACTTGGGGGCTAATGCATATCAGTTCTTTTCTCCAACATATGATACAGGAAGACCCGATTCATCTCATGAAGATGGGATGGCCCTTGGGGGCTACAAGTTGATTCTTCAAGCATATTATGTTAACAAGACCCGACTATCTCATGAACATGAGCCAGCCCTTGGGGGCTATAGGATGATTTCTTAGACATATTATATTAAGAAGACTCGTCTCATCGCATGAAGATGAGCTGGCCCTTGGGGGCTATAGGTCGATTTCTCGGACATGTTATACTAAGAAGACCCAACTCATTTCATGAAGATGAGCCGACCCTTGGGGGCTATACGTTGATTATTTAGAAGTTCTGTATTCATAAGACCCAACTCATCTCATGAAGATGAGCCCGCCCTTGGGGGCTACACAGGGATATATAGAGGACAAAACAAAATCGAGCATACCTCATATTTTCTCTTCATCATGACAACCATGCTGGCTACCATTTCCCGGCTTGTAGAGAGGTGGTTTAAATAGCTGGCATGCAATTCTTCGGCATTGAACTCTTCATAATTGGGAAGTTCAAACTTAGTCTTCCCTTTCTCATGCAATGGCATCTCATCCTTGGCGGAAATCTTGGTCACCAAAGTGGCAACTTCTGGAGCTATGTAAGCCGTCCAAGTGATGGTAATCTCCTCATCGTTCCTCCCATGAGAAGGAGCATCTTCTGTTGCTATATGAGGACTAGGCGGGTTAATATTATCCGTCGGGTTAGCTTCAACATTTCTAGCCTCAGTGCTTGCCGGTTCAGTATGTCGGGGCAGTTCATCTCAATCATCGTGATGGTCTTCGGAGTTCTCTACATGAGCATTAGGATTCATCAAAGTCCGGTCTTATAGCTCAGGAACCTCAGGATTGGTTGATGGATCGCCAACCTTTCTTTTCTTAGCCTTCACCCTGCAAACAAGACAGCAAAATGAAGCCTATGCAAAGCTAAGTATGAATACGCAATATATGATATAAGGAAGAAGTTTACCCATGGTTGAAAATGAGGGGTGGCAGCTTTGTGGCGGTTGAGTCGCCCGATGAAGGTGGTGACTCCTGAATTTTTTTGAGAAGGATTAAGAGGTTGTCGCATAAAGACAATTTTTGTAATAGAATAAGTTGGACTATGAGGCACCTCATTCTGTCGCTTGCGGGCGGTTGACTTGATGGGTAAGCCGGTCACAAGGTCACCGAAGCTGCTCTGAGTATGTCGCCTTAATTCATGCTGATGTTTCTTCAAAATAAAATTGGGATCCAAATGAGAATCCAGGCAAGAAAAATTTACTTTCTGAATGACCTGCATTGTTTTCCTAGGAGACAAGGATTTTGAATCGGGGAGATGGAAATTACATCAACATCTTCGGCCCAACTTGTTGTAGCATCGCCCTGAGAGTAAGAGGCGTCAGCGAGTGCAATAAAAAGATGACCAAGTGAATCAAGTTTTACCACCGACGGTGCATCAGTTGTTGGTGAATTACCCCTAGCTGACGGTTCTTCCGCAGTCGCCTTATTCTTCCTCTTACTAGGGGCGGGTTCAGGCTTAAGTGCCTAATTTATCATTTTTTCTGTTCCAGGATGGAGATCCTGCCTGCAAGGTTGTCAATAAAAACAACAAGTAAGCTTGGAATTTTAAAGAATTCTGTAAATCGGATAAATAAGTTAACAAATATTCTTACCGAAGGAGCCGGGTTAAGAGCGCGGAAGGGTTTCACTCCAACTCGAGTGTAAGCCTCTTGTTTTTCTCCCTGCAGTTTCTTTACAATCCGGTTTATCTCATCAACCTCTAAGGTCTCATTGCTATATCATTGTGCTTTAAATTTCCAGAATAATTATACATTTGGGCGACTCAATGGTACAATCCTCAAGGCTACCCAACACCGGGTTAGATCAACCCCAGTCAACCCATTAGCTAGCAAAGCCCTCAGTTTTGGGTATATGGGGGCACGTTGAGAACGTTCTTCTTGTGGAGCCCAGCCCAAAAGTTCAAAGTTCATGGGAGGACGATGAGGTCTCCAACCCAACAAAGGATTTTCATTAGCCGGTGTCGTGTTTCGGCAATAGAATGAAGTTTTAATGCATCCTTTGGGGTGGCTTGCCAAATTAGTTACACGAAAAGGGTCGTCTCTTCGCCTTTGAATTGAGACCCCGCCGAGCTCCAGACTAGGGCCATCAGCACATTCTGTTTGGCGGTTGAGATAAAATAATTCCCTAAAGAGAAGGATAGTGTGCTCCATTTGCAGATACACCTCACAAAACACTTGGAACTGACATAGATTGGATATGGAATTGGGAGCCAGATTCTGAGGATGAAGATTCAAGAAGTTCAAAACATCCCAGAAGAACTTTGACCCGGGGAAGAAAAGCCCGGAGAAGGTGATCTGTGAACACCATTACTACTCCTTCATCGGGTTGTGGAGTTTCGTCCCCGAGGGCAACCGGCCAGCTAAATTCCTCTTTAGACGGTAGAAGGCCTTATCGTCCGAAACTTGGGTATAACCTCCGAAACTTGGGAAGGTGCCTAGTTGCATATGGTGGATTTTGATATGATGAGTCGCGTGAGTAAAAGTAAAAGGAGCTTCAGAAGCATATATGGCGGGTTATTTAAGAAATGGCAACTCATTTTAAAAAATTTGTGTGATCGGACAACAATGTTTTAGCATTTATGGTTAAGGGTAAGACATCTTAATTATTTACTATGAGTGATTCGCCTCATGATAAGTCAGCACCTAAGTGAAGCAGCCTCTAAACATGGTGAGTTTCAGTCATAGAGATGAGCCGACAAGCATAAGGGCGTCTTATGATACTTAGAGATTTCACTTTTTTGCGAAGTATGGCACTAACAATTTTCTACGGAAGCAACTACAATTATGGATCTACAAATGGTTGAAAAAGGAAAAAGAATTGCTAAACCTAACGGCAAGGTATTGAAGGAGTAGAGACCTAGCTCACGGCTTCCTAAGGGAGATGTAAGTATGCTATGTATAGAATGGTGACACTACTCACGCCGCCCTGTTTCTATGGGGAAAGATCATTGAAACTATGGATAAAATAACAATGGTGATGAAGGAGCAATGAGCTCCGGCAACTCCGATGAGCTAGAGTGAATCTAAATAGATCTGAGAAAAGGAAGATGACTTACCTAACAGTTGCAGGATGCGACAGAGATGTTTGGCCATGCCATGGTGAAGATGGGGTGACGCTGCGGTCCTGGAAAGGGTTGGCTGGTGATAGACGAACTGGCGAGGAGGAAGAACAAGCGAGGTGGCAAGGTAAAAATTTAATGAGAGGGCCCCCTACGGGTATTTATGACGTGAAGAGCTGAAGTAAACAAGCAGGTGCAAGAATTGAGGGGGCGTAGTAAACTTTCGAGCCAGAGGCGCCTCGATTTTTGGGCTAAATCAATGTGAACAAAGATCTGTTGTGATGTCATCATTGATTTCCTGGATATCTGGCGAGTGATGTCATGGATAAAACATACAAACTTACAAGTCTGGAAGCATCACGAGTCAGTATTTCATGACCCGAGGAGGATGTAGATATGATCACGAGATAAATCGCTAAGTTAAAGTAGTGGAGATTGACATGCATAAATTAAAATCAATCTCGGGGCTAATGTTGGGGATATAACCCCACAATATAACCTGCCCTATTGGGTCGGGTCATCCTGATAGCGGCTCACAAGAAATACACAAGGTAGGCTGAGACGCAGAGGCACAAGACCGACAAGGCGGCTTACCAGGTAAGATGTCTGGCGGCCCAATACCCGAAGACGGCATCTTAAGGCCAAGAGGTGGAAATTCTCTTAGAGTTTCCTTGCTTAGGAGGCAAGGAGAGTTAGAGACATACTTGGTCACGAATCATAACACGACTCAGACCCTTGTAAGCCCAAGGCATCGACCTATATATAAAGGCGAGTCCCTAAGGCCAATAGACTTAAGTTATAATCGATTAATAGCTAGGTTAAGCGAATCCGCTCCCTTGTAATTGATTTCTAGGCCATAAGAGAAAGAAAGAGTAGGCTCACAGTGCAAAGCGTGTCTCTCGATTCTGATCAACCCCGACAAGCTAACCACCCGGTTGCGATGGCCTCATGTCTAAGTCCTCACACTAGGACATCTGCCATGACAAAACCGCGACACTCGGGGACTTAACTACGAACTTCCTTTCGCCTAAGTAAAGACACCTCCGAATGAGGGTATAACCCCCACCCGGGCTTCAAGATGGACATGACCATCATTAGTTCGAAGACTCATATTCAAATGACAGCATAGCAAATGAAGCTGCATTCTGATTAAAAATGAAAGTATGGATAGCGGGGACCCAAGGCTCACTCAAAGTTTAACGGTTACGTAAAGCAATCGGCATCCCGAGGCTAATAAAATTTAATGTCTTTTTCTGAGCATCTCTCGGAGGACGAAGGAACCACAACTTCCACAAAGGTGTCGAGGTCGATCCCATCAACAATCCGAGTGGCAGCTTCCATGAACATCTCCATGAAGTCCTCAAACTTGGCATTCTTCCTATTGGCGGCCTTGAGATTCTTCAACTTCTCTTTGTCCACTCCCTTGCAATGGATGCAGGCAAGAGAGAGGGCCATGTCGGCTCCAGCTCGGGCTACTAATTTCCTCGAAGATTGATCTCATCTAGGAACTTCCTTCACTCGATCAATGATGGCTCACGCATTCTTGGAGAAATCATCACCAGAAGTGACCTCTTGGTAAATCTCCAATACGGCCAACTCAAACCACATGAAACAGACCAACACATAGTCCATGCGGTCCGCCAGTCGGAGAAGATCCAGAGCCATGCTATCTCTAAAGATTCGCCCTCTTTGGATTCAGCTCCTTTTCAATCCTCTCGGTCTCTTTGTTGATGTTGGCACAAAATTCTGAACATAAGCAAAGGACAAAGGACTTCAAATACCACTCGGGAACCACAAAGATATTGCAAGAAATTACTCAGATCCGGAGCGTACCTTTGAGCTTTTTACTCACTTCCTTGCCAAAAGTTCTCGATGAACTGCTCCAACTCGAGATTCTTGGCGATGACACTCAAACTTGCTCTCCTACTTGGCGTAAGGCATCTTCAGCTCGGCAAGCTCTTAAGCGGACTTCTTTGTGGCAACTCCAAGAGTTGTTTCTCCTCTTTGAGCTTTTCGACTCATTTGTGCTTGGCGTCGGCCACCTTGGTCTTATGGTTGCCTTCCTTCTAGGCAGATGCCAGATCCCCATCCCTCTTATCGAGAGCCTCCTTCATGATAACTTAAGAAATAAAAGTCTTCAACCTCTCAGCAAGTCGATCTAGTAAAATAACCTCACCCGAATGGGGAGAGAGATCAAGTCTTCAGATAGTTGGATGGGAAAGATTTACCTTCGAGTGAGTGTTTCTCCTGCTCCAGACGCACACTCCTAGACATGTGATCATCAAGACTGAGGCATAGGTCTTGCACCTCCTGCTCCATGGGACCATAGAGGATCTCGGGCCCACAGACGTTTTGTCAACAGCAAACACAATCACGCAAAAGTCAACAATGGTCACTCTAAGACTATCGTCGACTGCTTCAGTCGACGGTAGTCTCGGGGACTACACCTAGTGGATGCGCTCAGCGTGCCCCCATTGGAAGGACAAGGAGGGAGACAAAGGGCCATGTACCCCATTGGTCTATCTTAAGTCAAAGGGAGAACTAAGACTACCACCGGCTGATTCAATCGGTGGCAGTCTTATGGACTACACACAGTGGGTGCCCTCAGCGCACCCCCACTGGAAGTGAACACCCAGTGGGTGTGCACCGTGCAAACCTACTCGGGAAGAAAAACAAGAAAAATGCAAAGGGAAAATTCCCAACTTAGGTTGACATTTACAAAAGAACTTACTCGAACGTTCTTCTCCAAGGCCTCACTAGCATTATACACCTCTTTCAGTGGTCCATCCATCAGCCCCAACTCAGGTAAGGCCTCCTTGCACGCACCTTCTTGGTCCTCTCGGATACGGTGCAACTGGAAAATGTTGCCCAATGGAGGAGTCGGCGGCATGACAGTCGGACCTGTTCTGAGTGATGCACCAGTCAAGGCAGCACCCCCACGGTAGTCTTAGCCTTGGCAACTGAAGACCTAGTCACTCGGCTAGGAGTGGCGTCCTGCATCGCCACATCCTCGATAGACAGAGGGTTGAGAAGATCACGCTCGATCGCGTTACATGGCCCTGCAAGTGTCGAAAGGCACTCAGCAGTTATTACACTGGGAAATCTCAAGTTCCGAATGAAGCATGAATTAGTTAAAGCATTACCTTTGGAGGACGCGACATTGGTGTCGGCCTGACCTTTCTCCAAGGTCTTTGGATTAAGCGAAGTGGTCGAAGTATCGTCCCTACAACAAAGTCACAAAGAAGCAAATATTATTTAACCGTCATTCGGGAAACTCTGCTGAGTAAATGCAATCACTCGGCAAGAACACTTACGCTGAAGCTACTCGCACATCTACCTTGATGCGCGGGATAACAACCTTCCAATGTTTAGAGAATGTGGTATAGGGCTGGCGGCGTACTTCTTTAGAAACACCTCGGGCTCGCTCCATCCTCATTTGGAGCTATGGATTGGTGCAGCCAACACAATCGGTTTTGCAAAACTTGGGGTCTTGGCGCCCCCAGTACGGACTCCAGGGTCCTCGCGCACCTTGGTGCGAGCCTCGGCAAGGACTTCGTTGGACGGGGAGGACTCTGCCTCGTCCTCCTCTCTTTCGGGACGCTCATTATCACTCTCCACATCAATCAGCGATGATCGACCGCTAACACGGAACTGATAAATGTTGTAAAGGCATGCCGAGTGAAGAAATAAAGTTCATGAACAAGGACGAAAGACAACAACATTGAAGATCACTCGGACAAAATGTAGAAGTGATTACCTCATTCGGTGGGCTCGCCTCCGAGAAAGGGGCACCAGCCCGGTGCCCCTAGGGTTGTCGCACACGAGAGAGATGGATTTAAGCTTGTTCTCCAACACCTCTACCCCAATCTCCTCCGGGAGAACAGGGGTTGGCATATTCAGCCCTTCATACGTCCACATGGCGCGGGCCCTCGCCTGAAGGGATTGGATTCTCCACTGAAAGAAGACATTCAAAAGGTCTATCGCATTGACACCCTTCCGAAATAGCGCAACTAGAGCGATCACCAAGATGTCTACGTCCACCTTCTCCTCGTTTGACACGGTCAAAGAAGGAGCCGACTAAAATCGCTCAACCATGTAAGGCGGGACACCCAGCCATCCCTCCCCGATTGGGACATCCTGGCAGTAAAACCAGCAGTCCTGCCAACCCTCCGCAGAATCGGGAAATTAAAGGACATGTGGGGGAAGCTACTCTTCCCTTTGACCTGTATACCTAAGCCCCCACAAAGCTGCACTACATTCCTCTGTCCCCCCCCCCCCCCCGACCGAGAAGATTTCTTTACTGTCATCACTCGACATGTAAACAGACATTTTAACAATCCTCAATGCGGGTGGCATCCAAGGAAGTTCTCACACAAGGACATGAAAGCAGCTAAGCAATAGAAGGTATTGGGGGAAGGTCATGAAGCCGCGCACCAAAAACGAAGAATGCGTAGAAAAAGGGATTAGGGGCATGGAAAAAATCACTCTCCACATGAGTGACGAGGAACACTCGCTCGTCTCCTTGTGGCGTAGGCTCCCGCTCACTCTCTTCTGGTAGTCGCCAGCTCTATCGGGGGGATAACCCCGGGGTAGGCTCATCGAGCCTACTCCTTTGCCTTCGACCAAGAAGGAACAGAAAGAACCATTCTATAAAGACCAAGTCCCCCTGGCCGGCTAGGAAGCACCTACCGGCTAGGGGTGAGGCGACCAACTCTCTGGCCGGCCAGGAAGCACCTGCCGACTAGAGGCCAGACGGCTACCTCCCCCTGGCCGCCTAGGCCAAGCCAGCCGGCTAGGGGCGAGGCGGCCGTGCCCAGGACGGCTAGTCAAGCAGGCTAGCCGGCCAGGGATCACAAGTCACATCAGATCATAGGTCTTGACAAGACCCTACGGTTAAAAGTGGCTACGCGTCAGCAAAGGTATTGGATCAGGGTGCACGGCAGGCACAAGCGTCGGCGGCCAGGCCGCTTACCTCCTCCGGCTCCGATCCATGACCCTCCACAGTGTCGGTTGATGACCCACAAGTATAGGGGATCTATCGTAGTCCTTTTGATAAGTAAGAGTATCGAACCCAACGAGGAGCAGAAGGATCTCACAAGTGGTTTTCAACAAGGTAATATCTGCAAGCACTGAAATTATCGGTAACAAGTAGTTGTGAAGTGAGATGATTCGTAGCAAGTAGCAAGTAACAAAAGTAACAATGGTGCAGCAAATTGGACCAATCCCTTTTGTAGCAAGGGACAAGCCTGGACAAAGTCTTATAGGAGGTAAAATGCTCCCGAGGACACATGGGAATTTCTGTCAAGCTAGTTTTCATCACGTTCATATGATTCGCGTTCGCTACTTGGATAGTTTGATATGTGGGTGGACCGGCACTTGTGTACTGCCCTTACTTGGACAAGCATCCCACTTATGATTAACCCCTCTCACAAGCATCCGCAACTACGAAAGAAGAATGAAGACAAAGTCTAACCATATCATTAAACTAGTGGATCCAAATCAGCCCCTTACGAAGCAACGCATAAAGTAGGGTTTAAGCTTCTGTCACTCTAGCAACCCATCATCTACTTAATACTTCCCAATGCCTTCCTCTAGGCCCAAATAATGGTGAAGTGTTATGTAGTCGACGTTCACATAACACCACTAGAGGAGAGACAACATACAACACATCAAATTACCGAACGAATACCAAATTCACATGACTACTTATAGCATGACTTATCCTATGTCCTCGGGAACAAAAGTAACTACTCACAAAGCATAATCATATTCATGACCAGAGAGGTAATGAGTAGCAACAAAGATCTGAACATATAATCTACTCACAAAGAGTAATTAACACTACTAGCAACCTTACAAGTACCAATCGGAGTCGCGAGACGGAGATTGGTTAGAAGAGATGAACTAGTGTTTGGAGATGAGATGGTCCTAATGAAGATGTTGATGGTGACGAGTCCCCTCCGATGAGAGGAGTGTTGGTGATGACGATGGCGACGATTTCCCCCTACGGGAGGGAAGTTTCCCCCACAGGATCGTCCTGCCGGAGCTCTAGATTGGTTCTGCTCAAGTTCCGCCTCGTGGCGGCGGAGAATCCTCCAAAAAGCCTCCTCCTTATTTTTTTTTGGAACGAAACCCTTCTTGTAGGAAAAGGGGGAGCCAGAGGGCCAAGTGGGAGCCCACAAGCCCCCTAGGTGCGGACAGGGGGGGGCGCGCCTAGCAGGCTTGTGGCCTCCTGCTGGCGCCCCTCTAGTACTTCTTCGGCCCAGTATTTATTATAAATCCCAAAAAAATCCTCGTTGATTTTCACGGCTTTTGGAGTTGCGCTGAATAGGTATCTCAAACTTGCTCCTTTTTCAGGCCAGAATTCCAGCTGCCGGCATTCTCCCTCTCCATGTAAACCTTACAAAATAAGAGAGAAAAGGCATAAGTATTGTATCGTGAAGTGTAATAACAGCCAAAAAAGCGTTAAATATCAACATGGAAGCATGATGCAAAATGGACGTATCAACTCCCTCAAGCTTAGACCTAGCTTGTCCTCAAGCGAAAGCCGAGATCAATAAATATGCCCACATGTTTAGAGAGAGAGGTGTTGACAAAACAAGATATGGACATGCAGGCATCATGATCTTATTCAGAACATCAATACCAACATATAATCTCTCTTGCTAAAGTGATTATTCCTTCACTAAGTAAAGTATGGATTGCTACGGCCACAAAAATCCTTCCCCGGCAACGGCGCTAGAAATCCTTCTGCTACTTCTCAAACAACAGCGCCAGAAATTGACACGTTGACGGAGACTTGCTTGCGTTGGAGGAAAGGGTGATGCAGCAGAGGAGGAGTAAGTATTTCCCTCAGTTTGGAACCAAGGTATCAATCCAGTAGGAGAATCTCGTCAAGTCCAGAGTACCTGCGCAAACACAAAAGAGCTTGCACCCAACGCTATAAAGGGGTTGTCAATCCCTTCAAGATTGACTGCAAAGTGAGATCTGACGGCGCAAAGTGCAAGGAAGTAAAAGTGTAAGGCTGAAAATATGGTGTGGAGTAGACCCGGGGGCCATAATGTGTTCACTAGAGGCTTCTCTTAAAAGATCAAATATTACGGTGGGTGAACAAATTACCGTCGAGCAATTGATTGAACCGCGCAAAGTCATGACGATATCTAAGGCAATGATCATACATATAGGCATCACGTCGGAGACAAGTAGACCGATACTTTCTGCATCTACTACTATTACTCCAGACATCGACCGCTATCCAGCATGCATCTAGTGTATTGAGTTCATGACGAACAGAGTAACGCCTTAAGCAAGATGACATGATGTAGAGGGATAAACTCAAATCAATCATCAAAACCCCATCTTTTACCCTTGATAGCAACAATATGATGCGTGCCTTGCTACCCCTTCTGTCACTGGGTGAGGTCACCGCACGGTATGAACCCAAAACCAAGCACTTCCCCCATTGCAAGAATCATAGATCTAGTTGGCCAAACAAAACCCACAACTCGAAGAGAATTACAAGGATATGAAATCATGCATAAGAGAGATCAGAAGAAACTCAAATAAGATTCATAGATAATCTGATCATAAATCCACAATTTATCGGACCTCGACAAACACACCGCAAAAGAAGATTACATCGGATAGATGTCCATGAAGATCATGGAGAACTTTGTATTGAAGATCCAATAGAGAGAAGAAGCCATCTAGCTACATGTATGGACCCGTAGGTCTATTGTTAACTACTCACGCATCATCGGAGAAGTCATGGTGTTGATGAAGAAGCCCTCTGTATACGAATCCCCCCTCCGGCAGAGCACCAGAACGTGCCCCGGATGGGATCTTGCGGAGACAGAAGCTTGCGGCGGCGGAAAAGTATTTTTGATGATCTCCTGATTTTTTCTGGGATTTTAGGGAATTTATAGGCGAAAGACCTAGGGCAGAGGAGGCCCAGGGAGCCCACAAGCCTGGGAGGCGCGGGCCCCCTGGCCACGGCTAGGGGCTTGTGGGGTCCCTGGTGGCCCCCTGCCCCGATTCTCAGGCTTTCCGATCTTTTTCTGTTTCAGAAAAAATCTTTTTGGCAGTTTCGTTCCGTTTGGACTCTGTTTAAAATACTCCTTTGAAAGGGGTCAAAAACATGAAAAAAAACAGGAACTAGCACTTGGCACTGAGTTAATAAGTTAGTCTTAAAAAAGATATAAAAGGCATACAAAACATCCAAAGTTTGACAAGATAATAGCATGAAACCATCAAAAATTATACATACGTTGGATACGTATCATGGATCAAGAACCTTACCAAGAATTAACAACCGATAGCCTTTAGTCATTGAAGCAATTGCAATTTATCACAACATCGGAAAGAGTCAAATAAGAGCTTGTAAAGCAAATCCACATACTCAATCATCTTTTCGTTCTCTACAATTGCTACAACTCACGTGGTACCCAGGAGATCAAAGTTTCAGTTGGACACAGAGAAAGATAGGGGCTTATAGTTTTGCCTCCCAACCATTTACCTCAAGGGTAATGTCAACAATAATAATTCATGAATACTTACTTCCAAGTTGACATATGAATATAGATCTTTCCCTAGCAAATGATGTTAGCTAAGATAAAGGCGAAATAAGGAATTGGTGTAGATCACCATGACTCTTTCAATGGCAAAAAGTAAAGGTACAAGATAGGCCCTTCGCAGAGGGAAGCAGAGGTTGTCATGCACTTTTGAGGTTTCGGTGTGTGTCCTCTTAGTGCGGAGGAACGTCACTTTATATTGCCTCCTGTGATAAAGAACTTTATTATGCAGTCTGTCACTTTTATGTCTTCCTCATCACAGGTTCGTACAAAGCTTATTTTCCATGCACTAATAGATCATACATATTAGGGAGCAATTTTTATTGCTTGCACTGATGACAACTTACTTGAGGGATATTATTCAATCCATAGGTAGGTATGGTGGACTCTCATGGCAAAACTGGGTTGAAGGTTTATGGATGCACAAGTAGTATCTCTACTTGGTGGGGGGGTTTTGGCTAATATGAGGTGGAAGCAATCGTCACATGCTAAGGGATCTCTAGTCATATAACATTGTTCGGAACCAAGCAAACACAATTCATTATGTTGTCTTCCTTGTCCAACATCTACTTCTAAGCATGAAATAGTTTAGTGAGTGTTCACAATCATATATGGTGTTAAGGATGATATATTTATATGTGAACCTCTCCTTCTTTGTCACTTCCTATTAGTTGCAACAATGACCAAGGTCTACATTTTTCTATCCTCAACAAGTTTCAATCAACATTCTTTTTATATGTGAAGCCATCACTTCCCATAAGATCATTACTTGATCTATCATGCTTTTGTTCTTTTATCATCCTTTTGATCATGGCATGGGACAAGGCCCTTAACTAAGACACTCTTTATTATATGGCTCACGAGATCAAATACATCAGGGGTGACACAAAGTAAAACTCAAGCCTAAAACACTAAGACCTTTATTCTACTAGAGAAAGATAAAACTGAAAAGGAACAAACTAAAATAAAGGTAAAGGCAAAAGATGTGATGGTGATACGATACTGGGGCAACTCCCCCAATCTTGGCTGTGGGGACCCCGACTGGTAAGTCGAGATCGCCGTGCCCAGTGATCCCAAGGATCAATGCTCACTGAACACAGATACTGAATAATAGAGTCTTACATCCATACATACCGTTTGATACAATAAATGACCACTTCGGTCGAGTCTTACATACATAGGACCTTAAAGGCCAAAGCACCAAACTAGACCAATAGCGGAATTAGTGGTTGAAAGCGTGAACCCATGCCATCAGCCTTAACCTACACGCATTCTGACTGGGAAGCGTCCTAGCTCGCAAGAACGTCACCGAGTTAATCTTCACTGTATCCTGTCTTTCACACCTGGTCAATGAAATAACCAGTGGCAAGCCAATGAGTACTTTGAATGTACTCGCAAACCGCCCATGATACGAACAATGAAAGTGAAGGATAACAATATCATGCATCTTTAGTGGAATGCAATTTGGTGGAATGACCAGGTATATGCAACAAGTTAAAGAACTACTCTTGAAGAACAGGTTACAGATATCGACATATTTGACAAGGGTTGAACACACCGGGTTCACCCTATATGCCAAGTCACCGAACTTGGTCATATCAATTCCTCAAGTAACTCCGGTTATTAACACCATTCACCGAACTCACACACACACACTTGGTTTATGCGGAAATGCTGGACGTAGTTTAAGCAGCACCACCCAACTGTCCTTGACCGTGGACACGACTATTCGAATAGTTTGACACTCTACACAGGTAGTACGCTGGACCCACGAGATCCAGGAAACTTCTGTGTCATCCACGACTCGCGGTATATCACATATACCCGAGGTAAGTACCCGATCATCATTTTTCCCCTGACGATACTAGACAAAGAGGTCCACTCGATTGGTACCCAGCCCACATGTTGTACGTCTTACGAGCACCGACTCTGGACAGTATCAACCATGCAGGGACCAACGGTGTGCCTGGAACTCATAATAATGGCATAGTCGTCCTACCTGGCACGACCCCATCACGAGAGTGACGACAATCACTCCCGCCACTAGTAATGTGGCTCTTTGCTAGCACCGACCAGAATAATCAACAAAGCCCCGTCACATAAAGGGGTATCATGGTCGTACTGGTAAGGTTGGGACAGTCGACACATCAGAAATCTAATCCCATTTCCAAAACCATACTCACACAAAAACACCGGTGCATCACTTCCAAAACCATACTCACACAAAAACACCGGTGCATCATCACCCTCGGGCATTAGTGGCACCCGACGGGGTTTTCATAAACTCTTTGATTTAACTCATCATCATGCTCATGATAAAATGCTCTATCTTTACTTGTCAACATGGTATTAGCATGACCCACAAGGGGTAGGGTCAAGCTCAGTGCAATGATCCTATAACTTTACTAGTCAACATGACATTAGCATGATCCTAATAGATGGTAGGGTCAAGCTCATCATGCTTGTGCTCCGAGGAGCCATATGAATAACATCACTATCATGCAAGTGCTTCGAAGAAGCCTTCGGTACCATCACACCAATGATGATCCGGCACTGTGATCTCATGCAACGAAAAAGTACTTGCTATTCTAGCATGCATCAATGTATGTGCTCAAGTCATGGTCAAAGGGCTGCTTGCCTTGCTCATGTAAGTTCTCGGGGTCTTCGAGGTCTTCCGCTCAGACTCCGAATACTCCGTCTACCGTCAACTATCGTTAGAAACAACTATAGTAAGCCATATAGCAAGCAGAATAAAAGTGTTCTATAAATAGAAGTTTTATTTTTCTTTGACCTCTCTGGTCATAAGAAAAATACATGAAGCTTCTCACTGGAGATTTGAATCATCAAGGATTTTTGAATACGTGAAAGGAGCAATAGGTGGCCATTGAATAAGCCAACAGAAATCATTCTGTTAAAAATGAGTGGAGGCACCCATTTAACAGAGAATGATTTTAGAATTATTTAGGAAGTGGTTTCACTGGATTTGGAGATGGTATGAATATTCTAGAGATTTTACAATGAGGAATAAATAGCAATAGGAGCTATTTATTTATTGCAACAGAAGTAAGTCACACAAAAATGTTGACCAGGAAGATAGAGAAGTATTTTTGGAGGCTCTGGGAGTTTGAATCACTCCATTTGGAGTTAACTTCAATTTGCTAGGAATTTTGAAAGGTGGGATATTTTATATCCAGATTGGGATTTTAAATAAAACTCCACAGAAAGTTGGGAGGGTAAAATGTGCAAAGCTCTTATTTGGATAGGCCTCATTTTTAGGATCCTGCAGAAATTTGAATTAATGAAATTGGAGTTAGAATGATTTTATGGGAGATTTTAGAAGTTTAAGAAATATGGCAAAAGATAAAAGGGCTCAGCTTCTCGGACTAACTAGCGCCTAGGGCGCTGGATAGGCCTTGGGGCCGGCCCAGCAGCTCGGTCTGGCCAGGGAGGAGGCCACGCCGAAGGCGTCTTCTTGGAGTGCGCCTTCGCAACGGGGAGGCGACAAGAAGGGAAACCTGCTTCCACTTAACCGCGCAGGCCCGGCCGTTGTTCTGCTTACAGGCGGGCCCCGCTCGCCACGGCCTTCTTCTTCCTCCTGCTCGGGCAGGGAGGAGCAGAGCAGGAGGGGTAGCCGCGCTGGCCCGTTGCCTCCGGCCAGCTCCGGCCTAGGCGAGCGCACCGGCGGCTCGGGGGGGGGGGGGGGGGGGCGCACCGCAGCCACTGCCCACGCCTGGTGCCAGCCGGGGAGCCTCGGGGTAGTTGGCCCATGGCCGCAGTGGAGGGCCGCGATGGTGACCGTGGGGAGCTGCGCCCCGACCACCTGGAGGGATAGGAAGGAGGGAAAAGGAGTTGCGAGGCCCGGAGGTTGCTCCTGGAGGCGCAAGGTGGAGAGGGGAAGGTTGGGGATGCTTGGATTCGAGCGGATGCCGCCGAGGAAGCTTCGGCCATGGGGTGGAAATGGGGCATGGGAGGAGTAATGGGGGCACCCGAAGGTTCAAGGGAGAGAGGGGAAACGAGAGAGAGACAACGAGGGCTCAGGGGAGAGGTATAGCCGAAGGGCTACGAGGAGGAGCTCAGATCCGCCTCTGGTGCTCACTGGCACGGCCGACACACGCGGCCTGAGGGTCTTGGAGTCTACCTAGCGTCGTGGAGGGGGTCAAGGATGCTCTGCGGCGCTCTGGGACACGCTCCCCTCACTGGACCAAGCTGCATCTAGAGTCCAAGATGCAGAGCACCGTTTCAGCATGCCAGGTGGGTGGTCACCACCCCACTTGGTGTCCTGGGCCACCCCTTGGCCAAGGCATGGTGTCAAACATGCAAGGCATGTTTGCCACGATGTACTGGTGATGTTTGGACCAAGTTGGAGCTGTTTAGGTGGGGTTTTGACTGGGTTCAAGCTTGCAGCAGAAATCTTAGGGCTACTAATGAGGGCACTAACAGAAAAGATAATGTGGAACAAGCATGTCTAGCAGTGTTTTTAATAGAAGGGCTACAAGACTGCAAAGTTTCAGCTTAAGAAAGCAAGTGTAGTTGGTGCTTGCTGTACAAAGCCACATTTCAGCTAAAAATGAACTTGAAGAGGTGCTGCTCATTTTTACTACATGAGCACGCCATATCTTGGTTCTAAATGAAGCCTTGGCATATATTAGATGCTCTCGAAAGAGTTGGGGGTGATAGCTTAAGTAGAAGAATGGAAAGATAGGTAAAACAGTGCTGCCAAGGGTGAAAATGAGAGAAAGTTACAAAGAGACCTTCTCCAATAATTGACCAATGGCCATGGAAAAGTTACTGGAGGTAAAATATGACTATGTGAGGACGTGGTAGAAATTTGAGCTCAAGGGGAAAAGTTGGAAGGGGCAAACGAAACCAAATTAGTGAGTGCAGACAAGGTGTTTGATCTGTGGTAGGGCTACCAGATGGGTTCCAATGGCTATGAGACTTAACAGGGTCAAACAATAGATGAAAATAGGCTTTCACACTAATTTTGGGATTTGCTGGAGGAGTTTTCCAATGTAGACTTGAAAAACACTAGAAATGGGCAGAAATGGGTTTCTGCTTAGAACCCTATTCAAATGAGTTCCCACAAATCCAATATTTGGTGTAGGGGCATTATTTGAGCATTAAGGCATGCACAAAAAGTCTGAGGATAATTGGAGAAACTTTATAATGTAAAGTTTACCAAAGTCAGAAATCAACAGAGAGGGTTTTGAGGGCCTTAGGACAAGTTCCTCTCTTCTCCTTGGTGTACCACTTGGTGTGGATCCCTCATTGGAGTATTAGAACATGTCCACCAAATTTGAGCACAATTGGAGACACTTCACAATGTAAAGTTGCTCAAATTTGATTCTGGACAGATAGGGTTTTAGAGTGATTAGGGGAGTCAAATCAACTTGGATTGAAATTAAACTTGGCAAGATCATCAAAAATATCATAGATGACATGCTACAATTTTACTGGAATTTATTGAGAATATTTCCTATAGAAATATTCCAAAAGCTTGAAATAGGCAGGAATGGTTTTGGAGGGGTTTGCCCAATATTGTGAACATGACCATGTGTTGAAACTCATAAATATGGAATAAATATATTCACTGACTTTCCCTAAATTTTCTGAAATATTTTGAAGGCAATAAAAATAACTTTCCTTCATAGGAGACCATTTCTGGCCTCACACAAGGGCTTTTAAAATAAAATAATAAAATAACTTTTAAAATAATAATATGGTGGTTTTTTAAAGTCATTTTGATAATGGTTTTAAATAAAACAATTGGTGCAAAAGAAACTCCCTAATTTGAGGACTTGTAGTACAAACCTCATCTTAGGGGTTTGAAAGTTAAATTCAAAGAAAAGCTTTTTGGTGAAAATATTATTTGGTAAAAATAGATATTTGTCCTAAACACATGGCATGATCATTAGGCAGGAGGTCATGGAGTGAGAAGGTGATTAGGAGGATGGCAAGAATTAATGGGGATCAATCACATGCAATTAAACAAACAGGCAAACAATAGTCACTCCAAGCATCACAAGCATTCACAAAAAAAATTAATTGGTCCTAAATTTTGAAATGAGTTACTTAATCAGGAAGGCCAAAAACTGGGGTGTTAGAATGGCACAAGCCAAGGGGATTGCCCATACCAATGTTGGGTTGTCTTCCTTTGGAGGTGATGGTGATGGAGTTGTTGCAGAGGTCTTGAACTTGTTTAATTTCCACTTGAGCATAAAATTTTGCTCCCTCAGATCATCAGTTTCCTCTTCAAGCCTCAACACCCTTTTGCATAATTCCTGCATAATCTCCTGCGAGAAACGAGAAGGGATAAACAAAATCTTAGGTTTCTTCCTTGAGTCAGGGAGGCTCGACTTCTTGAACTCGACATGCGTGTGTCCAAGTTTAGGTAGAGGAGCCTCCTCCTCATCGGAACTTGTTCGTTCCTTCCCCTTGGGATCAGAATCTTCTTCCTCATCAGTGGTCCAGCCATAAGGATCCATGTCCCCATAGACCTTGGGGTTGGCAAGGTAATCGGCCACATAGCTCTCCCCCTCTGAATCTTGAGAAGACATCTTGCCCTAAATCTGCGGCAGAAAACAGGCACGAAACGAAAACACAGGAAAATTGCGTGATACGAGGGCCAGAACTTTCGGGAGAATATATAATGATTTTGTTTCTGACTAGAAGGTGTACCCCGCAAGAAAACGGAGTCCGGGAGGCACACGAGGTGGCCACAAGCCCCCCACGCGTGGCCAGGGGGTGGCCCGCACCTGGTAGGCTTGTCGCCTCCTCGTGCGCTTTCCGGACTACTTCAATTTTTTCCATTTTTTCAAAAATTCCAAAACAGAGGAAAATTCCTACTGGAAAAGTTTTGGAGTCCGTTTACTTACCGAATCACATACCTCTTCATTTTCGGAGTCTGAAATAGGCTGATAAATATCCCTTTGGTATTCTTCCGGAGTTATGGTATTGATAATATTGCTTTCAACATTTATGGGAGTACCTGAGCTATAATACTTGATTCTCTGCCCATTTACCACTCTCGGAAAATTACCTTCCGTGTTGTTGATCTTGATAGCACCGGAACGATATACTTCCTCAGCAATGTAAGGACCTTCCCATTTAGAGAGAAGCTTGCCTACAAAATATCTTAAGCGAGAATTATATAGCAAGACATAATCACCTACATTGAACTCACGCTTTTGTATCCTTTTATCATGTCACCTCTTAACCTTTTGTTTGAACAACTTGCCATTTTCATATGCTTGAGTTCTCCACTCATCAAGCGAGCTAATATCAAATAACCTCTTCTCACCAGCAATTTTGAAATCAAAGTTGAGCTCTTTGATTGCCCAATAAGCCTTGTGCTCTAGCTCAAGAGGTAAATGACATGCTTTACCGTACACCATTTTGTACGGAGACATGCCCATGGGATTGTTATAAGCAGTTCTATAAGCCCACAGTGCATCATCGAGCTTCTTAGACCAATTCTTTCTAGACCTATTTATAGTCTTTTGTAGAATCAGTTTAATCTCTCTATAGCTTAGCTCTACCTGACCACTGGACTGAGGGTGATAGGGAGACGCAATTCTATGGTTGACATCGTACTTAGCAAGCGTTTTACGGAAAGCAACATGAATGAAATGTGAACCACCGTCGGTCATTAGATATCTAGGGACCCCAAATCTAGGGAAAATAACTTCTTTAAGCATCCTGATACAGGTGTTCTGATCAGCACAGTTAGTTGGGGTAGCTTCTACCCACTTAGTAACGTAATCAACAGCAACTAGGATATGAGTATACCCGTTGGATTTTGGAAAAGGTCCCATATAATCAAAGCCCCAAACATCAAATGGTTCAATGACAAGTGAATAATTCATAGGCATTTCCTCACGTTTACTGATATTACCTATTCTTTGACATTCGTCACAAGATAAGACAAACTTACGGGCATCCTTGAAGAGAGTGGCCCAATAGAAACCTGATTGCAATACCTTGTGTGCAGTTCTATCTCCCGCATGGCGTCCTCCGTAGGCCTCAGAGTGACACTTCTATAGGATTTGTCCTTGTTCATGTTCAGGTACACAACGTCTAATAACACCATCTACTCCTTCCTTATAAAGGTGAGGATCATCCCAGAAGTAATGTCTCAAATCAAAGAAGAATTTTTCTTTTGCTGGTATGTGAAACTAGGTGGTATATATTTGGCAACGATAAACTTTGCATAATCAGCATACCATTGTGCACTACGTGAAGCATTGATGACATTCAGTTGCTCATCAAGAAAGCTATCATCAATAGGTTGTGGGTCATCAAGAACATTCTCCAACCTAGACAAGTTATCTTCTACTAGGTTATCAGCACCCTTCCTGTCAACAACATGCAAATCAAATTCTTGTAGCAAGACAACCCATCTGATAAGTCTAGGTTTAGCGTCTTTCTTCTCCATTAGGTACTTAATAGCAGCGTGATCAGTGTGAATAGTGCCTTTGGAATCAACTATGTAAGATCTGAACTTTTCAAATGAAAACACGACGGCTAAAAATTCCTTTTCCGTAGTAGCATAGTTTCTTCGGGCATTGTCTAGAGTTTTACTAGCATAGTGAATAACATTCAACTTCTTGTCAACTCTTTGCAATAGGACAGCACCAACAGCATAATCACTCGTATTACACATGATTTCAAAAGGTAAGTTCCAATCAGGTGGTTGAACAATAGGTGCAGTTATCAAGGCCTTCTTAAGTATTTCGAAGGCTTCCTCACAATCATCGTCAAAGACAAAAGGAATATCCTTTTGCAAGAGATTGGTAAGAGGCCTAGAAATCTTAGAGAAATCTTTAATGAACCTTCTATAGAAACCAGCATGACCAAGGAAACTTCTTATACCTTTGATATCTGTGGGGCATGGCATTTTCTCGAGTAGATCAACCTTAGCCTAATCGACTTCAATACCTCTTTCAGAAATTTTATGTCCTAAGACGATGCCTTCATTAACCATAAAGTGGCACTTCTCCCAATTCAAGACAAGATTGGTGTCTTTACATCTCTGCAAGACCCGATCAAGGTTGCTGAGGCAATCATCCAAAGAAGACCCATAGACGGAGAAGTCATCCATGAAAACCTCAACAATCTTTTCACAAAAGTCAGAGAATATAGCCATCATACATATTTGAAAGGTAATAGGTGCATTAGATAAGCCAAAAGGCATACGTCTATAAGCAAAGGTACCGAAAGGGCAGGTGAAAGTGGTTTTCTCCTGATCAGCTTGTGCAACTGGTATTTGGGAGAAACCAGAATAACCGTCTAGAAAGCAGAAGTGTGTGTGTTTAGAAAGCCTTTCTAGCATTTGGTCGATAAAAGGCAAAGGGTAATGATCTTTCCCAGTGGCTTTATTCAATTTCCTAAAATCGATCACCATCCTATAGTCAGTAATAATCCTCTATGGGATCAATTCATCCTTATCATTAGGGACAACAGTAATACCTCCCTTCTTAGGGACGCAATGCAGCGGACTCACCCAATCACTATGAGCAACAGGATAAATAATACCCGCTTCGAGGAGCTTTAGTATTTCTTTTCTTACTACCTCTTTCATCTTAGGATTTAATCTCCGTTGATGATCAGCAACTGGCTTGGAATCAGGATCAGTTTTAATCTTGTGCTGGCATAGAGTGGGACTAATGCCCTTAAGATCATCAAGAGTATATCCAATAGCAACACGGTGCTTCCTCAGAGTTTTTAGTAACTTCTTTTCGTCATGCTCTGAGAGGCTAGCACTAATTATAACAGGTTATATCTCTTTTTCATCAAGATAAGCATACTTAAGAGTATCAGGAAACTGCTTAAGCTCAAACACAGGAGCACCCTTTGGTGCGGGTGGATCCCCAAGCAGTTCAACAAGCAAATTATTCTGAAGGATATGATATTTTTCTAAGACAACTCTATCTATCTCATCTCTCTCATCCATATGCATATCATTTTCATGCTCAAGCAAGTATTGCTCTAAAGGATCAGTAGGAGGCACGACAATAGAGGCTAAGGCAATAGTTTCATCCTTACTAGGAAACTCCTTTTCATGAGGTTGTCTATGAAACTTGGAGAAATTGAACTCGTCTGACACACCTTCAAAGCCAGCAGTGACAGTTTGCTTTTCACAGTCAATATGAGCATTGACAGTATTGAGAAAAGGTCTGCCAAATATGATGGGACAAAATCTATCTTGGGTGGTAGCAAGAACGAGGAAATCAGCAGGATACTTCGTTTTACCACACAAGACTTCAACATCCCTAACAATTCCCACAAGGCCGATAGTATCTCTATTGGCAAGCTCAATTGTGACATCAATGGGTTCTATCTCGTCAGGTGCAATCTCGTCTTTAGTTTCATCATATAAGGATTGAGGTATTGCACTAACACTAGAACCCACGTCACATAAACCATGATAACAATGATCTCCTAACTTAACAGAAACAACAGGTGTGCCAACAACAGGCCTATGTTTGTCTCTCGCATGTGGTTTAGCAATTCTAGCAGCATCTTCATAGAAGTGAATATCATGGCCATCAACATTGTCGGACAGGAGATCTTTGATAATAGCAATGCTAGGTTCAACTCTAATTTGCTCAGGGGGTGTAGGTGTTCTAATGTATCCCCTATGTATCACAGTTGAAGCTTTAGAATGGTCCTTTATCCTAACAGGGAAAGGTGGTTTCTCAATGTAAGCACTGGGAACAATAGGATCATTATAGGCAATGACTTTCTCTTCAACTAGATTGGGTTTAACTACATTGACTTCTAAGGGAGGATGATATTTAAACCAATTCTCTTTGGGGCAATCAATATGAGCATAAAATGATTCACACACTGAAGCTACTATCTCAGAGTCAGGTCCAAACTTAGCACTAAACTCACAAAAAGTATTTGTTTCAAGAAAGGATTTAACGCAATCAAACTTGAAATTCATACCTGACTCCTTACCTTCATCAAGCACCCAATCTTTAAAGTTGCGTGTAATTCTTTCCAATAAATTCCATCTAAAGTCAATATCTCTCTTCATAAAAGAACCGGTACAAGAAGTGTCAAGCATGGTGCGATCATCATGAGAAAGCCGAGCATAGAAGTTCTGAATGATAATTTCTCTCAAGAGCTCATGGTTGGGGCATGAATATAACATTGATTTAAGCCTCGCCCAATCCTGAGCGATGCTTTCTCTGTCACGGGGCCAAAAATTATAAATATAATTCCGATCACGATGTACTAAATGCATAGGATAAAACTTTTGATGAAATTCCAATTTCAACCTATTGTAGTTCCATGATCCAGTATCATCGCATAGCCTATACTATGTCAACGCCTTATCCCTCAAAGATAAGGGAAAGACCCTCTTCTTGACCTCATCCTCGGGCAAACCTGCAAGCTTAAATAAACCACAAACTTCATCTACAAAGATTAGATGCAAGTCTGGATGTGATGTTCCATCTCCTGTAAAAGGATTAGCCAGCAGTTTCTCAAGCATACCCGAAGGAAATTCAAATAAAATATTTTCAATAGGTGCAATAGGTTGAGGAGCAACTCTTTGTCCTTCCGTTCGGGGTGAAGATACCCCGAACAAGCCCCTCAAAGGATTAGTTTCCATAGTGACAAGTGACAATAAGTTTCAGCACACTATATAAATGTTTCCTTACCAAATTCCACTTACCAAAGGCGCTTCACTCCCCAGCAGCAACGCCAGAAAAGAGTCCTGATGACCCAGAAGTATAGGGGATCTATCATAGTCCTTTCGATAAGTAAGAGTGTCGAACCCAACGAAGAGCAGAAGGATCTGACAAGTGGTTTTCAGCAAGGTAACATCTCCAAGCATTGAAATTATCGGTAACAAGTAGTTGTGCGTTGAGATGATTCGTAGCAAGTAGCAAGTAACAAAAGTAACAATGGTGCAGCAAAGTGGACCAATCCCTTTTGTAGCCTTATAGGAGGTAAAACGCTCCCGAGGACACATGGGAATTTCTGTCAAGCTAGTTTTCATCATGTTCATATGATTCCCATTCGCTACTTTGATAGTTTGATATGTGGGTGGACCGGCGCTTGAGTACTGCCCTGTGGGGACCCCGACTTACGAGTCGAGATCGCCGTGCTCAGTGATCCCAGAGATCAATGCTCACCGAACACAGATACCGAATAAAAGAGTCTTACATCCATACATACCGTTTGATACAATAAATGACCACTTCGGTCGAGAACCCATGCCTTATAGGCCAACACACTAAACTGGACCAATAGAGGAATTATTGGTTGAAAGCGTGAACCCATGCCATCAGCCTTAACCTACAGGCATTTTGACTGGGGAGCATCCTAGCTTGCAAGAACATCACCGAGTTAATCTTCACCATATCCTGTCTTTCACACCTGGTCAATGAAATAACCAGTGGCAAGCCAATGAGTACTTTGAATGTACTCGCAAATAGCCCGTGATACGAACAATGAAAGTGAAGGATAACAATATCATGCAT